>NC_067169.1:42900983-43559728 GCF_903995435.1 Acomys russatus
TATAATTTTAGAATGAAGGATATTTAAAATTGAATAAAAAAGAACTAAAGAAGTAGTAGAAGATATAGGCTATAAATACTTTTAAAATAATATGCAGGAAAAATGAGCATAGAAAAATATTTCATTTATTGAGAGGAAAGAATATTCTTTAGTAGCATTAGAGAGGATATGATCACAATGTGTTAAAACTACTCTTCCTAATGTCATGGATTTCTTCTTCATAGTTCAGTGTTTTATTAGGGCTCTATTAGCATTTTTTAAACTTTATATATGCAGTCATGTGGTCCAATTACCCAGAGGTTCAGTTGGGGCTGGATAACCCCAAAATAGCTACATTTATCCCTAGTCATTAGTACATTTAGTGAAGACTACTAACATACTTTCATCTGCAGCAGCATAGACATTACTTCTCACAATCCAAGAGGGTGAAAATTGAAGCTGCAAGATCACTTAAGGACAGCTCTTAAGAGTTTGCTGTCTGTTCCATTTCATTCTACTGGTGAAGAAGATCATGGGACCAGCCTGGATTTAAGGTAGAAATGAGTATATTACATCTTTTAGAAAGATAAGAGATTCTATTGCCAGGGATCATGTAGATAAGAGATAATATTGCTAGTATTTTGTGAAACATCTCTCACAAGCCTCATTAGAGACCATTTATTTTAAAACATCCCCATTTTTCTTCCTGTTCCCTACAAATTAGACTGACTAAAAATACCAGATAGTATTAGGAATACTTTATTATTTTTGATAGAATTAGGGACCCTTTTAATTTATTTAGATCTTCCAAATGATACACAAAACCCAAAGTTGCTGAAGTGTATTTGATTCCATAATATTTAACAATTAAAAAATTTTTAAGTTAATTTAAAATCCTAGGATCCAAAATCAGTCTGACAACACGGTGAGTTTTGACTTAAGTTTTTGGTTTCTAGCAAGTTTTCTACTTTGAGCTAAAGAGCATTAAAAGTTAGTCTTTTTGAAACCCAGATCCAAAGAATTGACATAGGGTAGAAGTACTTATCCGAGAATTACCTGGGAAATTCAGTTGACTTCTTGAAATATGGTTAAATACTGACACACACAATGCTTAACACTAAGAATTTAGATTTTTAAAAAATCTTAATAGAGAGTATCAACAATAAAAATAACTGAAATTCCAGAATATAGGAAACAATTAAATCCACCACACCATGAAATGTAATCAATATGCTGAAAGAAAGATAAAAATAATATTTACTTTGAAAACATTTCTGCTTGCAAACGATTAGGGCAAAGTAGCTTTTTATTTGTGCTACAGTTTGAGTAACTTTTTACTTTCAAGTCACTGATAATGCACTAAGTTTTCTAAATTCTCACTTTGATATGGGCCATCAAGTCATTAGGGTTGTTAGAAGAAAATGATCCCAGGCAATTGTCAGTACTTTATACTTGTAGGCAGTAGAAACACCCACACATGAACATAGTTATCCAGTGAGTTGCATGCAATTTGGAAATGGTATCTCCTTATTAAGGAAATAATAATGCTATGAAGACATTTTTTGCAATTATTCTTTAACTGGGTGACCAATACTAGCATGCATCACCTATGTTTTGGTATACTTTGCTTGCATGTAAATGTGCAAAAGCTCATAAACATCATTGTCTGGTATTTCATGTACTCACTGCTAAATATTAAAGTATCACCTATGAGTTTTCTTTGTTCATCTTTCCACTGTATTTTTAACTTATTTTTGTCCATAATCACTGTAATCTTTATTGATCCCCATTTTTTCCTACTAAATCTATGTTAATTTGTGAGACCATATTTTTTTTGAGACAGGATTTCTCTGTGTAGCCCTGGCTGTCCTGGACTCACTTTGTAGACCAGACTGACCTCAAACTTACAGAAATCTGCCTGCCTCTGCCTCCCGAGTGCTAGGATTAAAAGTGTGTGCCTCCATGCCTGGCTAATGTTCCTGTCTTTAATGTTTTATTATCACATTGCAGTTTATAACATTCATTTGTGATGATGATATGATATACTTGGGATTTAATACAGGAAACTTTTTGTTGATTAACAAGTAATTCTATTGTAGTTTCCTTAATACAAAAGTTCTTGATGTTGGGATTGAATTTCCACTTTTTATTTACAGAGAAATAAATGATATAATTTAGGAAGAGTTGGTTTGTGTAATTTAAGGTTGACTCCAAGTAGTTCTTTTAATTTGATATACTTTAATGTGTTATACATGGATTGCATTCAGAGACATTTTATGTCTTTAAATGACTGATCCTGAGACAACTAGATACAAAATTTCAAGTGGATTATAGACCTAATTTAAAATCTAAAATGATAAATCTCTTAGAATATACTGTAAGATACTATTGTTGTGGCTTTTGGTTAGGAAATGGCTTTGTATGTATGGTACTGAATATATAATGGCAAAAGCATATATATATATGTATATAATGAACATCATCTTAATTCAAAAGTCTATACTTTAAAAGATACCATCAATGAAGTAAAAAGGTTACCATATGGCAAAAATATTTGCAACTAATATATGTGACACCTCAGACAGTACAAAACCACATTCATTAGCCAGTTGCTATGAGTACATTTTCAGAGATAGATAACTAAGGAGGTATGATCCACCTTGAATGGAATCAGCACCATCCCATATGCTAGTACTACAGGACAAACTAAAAGAAAGCAAAAAAGTATTTACAAGGAGAGTAGATTCTAAGAAAAGCAGGCCGTGTTGATAGTCATATGACTGAATGCAGAAGTGGAGCTACTGAAGAAACAAAGGGAATCTAGGAATCTATAGGGATGGAGAAATAATATGAAGAAGGACAACTAGAGAAGTGGAGGGACTAAAAGAAAGCATCATGAGAATGTCATAAAGAAACCCACTGTTCTATATGTTACCTTAAAAACAGATTAAAACAATAAACAAATATCAAAGAGCACCAAGTTAATTGAATTACACAGATATCTTCTTAAACATATGGCTTCCTTGCAAGCACATTAAGTGAATGTGAAGCTGATCGACCCCTAGACATTATCCCAACGTTTTCCTACTTCTAGTTTGTGGAAAAGGTTGTAGGAGTGTAGACACAGAGTACAAACCATTTTCATAAGTTCTGACTAAGATGATTTTTAAAGAATATCCACATCTTTTGCTGTTCACTATTCCATTCAGAGGTCAATTTTCTTGAATCTGAGCTGATCTTAGTGACCTTATTATAACCTGTAGACCACAATCTTAGAGCCTGATTTCCCCTTTCTCCTTGACTTTGGAATACCTGAATCCTCCTAATTCACTTGGTTATTTTCTTTGCTGGAGAGAAGGGTTTAGTTTTGTTTGTCTGTTTCATGAAGAAATTCTGAATATAGCATGTTATAATAAATTTTTGAATGTATAGAGTATGTATGTATACAGGTTCTCAGGTTCAGAGCCAAGCATAGTTTCCATCCATAGTCAACATGAACTGCTGATTATGTGAGTGGCAACATCTCTAGATGATTATGCCCAGTCCCACCATGTCCTCCCAATTGAGGGACAAATTTTTCCATTATGATACTATGTTCACATTTCTTACACAAAGAAACTTAACACATAATACAGTATAAACTTTTTCTACAAATTTTTAAATAAAGCAAAAGCAAAGAATTCTGAAAGCCCTTTCTCTAAATTTGCAGCCATATAAAAAGAAATAGCAAAAAGAATGACATGAAATGATTAAATGTGTATAAAAAGAGGACATCAGCTTTCTATGAATCATTCTTATACCTATGAGTAGAATAGATTCACTAATTTGTCAATAAGCATATCCACTTTGAATAGTAAAAAGAGACTTTTAGGCCATGGAGTAAAAAAAGAGTGGATCAGCTTGTTTTCTGTTTTGACAGTAAGTGAATACAAGGTTAGATAATTGGATTTCAGCATTTTTGCTGCTATCTTTCCTAAGATGGATATCAGTCTCCCAATCATGGTGGCTTTAAGAGTGACTCACAGTGACTTTGTGATAGAAGCTAAAATTTGCATTTGGAGGGAGGATTTTGAAGACAAGCAAAGGAGAAACAATGTCTTGTTGAACCTATCCTGGTTACAAGCCCCAAATGAAAATTGCAGCCAATTAACCCAGGTCATTCATCCAAACTAATGGAAGTAAATATGTCTAAATAGAGATCAACCATAGTATAGAGACAAACACAGGATATCAAGTAGCAAGGTTGAAGCTGAAAAAAATGGGGTCAAGGAAACTAACTGGTATGGCACATCATGGCTCAGGACCAACTACAGAAACTCGGTAGCAAGTATCCAGGGGAGCTGGTATATACTGGTATAATGAAGAGTTCAAGACTTGTTCTTCATAGTCATTTACATTGTAGTTGGAACAAAAAATCTGAATTAGGCCTGAGAGATTCCCATGGAGTACTTAACATTAATTTAAAACCCATAAATTAGGAAGCCAGAAAATTTTGCATCAGGGAACCCCACAATGATGTGATTCACAGAAGATTTCCTCTTAATACAGGTATAACCGTCAGCACCAGGCAAAGACACAGTAATAAGCAAGAAAAGGGACAGCAATGTAACATTGTTAGCTTTGCTGAAAAACTTTTTTTTGTGTGTGATAGCTTTCCTTCACAAGTCAAATTCCTAGCTTTAGAAGGTGGAGTTAGGGGAAAGAATGCCAGCTGCCTTTTTACCTTCATCCACTGCAAGCTATCAAGGTAGTGAACAGAAATGTACTGAGAAATAGGAGCAACATACCTGGAATATCATTATAGTATTAGACATGATGTCTCATGCCTATAATCCTAGCATTGTGGAGGTAGATGGGAGAGGTTAACGAGTTCAGGGCTAGCCTGACCTACATAATGACATTCATAAGTGACTTTCACACAAACTCTGGTGCCCCATATTTGCCCATACCCCTTGGATAGGGAAGCCTGGTGGCACTCAGAGGAAGGATAGCAGGCTACCAAGAAGAGACTTGATACCCTATGAGCATATACAGGGGGAAGAGGTCCCCCTCAGGAACAGTCATAGGGGAAGGGAGTAAGGAGAAAATGGGAGGGAGGGAGGAATGGGAGGATACAAGGGGTGGGATAACAATTGAGATGTAATATGAATAAATTAATAAAATATATTTTAAAAAATAAAAAATACTATCAAGATAAAAAGATATCAATAATAGTTCATTTCAGGCACTAATGGCTTGTATTCTCAAGTTTCTTTAGTGAGGAAGTAGGAAATTTACATGAATAATATGATATAATATAATTGAACATTGAGTCAGTCATGGAGAACTCACTATTGGAATTACTAGCTTACTCTGTGTGGTGTGATGGATAACTCCAAAGTCTCAGTATGTAGTGAGGATCATCAATCACTCTAGGCTAGCAAAGGGAGGAGGACCAAAGGCTATTTTAAAACATTCAGTCAGGGGCTGGAAAGATGGCTCAATGATTAAGAGCACAGGCTGTTCTTCCCAAGGACCCAGGTTCTTTTCCCATCATCCTCATGGCAGCTCACAACTGTCTGTTGCTCCAATTCCAGGGGAAACTCAGACATACATGCAGACAAAACACCAACGCACAGAAAATAAAAATAAATAATGCTTTAAAAATGATAGTCTTCTCAAAAAACATTCAGTTAACTACTTAAATTTTCTGTAATTTGTCTATCTGGAAAATGTTTGCCATTGATAATACCCTTCCTCCATCACTAATACAAATATCACGAAATCACAAACAAACACTGAGTTCATTTAAATTTCCAAATCAAAAATTATAATAATTTATTTTTAAGGTCTGATCATTTTTTGTGACTCTAAAAGACTTATTTTGGCTGGACTCACAATTGGAAATAAAAGCTCCCCATGAGGACAACCTACATCACTTGTCAGTCTATTCCTGGCACTTTTCTTTGGCTTCCATCATTTTCTTGGCCAAAAGCTTATCATATTCTGCAGCTTGCTCCTTATTTTCCTTGGTGTATTATTTTTTCAGAGCAAGCAGTAGGCTGACACTTGTGTTACAGAGCATATGGAGTAACAAGACACTGAATCTTGGGTGCTTTGGTACACATCATCTTTAGAGAGATTGTAAAGCTTTGATATTCTGCTAGCTTTTTTGGGCCCCAACTCCCAAGACACAGGAATATCTTTCAGTTTCAGAATCACTCTGTCTCTCTGTCTCTGCCTTCATCTGTCTCTCTGTCTCTAAGTTTCTCTGTCTCTGTCTCTTCCTGTCTCTCTGTCTGTCTTTCTGTTTGTCTGTCTGTCTCTCTCTCTGTCTCTTGCTCTCTGTCTCTCTGTATCGCTGTATCTCTCTCTGTCTCTCTGTCTCTCTCTCTCTGTCTGTCTCTCTCTCTCTCTCTCTCTCTCTCTCTCTCTCACACACACACACACATAGTAACCAAGTTAAGAATGTTCAGATTGACATCTACAATATACCTTCAAACAAACTTGTACTTCTCTCAAGTTCTCCTTGATCTAGATTAAAATAATTCCCATTACTCAACAGCAGACACATTCTGACTGGAGTCAAGACACCTTGTTTAATACAAAAACCTGTTTGCCACTCCTACTACTGATCTGAGGCACATAATCCACTTTTGACCTGGAGCATCAGCAGATATTTCTGTGCCTATGTGCTTCTCAGAAAGTACAAAATCTGCATTCATCATCCACTTCAATTAATGTCTGACAACTGTTGGCTGGTAAGGAGATACTCATCTTCATCTTCACTTGTGTGACCACCTTGAATGCACGATGAAAAGAGCACATGATCATTTTTATACAACTCCTCCTGTTCCTAACCTAGAATTCATCTTACATTATTTTTTTGCATGGTTTTACTTATTATTTTCTATGACAAGATTACTTACAGTTTAACACAGTTTTAGAGTATATTTCCTTTTCTTAATAATGTCACAAAATAAAAAGGTTTAATTTTGGCTTTTTTACCTTACATATGAGGAAAGTTGGAACACAAGTTTTAAAAAACTTTTTAAAAATCACAAAAGTAGAATTAAGTGCTGACTAAATTCTCCACCATTCCTTGTTATTACTGGTTCCCCATTTGCATGCTTTTGTCAGAAAATAATTGTAATGAACACAGATACTATATGAATCTGACAATATAACCATAAAACAGATTACCATAGCTGCACAAAAACATAAAGGAATGATTTTATGTTTTCTGTACTTTCCCAAATGGCTTAAAATTGTAAAATACATAAATAAGAAAAATGTGTTTTTACAATATAATGCTATGAAGTAAGATGAATAGACTCAAAATGTTTTTTAAACAACCAGTACTTTCTAGTGAAAAAACATGATGTAAAATTTTGTCATAAATTTAGGAAGTTTTGCAAAGGTTTTTGGATTTAAGGAGTGAAGTTAGATTGTGGGCAACTTTCATTTACTTAACTATCATTAAAATCTATATAGGCCTCTCAGCACATGAGAAACACTCTAACTATACACTACATATCCATGATCATCTGGGTGTGTGAGGACATTGTCCTTTTGGTTTGTGGCATAAAGTGACTAGCACATATACATGTGAATTTTATGCATTTTCTTAGCTTGGTGATCTTAGCCAATCAAGATAGACATATGAATGATTCTTGTGTTGGCTCCTTTTCATTTTCATTTTGTAGTTTCCCACATTTAAATGAGAATGAGGCAATATTATGTGGGTGCCAGTACTATCATGATTATAGTGTTCAATAAAACATAATTTTTTCAAGATAGCCATAAAATACTAATTCTTTTCTTTCTTTGTTTATGCGCATATATGTGTATTCTTGTATATTACGTGTAGATAAATAATGAGAAAGAATCCAAAAAAGAAAAAAGTAAAGAACTTAAACTTATTTTTGGTTTGTTTGTGGAGAAAAGGTCTTCCTAGTAAGTATAGACTGACTTCAAACTATCCCCTGCTTTATCATCACAAGTGCTAGAAGTGCTTTTTATCTTACTGTAGTACTGTATGTGTATATAATTCAAACTTCAATTGTAGATGGTGTGTTGGTTTCTAACTTTTTTTTTACTCCATTTAGAGTAAAACTAGAAGCTGAGTTTTTCAGACTCCCAGTGATTATAAGAAGCAAATGTAGGGTTATTTACAAACATCTTGAAATGCACAGCAATGTTTTTGTATCAAGTTGTTTCTTAGCCTCGGTTCCCTATGTTACTTAGTTTCTTGCTATGTTTCTAGCTTAGCATCGCTCTTGAATGTTTCTGTATGTTTCTGTGCTCTGTATCATGAATTTACTCATACTTTCATTAATCCTGGATGAAAACATGCTCTAATAGTTTGCAGTGTTTATTTTCAGTTGTCAACATAGTTATTTCTAAAACATTTCTTGATTAAACAAGATAAAATATTTCCAAAGTAATAAGGAAGTGAATATAACAGCAAATTTAATTCTTAAGATCTCTTCTAGATTGTGATATTTGTTCTCAGTTCTTTAGCAAGCACACACAACCTTGACTGCTACCTCTATTTACATTCAAGCAGATGGCCTTGCCTTTAAATAGTGAAATTTATAACATTATTTGTAGTGTCTTCAGGTCCTCACATTGACATGTATCTATCTGTAGCTCCATTCCTATACATGTATACCTTATATTATTCTCTCTAGGTAAACCTATTCCATGTATGATGATTTTACAAATGTCTTTAATCACCACATCAAAAATACAATTCTATTACATTAGAAAATATAAAGAGCACTAATAACTGGCTTGAGATTGGAACTGAAGTGATAAATGATAAATGTAATTTCTATGGCTCTTTCAGAGAAGGTGGTGCAATTTTTACTCCCAAAGAATATTGTCTCTCCCATTTTCTCCAGCTGGTCATCCTTGTAACTTAGCTATTGTTATGAGAAAGTGGGAGCCAAATGGAAGGTTCTTGTATATATGTTCTACCATTCAATCCAAATCAAAGTCCCAGCTGACAGCTGGCATAAACTACCAGGCATGTGGTTGAACAAAGCATTGAATGAGGGTACATCTTATGTTTGAGTCACCCCCAGAAACTGCAGAATAGAATAGAGGAACACTCTACCACAAGTGTAAATTTAAATTTATAATAAATATTTTAGTATTTAACACGGAGACAATTTAATATGCAAATTATAATGGGAACACATTTTGCTACTTGTATTTTCTTCGCTTTTGCCATAAATGTAAAGTATATGACTTTATAATTAAGATATGTATGGGGTAGATACTGAATAATCCTGTTAATGAAAATCCCATGTTTCCAAATACTCAAGAAGACAGTATAAATCATCTGAGAATTTCACCTTTGTTCTAATTATTTACTACATAGTAAAATATTTCAAAGTGGTTAAAGAAGCATGTGGAAAAATGTAAAGGCTTGATAAAAAATGTTTACTTATAAAATTTCAAAGTGATTCACTTATTTGTTTATTACTTAGTATGTAGGCACTGTGTGTGTGTATGTGTGTGTGTGTCTGTGTGTGTCTGTGTGTGTGTGTGTGTTTGTGTGTGTGTGTGTTTGTGTGTGTGGTGTGTGTGGGTGTGTGTGTAGGGAAGAATACATCCCATGGTATGAGGTAAGAGGTCAGAGGAAAATTTTGTGGATTTAGTTCTCTCTTTTCACCTTTGCATGAATTCTAGGGATTGAACTCAGATGGCCAAGTTCCAAGATTGGATTGGAAAGGCCTTTACCCATTGAACAATCTCACTACCACAGTTTTCAAGAATTTGAGAAATTCAAACCATTTGGTTCAGTTGTTAAGATCTGTTGGTCTTCAAAAATATAGACCTGGATTTGAATCTCGAGGACCCCCTAAAAAGCTGGACATGGCCATGTTTACTTGTAACACCATCAGGAGTAGAGACAGGCAAATCGTGATAATTTACCAGCTAGCCAGAATAGACAAAGTAGCAATATTCTTGTTCAGTGAGAGATAATGTTTTAAGCCAAAAGCAGAAAACAATCAAAGGATATTGTTGATGTCTGGTATGAGTGTATATGTGCATGTACTTACACACTCATGTTTGTGAACAAAATACACACACAAATACACAAACTTCAAAATATTCAAATGAAGAAGTTGTATTAGCACCAAGAAATGGCACAATGAGAGTAACAGATACAATAACATTAGAATTAGTTTTGTATGTTTAAAAACAGCAAAGAAATAAATAAATGAAATGAAAGCGATAAATCAATGAGAACAAAACCATACAGTATTTTCAAACATTTTCATTAAGAGAGGCTAGTTAATTTGGAACAATACTTCAAAAGAGAATGAATATTTGTATATAATTTTAAGTGATTGATTTGGAAGTATTGAAAAACTAACATGGATCAAAAGAAACAAAGGAAGCTTAAATAGATGAAGGACCCAGGGATTTGAATCTATGTACATCTACCAAACATTTAAAAAGTATTTGGGTTAATACGGTGGGCAAATTTTCTAATGGATTCTTAGCATAATGGGGGTAAAATGAATGTTCCATTTCCTATTAAACGCTATAAACTTTGTTTTATTTATACAGTGTTGTGTATGCTGTAAGAAAATGGAAGAAAACAGATGCTTTCCAGGGATTATCTCCAATAAAGCTTAAAATCCTTGGAAGATTCCAGATAATGCTGTAATTTGATATATATGTTATAATTATTTCACCAAAATCCATAAGACTCTATTAAAAGGGTTGGAACTCTAAGCATACTATCAAGTTTAGCAAATAATAGTGTACAGATTGTTCATAGATTATTTTAAATAAAACCAATCGCACAGACACCCAATTGTTTTCTCTATGGGTTTCTATATACAAGTCAGAACAAATGAGAATCTAGCAATCATACATGTAGAAAAGAAAAAAATTAGAAGGATTCAATGATGCACTTGCTCAAGCAAGAGAAATAACTAACAATCTTGAAGACAAACTATTTAAAATTATTAAGTCAGATCCAAGGTTTAAAAAGAGAATGACTACAAAGGATAAAAAAGCTCTAGAAACCTATAGTATATCATCAAGGGAACCAACATGTGCATTATGGTAAGAAAGAAAGATGACAGATTCACAAGCAACATTGCATGGAGCTTAGTAGAAGAAATAATTATGGAAAATGCCCAAATTTTGGGAAAAATAATGTGAAAATTTAAGGTCATTAAAGATACATTGAATAGTAAGATGCTAAAGAATCTTACGTTAAGGAATATTATAATAAAACTGTCAAACAGTATTTTGTAAAATAGTAAGAGAAATTTGATTATCACATATATAGGAGTTATCACAAAGCTATCAGTGATTTCTTTAACAGAAACATTACAAAGCATAGAAGAAGAAACTGGTAAAGAGGAGGAAGAGATGAGAGGAAAATTAATTGGATATTTATACATATGCACTGCTTATATTTATAATATATGTTATGTATAAATTTATATATGGTATAGAATACTTGTATCTTAGATTTTAAAAATTAACTTAGAGAAAGTGTTGCATGTATTCATGAGAGGACATATAAATTGATGTTCTTAACAAATAACCTCCTAATGGATATGGCTTCAAATGTGGCAAACAAGGCACCAGACAAAATGGCCTTGTTTCTGCCACAAACAGAATTCTGACTAAAATTTGGGCATACTTGGATGCAGGCAGAGTCGATGGCCAAACTCTGCCAAGACAGAGTAAGAGCAAGTCCTCAACAGTTCCTGCCTCACAAATATGTCTGCCAGATATATTGGACCAGAAGACTGAAGATGATGTTCCAATGTTATACAGAGTTTTGGGTAACTGTCCAGGCATCAAATTATTTCTGTCATTTTCTCATTTTGGAAGCTGTTAACCTTCATTCTCTGTCTACTCACATGATTAATTTTATTTCTTCTCAAGTCTCTGATGGGGTTGAAGACCAAATAGTTAAGTTTTACAATTAAGATTAGTTGTCTATGGGTTAAAATGTTTTTAGGTCTAGATAGATGTTTTAAGTTGATAAAGAAGAGATATGATACATATTGACTTACACTCAGAATTTTAGATGGTCTAAGATAGGAAAGGTGTTTTCTTCAAGGTTGGCAAATACAAATAACCAAGACAATATGAATGTAACATATATATAACTCCTGATTGTTTTGTGGTTCTTTTTGATGTAGATAGTTTATTGTAAATATTGTTTATATGTGTAATAATATAAATGTATATCTAAAAATATAGAAAACAAACTGTGTTTGTAACATTTTATTGTCTTCATAGACAGGCAGGCAAAATGGTTCAGTGTTTAAAGGTTCCTGCTGCCAAGCTTCACAACTTGAACTCAAACCCCAGGATTCATGCAGTAGAGAAAAATTCTCCTCTGACTGCATGCACACTGTAGTGCATGCACACACACACACACACACACACACACACACACACACACTTCCAAGTGTGTGTGCATGAATGCCTCAAACTAAATAAGCAATGTAATATCATAGTATGTATAAATTAATTCAGCTACATTTTTGATTCACTACACAGCCATGAAATCAAATGAATTATGGTTAAGCATACTATACAAATGAATATCAAACAATTTTCCGATAAAGAAGTAAGTTACTGGAGATTATTTTGTTTAATGTACAGAAATTGGCAGGATTCTTCAGAATAGTTAGAAATCAATGCATACAAACAGTCACTCCCTTAGTAAGAAGTAAGGTCATGCTCATTGCAGTCTTTCATCTTTAAAAATACTTCTATACAGAATGTGTGATGAAACTATCTTGCAACCCTCATAATCTCTTTTCTACCTCTGTCTCCTGCCTGACACCCTGATATACTTAAGTACTCACATGTGTTGATTCTACTTTCAGTATGTCTTTGAAAGCAATCCACCTTTGCTCTTTCGCTTTCCATCTTAATACTTGTCAACATATTACTTGTCTGTGGAACTTATGCAGCTCCTTAATACGTATCCCTCTCTGTGTTTTTGGCTATCCATTTTATCCATTCCCTTAGTGCCACCAGAAATTCCCTTACAATATGGGGGGCTGGAGAGTTGGCTCAGTACTTAAGAGTTCATACTGCTCTTAGAAAGAACCTAGTTCCTAACACCAATGCTGGGCAGCTCACAGCTTGGCTTTTCTTTTTTAAATGTTTTCTTTTTTAAAATTACTTTATTTTTGTACATATACATTTATATTACTTTACACACACACACACACACACACACACACACACACACACATATATATATTAGATTACCTATGGCAAGAAGAATTGTGACACAATCAGGAATTATATAAATGTTACATTTCTTAGAGTTTTGGCTGTTTGTATTTGGCAGCCTTGAAGAAGACATCTTTCCTATCTTGGTGCATCTAAATTTCTGAATGTAAATCAATCTCCATCACATATTGTGGTTATTAACTTAGGACACCTATATAGACATAAAAACCCTTTAACCCATAAACTATTAAGCTTCATTTTAAAACTAAGGTAACTGGTCCTCAGAGACTTGAGAAGGAATAAATTTGATTATTTGAGTATGCCGGGAGTGCAGGTTAGTAGCTTTCCAAATGAAAAGATGATAGAGACAGTTTTCTATCTGAATAGTCACCCAAAACTCTCTATAATGTTGGAATATCTTCTTCAGCCTTCTGGCCCAATATATCTGATAGACATATTTCTGAGGCAGGAACTATTGAGGACTTGCTTACCCTGTCTTGGCAGAGTTTGGCCTTCAACTCTGCCTGCACCAAACTTGCCTGTTTTAAGGCAGAATTCTGTCTGTGCTATTCAACTTTTATCACAAGAATATACATCTTAGGTACAGCAGATAGATATAACACTGTAGAAAGACAAGGTCTTCAAAAACCCCAGAGACATGCAGAATATGGCATTTAAACTCAGGCTACCAAGATGAGACTTGATAGCCTATGACTATATAGTGGGAGAGGAGGTCCCCCTTAGTCTTAGACCTAAGAGAGGGGAATAGTGTTGAAAGCGGGAGGGAGGGAATAATAGGAGGATACAAGTGATGGCATAACAATTGAGTCTTTAAAGATTCACTGACAATGAGAAAGGTTAACTCCTGGCAACACTCAGCCTACCTTAAAGAGGATTTTGAGCATCAAAGAACCTCCTTTTGGAGATGGCTTCAATGTGGCAAACTAGCCACTGACCAAAAGGTCCTTATTTCTACCACAGCTTGCCTTTTCAAGTATTGTATTTACCTATGGGGAGAGAGAGAGAGAGAGAGAGAGAGAGAGAGAGAGAGAGAGAGAGAGAGAGAGAGAGAGAGAGAGAGAGAGAGAAGAGAGAAGAGAGAGAAGAGCGAAGAGAGAAAATACAAACAGAGAGATATGACAGAGAGACATAGAGAGATATACAGAGAGAGAGAAAAAAGAAAGAAAATAAAAATATTTTAAAAATCCCTACAGAATCACTTAACCTCAGGCCATGGGGGCTCAAAGAGACTGAACCACCAAGCAAAGAGCACTCCTTGAATTGTCCTAGGCACCTTGCACATATGTAGCTGATGCAAGCTTGGTCTTCATGTGGATTCCCCAACAACTGGAGCAGGGGGCCCTATCTGCCTCTGATGCCTCCCTTTGGGTCCTGTTCCTCTAACTGGACTGCCATGTCTGGCCTCAGTGTGAGAGGATATGTTTAGTCCTGCAACAACTTAATCTGCCAGGAATGGTTGGTACCTTTACCTTCTCTGAGGAGGAGAGGGGAGGATTGAGGGGGATGTGTGAAAGAAGGCTTAGAGGGGTGTAATGGGGCAGAAATCAGGATGTAAAGGGAATGAGTTAATTTATAAAAAATCCAAAATTGCATTTGTTGCTCCTATAGTGAATTACTAGCGTACTTAGGATAAGTACGCATATGTTGCCTTAAAGAATAGATTACTGGCTAATCAACTGTTTGTTCTTATCTCTCAATACCCACTTACTTATCTCTTTGTATCGACACTTGCCCTTGACATTTCCTATTATGTCTGATTCGAATACTCTTCTAACACAATTATGCTTCACTCTCTTGATTGCCTCAAAAATGGATTGCAATTCTTCCATGAAGTCTTCATTAACTCCATTTGATTAATAAATTTCTATTTATTGTAAACTATATTGCTCATGTTACAAACTTTTCATTGCGTTTTGCATGATTCTTGTAAAGTTCACTGAGCTTTATAAGCACAGTAACAATTCCTGTTATGTACATTTCAGTTGTAACTAGCCTATAGGAAGCTAGTCTAAATGAAATTTGATTATTTACGAGTTCAATAAATGTGGTGCAAATTTAAGCAAGGCTATTTGTTTTAGAATTAAGTTCTTTATTCTCTAATAGCAGGATTTGCAAAATAAAATATCTATACCTTTAACCTTGTCATCTTGCCTAGGATATCAGCATAATAGTCGGACACACAGGATCAGATCAGTTCTTGATAAATGCAGGAAGCTAATTTTAAATAACTGTATATTTTTCTTTCTGACTACTCTTGTTTGCTTTTCATATTTTCAGCTTAACCTCTAAATGGGTCCTTTTTTGTTTTTTTAACTTTATTTTACTTTAAATGTTTTTCTTTATCACATATACATTTCACATATACATTTATGTTTTACACAAATAAACAATAAAACTACAGCAAGAAGAACCACAAAACAATCAAGAATTATATAAATGTTACATTCATGGTGTTTTGGTTATTTGTATTTGGCAGTCTTGAATAAAACATCTTTCCTATCTTGGTGAATCTAAAATTCTTAATTTAAATCAGTATCTATTACATCTCTTTTTTTTATCAACTTAAAACATCTATCTAGACCTAAAAACATCTTAACACAGTAACAACTAATCTTAAATGTAAAACTTAACTATGTGGCCTTCAACCTCATTAGAGATTTGAGAAGGAATAAAATTAATCATGTGAGTAGACAGGGTGTGCAGGTTAGTAGTTTTCCAAAGGAGAAAATGACAGAGACAATTTGATGCCTGAAAAGTCCCTCAAAACTCTGTATAACATTGGAGCATCATCTTCAGTCTTCTAGCCCAATATATATGACAGACATATTCATCAGGCAGGAACTGTTGAGGACTTGCTCTTACCCTGTCTTGGCAGAGTTTGGCCACTGACTCTGCCTGCATCCAAGTTTGCCCATCTTTAGGCAGAATTCTGTCTGTGGCAGAAACAAGGACATTTTGCCCAGTGGCTTGTTTGCCACATTTGTAGTCATCTCCATAAGGAGTTCATTGATGCTCATCATCTTCTTTGAGGTTGGCTGAGTGTTGCCAGGAGCTAACCTGTCTTATTGTTAATGAATTTTTAAAATAACAAAAACATCTTTAAACACCATATTCTGTAGGTCTCTGAGGTTTTTGAAGACCTTATCTAATTATCTTATCTTATCTATCTAAAGAATATCTATCTGTTAAACCTAGGATGTATATTCTTGTGATAAAAATAGACTAGTAAGTGACATGACCATGATTTGATCAACTAACCATTAATTTGTATTACTTAAATTTTCTAAGCAGCTTGCAATAGCACTTTCAAAGTTTTGCAAGTAAACCTTGTATTATAGTTGAGTTGTATGGATAAATTAATTCATATTAAAGTTGAAAGCTTTGACAAAGTCATTGAAAATACTGTAGATTAAGTTGAACACCATTGATAAAGAGTGAGGATTATTTGTGGTTTGATTCTGTGATAGTACATAATTTTTGAGATCGTAGAACAAGTACATTTTATAACACCCAGTATTTTCTGAAACTCTAAAATGTAAGCATCATCTCTAAATTTTAAATAAGGAAACTGAGGCTTATAAAAAAAATTCCCGAAATTTGTGGACAAATGGATTGAACTAGAAATGATCATAATGAGTGAGTTAACCCAGAAGCAGAAAGGGTCAAATGGTATATACTCACTTATATCTGCATACTAGCCCAAGGGGCATGTCTCATGAAAATCTTCACTAACCAGGAAACTGGGACAGAGGGGGAGGACATCCTATTGGGACTCTAGATGAGAGAAGCATGGGAGAATGGCAAAGTTGAAGGATCCAGACGATCCTAGAAACCTACAAGAACATTATGATAGATAGATTTGGGCCCGGGGTCCCACTCAAACTATGGTACCAGCCAAGGACAGTACAGGCCATAAACTTCAAACCCCTACCCAGATCTAGCCAATGGACAGGACATTCTCCACAGTTGAGTGGAGAGTGGTGCCTCATATTTGACCATGTCCCCTGAATGAGGAGACCTGGGAGCACTCAGAGGAAGGATAGCAGGCTACCAAGAAGAGACTTGATACCCTATGAGCATATACAGGGGGAGGAAGTAATAGGGGAGGGGAGTAAGGGGAAAATGGGAGGGAGGGAGGAATGGGAGGATACAGGGGAGGGGATAACCATTGAGATGTAATATGAAGAAATTAATAAAATAAAGAGTTAAAAAATAAAAATAAAAATGTGGCTCTCTGTGGAAATATCTTCAAGCATATGCAAAGTAAGGTTCATTGCATTTCCATGGAGGAAACATTAACTTTAATATTAAGAGCCTATTCCCTTTGTAAATAATTCTTCTCGTATTTACAGCTTGATACTGGAAATCCCCTCCCCCCCTTATATAAGGAGATGGGATAATATTAATTCTATATGAAAGCTAATTTGATAAATCCTCAAAAATATTTTTTCTTGGTAATAAAGTTTAAGAGTGAAAGAAAGATACTTTTTAAAATTTAAATAAGTGAGTTTTTTCAAATAAGATATTATATAAAACTACATATAAACAGATAAATTAACATCTGTTCTGGTAAGAAAAAGGGTAGATTTGCCTGTTAATATCTGATTCTGTAATATTGATGCCCTAAGGTATTTCTGAAAATATCCTAGTAGCTCAAAGCACACAAGAGTTACAGTTTGAGAAAAATAAATGCCCACCAGCAGAAAGGAGGGAAGATCCAGGGCTGGAGTGGGTGTGAACCAAAAGAGAAATTATATATAGTCTTCTCTATAGTTTTAATATATGCTTGGAACTCATTTAAAAAGTCTAACTTCCATCATTCTTTTTCATTATTTTCTTCACACCCTTACTAGGCAGGCATGTTAATTTTGGGAACTTCTTTAGCATCCTGAAAAGTGAACCTCAGCTGGGTAATACCAATGTATTTGGTTTGGAAGCAATGGTTTGCTTCTTGTGAGTTAACACTCAAATAGTATATATTGAAAATGTTATGGAGACTAGCAGTACCATTGTTCTCATACATTATCAATACTGTTATCACATTTGCACAGAATCTATTATATTCTGTTTCCAGATACTCATTTTCTTTGAAATACTTATTTGTATTAATTTCTCACTTGATATCCAATTCCACATGTATTTTTTATTGTGGCTAGTTTAGAGTATTTCACTTTTATTTTTACGTATATTGGTGACATAGCTTATTTCTTAAATAGAAAGTAGTATTTACCACTTCCACACTTACATATTTCTCAAGCAATTATTAAATGTCTAGTAGACAATTTAATAGTAATTCATATAGGAATGAATTAATGTACCTCAGCTAATGGGATTTACTAAAGAATACTGTCCTATGTGATATCAAAATTGAAAGGAAACAGGATAGAGAGATGGACTAGTGCTGAAAAGCATTTGTTTCTCTAGCAGGGGACTTAGGTTCAGTTTTCAGCACCCACGTCAGCCAGCACACACTTGCCTTAATTTGACACTCTCTTCCAGCCTCCTTGTTACAGCATACACATGGCAGTTATACATAATACAGGCAAGCACATATATACATAAAATAAAGATATAGTAAGAACTTATATAATTAAAAGGAAAAGAAGTCTCCATTACTGAAAACCCTCTAAAATTTTGCTATGAAGAAGATGAAACAACATAATCCAATTGAGTATTTTTGAAAAAAACACTATAGTTATAATTTTTGTCAGATAAGCTATAAACTATATATATATCAAATTCATAATGTTTCAAATAATTAACTACTGTCTTTTGTCCCATGCGTAACATTTTTATCCTGTGAAAAATTAAGTTAGCATGTGTTCAAACTTTCTTTGATTCTGGGCAGCACTAATTGGATTCAGTGGGATTTAAAAATTGAAAAGAATATGGAGTTGGAAAAAGAACATGTGGGGGCCTGGAGGGAGTTGGAGGGCAAAGTAAGGGGGATAGATATTATAAAAACACTGTATACATGCATAAAGTTCTCAAGTGCCAAATAAAAGATTATTTAAAATGAACACCAAGCTCTTCTCAATCCCATCCTCAAAATTCCTCAGACTTAATGTCTCCACTTATCATGTTCACTCACTTTTCTGTATCATTGATTTAATTTACTCTGCTAGATCAATCTTGCCATCACAGAAAAATTTATTCTTCCTGAATGAACCTTTCATATTTTGTTAAAGTTTAAAACTTTATTTATTTTAAGTTACAATTTTAACTTAAATAATGCCAGGAATGATTGTCAGTCACAGAAAACATAAACTGGTCCTGACTGCTAATATAAAAAGTTAATAATAAACAGAAATTAAAAAAAATAAACAGAAATTAAATTATTCATAAGAATATATGTACTTATACACATATATATTCATAGATGTACATGCTAATTATAATATTCATTAGTTAAATGCTTTTGCACTTATGTATGAAAATTCTGGATGGTACATAACACATATTTAATGAAATTACTCTAGGAAGAATGGATTTTATTGATTAAAATTTAACTTGTATTTCATTGACCTCTGTTATTTTTGTATGTATAATTCTGTAAACATCATCTGACTATACTATAAATAAAAATGTGAAATTAGAAAGGAATTTTAGCTGCGTAGTCCAGTTCTTTGTATTGCAGTATTAAGGAAGCATCAGAAGGCTCTAAAAATAAATGAGTATTTCAGGTCCATGTCTCTCTGTGCTGACATTTCATAAATAGTATTTTACTATTTTCTTAATATTTATATATTGTAAGTAGTGAAATGCCTTTTATAGAAAGAGTATGAATTAGTTTTAACATCTGATTTGGTACAGGTTATGGTGACCTATGTGTTTATTTTTCCTATTTTATTAAATTGGTCCCTTCTCTATTTAGAGAAGTTATTTTACAGGAGGATCAAGAAAAAAAAGGGAGAAAAATGTTGCAATGTTTCAATTCATATTTGCTGAAATAATGAATAGAGGAATTTCATCTAGTTCATTTTATGCTTATGTAAGAAAGTAAACACAAAATTAGGAATGAGAGTCCTTTGATTATAATTCATTGCTACGTTTATCAGACTTTCCAGGAATAAAGGCTAAATACAATTACACAATACAAATTTATTCGTTTTAATTTCTTGAAAATATTCTTTAAAAATATAGACTCCCAATTGTAGGTTTAGTCTGATCTCTGTGGTCCTGTCTGTGATTAGGTAATTCATTATTATTCTACTAATTAGCGCATTGGTTTTCAACCCTGGCTGAACATTAGAATCATTTGGGGAGCTTTTAAAAATCCCAGACTGAGGAAGCTGAACTCAGAACCAATTACCTCAGAATCTCCAGGGGTGTAGCCTCGGCATCAGTCCTTTTTTTTTTTTTTTTTTTTTTTTTTTTTTTTTTTTAAACTTCCCAGGTGGTTCCAAAGTGCAGTCACATTTGAGAATCACCAATTTAGTAGAAGTCACATGGTTTTCCCTTATAACAATAGAGATGAATTTCTTATCAAAGACACTGTACCTTGAAAAACTGGCAAGCAAATAAACAGAAATATCAATGGCTTTTTCAAGAAATTTATTTTAAATGTAGATCAGTAATTAAAAATGAAGCTCAAATATTAAAAGATAATCTTGGATCTTCATTTGGGCATGCAACCTGAGCAGGTATTGATTGAAAATGAATTTTATTTACTCAGGGGAAGTTGGTGTCTTATAAGTAACTTCAGCTAAAATCAAGATGGGCCCAGGGCAATGGTGCACCTGATGAAGAGAGGAGTATTAAGTCACAGGCTTAATGATTTGCATTTTGACTGACTTCATGGGATTGTAAGAATTACATTCTGATTCTCATGGGCTTTCTATAATCACCAGTTGTAACCTAAAATAATCATCTTTCCTTCTTAAATATGAACTACCAAATGCAAAAACATGTATGTGAATACAGATCACAATTTGAAGATAAGTGGAAACTAATGTTTCCAGTGTATTTTACTTTTCACCAAGCAGGAAATGTCGTTCAACTGCATGTTGATTTTTTCTTTAATAATTATGTATTATACTTTTAGATTTTCCTTTAATATCTATGCCTTAAGTTGTGGTATGTTATTATTCTGCAGAAAAACAATATTCTTAGGAGATTTTGCATGATTTCTTAGGGCATTAAAATAACTGTTTATAGTGATAATTCTTGTATGAGTTTCTACTTCATAATGTCTCAGAAGGTACTCTGCAAAGCATATTCATTTCTTAAAGTGTTAATTTGTAAAATTTATCTATTTTTTCAAGGATATTTATTCAATTTAGAACACATTTTTGTAAAGCATGTATCAATATCATAGTAATGAGAAGATATATAGACTCCAGCTAGTGTGAATTTTTCTACATATATGACATAGACATATGTAAAACTAAAACATAGATTTTCAACACAAGAATAAATAGTATATAAAATGAGGAACTGATTCATTTCATTGACCATCAGGCCTTGTCAACAAGATAGTGACCCATGTCTAATTACTGTTTGATCACTTGAATTTATTCAAGTAAGCATTTGTAGAGAAATATAAATATTCTGTAATTGTGTTCATTGAAATTAAATGACACTGAAAACAAATTACTATAGGCATGTTTTACTTACTTAACTAGGTCCTGCATAAAATAACAGCAAATGAAAAATATTTGTTGAATATTCCATGTGAGAAGAAAGTATACAGGATGACAGAAAAAAATGGCAACAGTGAATGAAAGATGCTTAAATAGAGATTAATAGATAAGAGGCAGGATGACCAAGGAGAGACTGAAGACAGAATAGAGTGGTAAAGCTAACTCAAAGCAGATTGAATAAACATTATAACAGGGTCATGTCAGGTCTCTAAATAGTTGTGCCTCTAGTGATTAAATTGATGTCTGTGTGGTTATTAGAAGGAATATTACCCAGAGTCTTTGGGTTTGGCATGCCCAAAATTTTCAGAAGGTAAATTTTAGTTGACTGGGACCACATTTTCTCTTTCTACCCATGCCAGGTTGGTACATTTGAACAGAGGAGTTATGTGAAATGGCAAATTATTTCTGTTCTACAAAGTCCTATAAATAAAGTAAAGTTCTTTCTTTCTCTAACGATTTTTAAAATGTCTTTATCATTTTAAAGCTTCACTGACAATGAGACAGTTTAATTCCTGACAACACCCAGCCTACCTCAAAGAGGATGATGAGAATAAAAGAACCTTCTTATGGAGATGTCTTAAAATGTGGCAAAAAAGCCACTGGGCAAAATGTCATCATTTCTACCACAGCCAGAATTCTGCCTAAAAAAGGGCAAGCTTGGATTCCAGTAGAGGCAACGGCCAAACTCTACCAAGACAGGGTAAGCAAGTCCTCAATAGTTCCTGTCTCACAAATATGTCTGTCAGATATATTGGGCCAGAAGGCTGAGGATGGTGCTCCAACATATTAGAGAGTTTTGGGTGACTATTAAGCTAGAAAACTGTCTCTGTCATCTTCTTATTTGGAAAGGTTCTAACCTGCACTCATGACATACTTGGGTAATCAAGTTTATTCCTTCCTGTCATGGTTATTCTTGTTATAGGTAGTTTATTGTATATATGTGGAATAATATAAATAAATATATAATTTATAATATATATAAATAAAAATGATCTTGATGAATCTGGGCTTTATTCTCTGAAAAAAATATTCTCTTCCTTTGACCTTAAATCCCCATACTTTTCCCATTCTCAAACAAAGGGATTTATAACTTTTATTGTTAGGCTAAGAATATCATAATTGCCTAATTAATTATCTTGTGATTTTCAATAGAGGAGAAAATGTTGTTGAACATTCTTAAGTTCAGGATAGTTTTCCTTAATTCCTTTTGTGTTTAGGAATTGAAGTCTAAATGCACCTTGAAAAACATTGGACTTTATTCTACAATTTCAAACAACTGAATTGAAGAACTTTAGACATAGACATGACACAATGGTCGATGTGCAAAGACTCCTTACTCTACCAGATAGCACATCTCCTTCTCCAGCAGACATGAGATGCAAGTTTAGAGCTTGCATAATTATTTTTCTACAAATTCACACCTTGTCATGCATTCAAAGTCTCAGGATATAGTTTTCTTCACGGGCATTGTAAGGCATTTTCTAAGGCAGGTATGAGAGGAAATCCCTGTTCATAGTTTACCGAGGAAATAGGAAAAAAAGAGGAAGTAGCCTGAGCTCAAGGCTTCACATAAGTCGAGAATCACACATATTTGCACAGTACAAGGCTAAAGTGAAAAGACAACAAAAATCTTGAAGTTCTTCTTATCCATCTCAGAGAAGGCACTGCCACTGATCTTGTTTACCATCTGCACCAAACCAGCCACAATTCTGTCCCTCACTATGGGCATGAACAGAATGTTCCCTTGTACTTTAGTCTATGTACAAGTCCACTTCCCTGTGAAAATAAAAGGAACAGCACTGTCACCAGAGTAGAAGGGCAGTGGGTAGAGATAAACAACATATCCCAACATAAATATCAACATAGTTTTATAGTTTAGATTCACGTGTTAACAACAGCTGGAATGGTACTAAGGACTCAAGACAGTTTAAAAATGAAAATGTTTTATTAAAACATTTCAAAAATACTCAGACTTGCTTGATCTTGTTCATGATAGTTTTCTAGGGCAGTCTTTACTGGAAGCTCTTGCCTCTCAGCATGTTGATTGTCAAATAAACAGACAAACAATGTAGGTGATTCAGGGGAAAATGCAGGAAGTTTGGTAGACAATATTTTCCTTTGAACTTGGTCAGAGTTATGAGACTGGTAACTTGTTAAAGAATTTTAAGTGAGACTACTTACATTAAATTTTAGAGCAGGGATCAACAAGCATGTTTATCCCCCATGAAGCACATGACTGCATTCATCTGTAGCTGGTCTACATCATCAGAGCATTGGGTGCATGAAGCAAAATTCTTCACCATCCTGTCCTTTAGACCAGAGGGTTTTGCTGACTCCTGAGATGTTTTATTGATTAATTTATTTATTGTAATTTATAAATATTACATCCTGGCCATTATCCCCTCACTTGTATCCTCCTGTTCCCAACCACCCTCCTTCTTCCACACTACTCCCCTTCCCTAGTCTTCTCACAGGGGGAGCTCTCCTCCTCCACCATATGACCACAGCCTTTCAGGTCTAATCCTGATAGCCTAGTTCTTCCTCTTTGGAATGGCCAGAGGACTTCCCACTAAGGGGAAGCAATCAAACTGGAGGCACCAGATTTTGTGTCAGAGGCAGTCCCTCATCCCCCAACAACCATGGAGAATGTGATGCCTGTTGGCTATTATCTGAGCAGGGAATCTAGGTTCTGTGTATGCATTGTCCTTGGTTGGTACAACAGTTTTTGAAGCCCCCTCCCAGGTCCATGTGCTCCGCTGGTCTTGACGGTCTTACTGTCAGGTTCATGAACCATCTGGGTCCTTCCATCCCTCCTACTCTTCCATACCACTCTCAGTGCTCTGACCAGTGTACAGCTGCAAGTCTCAGCATCTGACCCTCAGAGGACATCTATGTTGGGCTAATATCCAGTTATAAGTGAGTATATACCATGCATGTATTTCGGGATCTGGGTCATGTAACTCAGAGGAATGTTTTTACTTCCATCCATTTGCCTACAAATTTCAAGATTTACTATTTTTTAATAGCTGAGTAGAATTGCATTGTGTAAATGTACCAGTGTCTTTATTCATTCTTTAGTTGAGGGACATCTAGTGTGATTCCAGATTCTGGCTATTACAAATAAATCTGCTATGAACATAGTTGAGCAATTGTCCTTGTTATATGGTAGAGAATCTTTCAGGTATATGCCCAGCAGTGGTATAGCTGGGTATTGAGTTAACGCTATTCCAAATTTTCTGAGAAAGTGACAGATTGATTTGCAAAGTGATTGTAAAAGTTTGTACTCCCACCGGCAATGGAGAAGTGTTCCCTTTTCTCCACATCCTCACCAGCATGGGCTGTCACTTGAATTTTTTATCTTAGCTATTCTGGTAAACATAAAACAGAATCTCATACTTATTTTGATTTGTATTTCCCTGATAACTAAGGACATACAGCATTTCTTTAAGAGTTTCTTTCTTAAAATATACCTTATTTTATTACAAATTAAAAAAAAACAGAAAAACAAAGCAACATCCTAAAATTTTTTTACTGGTAATACAAATTCCTAGGAAGTTTTTTTTCTTTAAGAGTTTCTTAGCCATTTGAGGTTCTTCTGTTGAGGAATCTCTGTTTGGTTCTATACCCCATTTCTCAGTTGGATAATTTATTTTGATGGTGTTTAATTTCTTGAGTTCTTTATATATTTTGGATATTAACTCTCTGTCGGATGTAGGGTTGGTGAAGTTTAGTCAATAGGCTCTCATTTTGTTCTGTTGATGTCCTTTGCCTTACAGAAGATTTTCAGTTTCATGAGGTCCCATTTATTAATTGTTGGCCTTAGAGCCTGAACTATTGCTGTTTTGTTCAGGAATCTGTCTCCTGTGCCATTGAGTCCAAGGTTCTTCCCCACTTTTTCTTCTATCAGTTAGTGTGTCTAGTTTTATGTTGAGGTCTTTAATCTACTTAAGCTTTACTTTTGTGCTGGGTGATAAATGTGGATCTATTTGCATTTTTCTACATGTAGACAACCAGCTAGACCACCACAATTTGTTGAAGATGTGATCTTTTTTCCATTGGATGGTTTTGGCTTCTTCATAAAAAATCAAGTTTTCATAGGTGTGTGGGTTTACTTCTGGGTCGTGGATTCGATTCCCAAGCTGTTTTTATTACCTTTGCTCTATAGTTCAACTTGAGGTCAGGTATGCAGCTTCATCCAGAAGATCTTTTATTGTACAATAGTGTTTTAGCTACTCTGGGTTTCTTGCTTTTCCATATGAAGTTGAGAATTGATCTTTCAAGGTCTGAAAATAATTGTGTAGGTATTTTGATAGGGATTACATTGAATCTATAGATTGCTTTCAGAAAGATGTCCATGTTTACCAAGCCAATCCTCCTGATAAACAAGCATGAGAGATATTTCCATCTTCTGATATCTTCTTCAATTTCTTTCTTCAGAAACTTGAAGGTTTTTTTCATACATGACTTTAACATGCCTGGTTAGAGTTACACCAAGATAGTTTATATTATTTTTGGCTATTGTGAAGGGAGTTGTTTCCCTAATTTCTTTCTCAACCCGTTTGTCATTTGAATACAGAAGAGGTAGTGATTTTTAAAAAATTAATCTTGTATCCTGCCACTTTGCTGAAGGTGTTTATCAGCTAAAGGAGTTCTCTGGTGGAATTTTGGGAGCCACTGATTATATTATTTGGGGACCCCAAATAATAATATACTATTATATCACCTCTGAATAGCGATACTTTAAACTTCCCCCTTTCTTGATCTCTTTTTGTTGTCTTCCTTCTCAGGCTAGAACTTCAATTACTATCTTAAAGAGATATGGAGAGAGTGGGCAGCCTGGTCTAGTCTCTGATCTTAGTGGAATTTCTTTGAACTTTTCTCCATTTAAATTGATGTTGGCTTGCTGTACATAGCCTTTACTATGCTTAGGTATGTACCAGGTATGCTGGATCTTTACAAAACTTTAAAATGAATTGGTGTTGGATTTTATCAAATGCTTTTTTGGCATCTAAGGAGATAATCATGTTTTTTCTTTCATTTTCTTTATATTGTGAACTATATTGGTGGATTTCCATATATTGAGCAATCCCTGTATGCCTTGGAGAAAGCCTACTTGGTCATGGTGAATGATATCTTTGATGTATTCTTGAATTTTGTTTGTGAGTATTTTTGTATCAAAGTTGATGAGAGAAATTGGTCTTAAATTCTCTTTTTGTGTGTATGTGTCTTTGTATGATTTATGTGTCAAAGTGACTGAAGCCACTTAGAATGAATTTGGTAATGTTCCTTCCTTTCCTATTTTGTGGAATAGTTTGAAGAGTTTTGGTATTAGCTCTTCTTTGAAAGTCTTTTAGAATTCTGTGCAAAATCCATTTAGACATGGGCTTTTTTGGTTGGGAGACTTTTAATAAGTGCTTCTATTTACTCAGGAGACATACAACTATTTAATTTGTTTACCTAATAATGATTCAACTTTGGTAAGTGTAATCTATCCAGAAAATTGTCCATTTCATTTAGATTTTCAAATTTTCTGGTGTATAGGCATTTGAAGTAAAACCTAATGTTTCTTTGAATTTCCTTGATGTCTGCTGTTACGCTTCATTTTTCATTTCTGATTTTGTTGATTTGGATAGTATCTCTATAGTTTGGTTAAGGGTTTGTCTATCTTGCTGATTATCTCAAAGAACCAGATCTTGGTTTCATTGATTCTTTGAATTGTTCTCTTTGTTTTTAATTTATTGATTTCAGCCTCACATTTGATTATTTCCAACCATCTACTCCTCTTGAGTATGTCTGCCTATTTTTTCCCTAGAGCTTCCATGTGTGCTGTTAAATTACTTGTATGAGACATTTGCAATCTCTTTATGAAGGCACTTAGTGTTATGAACTTTCATCTTAGCACTTCATTCTTTGGGTCCCATAAGTTTGGGTATCAATCTGGCTCTTTCTCAGGAAATTGGGAATGGAGCTATCTCAAGACCCAGACATACCACTTCTGGGAATATACCCAAAAGATGTTCCACAATATAACAAGAACATTTGCTAATATATGTTCATAGCAGCTTTATTTGTAATTGCCAGACTCTGTAAACCACCTAGATGCCCCTCAACCAAATAATGGATAAAGAAACTGTGGTACATTTACACAAAGGAATACTATTCAGCTATTAAAAATAAAGAAATCTTGAAATTTGCAGGCAAATGGATGGAAATAGAAAAGAGAATTCTGAATGAGGTAATCCAGACCCAGAAATACATACATGGTATATACTCATTCATAAGTGGATATTAGCCACATAATACAGGATAAATATACTGTAAAACAGAGACTGATGCACCAACCAAGGACCATATATGATGTGGACCTAGACCCTCTGCTCAGATATAGTAGATAGGTAGCACAGTCTCCTTGTGGGTTCCTATATATGAGGAGTAGGGACTACTTCTGACATGGACTGTGGGCCCCCAAATTTGATCATTTCCCCCAGGCAGGGGGGCCTTACCAGGCCACAGAGGGAGAAGATACAGGTAGGAGAGATGAGACTTGACAGGTCAAGGTCAGATGTTAGGGGAGGAGTGCTCCCCTTTCTGAGGACTAGGAGAGGGAGTGAAAGATGATGAAAGAAGGAGAAGCAATCAGGATGTGAAGAATTTAAACTGCAGAACAAGCAGGTAACTTATATTGCTAATCCCACTATATGGGAATAACTCTGTGACTGGCTAAGACATGAAAGTCTGTGCATAGACAATGCTTCTTTTTGGCTACATAATCGCTGTGAATTATTAGATGCCATTCTTCATATGGCATGAATGAAGATTTACAGATGTGTTTTTTCTGTGCATGCAAAGAACAGAGAACCATCCTTAATTGGTTTGTGCATCAAGCACACCTTATACCTTTATAATTTTAGGACTATACAATGCATGTGAAGCTGGGTCAGACCTGATAGGATCCATTCCTCTCAGCATGTTGCACGCTGCCATCCTGCCATCCTTTATTTTCCAGCACCAAGTACTTCAGTTGTTGTTCCTCATTAGAACAAGAAAGCTCCCAGGACAGCTTCAAAAACAAAACAAGATTTATATAGATGAAAAATGTAAAAAAAAAAAAAAAAAAGATACACAGTGATAAGTGATTATACCACTGTGGATAATATCTAGTTTCATTAACTATAATGCTATATAGGAGTAGAATTTACAGTAAATATATACCTGACATGCCAGGAAAATCTTGGCAAAAAGTCAAACTATTTTCAATAGAACTTAGGTGAGGAGGACGGAATAAAAATTCTAGTGTTCATAACAAGCCAAAAATAATGTTCATATTTATTAACTTGGTCTCTGGGTGAAAAATAATACATTAATATGTGAACCACGCACTAGACAACAAAGCTTGGCATACTCTAGGTATCCTGAGGCTAAAAAAAAGTAACATAAATAAATCTTGTATGAAACTCTTAATGAACATGTGGTATCTAGCAGCACCAAATAAAAAAATTTAAATAAAATATACATTCAGGTCAATCCTCAAAGTACTCTTCTAGTTAAGTGTTTGCTTAACAGATGATCACTATGTATAGTCATAAAAGACAACAGGAACAATTTGCTATGGAAAAATATAAACATAATCTTCAAATACCACAACTATGATCCTAAGATAATGAGATTATATTTACTATATTTGTTAAAGAGTAGTAGTAAAGGTAGCAAGTAAGCAGAGAAAATGAAGGAAATATCCTTTCTTTGCAGTTTAGCCTATGAACCATAGTGCATATACAAATCATTACAACTAAACTTCAGAATACATAACTTCAGAAAGGAAAAAATAATGATAATTAAAATAAAAACATCTAAATAGAGACACAAGGCAGTCATTTACATCAATATGTGCATGTACTAAGCTTCAATTTTTATTATTAATATTAGATATTAAAATAAAGCATAGCTTCTTTGTCAAAAATCAAGTTACCATATGTGTCATATGTGTGTGGATTCATTTCTGGGTCTTCGATTCAATTCCACTAATCAACCAGCCTATTGGTGTGCCAGTACCATGCTGTTTTAATTACTGTTGCTTTATAGTACAGTTCGAGATCAGGTATGGAGATTCCTCTGGAGGATCTTTTATTGGACAAGATTGTTTTAGCTATTCTGGGTTTTTTGTTTTTCCATATGAAGTTGAGAACTGAACTTTCAATATCTTTAAAAAATTGTGTTGGTATTTTGATAGGGATTGCATTGAATCTGTACATTGCTTTTGGTATGATGACCATTTTTACTATGTTAATTCTTCTGATCCATGAGCAAGGAAGATCATTCCATCTTCTCATGTCATCTTCAATCTCTTTCTTCATCAGAGGTTTAAGGAAATATAATTTTTACATTACAATTTATACTTTTACAGCTAGGCAACCCACTATGACTCAAGAAGTATAAATAAAAATAAATTGATTAATTCAAGGCATCAGAAAGTATCTCACCCCAAATTGGTTCTGAAGTAATTATTAGATATTTTGTGTCAAGAATAAAAAGAGGCAGAAGTATAATACTAAAATATCTAAGGAACATCTATTATTACATATTGTTAGCTTGTAGAAGTTGTGGTAAAATGTATGTATTAGAAACAAGTGAAATTGAAAATAAGGTAAATGTCCAATTAGGGTAACTAAAACAAACAAACAACAAAAAAAGGTAAAGCTCAAAAGAAGAGCATAAATACTAGTTAAAATGAAGTATAGTGGTAGAGTTAATTACTAAAATTGGAAAAAGAAAGTTTAGCATTTTAGCTAATGGGGAAAATTTTGCTAGAAGTTCCTCAACAATAAAAACCCAAGAGGGCATATGGAACTGCGGTATAGTCAGTCAAAGTTTACAAGAAATAATCTGGGGGAAGCTGATAACAGTTAGAAAAGCAACACACACTCTACACATCTAGAAAAAGATCTTATACAGGACAGCAGTAACAACAGTAGAAAGGGGTTCTGGGGAAACTCTCTCCCCATGGTATGGAGTATCAGCAATGGCAAGATGCAATATCAAAAGGATTTCTTCCATGGAGGCTGCCATCACTAGCCCAAGAGCCTTGGTGTACCACACTCTCAGGAAATTCAGAGATAAAGTGATACAGGACTGTACATAACAATGTGAGACTGAAAACACAAACATCAAACAAACAAAAAAATAAAATAAAACAAGACACTTTCAAACCAAAATAGCCGTAAGGGAGTTAAAAACCTGGCAGATACAGAGGAACCTTCAAGCATATGGCAAGTAATGTGCAGGACATTTGTAAAAGCTACAGAGGGGATAAAAATCAGCATTCAAAAGCAGCGAACTGAAGGACTTTGCAGAAGTGTGGCCATATCTGAGATTCCACATGTGAAGCACTGAAGTGTTCCAAAGAATGTTGGTTGGACTAGGCTATGGGGTTTCTGTGCGTCAGCAGCCTAAGAGATAGGACAATTTTGGGATCTGACAATATATTTTCAAAAGATGAAAAATGACACCAAGAAATATTAAAAATCAACCAACAATCTTACTCCTGGAAAGCTGTTGCCCATGTAAATACACAACTAACATAAATAAAGCAAGACAGTTATCTTTCTAAATCTACCAAATTCAGGTGTATGTAGCTGAATGGAAATTAACTTAGACAAAGCATCAGACAAAAAATTAAAAAGAATGATAATCAGCATGTTCAAAAAATGAAAAAGGACACAATGAATTCCATAGAGAATTCAAACAAACAGCTGAATGATATAAAAGTTCAGTATGTGAAGATGGAAGTCAATGAAGTGAAACACGTAAGAAAAGCCAAACTGAAATGATGTAGTAAATAAAAACTTAAGCCAATTGGAAATTTAAAAGAAATATGTGAAATTCTAACTGCTTATGACTTAACAAAATAAGACCAAAGTGTAATAAATGACTTAAACAAATATGTAAAAAGTTATAAAATTGAAGCATTAATCAAAGAGTTTCCCTGTTTTAAAAATCCCATGCCCATGGGGATTCATTGTAAAATTGAAGTGACCCATTGAATGTGTACTAACAGCTTTTCAAAATGCTCTGTAAAATGTGAAATGAAATTCTTCAAACTCATTTTATGAAGCTAGTATTTGTTTGATATACAGACAGGACAAAGACAAAACTAAAAAATAAATGTTCTGACCAATATCTCTGATGAACATAGACATAAAAATTTCTGTTAGCATGAGTTCAAAGCAAATGCCAGAGCATATTAAAAATATTCACATAAAAATAATCAGAGTTCCTTCTTTCCAGAGATACCAAGATGGTTCAATATATACAAATTAGTAAATATGACACATCACATAAATGGGCTCAAGGACAATTATTATATCCTCATCTCCATACATACATAAAAAGCCTTTGACAAAACCAGTCATGACTTTATGATATAAAACCTGCTGTATCTATCTGTGACATAGCTATGTCCCATATCAGAAAAGGTGCCACTCAGAGGAAGGATAGCAGGCTACCAAGAAGAGACTTGATACCCTATGAGCATATACAGGGGGAGGAGGTCAATCACAGTCATAGGGGAGGGGAGTAAGGGGAAATCAGGAAGGAGGGAGGAATGGGAGGATACAAGGGATGGGATAACCATTGAGATGTAACAAGAATAAATTAATAAAATATATAAAAAGGAAATAAGGCAAATAATCAACAAATGGAACCTCATGAAATTATAAAGCTTCTTCATAGCAAATAAAACAGTTAATTGAGTGACAGATATAGCCTATTAATGGGAGAAAATATTTTCCGGTTGTGATTTTATATTAAAAAAAAACCTTAAAAATGGTTTAACAAATAGAGAACTGAACAGCGTGTACTCAAAATAAGAAGTACACATGGCCAATAAATACTCTAAAAAGTTTCTGCATCCTTAGCATGAGGCTAATGAAAATTTAAAGCACTTTGAAATTCCACCTCACTCCAGTTAGAATGGCTGTCATCAAGAAAAAAGAAAAAAAAATGGTATCAAATGTTAGCCAGGTTCAAAGAATATAAGAGCCAGAGGGTAGGAAGAAGTGCTTTGAAATGCTGTATTCTGGGTATGGTCCGTTCAAAGAAATTATTACCTCACAGTACCTGGGACTGCCATTACTACGCCTACACAAAACTGGGCTTATCAAGAATCATAGATTCCTGATCAAGAATCATAGATGGTCCTTGGAACCTTGCCACTCTTTGTTGAATTATTGTCTATTGATAGTTTCTGGGAAATGGACAGTCATTGTCTTCAATTGTGCAACCAATGAGGAACACAGCAGGATCCAATAGGTTGTTTAAAACCCTCATTTCTGCAGAGGATCCTTGTTATACTCAATGAGTCTAACTGGGCATGGGGTGGGTGGCATGAATGGACTTGTATAGAACAGGAAAGAGGACAATGATGGAAGAAAACTTGAAGAGGATCAGGGTGACAGTAATCAAGTTCATTGATTATGAACTTGTCAATGAACCAATTCGAAAAAAAAAAACAAAACATAAAACCACCCTAAACAAAACAACAACAAACTACCAAAGGAAATCACAAACCTGTAAAGGAGAGGCATAAAGCTATGGGAAAGGGCCAAATTGTCTTAGATCATTTTAACCATGTTTAAAATATATAGTGTTAGCTTTGAGATAATATGTAGTGTAGCAGTGCTTGTCTAGTGTAGGTGTAGCCCTGTAAACTGTGTATGTTCTCTTAAAATGCCAATGTACCATCCTTTTCTATTTGGGTCTTCAAAATATACTATATAAATTTACTAAAAAAGACCTAGAAACTACGGATTTTTGCCTTTAATCCTTACCATCAGTGCTGTTGTCATTGCTGACATTGGATAGAATATGTGAAAATGTTCGGATTGCCCTCTAAAAGATTTTTCATCTTTAACACCAGCTGAAAAATAGTATTTTTATAAACCTTGCCACATGGCATCAGGTAGAGTAAGAGGCTCCTGGGAGAAATTTTACCATGCATGTTAAATCATAACATTTTAGAAGTGGAAGATTATTTAGTGATGATCCAGTTCAACAGCCTCATTTTCCAGCTGACTAAATTAGGCTAAGAAGAGTCTAAATACGTACTTTTGGGGATAATTTAGCATCTTGGGATAATGAAAATGGCCTCTCTGTAGCATCTATAAAAATTAAATGGGGATCTATTTATTTATAGATGTACTTGTGACTATCTTGTACTAGAACTCTTGTATGACTCCCATCTTTTGTGTCCTTGCAAGAGTTACCCTTGTGGCTTCAATTTTATTAAGAAAAAAAGTAAAGGGCAGCCCGCTTTAACAGACACCAATAGTCTGCACAAAATATTGAGATTGAACATGGCGTACTCTACACTATTAATTAACAGATTACCTTATGTTATTTAAGAATTCTGTATACATAACATCTTAAAAATGTGTACCCAATTGACGCTTTTGAAGGGTTACTTAATAATATAGGAAGATAAAATAATTGCAATTTTCTGTACTCTCTTAAGCTGTTTAAATATGTAGATTATATTACATGCAGTCTATTTTTTATACTGTATCAAAATAGAATGTTCCCTTACAGGGGAAAAACTTTTTGCATTGTCCTGTAAAAGGTTTTACATAGATTCATATCTACAAAAGATCCTTTATATGTATCCATTGATTTGTGGTCACTTGATGTTTTCTTAGTAAACTACATAATGTTATACAGATTATTCAAGTACAACATTACATATATACAAAGACAAATTGTATGTCTGAAAGGATGCAGGATAATATGCATGAAATGTTGAATTATAATTATTAATGATAATTATGACAATTAAGAATGAATTGAAAAATTACATGAACTGGATATTTTGTTGGTATTGTCACATTCCACTTTTATAACAGATGACAAATACAAAGTACAGATGTACATGAATTAAATGCATTTTTCCTTTGTAGATTTACAGCTCTTTCAGATTTTGATATGCTTGGTCTAAAAGGCAACTGTACACTTACAGATCCAACCTGTGAAATTAACAGTTTAATTCCCAGTCTGTAGGCTGTCGCTTTGTTCTTTTGACAGTGTCTCTTGCCTTACAGAAGCTTCTCAGCCTCATGAGGTCCTATTTATTAATGGTTGTCCTTAAGGCCTGGGCTGTTGGTGTTCTGTTCAGGAAGTTGTCTCCTGTGCCAATGTGTTCCAGGCTCTTCCCCACTTTTTCTTCTAACTGATTTAGTGTCTCTGGTTTTATATTGAGGTCTTTAATCCATTTGGACTTGAGCTTTGTGCACGGAGACAAGTATGGGTCCAATTGCATTTTTCTACATGTAAAAATCCAGTTAGACCAGCACCATTTGTTGAAGATGCTATCCTTTTTCCATTGAATAGAATTGGCTTCTTTGTCAAAAATTAGGTGACTATATGTGTGTGGATTCATATCTGGGTCTTCAATTCGATTCCATTGATCAACCAGCCTATTGCTGCGCCAGTACCACGCTGTTTTAATTACTATTGCTCTATAGTACAGCTTGAGATCCGGTATGGAGATTCCTCCTGAGGATCTTTTATTGTATAATATTGTTTTAGCTATTCTGGGTTCTTTGTTTTTCCATATAAAGTTTAGAATTGACTTTTAAATGTCTTTAAAAAATTGTGTAGGTATTTTGTTAGGGATTGCATTGAATCTGTAAATTGCTAATTAATCTTTACCAACCCTGCATCTGACAAAGGTCTAATATCCAAACTTTATAAAGAACTCAAGAAATTAAACGCCACCAAACCAAATAACCCAACTGAGAAATGGGGCTCAGAATTAAACAGAGAGTTCTCAACAGAGGAATATCAAATGGCTGAGAAGCACTTAAAGAAATGCTCAACATCTCTAGATATCAGAGAAATGCAAATCAAAACAACTCTGAGATTCCATCTTACACCCATCAGAATGGCTAAAATCAAACATTCACGTGACAACACATGCTGGCGAGGATGTGGAGAGAGAGGAACACTCCTTCATTGCTGGTGGGAATGCAAACTAGTACAGCCACTTTGGAAATCTATCTGGTGCTACCTAAGAAAAATGGGAATAGGGCTTCATCAAGACCCTGTTATTCCACTCCTTGGAGTATACCCAGAAGATGCTCCAGCACACAACAAGAAAATTTGCTCAACCATGTTCATAACAGCCTTATTCATAATAACCAGAACATGGAAACAGCCTAAGTGTCCCTCAGTAGAAGAATGGATAAAGAAACTGGTACATATACACTATGGAATACTACTCAGCTATTAAAATCAAGGAATTCCCAAAATTTGTGGACAAATGGATTGAACTAGAAATGATCATAATGAGTGAGCTAACCCTGAAGGAGAGAGACTCAAATGGTATATACTCACTTATAACTGGACACTAGCCCAAGGGGCAGGTCCCATGAAAATCTGCACCTACCAGGAAAGTGGGATAGAGGTGAGAATATCCTATTGAGACTCTAGGTGAGAAAAATATAGGAGATAGGGAAGTAGGTAGATCCAGAGGGTCCTAGAAACCTACAAGAGGAACATTATGATGGGTGGATCTGAGCCCAGGGGTTCTGCTTGATCAAAGGCACCAACCAAGGACAAAACGTGCAGCCATCATCAAACCCCTACCCAGATCTAACCAAGGGACAGAACATTCTCCACAGATAAGTGGAGACTGGGGACTGACTTTCACAGGATCTCTGGTGCCCCATATTTGGCCATGTCCCTTTGATGGGGAGGCCCAATGGCACTCGGAGGAAGGATAGCGGACTACCAAGAAGGGACTTGATACCCTAGCACCATATTCAGGGGGAGGAGGTCCCCCTTGGTCACAGTCATAGGGAAGGGGGATTGGGGTGAAAGTGGGAGGGAGGGAGGAATGGGAGGTTGTATGGGATGGGATAGAAAATGAGATGTAATATGAATTATTTTATTTTTCAATAAAAAATAAATAAAATATGCAGAAAAGAACATGTGATATAATAATAATAATAATAATAATAATAATAATAATAATAATAATAATAATAATAATAAAAGAAATTAACAGTTTAACCAAAATCTAGAAAATTATGTTGGCATAAATAATTTCAAAATGATAGAAAATATTCATTACAATTAGGTGTTAAAGAACAAAATAATGACAAAATTTCCCTACGCTATGTAATTTTACAAAAAATATTTATTATTAGCATTGCATAGGTAGAATAATCTTTTTCATGTAAGACATTTATGTAACAAAATACAGGAAGACCAATTTTTGTCATTAGTGTCTTTTTGGAATTAATTCTCTCATCACCTTTGCAGGATGCATAGGAGAAAAAGATTGAAAAATATGTTGATATTATGTAGTAATTCACAATTCCCTGTTTGGTTGTCTTCATAAGCATCATTTAAAACTCTTGGACCAGATTCCTAAATTCTTGTTGGTTTTGAAAATATAATGCTATTTTCTAGCAATAGTATTAACAAATGCCAAAATGCACCATATGTCAAGTGAAATTGAAATACTGCCCTTGGTTTAAAAAGATATTTGCTGTAGCATAGATAATCTGCAAGGAAGGTAATGATGACAGTTCATGTACTGTTTATGTTTCCACACTGGACAGACTTATTGGCTTGTGTACCACCAAACAGTCTGAACAGTTATCCTGCTTGCTTGCTAAAAGCCTGTGAAATAATGTACTTATTTCAAAATTCCATTTTTTGTACTTACTGTTTTGATAGCACATCTTTCTTTTAATTTTATTGTGTATTAAAACTTTAATTTCATAAATTTTTTCTTGATAACTTTTAAAACCTCAGTACTTATACTCAAAATAATGTAGACTATATAATTTTCTGTTGAATGATAATGTTAGTAAATAAGTTATTTTATTATTAGTCTCCTAAATAATTATGAGTAATAACAATAGCAACCAATATTATTTTTGTAAGTTTCCAGTATTATTATTAATAATTTTATAAAAACAATATTATTAGATTCTGACCAATGAATCTCTGTAAATGCAAATAGTTCAGTAAAAGACAATACTTTGAAAATCCCAGACTGCTAACCAATTGATTTTTCTCTGACTTATTATGGGCTATGAATTAAAACCTTAACAAATAATTTTGGTGCCATAAACATTCACTCTGTGCTATCTACCATATGATTCTTGTTCTGAATAAAAACTAAGAATTTTCCTTCTCATAGTGACTGAAATGACATAGTCTCTGGTAAACATAATTCTCAGTGGAAAGAATTATTAGAAATTATTTGGTGCTTAGGAAATTTTGAATGGTATTGTGTTACAATGTATGTTAACTTTGATCTATATAGTATATTTACTTTGTACCAATTAACATTTTTCTTTGCATTTCAGACATTAAGTAAACACAGTCGTATATATAAATCAGAATTTTCAATGGAGAAAAGAGTCAAAAGAATGACTTGGACATCTTGAATTTAAAACACTGTATTCATCAGTATGAACGGTATGGTAAACCTCTTTTATGTGCAAGATAATCTGGTAGGAGTTAGAAAAGAAGGCTATGTCATACTATAAAATATATGGTAAATATTAGAAAACAATAACAAAAGTAAGATTGAAAACGGACAGGCTTCTAAAGCATCTCAAAGATTAATTTCTAGTGTACCCACGTTTGGAACCATGTATACTTCAAGTTACCATGATCGCGAAACAAATTTACATTAGTTTAAATATTATATATAATAAGTATATCTGCAAAAAAAGACAACTTTTGTACGGTAAACTAAACTAGGCTTTTCATGTTTAAGCTTTGTGTCTACTTGCATTTTCATCTCTCCACCGTCTTACTGTGCTTATTCCTTTAATAAGGAACACTTAGATGAATGAAATATTTTGCTGTATATTAATGTGAAGCCTTTTCAGACTGTGCACTTTCTGTCTGTAGTGTTTTTCTCTCCAATGTCTTTATTAATTTGAATAATTTATCTTCATCCCAATTTAGAGAAGTCTTGACTGTCTCCTGTCTCTAATAATTTATTCTTTATGTGTCCTTCAGCAATATATATATATATATAATATATATATATATATACACAGAATCATGCTATGCATATGAAAAATTAAAAAAAAACACTCAAAGGAGAATGAGATCAGTGACAAACTAGTTAGGTAAAGATAGAAATATTACACTGGATGTTAAGTCAGGAAAATACTTTAAAATGAAAAAAGCAGAAAAAACCAGAACTACTAAGGTAATTGATTTAGAGTAAAAATGAAAAAAATGACTCAAAATAGTTTTAAATTGAAATACCTGTAGAACAACATACAGAAAATATAAAAATAATATTTGAAGACATAAGTAAAACTTTTCTAGAAATGATGGAACATTCCATGCTCAGACATAAGAATATGGACAATTATTGTTTAAGATCTGCTCCTCCATGCTCATCCTGCCTAGTTAATTGCATTTGGTCCAGATATGAATGGTAAACTTCCTCAATAAACCACTAAGAAGATGTCCAGAGAAACTATCTATGTATACCTTACAAGAAAAGTAGAAGTTGGGCCTTGAATAATCATTCCAATGCAATGGTTCTCAATTTCCCTAATGCTGTGATCCTTTAATAAAGTTTCTCATGTGGTGACTCCCAACCATAAAATTATTTTTTCTATCTCATAACTATAATTTTGCTATTGTTATGAATACTTTAAATATCTGTGATTTGCAGGATTATCTGATATGTCACCACAAAGGGGTCATGACTGAGAGGTTTAAGACCACTGTTCAAGACAATAGTTTTCATGCTTGAGTCTGCATCAAAATCCTATCAAGGGTTGGGTGAAATGCCACTTCAGCTTTTTTAATTTGGTGCATTTGGGTAGAGCTTAACATTTGAGTTACATCTTGTTATTTACATTTAATCTATATACTTCAATTAAGTGCCTTACTTAGATATTTGAACTTACCACTACATTTTCAAAAATCTTTGTATATCTAATTATCTTCTCTTAAGTCTTTATCACAGTCCTTACTGAAACTTAACTGAAAAACAAAACATATAATTATGTATACTGTAGACATATTTCAAATTGCAATGGAAGGCCCAGAGTTATAGGCTCTATGGACAAGGGGTTTTGGTTAGGGTGAGTGAACCAAAAATTTGAGGACATAAAGCTTTGTTTTTCTTTCATATAATTCATAATACTGTCAAGCGTGGACTTACACTTGAATATTTCTACTTGAAAAGATTTATGCCAAATGGATTCCAAATTAGTTATAGCAGTGACTTTACAAATTGACAACAGATTGGTTCTTAAATTTAATGGCCAAAATTTTTTCTTCTTTGAACCTCTTCTTTTGTTATTGTTGTTTTCTTTTCAGTATTCTCCAGAAAGCTCATTGTAATTTTCTGAACTATTGAAGTAGAAGTCAAATGTCATGCAGCAAAACTATAAATATATGTTTTCGGGCAGCATATAAAGTGATCACTGCTTTAGAACTACTTACACCATTACTCTTTGTCATAAATCCAAACTAGACACTTTCAGCTTTTCATTACTGCTTGTGCCATTCTGGAAGCCATCATTTCCTGTTTGGTGTACTGGTGACCCCCAGAAAGGATGATGGCCACTAATCATGCTTGTAAAGCCAAAGAAGATAGGACTTAATATACACTGTACTATGTAATGACCTTATCATGGGGCAGTCACTATTCTCTATGGTCTAATGATCATGACCTAAAAAATAAAGTTGATGGGGAAAACAAGTAGTCATGCTCTATGGGTCAATATTTAATCACGGGAAACAAAAGTGGCATATAAATTATTCATCTTTTTTGAGTATTTATAAAACAGAAAGAAGTATCTCCATTAAAAAAATGGGCTTCAGCTACACATAATAAAAATCTATGGTTATCTCGGTAATCCCCATGTGGTAGTTTTTGTTATCTTGTTTTCATTATTTTCTTTTATTATATTTTGGAGCTCTTACATCTTGGTATTTCCTCCCCAATAAAGTACTGGATCTATCCTGTGGAGTCAAAGAAAGCATATTGAGCAATGAGATGCTAGTGTTTCTTATTTATTGAAAGAATTATTCTTTGTATAAAACAATTTTTATAAATAAAGTATTTTGAACTAGCACTGTGAAGCTTAAATCCAAGAATATATGATAGAAAACAAATTAATGCATATTATAGTTGTTTGAATATCAATATTTCAATTATTTTGAGGATGATATATTATTATATGAAATATAATCATTTCATTACCCTTTGGTCACCATATTAAATACTAAGTACTTTAGTATTAAATACTTTAAATAAAGAGAAGAGTACAGAGGTAATTGGCATGTTCTCAAAAAATGGTTTGTTGTTTTAACTTCTAAGAATATAGGTAGTTTGATATGAAGCAATAGACATTTCAAATAACCTAAATATACTTTAATAGTTATATTTTATAAATATTTTATTGAATAAATAAACTATAGAAACAAATTTTTTAATTTATGAAATTTTGCATACACATAATGAAAGTATACATATCAATATATCTTTCATCCAGTTTAAGAAATAAAATGTCATCAAATAGAATAAGAGTATTTGTATCCTTCACAAGCATATATCTCATCATTGTCTTCTGAGGTAACTATTATCATGAAATACTGTTTACAATTCTTTTTTATCTTCTATTAAAACATATTTTCTCACAAATATATGCTGGTTATGGTTTTCCCTCCCTCTACATCCAGTTCTTTCCCATTACCCTGCCATCCAGATCTATTTCCTTTTTGTCTCTCATAAGAAAAAAAATATGGAACACTTCACAAATTTGCATGCTATCTTTGTACAGCTGCTATGCTAATCTTCTCTTTATCATTCTAATTTTAGTACATGTGCTGAAGAAGCTATCACATGGATGGTGTTCTTAATGTCTTATGATTACTACATATTTTCCTTAAGGATTATAAACAAATGTTACAAAATTTTATACCATTGGTTTACTTGTATTTTGTACACAAGCAAAATTTGTATTTTATAACCATTAGCTTTTTATTGTTTATTTTATTTTTTCGAACTATTTCACCTGCATACATGTATGTGTACAACATGTGTGCCTGATACCCATGTGAGCCACCTTGTGGGGCTTTGGAAGTGAATCCAGGTCATTTGCAAGTGCTCTCAACAATGAGACATCTTTCTAACCCCTGTGCATGATAATTTATTCTGTCTAAACAATTTAATCACTGTACCTACACCATTTCTATTTGTTCAAACTATAAGCTTTGAATTGGCAAGATCAGGGTATAGGTTATTATTTGCCAAAACATTATGGGATAAAGATGCTCCAAAAATGCCAATGATTTTATTTTGTGTTGTTCATACATTACTGGCCATGAAGCCTGCCCATAAGATGGTTTGTATACCCAGTGAGACTCCACTGGAGAAAACTAAATTTTCATTGGAGATAGCTCCTGGGCTACAGATGGGGGTTTATAGCATGGCATGGTGGCACATGCCTGTAATCCCAGAAATCTGGGGCAGAGTCAGGTAGATATCTGTAAACTCACTACCCTGGCCTACAAAATGAATCCAGGACAGCTATGGCTACACAGAGAAACCCTGTCTCAAACAAACAAACAAACACAATAAAAAGAGGGGGTGGGGGCTTATGTCCACTTCTCTTCTCAATGCTGGGACATATCTGGCTTGATCCTATCCAGGTTCTGTGCATGCTGCAATAGTCTCTGTGGATTCATATGTGTGTCATTATCCCTGATGTGTCTAGAAGGCCTTATTTGGTAGGCATTCTTCATTTACTCTGTCTCTTACACTCTTTCCATCTCCTCTTCCCTCCCCTTGAGCCCTGAGGGGAGTAATTTAATAGGGACATTTCATTTAGTACTGAGTGTTCCAAATTATTTTACTCTATGTACATTGTCCAGCTGTGGGTCCTTGTATTTGTTCCCATCTATTGCAGAAAAAAAACTTAAGTGATAATGTCTTAGCAACACACTGATCTATAAATATAGAAGAATGCTATTAGGAGTTATGTTATGGCTACATTCCTTTAACAGAACAGCAGTATTTAGTTTTCCCCTAAGTTCCAGGCCTATCTAATGTCAGGTTCTTGGCTACCTGAACAGTGCCAGGGATGAGCTCCATATCAAGGAGTGGGCCCTAAATCCAATCAGATATTGGTTGATTACTCCAACCAATTACTCTAAGATTCATGCCACTATTGCACTAGTGCATCTTGCTATTAAATCATCATTATAGATCACAGAGTGTGAGCTGGGTTGATGTTTACATTTCTCCTTTGGTAGCATGTAGAATACCTTCTAATACAGTTCCCAGTCTGTAGTGGTAAAGATTCTAGGTAGGCACCTCCTTGAATTTTCTGTTCTATGAGTTAAGTAGTGTTGTCTCTTTTATTCTTAACAGAAGAAACCTTTACATAATTCATAAAATTTAGTAATTTCGTAAGAAGAAATAACTTCTATGTGTTCCTCTATTACTGTCATTTTTTCAAACATATGCCAAGTGCTTATTAATCTGATTGATTTAGATTCCACTTGAAATTTATTTATTCATGCATTTATCTGAATAGTAAATTTCTATCTGGTTCTAGAAGTGGTAGTAAGTAATGAGGAAAAAGATATGACTGGAGTACATTAACATAGTACAGAATGACGGTTAGTTTATTGAAAAAAACAGTGGAATGATATTTATGCCCTATGTTATATACCATGTTTCCAGAGGTAAGAAATTATCATGTAGGGAAGGTACTAGTGTATTGTACAGAGCATCTATATTCTCTAGTTTCATATAGTAATGAATCAAGTAAAGATAACATATATATCTTACTCTTCTTTCTTAGGCAAGGAGGAAATGCCTGCTATGGCAAAATAAATAAATAAACAAACCTGCTAGATAACAGTGATCTTAAAAATAGAGGATAGATCTCTTTTATAGAAAAGTTCATGGGAATCATGGAAAGTTGGAGAGATGGCTCAGCAGTTAATGTGGGAACCAGGCCCGACTGGGTTGCCTGCCTGTCTTGCTGCTGCATGTCCTGTTTTTAGCAGCTTCCTTGTCTGTGCTTATGTTGGTTAGCTAGTCATGGTTACCGTTCTGAGAATGCACCCCACCCTTCCTTGGGACTTTCCATCATGTGCACAATCATCTCTTGAGGGATGTCACCTGTGAGTGGCTTTTTTTTTCTTTTTCCATTTTCCTGCTTTGCTGCCTATAAAAAGGCTCTTTGCTTGCTGAGTAAAGGCCACCACTCTCTTAGCACAAAGGACCCACTGTTTTATTGTATGTTAAATCCGCTGTCCCTCGCCCTTGACTCAGTACAGCAGTGGTGTAGGCGCCACAGTTAAAAAAAACTGGAGATTGGTTTCCAGCACCATCAGAGTATGGCTCACAACCTCCTGTAATGAGCTCCTGGGAATCTGAAACTCTTTTCTGCCCTCCACAGTTACCTGTACACACACACACACACACACACACACACACACACACACACACACACACATGCACACTCATGAAAACATATATATGTAAAATAAATTTATTCTTGTTTAAAAAACTATAATTTATTCACATTATGCCGATTTTTATGCCCTTCCTCTTATCTTCTAATTCCCACCCTCCTTCTCTCCCTCTTCAGCCCTATTCTCCTCCCATAGATCACGGATGTTGGGCCTCCTCCCCCACCGTTTGGGCACAGTCTTGTCAGGACTCATCAGGCTAACCTGAATCCCCTTCCTTTCTGTGCCACCAAGGTGGCCCTAGCAAGGAGCAGCGATCCCCGCTCCCTATACACATACTTCAGCTATATCTGCACAGGGAGTCAAGGTACTCTGCATGCTTTGTCCTTGGTGGGTGCAGGGCCCGTGGGTCTAGATCCACTGGCCTGGTACTTTCATTGTGGAGCTCCTGACCCTTCTGGGTCCTTCTATTTCCCCACTCTTCCACACAACTCTCACCTCTTCTTTCATGGTCTGGCTGCAAGTCCCAGTATCTATCCTTAAACCCCGCTGGGTGGAGTTTCTCAAAGGAGGACTATATTGGGTTAAGTGAATATATATCATGTGTGTCTTTCTGGGTCTGGGTTACCTCACTCAGAATGATCTTTTCTAGTTTTATCCATTTGCCTACAAATTTCAATATTTCCTTGTTTTTGATAACTGAATAGTATCCTATTGTGTAAATGTACCACAGTTTCTTTATCCATTCTTCAGTTGAAGGAAATCTAGATTTTTTTTCCAGATTCTGGCTATTATGAGTAAAGCTGCTATAAGCATAGTTGAGCATATGTCTTTGTCGTATGGTGGAGCATCTTTTGGGTATATGCCCAGGAGTGGTATAGCTGGGTCCTGAGGTAGAGTTATTCCCAATTTTCTGAGAAAGCACCAGATTGATTTCCAAAGTGGTTTTTTTTCTTTTTTTCTTTTCTTTTTATTAATTTATTCTTGTTACATCTCAATGTTTATCCCATCCCTTGAATCCTCCCATTCCTCCCCCCCCCATTTTCCCATTATTCCCCTCCCCTATGACTGTTCCTGAGGGGGATTACATCCCCCTATATATTCTCATATTCTCCACAGTTGAGTGGAGAGTGTGATACAACTTTCTCACGTACTCTGCTGCCTCACATTTGTCCAAAGTGGTTTTTAACATAAAACCAGATACACTAAATCTGTTAGGATAGAAAATGGGAACGAATCTTGAACTTATTGGCACAGGAGACAATTTCCTGAACAGAACCCTAATTGCTCAGGCTCTAAATTTAACAATTCATAAATGGGACCTCATGAGGCTGAAAAGCTTCTGTAAGGCAGGAGACACTGTCAACAGAACAAAGCGACAGCCTACAGACTGGGAAAAGATCTTCACCAACCCTACATCTGACAAAGGTCTAATATCCAAAATATATAAAGAACTCAAGAAATTAAACACCACCAAACCAAATAACCCAATTGAGAAAAGGGGTTCAGAGGTAAACAGAGAATTCTCAACAGAAGAATATCAAATGGTTGAGAAACATTTAAAGAAATGCTCAACATCCTTAGTCATCAGGGAAATGCAAATCAAAATGACTCTGAGATTCCATCTTACACCCATCAGAATGGCTAAGATCAAAAATTCATGCGATACCACATGCTGGGCAAGGATGTGGAGAGAGAGGAACGTTCCTTCATTGCTGGCGGGAGTGACAACTTTTAAAAATAAATCTTAAAACAGTTCATGGACGACTTTTAATGTTTAATTTTTATTCTTTGAAAAATTGCTACATGCATGTAATGAATTTTGGCCATTTTCATAACCATTATTTTCTCTCATACCCCTTCCACTTCTGCTGAACTCCTTCTGCACAACTTTTTTCTTCTTTCATTCATGTTTCAGATAGGGTCAATTGTATCAGACGAAACAGAAGTAGCATAAAACAAGCTTAGCAAGTAGTCCTACTAAGCAAGGCATAAATTCTACATACTTTATTTCTCAAAGATGTCTATGACTAGCTCTAAATATTTGTAGGAAAACAGAACTTGGGTATTGCCAAATAGCTGTTCAAATATTATCATGGGCTTCCCAATGAGTCCAATACTCAAAATTTACTAGCTATCAACATCATGTTATTTCTTTCTTATTCTATTGGCATATATTACCACAGGAATATCGTAAAGTAATGTAAACTTAACTCTTATACATCCATACAAAACATATTTTAAATGCAGATATTGCAGAATACATTTGTTTACATACTTGTATAGATCCAAATTGTATATATTTTGAATTTTAATGGCTTGCATCTGACTGGCAAGGTAACTTTTGCTATTTTTCTTGAATAAGGTAATGGAAAAGATACATGTTTTATGGAAACACAGGCACAATTCTTAATTTATTGAAGTTTAGTATAACTATCCCTGTTCTCCTAAATAAACTGCATACATCTTGTTCTTTTCTTTAAGCTTGATTACATCTCTGCTCAATTACAGAAATGAGCTTTTAATTGGAATTCCTTAATTGCAAGTTTTTTGGTTGCAGAACAGAACTGCTCACTTGTTCGATAAGAATCAATTAGGTCTGATCTATGTGAAAATAGCATGAAAAATGAAATTTTGTGCCATTCCCTGAAAATCTAGTACAAATTTAATAGAGTAACCCATATCTAACCAAGTTATTGAATGAGTGGTTTTGATTATTCATTTAATACAGGTTATGAGTTTATAATCCAGGCTTGACTAGAAATTGCTATGTAATATTAGTGTTCCTCTGGATCCAAATGCTGGAATTACGAGCATATACTTCTATCCTCTCTCTGAGTCATTGTGTTCATTGAGTTATTGAGAGTTATTGCTGTCTGATAGTACTTACAAAGCATCTATAAATGGAAGATTTTGAATTACCTTTACTATATAAGTGGGTGCTCAGGTGCAATATAAGCAGACACTGTTCCCTGAACCCAGCTCCTGAGTGGTTTCTCTCCATGCCATTTACTGACCCAGAGGCATTGTAGTCTTTCCAGGGGATGCTCCAGTAACGACAGCACAAATCACTTACTCATTTAATATGTCAAAAACTCTAATACATACATAATATAGTATTACCATTGAAGACATAAAATTATCATGGTAATGAAAGTTATTACTATGGATACAGCTCAGATTATCTTAAAGTATTAATGTTGAAGTCTTGCTCTATTTTAAAAATAAGTCTATGTATGTAAAAATCAGCCTACAGTTACAGAAACAATAGTAGAGCCTAAATGAAAAAGCATATGTCAAATGAACAAAATATGCTGAATCTGGAAAAGTCACAATTTCTATTTTTACCTTTGAAATAGATTTAAACCCAATCCATCATCACTGGGTTAGTCTGTATTTTTAGAGTCAAAGTCTACTGTTCAGTCCAGTGAACATTACAAAACCATGCAGGAGTCCTAGTTCTCATTTTCCCCATATTCAGTACATACCGATCAAAGTTTGATCTGGGGGGTGTTTTTCTACAATTTAAAAGTTACTTCATCATTACTACTAGCAATATATAAACAAAACTATAAAGATTTCTGATTGTCAGATATTTCTGCTCTAAGTAAAGGACAAATGCTGTATGTATTGTCAGATTATATTTCTGTTTTTCTTTTTTGGAGGAAGTTGTTTTTGTTTTTGTTTGTTTATTTGTTTTAGCAATTAAGTTTTATACTTTTATTGGCCAGGTAACTGTTTATGGATACAAGTGCTAATTATTCCTTTGATTTTATGTATTATTTGATACTGCAAAATTATGTGACTTTTACAGTTTCTTATTGCAACTCTCACTAACTTAAAAGAATAAAAAAATATACATACTGCCCTTAAGATTATGGACTATGCTCTACATTTGATCTCCATTGCTGAAAATTGTAACCATGCATCCTCAGCTCACTCTGTAAATTTATATACTTTATTAACAAAAGATAAAACAGGAGGAATAATCATGCCATTTTAATATAGTTTCATGTATTTGCCTATCACCTACAAGGCACTCATAGCTGAAGAAATACTTTGTAATTCCTAAAAAGAAAAAAATCATAAAATTCTAATTAGATTGCTGTTGGATTAAGCATATTCTGTTAGGGTATTATTCTTTTTATTTTCAGTTAATTTTCACACATTTTGAATTAATTTTTCCATTTGCAAGTATCATTATGCACTCAGGGCTTTTCATAGATAAAACAAGTTCTAAATAATTGTAATTATTATTCTCTTTTTGATGTTTTAGTTCTTCACAAGTTGACCCATGGGATCTCTTTCATAGGACACACTTTTGATCTTTTAACCCTACTAGAGATGTATTTAGAAATACATCTATGTTTTCTGGAAATGAGGTTTTCTGATCCATTATTAATTTTTCCTACCTGAAGTTATTAAATAAGTTACTATCACCAGTGAATAATTATTTTAATTTGAAAGTCTTTTACAAATGCGGCAATTGTAATTACATTCCATTTGTTGGTGACAAAGCTTAGTAGTGATATTTATTTAAACAAGTCATGAGTTTATTTTGACATATTTAGAAGGTATTTTAGAAAACAGTAGTTATCACAGTAATTGCAATATTCAGTGCTCTTGTTGTCTTCTTACTTAGAGGAATATATTCCTGAGTAAAAGATTCTCACCTTCGGGCTTCCATTGCTGTGAAGAGACACCATAACTAAGGCAACTCTTATCAAGGAAAACATTTAACTGAGGCTGGCTTACAGTTTCTGAGGCTTACTCCATTATCATCATGGCTGGAAACAGAGAAGCATGCAGAAATACATGGTGTTGGAGGAGAGGAGAGTCAACATCCTGATCCGAAGGCAACAGAAGGAGACTGTCTTCTATAGCAGTCAGGAGAAGACTGCTGTTGGATTAAGCATATTCTGTCACGGTGTCTTCCTTTTTATTTTCAATTAAGTTTTTCACATTTTGAATTAATTTTTCCATTTGCAAGTATCATTATGTACTCAGGGCTTTTCCTCCTCTGGATGGAGCTTCAGCTTAGGAAACCTGAAAACCAGGCTACAGAGTAACACACTTCCTCTAACAATGCCAAACCTCCTAATAGTGCCACTCCCTGTGCGCCAAGCACTCAAATAGAGGAGTCTATGGAGGACAAACCCATTCAACCCACCGCATGCCCCAAGCACCTTTTAATATAAAGTCAGAAATTACAATAACCATTAATAGTTTAATAGCTTCCATATTCTTTTAAGCTATTTTAATTATTTTTAACAATTTATATATAGATAATGCATTTTGATTATGTTTTTTTTAACACTCTCTCTTATCTGCCATACAATGAGTCCTATCATGTGTGCGCGCGCGCGCACACACACACACACACACACAACCCCCTCTACCCCACACAAACACCATTTCCTTTCCTAGATTCATGACTTTTGGTCATGAATTCCATTTAGTGTTTATTCATTTAATTAATTAATTAATCAACTTATTTATTTATTTACACTGTTGCTTGTATATATAAAGGTTGAGTACTTGGTATTGAATAAACCTTTAGGGTGTTAATCTCAGGGAAAAACAAATTCTCCCTCTCCCATTGGTTTTTAATTGCCTGTAGCTCCTCAGCTAGGGGTGGAGACCTGTGTGACTTTTCTCATGCACATTGATATATTAGTTGGTATAGTTATTGTTCGTGTCTTTTTGTAAGTAGCCATATCATTGAGATTTCATGGGTGTAGTTTCTTTGTCATATCTACAAGATTTAATATTCAGTAGACTTTCTGGTCCTTTGTCTCTTACATTCTTTCTGCCCCTCTTCTGTGATGCCTCCTGCACCTTTGGCGGAAAGGTTGTGTTATAGATGTATCAACTGTGCCTATACACCTCAGTATGTTGTTATCTCCATTTTGGCTAGTTTTGGCTTTCTGTTGTAGTGATCATCTTCTGAAGAAAGAAAATTCTTTGATGATGGTGAGAACTACACTTGTCTGTGGATATAAGGGTAAGTATTTAGACTGAAGTTAGGAATTATACTGTTTTAGGAAACTCCAATGGTAGGCTCTTCCCTGAGATTTATGACTTCATTAGTCCCATGTAGTTGGCTAAGTTTTTGGTCTAGGCATGCTGTCCCTCTTGTTCAGCAAGTCTTACATCTAATAAGATAGCTGTTGGTTACCATCAAGATATAAATGCCATTACTGCAATTTTGGGGATATCCTGCCATGCTAATCATTGTTCTCATCAATAGGGTGACCCATTTAGCATAATCATAGCTATCTGTGTGATCATTCGATTGGGAATTGGAGCATGATGGGGCTATGAGTTGGTATGCAGATTAAGACACTGACTCCTCTTCTCTCTAAATCCATCAGTACTAAATGGATTAAGAGCAAGGAACAGAACCCATCGAACCCCAACTATTTGCATAGCTGGATGTCCATGGGTCCATTCTTATTCAGACCCAGTGCAAGCACTCTATGAACTGGTTATTGTAATGCCCTTTTTTTCTACAAAATGGCATTTATTGGTCTTTCTTCCTGTCACATGTCTCTATTTCTTTCTGCATCCTCTTCCACAATATTCTCTGAGCCTTAGATAGGATAGTATAAATATCTGCTATAAGGTTGAACATTCATTTGTCACTTGTTACCAGCAACTTATAAAGCCATGAAGATATACATCTTTCTTTCTATTAAAAATATTTATTGGCTGGGTGTGGTAGTGCAAGCCTGAAATTCCAGCATTCAGAGAGGCACAAGAAGGTGGATCTCTGTGAGTTATGGTCTACAAAGCAAGTCAATGACAGCCAAGGCAACACAAAGAAACCCAGCCTCAAAAACAAAAAAAAACAAAAAAATACTAAAAATATCTCTTAAATACTGTCAATATATGTATACTGGCATAGTAGCTTTTGATTCTCTCTAATCTGTTATATTGAAGTTTTACATTTGATACATACAATATATATTTTGGGATACAATGAGAATTTTTATGTATGTATGTGCTATATAATGTTCAGATTATGAAATCAGCATATCTATCATCTCAAGCATTTTTAAAATTAGTACATGTTGACAGTGCAAAGTAAAATGATTCATTTTGATATGTATTTACCTGTCCTGAGCACATTCACCCCTCTTTTACTCCCATTTTTTCTTCCTCTGTTCTCCTTCCATATCCTCAATAATCAGTCTTTTGCTTTCAATCTTTTCTTCTTTAGATACCTCTTATGAAAGAAAACATAAACATCTTATCTTGTCTTTTTGACACTGTTGGATTGCATTTATCTTGATAATCTCCAACTCTATATGTTTTCTTACAAGCAAAATATTTTCAATCTTCTTTATGTTGGGATAAAATTCATCTCTATATATCACATATTTACTTTATTAAATCCTTAGTTCATAGGCTTCTAGGCAGATTCTTTAACTTGGCTACTGTGAATAGTGCTACAGTAAATATGAACAGGGTATTTCTATATGTTTCCATTGTTTGATAGAGTCTCTTGATATTTTTTCTGAAATGTATACCAAAAAAGTTGTCCCTGTGAGTTTTTGGGGTATTTTTCCTTTCCCCACTTTCTATATTACTGTTGGAGCAATATAATTATAGATGCATACAACAACATCTAGCTTTATGTGAGTTCTAAGAACTTGAACCCAGGTCCTCACGTTTTCACATCAAACAAGTAATTTACACACTGCATCATTTACCCATCCCAAACTTATAACAGTATCTTTGTAATATATTTTAAAAAATTGAAGACTTGCTGCTGTAAAGATTCTATAATCAACAGAGTAAAACAAAGACTCAAGATTATGTATGCCTTAAATTATACCCATACATATTTTGCTGGTTGGTTTTTGTCAACTTGCTCAAAACCTAGATATACCAATTAAGTTTAAAGCTCTATCAGATTGCCTCTATAAAAGTCTGTAGGACAGTATCATTTCTGGGCAAGCATTCACGAGGTATATAAGACAGAAAACTGAGCAATCATGGAGACCTAACCATTATGCAACAGTTGTCCAAGGCTTCTGCTTCAATATCTACCTCGAGATCCCTGACTTGGGTTCTTGCTCTGATGACACTTAGTGATAGACTGATACCCAGAAGTGTAAGGTGAAATTAACTCTTTATTAAAGCAATTGAAATATAACAAGTACACATACTTTTACATTTTGAAAATTTACTTATTGATTCTCTTTGCATCCTGGTCATAGCCCCATCTGTTGTTATTAATTACCATTATTATTAGGCCTACCATGTTGGGTGCCACTTGTTGTTTTTAATTATCTGTATTATTAGTATGCCCTGCTAGCAATCAATCAAGACAGACACTTGTTATATTTTAAAATAGCCTTAGTTAACCTGGGAAAGCTCAGATATCAATCCTGTAAACTACTTCCCATAGTGGGGCAGGTATGTGATTCCTGTCCCAATCCCATGCCATCTGTTTCTAATAATTTCTATCAGGCTAACACCCATCCATAATTCAAAATACTTGCTAATGTTCTTCATCTCTATCCACACCAGCCACGTGTTTCTCTTCCATCTAATCCATGATGGTGAGACCTCCTTCCTTCTCCTCAGGTCTCCTTCTTCTTCCCATGATTCCTCTTTGTCTCTCTAAGCCTGGGAACCTTATGCACACCTATCTCATCTGACCTGCCCAGGTGGGATAGCTTTTTATTAATTAGGATAAAAATACATCAGACCACCCCCAACACCATCCATCCTCACCTGCCAGTCCCACCTCCCTCATTCCCCCCTCCCCTATTCCTCAGAAGAGTGGAGCCCCTTTCCCATCTACCCCAGCTCATCAAGTCCTATCAAGACTGAGTGTGTCTTCTTCCCCTGTGACCTGGCAAGGCAGTCCCACCATGGGAAAGTAACTGAAAAGCTGGCAAGAGAGTCCATGTCAGAGAGAGCTCCTGCTCCCCATACTAGGGGATCCACATGAAGCCTCAGCTGCCCATTGGCTACATCTTTGTAGCTGGCCTACGTTCAGTCCATGTATGGTCCTCTGTTGGTGCATCAGTATCCGCAGGCAGCCTCTGGGCCGTGACTAGTTGGCTCTGTTAGCCTTCTTCTGACGCTCCTGTCACCTCCAGGACCTTTTCTCTTTCCCTACACTTTTCTGAAAGGCTCCCTATGCAGTGCTCAATGTTTGGCTGTGAGTCTCAGCATTTGTTTCGCGGTACTTCTAGGTAGACCCAGCTTGATTGGAATGCGTTTTTCCAGCCCTTTCCTCTGAGGTACTGTCTAAATGTATTGCTGAGATGTTTTTCTTGTCTGCAGCAGAAGGATGGGTCTTGTTTTCACATCCATTCTCTTAGCCTGTTTTTTTTTAATTGGGGAGTTGAGGCCATTGATGTTGAGAGATAGTAATAACCAGTGGTGTTGGTTCCTGTTATTTAGATGTTGGTAGTGGGAGAAAGGTGTTCTATTCTTTGGTTTTGCAGACGTGGGGTTATTTATTTCCTGTGTTTTTCTGGGTATACTTAGACTCCTTGGGTTGGTTTTTTCCTGATATTATCTTCTTTAGGCCTGGATTTGTGGCTAGGTACTGTTTAAGTTTAGTTTTAGAATGGAATTGGTTTTTTTCCATCTATGTTGATTGAAATGTTTGCTGGGTATAGTAGTATGGGTTTATATCTGTGGTCTCCTAGTGTCTGTCTAGGGCCCTTCTGGCTTTCAAGGTCTCTGTTGAGAAATCAGGTGTAATTCTGTTAGGTTTGTCTTTATATGTGACTTGACATTTTCCCTTACAGCTTTTAATATTCTTTCTTCATGCTGTATATTTATTGTTTTGATTATTATGTGATGGGAGGATTTTTTTTCTTATAAAATCTATTTGAAGCTCTGTAAGCTATTTTTATATTTATAGACATCTCTTTCTTTAGGCTGGCAAAGTTTTTTTCTATTATTTTGTTAAAAATATTTCTGGGCCTTGAAGCCAGGAGTCTTCTCCCTCTATTTCTGTTATTCTTAGATTACATCTTTTTATAATGTACCAGACTCCTTGGATGTTTTGTGGCAGCTTTTTAGTTTTAACATTTTCTTTGACTTTTCTTTGAACATTTACTTCAACCATATCTTCTGCATTTGAGATTCTCTCTTCCATCTCTTGTATTCTGTTGTTGTGGCTTGTGTCTGCAGTTCCTGTTCTCTTTCCTAAGTTTTCCATCTTGAGGATTGCATCAGATTGTGTTTCCTTTCTTGCTTATAATTCCATTTTTAGGACTTAAGCAGCTTTATTCATTTTTTGCTTCCTGTTTGACAGTTTTCTCCTGTATCTCTTTAAAAGATTTATTAAATTCCTTGATCTGTTTGTATGTGTTTTCCTGTATTTCTTTGAAGGCTTTATTTTCCTCCTTTAAGGCCTCTATCCTTTCTATAACCTCAGATTTAAAATATTTTTCTTGAGCTTCTGTTGTGATAGTCTCTTCAGGCTTTGCTATGGTAGGACTACTGGTTTCCAGTGTTGTCCCATGGCCCTGAGATTTGTTGCTTGTGTTCTTATGCTGGCTTCTAGCCTTCTGGCTGCTTCTGGTGTTAGCAGTCATGATGGTCACCACTGGGGTCACTATCCAAGTCCCAGGTGGACCAGGCAGGTGAGAAGCCTGCAGAGAGAGCTCCAAGCTAAATGCTGCTCTGATGCTCCACTGATCTATTAGTTTTTTTCTATATTCTAACTTCTGAGTAACTCCGGATTGCACAATTTAATTTATCGTGGTTTATATAGTTATTTATTGAATATTTTCTAGGCACTGTTGACACAGTTGACACCTTTTTATTTTCCTAGAAATTAGTAGACTTTTATTTATATTGAACAACACAGAGTATCTTGCTTTCAAGGTTACGTTCATTATATAAATTCCATTTTTGATTGTCAAAAACTATTCTATCTTCCTAGGAATATTTAAAAGCTTTTCTTTCTTCAGTATACCTTGGTTTTCAATCAACTTTGATATAACCAATGTGTATTATGAGTTAGAAAAAATCAAAAAGCCAGGTAGGGTCACAATTGCATCCTTGAACACTTCAAAATATGCAGCAATGTAAAACAAATATTATTGATTGCTGTTGGATTGTTTATATCTACTGAGCATCTACCATATGCTGGGTTGCGTTCTAGGTATTTTAAAAAAATTCTTTTCTGAATTTATGTTTTAATAGATATTTATTAAGACCTTATGATTATTTCATATTAAATTATAGTATAAATTTTAATATTCGGTTGATTGGTGGTTTTCTCAAAACCACCATACAATCTCTATGACATCAACATGAATTATACCTTTATTCAAAGTAGCTTAATAAGCTCTGGCCTCAAAATATGTACAGTATAATTATTTGTAAGTCAACAGAAGGGAATTCAAAATATTTTATATCCAATAACAAATAAAGTCTGAAACTTCAGTTTATACCAGAACATAGATGGGGCTGAAGGTGAAATCCACATAACAAAATAAATATGAAATATATGTATAATATCTAAATTTATTTTTAATTGTATCTTAAGGATGTGGCCATCAAATTATAGTAATAAAAGTACTTTTCATATATTTCCAAGACTATTTTAATAATATAAATAGCTATAGTAAAATTAATATATGAAATTAAAATTGCAATGAACTACAAATAAAATTGGCAAACTTTTAAGGAAAACACTCACTATTTATTGTAATTTGGCAAGTACCATTTAAGCTGCTGTAGATAGGAACAAATACAAAGACCTACAATGAACAACCTGAAAGTGAAAGACCTTGAAATATTCAGTCATAAGTGGAATGTCTCCATCAAAGCCTCCCCTCAGGACTTACAGAACTCTGTGGAAGAGTAGGCAGAAAGAGCATCATGAATATTAGTCAGTAGGGATGAAGTTTCTAGTTAGACACTAGCTTTACTACTCCATGATCAATGAAATAAGTGTTGTACTCTGTAACAAGACCTTACCATCATGTTATAAAGAGCAACCTATAGGCTTGGCAATAGAATTATTTGTGATGTTTAGGAAGTTTAATGGCCAGTGCCTCAAAATCTGTAGGTTATTCTTGGCACTGGAGATTTTATTTGTGCTTTTATGTAAAGTTTGTTATTTTTAATTTGTATACTTTACATCCAGATTGCAGCCCCCATGCCTTGTCACCTCCCAATCTCACACTCCTACCCTCTCCGTCCCTCCTACCCTATTCCTCAGAAAGGGGAGCCCTCCTCCCCTAATACTTGACTTCAGCCAATCAAGTCTCCTCTGGATTGCCTGTATCTTCTTCCTCTGTAGCCTGACAAGGCCACTCTGCCATGGGGAAGTGATCAACTTGTGGAGTCCAGAGTCTATGGTAGAAGTAGTCCCCACTCCCCGTATTATGACACCCACAAGGAGACTTGATACCTATCTACTATATCCGAGGAGAGGGTCTAGGTCCTCAACATGCATGGTTCTTGGTTGGTGCACCAGTCTCTGCAGCACGCCCCTCCTCTGCCCAGATTGGTTGGCTCCATTGGTCTCCTTGTGGAGCTCCTGTCCTCCTCTAGGTCTCTCTACTCCCCAACTATTTCATAAGACTCTCTGTGCTCCACCCCAGAGTTTTGCTGTGTGTCTCAACATCTTCTTAGATTCCCTGCTGTGTGGAGTCTTTCAGAGGACCTCTATGGCAGGCCTCCTTCCTGTTTCTTCTCTTCAACAGCTTCTCAGGTCTACTCTATTTGCCATTCTGAATGAGAATTAAGCATTCTCACTAGGTTCCTTCTCTTTATTTAGTTTGTTTAGGTCTATGTATTGTAGTATGTTTATTCTGCATTATTTGGCTACCATCTGCTTATAAGTGAGTATATATAATATGTGTCTTTTTGGGTCTGGGTTACTTCACTCAGGATGATCCTTTATAGTTCCATCCATTTGCCTTCACATTTCAAGATTTACTTGTTTTAATAGCTGAATAGTATTCCATTGTGTAAATGTACCACACTTTCTTTATCCATCTTTGGTGAGGGACATTTTGGTTGTTTTCCAATTCTGGATATTATGAATAAAGCTGCTATGAACATAATTGAGCAAATGTCCTTGTTATATGGTGACACATCTTTTGAGTATATGCCCTGGAGTGTTATGGCTGAGGTAGAACTATTCTCAATTTTCTGAGAAAGCACCAGATTGATTTACCTGTGACTTAAGAGAGCTAGTTGGAGCATTTTTCCACCATTATATGGAGACCCTGTTTAGATTCTTTTCCTTTATGTATACAGCTAAAGAAGATCCTAAAGGCCCAGGTTTTCATATGGCTTTTCAAAAGGCCTGTAGTGTTAGTTATACTTCCCATGGTCCCATCTTCCTCATTTAATCCTCATTTTTTATTTTCTTCTTTGTTTCCCTATAATACTAGTCTTCCATTGCTTGTGATATTACTTCACCTAACTCACACCTTACTAGTTACCTAGCCTCTATGATTTTTCAGATAGTAGAACACATATCAAAGACATAAAAGCTAACTTTCACACTTAATAAAAAAGAAACAATATTTGTCTTTTGGGGTGTTGGTTGCCTCACTTAGGATAATTGCTTCTAGCTCATTACCTGCAAATTTCATGATTTTATTTTACAGAGAAGCAGAATAGTAAATTGTATAAATCTATTCCATTATAGTCGATAGGCATCTAGGCTCTTTACAGTTACTGGCTATAATACATAGAGCAGCAATGAACATGAATGAATGATATCTCTGTAGTAATATATAGTGTCCTTTGATTATGTACCCAAGATGGTACAGCTACATTCTGTGGTAGGTCTATTTTCAGTAATTTTAGGAATATTCACAATGATTTTCATAGTAGTTGTACTAGTTTGCATTCCCATTAGCAATGAATAAGTGTTTCCCTTTCTCCATATCCCCACTATTCTACATAAAAACATGCTGTTTGATCACCACCACTTGTTGATTATGTCTTTAATTCAATGTGTATTTTGGCATGTGCTGTCATTTGTTTTGTTGAGCTTGGCCATACTGACTTGGGTAAGATGACATCTCAAAGTATTTTGTTTTTTTGTTTGTTTTTTGTTTGTTTTTGTTTGTTTGTTTGTTTTTTCAAGACAGGGTTTCTGTGTGTGGCCTTGGCTGTCCTGGACTCGCTTTGTAGACCGAGCTGGCCTCGAACTCACAGCGATCTACCTGCCTCTGCCTGCTGAGTGCTGGGATTAAGGCGTGTGCCACCACCACCCAGCCTTCAAAGTGCTTTTAACTAGGCTAAGAATGTTGAATATTTTTGCCATGTGTTTCTCAGCCATTTGTGTTTTATTCTTTGAGGACTCTCTGTTTAGTTCTATGTCACTTTTTATGTAGGTTATTACTTTCCTTGGTGTTAAATTTTGTCAATCTTTTATTTTTCTAGATACTAATGATCTGTCAGATGTATAAGTAGTAGTTTCTCCCATTTTGTAAGATTCTACTTTGCTTGAATCAAGGTGTCTTTTGCTATACAGAAGCATTTCAGTTTCACGAGGTCATATTTATTATTTGATCATCTTTATATCTATGGTATCAACGTCTTGTTCAAAAAGTCTTTTCTCTAGCCAATAAGTTCAAGCCTATTTTCCACTTTCTCTTTTAGAATAGTCAGAGTACCTGGAATTATACTGATGTCGTGATACTTTTGGAATTAAAATGTGATGGATGATACAGTTTTTTTCTTCTACATGCAGTCATCCAATTTGGCCAGAATATTTTTTAAATATGCTGTCTTTAATTAAGTGTGTATTTTGGCTTCTTTGTCTAAAATCACATGTCTCTTGTGTCTGTGTCTTCTCCTGCAATAATGAGTCAAATGTTATAGAAGCAAGAAATCACTATTTTTAAAATTCAATTTAGGACCCACTCCATAATATGGAACCCATGCCTAGTACTGATAAAGTGTTCAATAACAGGAGACTAGATAGGTCATGGATTTAGGGGAAAACCTTTTAGTTTACTACTATTATTCTGCTAAAGGCACACAGCAATCAAATGATTGTTTCTGGCATATTAATACATGCATATACCATACATTGCTCAAATCTTATTAGAAAAGTTTGTTCTTGCAGTGGATGGCAATTATCAAAGAGATCCAGAGCTGAGCAATGTAAAGGATGTGAGAGACTTTGGAGCCCTAGGTCCTAATTGGGATGTCTTTATCAAACCCCTTCTTTCAAGGCTCAGGATTCTATGTGAAAGAAATGGTGCAAAGATTTTAAGAGGTGGTGGATGACTGCAAGAAAATTATGTCTTCTAGGCACAATAGAAGTGATATGCACATAAATTCATAGAACAATTAGAGTATCGACAAGACCTGCTCAGGTTCATACCTGAAGAATTCCAGCCTTGGACAACACAAGGACCTGGAAAAGGATATATATATATATATATATATATATATATATATATATATATATATATATATATATATATATATATATAGAGAGAGAGAGAGAGAGAGAGAGAGAGAGAGAGAAGGAGGGAGGGAGAGATAGACAGACAGACTCTGGGTTTACTTCAAAACTTAAGAATTCATATTTCTTCCACTGCTGTTTATATAACTAACCAACTAGTAGACATAGCGCTGTAAAGCAGAGCTTGATCAAGCCACATCTTGACCCCCTTATGTGAGTTCTTCATTTCTCATTTCCCTGCCTTAATGAAGTTGATTTCCCCTAGGAGAAATTCCTTTTAGGCACTATCTTGTGCTTGTAGTTTTCCATAGTCCAGGCCACCACATCTGAGCCATGATTTGTGCCAGAGAAAGAACTAAAGACCATCTGAACCTCAACAATAACCATTCTACATTAGTTGCTCTTCTATGAAATACTAGCCTGGGGTTCTATTCTCTATATACTCCTAATAACTTCTTCATTCTTTTTTAAATTTATTTTTTAATATTTACTTATTTAACATCCTGACTGCAGTTTCCCCTCTCTCCTTTCCTGCCAGTCCCTCCACTCCACTTCTCTTCCCCATCTAATCCACTTCTCTCTTCTCTTCAGCAAACCCTAACCCAGCCATAGCCAATCCATTTGCAGCAAGACTAGGCACCTCCTCTCCTACTAAGGTTAGATGAAGCAACCCAGTATGAAAAAAGAGTGCCAAAGACAGGCAACAGAGTCAGAGGCAGCCCCTGCTTCCACTGTTAGGAGTCCCCGGAGAAGAACAAGCTACACAACTGGAGTATATGTGCAGAGGCCCTAGGTCAGTCATAAGCAGGATCCCTGGTTGGTGGATCAGGTTCCTATGAGTCCAGGTTAGTTGATTCTGGGGATGTTCTTGTGGTGTGTTTGACCCGTCTGGCTCCTACAATCCATCCTCCCCATCTTCCACAGGATTCCCCAAGCTCTGCCTAATGTTTGGCTGTGGGTTTCTGCATCTGGTTGCTGGATAAAGCCTCTCTGATGACAATTGTGCAAGGCACCAAACATTATTTCATTGACTTTTTTGTTTTTATTTCTTTTTCTTTTTCTTTATTTATTTTACTTTTTGCCAGTTGAGTTTGGTTCTATCCTAGGTCTCTGGGCTATCCAGCTTCTGGTTACTGGCCATTCAGGCAGTGCTAAGGGTGAATCCCTCTTTTGGCATGAGTCATTGGTTGGCCGTTTTCACAATTTCTGCACTGCATTTACCCCAGTACATTTTTTAAGTCCAGGACTAACTGTAGATGAGAGGTTTTATGACTGGCTTGGTGTCCTAATCCCTCCCTCAGAAGTCTTCCCTGGTGACAAGAGATTGGTGATTCAGGCTACATATCCTCCATTGCTAGTAGTCTTTTTTAGGGTCATCATCGTAGATTTCTGGGAGTTTCCTTGGCCCAGGTTTCTACCTTGTTCCAGAGTTGCCCCCCAATTCCAGTTGTCTTCCCCTGGACTGTGTATTTTGTCTTCCTTATACCTAACCCTCTCATTGCCATCCCCACCCCCATCCAAACCTCTCTACCATCCATGCACAATTTCTAATCTATTTCCCCTTCACAGTGCACCCAGAATTGAACTCTCTTTTGTTATCGAGTTTCCTTGTTTTTGTTAGCTGAATAGTATTCTTATTCTATTGTGTAAATGCGCCGCAGATTCTTTATCCATTCTTCAGTTAAGGGACATTTAGTTTACTTCCAGATTCTGGCTATTACAAATAAAGCTGCTATCAACACAACTGAGAGGATGTCCTTGTGGTATGATGGAGCATCTTTTGGGCATATTGTCAGGAGTGGTAATGCTGGCTTTGAGGTAGAGCTATTCCTAATTTTCTGAGAAAGCACCAGATTGATTTCCAAAGTGGTTGTACAAGTTTGCACTCCCACCAGCAATTAAAGAGTGTTTCCATTTCTCCACATCCTCTCTAGCATGTGCTGTCATTTGAGTTTTTGATATTAGCCTTTCTGACAGGTATACAATCAAATCTCAAACTTGCTTTGTTTTGCATTTCTCTAATGACTAATGACATGGAGAATTTCTTTATGTTCTTCTCAGCCATTTAAGATTCCTCTGTTGAGATTTCTCTGTTTAGCTCTGGACCCCATTTTTAATTCGATTATTTGGTTTGTTGGTGTTTAATTTTTTGAGTTCTTTATATATTTTGGATACTATCTCTTTGTCAGATATAGGATTGGTGAAAATCTTTTCCCACTCTCTAGACTGCCATTTCAATCTATTGACAGTGTCCTTTGTTTTCCAGAAGCTTATCAGTTTCAAGAAATCCCATGTATTAATTTTAGATCTTAGAGCCTGAGCTATTGGTGTTCTGTTCAGGAAGCTGTTTCCTGTGAGAGTGGTTTCAAGGCTCTTCCCCCACTTTCTCTTGTATGCCATGACACAGGGGAAGAAGATGTGTTCAGTCCTTATGTGTCTTGATGAGCTGGGTTAGGTGGAGGGGTGACTCCCATTCTCTGAGAAATAGGGGAAGGGGAGGGGGAAAAAAGGAAGAGAGGAGAAAAGGCGTTATGGTCTGAAGGTAAAGTGAATAAATAAGTAAATAAATAAAATTTTAAAATTAAAAAAAGCAAAGCAAAACAACTCACTTTCTAAGGTTTAGTTAAAATCTACAAGTGTTTTGGTATCATGGAGCACTAAAAGTTGAAAGGCTGACATTGAGACTATTTGAAAGCTTAAAAATAAAAGATAAGCCTCAAGCAATATAAAATGTCTAGGAGTAACTCTAACCAAGCAGGTGAAGGACTTGTGTGAAAAAATTTCAACTCTCTGAAGAAAGAGATTGAAGATGACATCAGAAGATGTCAAAATCTCCCTTGTTCATGTATCAGGAGAATTAACATAGTAAAAATGGCCATATTATCAAAAACAATTTATAGATTCAATGCAATCCCTATCAAAATACCTACACAATTATTAAAAGACATTGAAAGATCAAATCTCAAGTTGATACGAAAAAACAAAACATCCAGAATAGTTAAAACAATCCTGTACAATAAAACATCTTCCATAGGAATCTCCATACCTGATCTCAAGCTGTACTATAGCGCAGTAGTAATTAAAACAGCATGGTACTGGAACAGCAATAGGCTGGTGGATCAATGGAATCAAATCAAAGACCAAGAAATGAATCCACACACATATTGTCATTTGATTTTTGATGAAGAAGCCAAGTCTATTCAATGGAAAAAGGATAGCATCTTCAAAAAATGATGCTGGTATAACCAGATGTCTACATGTAGAAAAATGTAATTAGACCCATATTTGTCACCATGCACAAAACTCAAGTCCAAGTGGATTAAAGACCTCAACATAAAACCAGAGACACTAAACTGGTTAGAAGAAAAAGTGAGGGAAGAGCCTGGAATACATTGGCACAGGAGACAACTCCCTGAACAGAACACCAACAGCCCAGGACTTAAGGTCAACAATTAATAAGTGGGACCTCATGACGCTGAGAAGCTTCTGTAAGGCAGAAGACATTGTCAACAGAACAAAGCAACAGCCTACAGACTGGAAAAAGATCTTCACCAACCCTACCTCTGAAAAAGGTCTAATATCCAAAATATATAAAGAACTCAAGAAATTAAACACCACCAAACCAAATAGCCCAATTGAGAAATGGGGCTCAGAACTAAACAGAATTCTCAAGAAAGGAATATCAAATGACTGAGCAACACTTAAAAAAATGCTCAACATCTTTATTCATCAGGGAAATGCAAATCAAAACAACTCTGAGATTCCATCTTACACCCATCAGTATGGCTAAGATGAAAAATTCAAGTGACACCACATGCTGGCAATGATATGGAGAAAGAGGAGCAATACTTCGTTGCTGGTGGGAATGCAAACTTGTACAACCACATTGGAACTTTATCTGGTGCTGTCTCAGAAAGCTGGGAATAGGGCTTCCTCAAGACCCAGCTATCCCACTCCTTGGAATATACTCAGAAGATGCTCCAGCACTCAACAAGGACATATGCGCAACCATGTTCATAGCAGCCTTATTTAGAATAGCCAGAACATGGAAACAGCCTAAGTGTCCCTCAGTAGAAGAATGAATAAAGAAACTGTGGTACATTTATGCTATGGAATGCTCATAAGCTATTAAAAACAAGGAATTCCAAAAATTTGTGGACAAATGGATGGAACTAGAAAGAATCATAATGAGTGAGTTAACCCAAAAGCCGAACGACTCAAATGGTATACTCACTTATAATTGGACACTAGCCCAAGGGGTATGTCCCATGAAAGTCTTCATTTACCAGGTAATTGGGGTAGGTGTGAGGACATCCTTTTGGGACCCTAAGTGAGAGAAGTATGGGAGAATGGGGAAGTATAAGGACCCAGATGGTCCTAGAAATCTACAAGAAGAACATTATGATGAGCGGATCTAGGCCCAGGGGTTCTGTTCAAACTATAGCACCAACAAACGACAATACATGCAGTAAACATCAAACCCTTAACCAGATCTAGCCAGTGGACAAGACATTCTCCACAGTTGAGTGGAGAGCGGGAACTGACTTTCATTCTAACTCTAGTGCCCCATATTTGACCATGTCCCCTGGATGGGGAGGTCCGGTGGGACTCAGAGGAAGAATAACAGGCTATCAAGAAGAGACTTGATATCCTATGATCATATAGAGGTGGAGGAGGTCCCCTTCAATCACAGACATAGGAGAGGGGAATAGAATGAAAGTGGGAGGGAGAGAGGAAAAGGAGGACACAAGGGATAGGATAACAATTGAGATATAATATGAATAAATTAATAAAAAGTCAAAAATTACAACAAAATAAAAATAAAAAATAAGTGTTTGTATAGTGTCTTATAGTTTATCATATTTGTAGTTCAAATGAGTTAACTAAATAGCAAGATATCAGGAAAGAAAATAAAATAGATGAAAATCAGATGTCTCTGGAATGTCATTAGCAGAAAAGAGTATAATGTTCTATAAATCTTGCTATATTCTCATTGGTAGAGATCTGTGATGCAGTAAATAGATATGGATGAGGCAAAAACTATCAATATTTTTAGATAGTTCCCTGTGAGATTATGATTCTCTGGGAAAGTAAGCTTCATGCTATCATTCATTGTCATAAAATGACCTATCTCCATTACTTGGTAATATTGCTTTGAACTTGAAATAGCAGTGAAATATAAGATCCAGAAAAAGAGAGACTTATGAGTAAAATGTCTACAAAGCTAGTGTAATTGGTCATGATAAAATATGGCTGAATTCTATTATGCTGCTATCTTAGTTATGCATGAATATTAAATTACATTCATTTCAAAGACAGTAGATTCCAATAGAAACTATGAATTTATGTCATTTGAGGAAATTTCCTATTGAATTAGTGAGAATTCTTTGAACACTAGTATGGATGACACTGAAGCTAATTCATTTTATGTGACATTATATAAAGATGTAAATCATAAAAAATATTTATAATCATATTTAAAACTCTATAATAGGCAATAGCTATTCAGTTATGTTAAAAACAGCTCTAAAATATGTTTTTGGGATTCATAAAATTTTACAGCTGATGACCTTTAATTATGACAAATCTACTCTCTTAATGGTATCAGCTTCTCACTTTGAGGTGATAAAACTATCTTCCTCTCCACAAATACCCTGTTTCCATTTAAATGTAGAAATAACATAGGACATTTTTTGTATTAGGGTTTTCCATAGCATTAAAAATCATCACTAACAGGATAGGTTAAAACAATACCCATTATCTTACGGTCTCAGATTATAATCAAGATATTTGCCAGACAGATTCTAGAAATCTTATCAGATGATTATCTAGGGAAAATTTTGCTTTCAAGCTGTTGATAGAATTAATTTACAAATGGACGAATAACTGGTACTGCCAACTATTTGCTCACTGCTGGCAGAGAGACAGGCACAGCTTTCACAGTTCACATTATGGCAATTTGTTTCTTGAAGATCATCAGGAAAACCAAATAATATCTCTCTCCTCTCTCTCTCTCTCTCTCTCTCTCTCTCTCTCTCTCTCTCTCTCTCTTTCTCCCTCCCTCTCTTCTTCCCTCCCTATGCCCTCTCTCTCAAACACACTCTATTTCATAATCAGACTTCACACAATCAAGAGAGTGAAATCCTATCATGTTTCCAAATTTTACTATTCATTATGAAGTTGTAGTCTCTTCCTACACTGGAAAGAAGAGAAGTTTGCAAGTGTATGACTTAACAAGTAATTTATCATACATCTCATACATCTTACTCCACAAATCAACCCCAAGGAAGAAAATGGAGCAGTAACTTTAGTAAGCATAGTCACAATAAAACATGCATGTCTATTAGAGAGTTATTTAAGCTCTTTTGCATAGTGTATGTGTTTTTCCCAGATGAGCTCTACTATGCAGTTGTCTACAGTAGTGATAGATGAAAACAATATAAGAAAAGTATTAAGCTTTGTCTCTTCTCATGTCTTTAAAACAAACCAACAGTCTCTTGAACACCAAAGTACATGGCAAGAGAATATATTACCTGTGTATCATACTGTATCTTAGTGTAGTAAAAAATGTTCAATGAAAATAAAGCCTTTAAAATAACTATTTAAAATAAGAAATGCAGATCTACCAGGTACTGATATGTCTAGTCATACTCTAACTCTAAAAAGGCCAGTGAAATTTAACCTAGTGAAACTATGTCTACCAAATTCTACCTCTTCCTAACTGATGTAGGGTTAAATTCTGGTCAGAGGAAATACTTCATTAAGAGGAAAATACTTATATTGACTCACAGTGTTTGTGAGCTTTAGTTTATTCTAATAGCATGCCTGATGACTTACATGATTTCTCTGATTCAATATATTAGATACCTGAAGTATAACTAAGATAAAAGTGACAAATTAACTACCGATACCATATGAAGTGAACATAGGTTTCAAAAGTTGAAATATCCAAAGTCAACATGCATAAACAGCTGTATGTCATGACATATAGCTTAACCCCAGCAGAAGCAGGAAAACTCTGTAAATCTGAGGCCTGACTGGTATACATAATGAAACCAGGCAAAACAAAATTATATGTAATAAAACGTCAAAAGGAAACAAGGAGAAATATTTGGTTAAAGAGGGGAGGGCATCCTATTGGGACTCTAAATGAGAGATGCATGGGAGAATAGCAAAATAAAAGGATCCAGAGGGTCCTAGAAATCTACAAGTAGAACAATATGATAGGCAGATTTGGGCCCAGGGGTCCCGCTCAAACTAAGGCACCAGCCAAGGACAATACAGGAGGTAAACTTTAAACCCCTTCCCAGATCTAGCCAATGGTCAGAATATTCTCCACAGTTGAGTGGAGAATGTGATATGACTTTCTCACGTACTCTGGTGCCTCACATTTGACCATGTCCCCTGGAGGGGGAGACCTGGTGGCACTCAGAGGAAGGACAGCTGGTAGCCAAGAAGAGACTTGATACCCTATGAGAATATACAGGGGGAGGTAATCCTCCTCAGGAACAGTCATAGGGGAGGGCAATAATGGGAAAATGGGGGGGGGGGGAGGAATGGGAGGATACAAGAGATGGGATAAACATTGAGATGTAACAAGAATAAATTAATAAAAAATTTTTTTTTAAAGTTTATTTTTTATCTGGTGTTTCTCTCAGTGTCTTAATTTCACTTAGATTTGTCAAGTGCAGTTTCAAATAGTGTTCTACACTTGTATCTTTCTGTTTTTTTCCCACAGTATTTAATGTTTTATTCTACCCTACAAGGTTGCTGTTTAGAAATTCACTTAGAATTTCACAACAGCAACTTGGCTTGTAATGAATTGCCTTCCACATACTGATTTCAAGATTCCCTGCTTGAACTCACACCTTTTCAGTTTGTGAAAAATATGTACTTATCCATTGATAAGTTGGAAGTTTTTGAGCTTCTTAAATGTGGTTTTTATTTTAGTCAATTTTTGACATATAATCTAGAATGGTGATCTTCTTAAAATTTCTGTCTCCTAGTTTATCTTCCTCCTTGCCCCAGTTTGGGTTAACTAGGCCATGATTTCTTCATAAAGAACCTCTTGTTTTCCTTCTGTGATTCCTAGAATATGTAGGCATTCTACTTTACAATATTTTATAATGGCCTTAGTGACCCTTCTTTCCTCCCACTGGTCTTACTTTCTACACATTGTGTTCAATTATCTTGAACGTTTCAAGTTCACTGCACTTCAGTGTAACCCGATCTAATCTTGGATTACTCTTGTAATTTCAAAATGAAACTATTTCATTCCTTAGTCCTATATATCTTGGTCTTTGATTTCTTTCTTTGTTGACAATCTTGTTTTCATTTTCTTCCTTCCACTCATTTGATTTGTTTATGTATTTATTTTTTCTTGTTCATTGAACATCTTTGGGGTGCATTTTAAATTATTTACTATAATATATTTTAGGGTCACGAACCATAAAATACATTTACTTAATTTAACTCTTCCCCTTGTTCCTCAAATATATTGGTATCTTTTGTTTGGATTTGGAAAATTGGAAAACACAGCCAAGTCTTCCATCTGATACCATGCTTTCATACTGCTAATTTCTTCATCAGAAATACTGGTCAGAGATTTTGGAAACTATTCAAGTAGCTTCTGCTGATGTACCTTCCTTAGGCATCTGTATGTGAACACCCCATTGAGCAGATTTACATTCCTGTAATGTAATACCATCTGTCTACAGGCAGTATCTCTCAAAGACAGATCACCTAATGTACAGCCCATGCTTCTCTTTCTTGTCCCCCAAAGTTGATAATTAGTTTTTTCTTAGTTGTGCACCACTTTGTTGATGGGGAGAGGTTGTGGTCAGTAAATGACATGGATATATTAGCAAATTCACTGCTTTCCTTGGCTACACTGATTAGAGCTAAAAGGACCTTTTAAATTGTTTAAGGAATTAGTATGCAAGCTATATATTTGCAAGTGGGTGTCTCTATGGGACAAAGTTGTGGGGTGCTTTATAGCCTGCCTTTTTGATGTTGTCATTCCTCAGAATTTTGTAGAAATTTTAATTTGAAACCATTTAAACTTAACTTTAAATTATATTTTTCAAATTTTCTTTAAATTTTTTCTGAAAATATTACATATTGTGATTTTCATAGTGAACATGGAATTCATGTAGAAAATCACCAATAGAGCACACAAAATGGGTAAATTCAAATGTATGTAAAGTATATTCTAGAAGATCTTAAATTACCAGGGGATCCGAGAAGGAGGCACTAATCACACACTGGGTCTAATCAGCAGGAAAACCAGGACTGTACAGAGCCCTAATGACCAAACTGAGAGCTACAAAACACCAGTGCTGCTGATTCCCAGGTGAGAGGGATCCACATTGTGGGGGGGGGGCACAAGTGGGTCAGACCCCTGGCCACCCAGCTAACTCACAGAAAAATCTCGGGGACAGCCCACACTAGCCGTCATCCTGGGAAGGACTGTGGGTTATCCTTGCAACTTCAGTCTCTCACCGCCCTTCTATGGCTTGCCTGATCTGGGACAGGATATGGCCAACAGGTAGAGCTGAGTCCAGACTCCAGATACAATCCATATAACCTGCCTCAGGAGAAAGTGTGGGGCACCCAAGTACCTCTGGGCTTTGATCCCTCTCAGCTCCCCAACTTCTTGCCAGCGTAGGTTAGCTGGCTCACAGAGGAGGTAAGCATAGCCCTGCCATCTCAAGAGGGTCTGTGGAGGGCAGAGCTGAATCCAGGTACCGGTCACAATCTGCATTAGCTGCCTAAGAGCATCTTCAGGCCTTGGTCTTTCTCTGCCCACCTTCCTGAAGCATACAGCTCAGACATAGCTGAGGCACAAGGCAAACAGGCTGAGCAGAGAGCTGCACAGGCTACAATATGCATTAGCTGCTATCCTGTGAGTAACTTCAGGCCTGGATGGATCTCCGCCCAACCACCTGAAGAATACTGATCAGAAACAGATAAGACACAAAGGAAACAGTCTGAGCAGAGACCTGCTAGGGCCACAATCCTCATTAGCTGCTATCCTACTAGCAGCTTCTGGCTCGGATCTCACCCTGCCCACCTGCAGCCTATTGGTCTGTTCTACCTAGGTCACAGAGAAGAGAACTGTGCAGGCCACATCCTGAATTAGTTGCTTTTTCCTGAGCAGTTTTGAGTTCTAATATATCTAGGAAGGCCAGTGGCTTACTGACTAAGCCCATCTGGAACACAGCAGATAGACAGAACCCTGCCATATAGAAAGGGACTGTAGGGCAACTGAGCAACTTTGGGCTTGGAAATCTATCAGCCCACTCCTTTAGTATATGACCCAAACTAGGACACAGGCAGGTAACCCATCCGAGCTGAGCTGGGTGCAAACTCTAATACCCACTATCCAACACCCTGAGGAGACGTCTGGGGCATGCTAGAAAACAACCTTAGGATTGGAGCTCTCTTTATTTGCTCCCAATATTCCTGGCCAACACGGGACACAGACAGTAAACTTATTGGAGGAACCTGTAGGCCTGCTAACACCAGAAAGAATCAGATGCCTAGAGGACAGCACAAGACTAGCAACAAAACTCAGAGCCATATAACACCACCAGAAACTCATGATCCTAACACAGCTCACACTGGAGATTTGAATACCCATGAGGCACAAGGTGAAGACTTTAAATCTGAGGTGATGAGAATAATAGAAGCTTTGAAAGAGGAAAATAAATCACTCAAAGAAACACAGGAAAATACATTCAAACAGATGAAGGAACAGAATAAATTCTATAAAGAATTACAGAAAAATTCAATCAAATGGGAAAAAGACATGAATAAGACTATTCAAGACCTAAAGAGGAAATTAGAGGCAACAACAACAACAACAAAACTGACAAGCTGAGGCAGTCTTAGACTTGGAAAACATAGGGAAGAGAACAAGAACAATAGATACAAGCTACCCCAACCCAATACAAGAGATGAAGAGAGAATCTCAAGTGTGGAAGATGTGATCAAAGTTATCAATACATCAATAAAAGAAAATGTTAAAACTAAAAATTTCCTGACACAAAATCCCAAGAAATCTTAGACATTATAAAAAGACCAAATCCAAGAATAATAGGAAAAGAAGAAGAAAATATTTTTAACAAAATCATAGAAGAAACCTTCCTCAACCTAAAGAAATAAATGACCATAAACATACAAGAAGCCTGCAGACCTCCAAATAGATTCAACCAGAAAAGAAAATCCTCGCACCATATAGCAATCAAAACATTAAATATATGGAAAACAAGAAAAATATTAAAAGATGATAGAGAAAATGGTCAAGTCACATATAAAGCCAAACCCATCAGAATTACACCTGACTTCTCAACAGAGACTATGAAAGCTAGAAGGGTGTGGACAAAAGTCATGCATACATTAAAAGACCACAGATGCCAAGCCAGAGTACCACACTCAACAAAACTTTTAATCACCATAGATGGGGAAAACAAGATATTTCATGACAAAACACAGTTTAATCAGTACCTAACCACAAATCCAGTCCTATAGAAGGTACTAGAAGGAAAACACCAACTCAAGAAGGCTACACACACAGGAAAACACAGGAAATAAATAACTCCATATCCACAAATCCAAAACACAGAAACACACACACTACCGTCACCAACATCAAGACAAAAGGAACTAATAACCACTGGTCATTAATATCTCTTAGCATAAATGGCTTCAACTCCCCAGTAAAAAGACACAGGCTGACACAATGGAAGCGAAAACAGGATCCATCATTCAGTTGCATACTAGAAACACACCTCAGCAATAAAGATAAGCATTACCTCAGAGTAAAGAGTTGGAAAATTATATTCCAAGCAAATGAACCCAAGAAGCAAGCCAGAGTAGCCATTTTAGTATCTGATAAAGTAGACTTTCAACCAAATCTAATCAAATGAGATGGGGAAGGTCACTACCTCCTCATCAAAGGAAAATTACTCCAAGATGATGTCTCAATTCCGAATGTCTGTGCCCCAAATGCAGGATCACCCACATTTGCAAAAGAGACCTTACTAAAGCTTAAATCACACATCGAACCCCACATATTAATAATGGGAGACATCAACACCATTCTATCCCCAATTGACAGATCATCAAGACAGAAACAAAATGGAGAAACAAGGAAATTAATAGACATCATGAAACAAATGGATTTCACTGATATCTACAGAAGATTTCTCCCAAACACAAAAGAATGCACCTTCTTTTCAGAACCTCATGGAACCGTCTCCAAAATGTACCACATACTTGGTCACAAACCAAACTTTAACAGATACAAGAAAATTGAAATAATCCCTTGCATTTTGTCAGACAAGCATGGATTAAAGCTGGAATTCAACAAGAAAAGAAAGAACCAAAACCCCACAAACTCATGGAAATTGAACAACCCTCTATTCAATGACATCTGGGTAAGGAAGAAATAAAAAGAGAAATTAAAAACTTCCTAGAATTCAATGAAATTGAAGACAAAACATACCCAAACTTACGGGACATAATGAAAGCAATGCTAAGAGGAAAATTCATAGCACTAAGTGCCTTTATAAAGAAACTGCAGAGATCCTATATTAGCAACTTAACAGCACATCTGAATGTTCTACAACAAAAAGAAGCAGACACACCCAAGAGGAGTAGACAGCTGGAAATCATCAAACTCAGGGCTAAAATCAATAAATTGGAAACAAAGAAAACAATTCAAAGAATCTATGAAACCAATAGATGGTTCTTTGAGAAAATCAACAAGATTGACAAACCTTTAGCCAACCTAACTAAAAGGCACAGGGAGAGTAGCCAAATCAACAAAATCAGAATTGAAAAGGGGGACATAATGACAGACACTAAAAACATACTAAGAATCATTAGGTCTTACTTCAAAACATATATGCCAAAAAGTTTGAAAACCTAAATGAAATGGGTAATTTTCTTCATAACTACCAACAACCAAACTGAATCAAGATCAGGTAAACAAACTGAAAAGCCCTACCATGCCTAAGGAAATAGAGGTAATCATTAAAAGTTTCCCAAGAACAACAAGAAAAAAGCTCAAAAACAGATGGATTCAGCACATATTTCTACCAGACCTTCAGAGAAGAGCTAACACCAATTCTTTTCAAACTATTCCATAAAATAAAAACAGAAGGAACATTAACAAATGCATTCTCTGAGGCTCAGTCACCTTGATACCTAAAACACAGAAAGACTCAACAGTGAAAGAGAATTTCAGACCGATTTATCTTATTAATATTGATGCAAAAATACTCAATAAGACATTCACAAACCGAATTCAAAAACACATCAAATCTATCATTCACCATGACCAAGAAGGATTTATCCCAGGCATGCAGGGGTGGTTCAATATACAAAAATCAATCAATGTAATTCATCATATAAACAAACTGAAAGAAAAAAAAAAAACAAATGAACATCTCCTTAGATGCTGAAAAGCATTTGACAATATCCAAAAACCATTCATGTTAAAATTCCGCTGCTGCTCCCACGAAAGCCTTCCCTTACCAGGAAACTGGGACAGAGGGGAGGACATCCTATTGGGACTCTAGATGAGAGAAGCATGGGAGAATAGCAAAGTAGAAGGATCCAGAGGGTCCTAGAAACCTACAAGTAGAACATTATGATAGGCAGATTTGGGCCCAGGGGTCCCGTTCAAACTAAGGCACCAGCCAAGGACAATACAGGCAGTAAACTTTAAACCCCTTCCCAGATCTAGCCAACGGTCAGAGCATTCTCCACAGTTGAGTGGAGAGTGGGATATGACTTTCTCACGTACTCTGGTGCCTCACATTTGACCATGTCCCCTGGAGGGGGAGACCTGGTGGCACTCAGAGGAAGGACAGCAGGTTACCAAGAAGAGACTTGATACCCTATGAGCATATAAAGGGGGAGGAAATCCCCCTCAGTCACAGTCATAGGGGAGGGGAATAAGAGGAAAATGGGAGGGAGGGAAGAATGGGAGGATACAAGGGATGGGATAACCATTGAGATGTAACAAGAATACATTAATAAAAAAAGAAGAAGAAAAAAAATTCCTGGAGAAAGCAGGGTTACAGGGCACATACCCAAACATAATAAAGGCAATATACTGCAAGCCTACAGCCAACATCAAACTAAATGGAGAGAAACTTAAATCAATTCCACTGAAATCAGGGACAAGACATGGCTGTTCACTCTCTCAGTATCTCTTCAATATAGTGCTTGAAGTCCTAGCTAGTGCAATAAGACAACAAAAGGAGATTAAGGGCATACAAACTGGAAAAGAAGTCAAACTATCACTCTTCCCAGATGATGTGATCGTATGCATAAATGACCCCCTTAAATTCTATCAAGGAAATCCTACAGCTGATAAACACCTTCAGCAACTTGGCTGGATACAAAATCAACTCAAAAAAATCGGTAGCCTTCCTGTATACAAATGACAAACAGGCCGAGAAAGAATTTAGGAAAACAACACCCTTTACAATAGCTACAAATAATATAAAATATCTTGGTGTAACTGTAACCAAGAAAGTGAAAGATTTATATGAAAGAACTTCAAATCTCTGAAGAAAGAATTTGAAGATTTCAGAATATGGAAAGATCTCCCATGCTTGTGGATTGGGAGAATCGACACAGTAAAAATGGTCATCTTACCAAATGCAATCTACAGAATCAATGCAATTCACATCAAAATATACATGCAATTCTTTACTGACTTTGAAAGCTCAACTTCATATGGAAAAACAAAACAACAACAACAAAAAAAACAGAATAGCTAAAATGATCCTGTACAATAAATGATGTTCTAGAGGAACCTCCATCCCAGATCTCAAGCTGTACTACTAAACAACAGTAATAAAACAGCATGGTACTGACATAGAAATATGCTGGTTTATCAATGGAATCTAATCAAAGAACCAGAAATAAACCCACATACCAATGAACATTTGATTTTTGACAAAGAAACCAAATTCAAACAATGAAAAAAAAGATAGCATCTTCAACACATGGTGCTGGTCTAACTGAATGGCTATGTATAGAAAAATGAAAATAGACCCATATCTATCACCCTGCAGATACTGAAGTCCAAATCGATTAAAGACCTCAACATAAAAGCAGATACTCTAAATTTGTTAGAAGAAAAAGTGGGGAAGAGCCTGGAACACATTGGCATAGGAGACAACTTCCTGAACAGAACACCAACAGCCCAGGCCATAAGGTCAACAATTAATAAGTGGGACCTCATGAGGCTGAGAAGCTTCTTTAAGGCAGGAGACACTGTCAAGAGAACAAAGCGACAGCCTACAGACTGGGAAAGATCTTCACCAACCCTACATCTGACAAAGGTCTAATATCCAAAATATATAAAGAACTCAAGAAATTAAACACCACCAAACTGAATAACCCAATTGAGAAATGGGGCTCAGAACTAAACAGACAATTCTCAACAGAGGAATATCAAATGACCGAGAAACAGTTAAAGAAATGCTTGTCCTCATTAGTCATCAGAGAAATGCAAATTAAAACAACACTGAGATTCCATCTTATACCCGTCAAAATGGCTAAGATAAAAAACTCAAGTGACACCACATACTGGCGAGGATGTGGAGAGAGAGGAACACTTTCTCATTGTTGGTGGGAATGCAAACTAGTACAGCCACTTTGGAAATCTATCTGGTCCTTTCTCAGGAAATTGGGAATAACTCTGCCTCAGGACCGAAACATATCACTCCTGAGCATATACTCAAGAGATACTCTACCACATAACAAAGACATTTGTTCAACTCTGTCCATAGCAGCTTTATTCATAATAACCAGAATCTGGAAACAACCTAGGTTTCACTCAACTGAAGATTGGATAAAGAAACTGTGGTACAGTTACACAATGAAATACTATTCAGCCATTAAAAACAAGGATATCTTGAAATTTGCGGGCAAATGGATGGAACTAGAAAAGATCATCGTGAGTGAGGTAACCAAGACCCAGAAAGACACACATAGTATATACTCATTCATAAGCAGATATTAGCCACATAATACAGGAGAACTACAACACAGAGACTGAAACACCTAAGGACCATGTATGATGTGCACCTTGACCCACTGCTCAGATGTAGCAGCTGAGTCTCCTTGTAGATCCCACATGTGCAGAGTAGGAACTACTTAAGACTTTCACTCTGGCCACCAAACTTACATCACTTCCCCCTAGCCAAGTACAGAGGAAGAGGTTACAGATAATACAGATGAGACTTGATAGGCTGAAGTCAGATGTTGGGGGAAGAGGGCTCCCCTTATTGAGGACTAAGGGAGGGAGGAAGAGGGGATGAGGGAGGGAGGGGGATCAGGAGGGAACGAGGGAGGGAGATATAATCAGGAAGTGAAGAATTTAAGCTGCAGAACAAGCAGAAAATTTATATTGCCTATCCCACTCTATAGGAATAGCTCTGATAATGGCTGAGACATGAATGTCTGTGTATAGACAATGCTTCTTGTTGGCTACAGAACCCTTATGAATTATTATTAGATGCCATTTTTCATATGGCATATTGAAGATTTACAGATATCATTTTTTCTGCTCATACAAAGAACAGAAAACCACTCTTAATTTTTCTGTACACCAAGCACACCTTAACAACTTAGAATTTTCAGATTTTATAATGCTTGTGAGAAATTATATGCTTTCATAACAAAAGACCCAGACACTGACATTGGCTCACACCTGAAATGATGTATTCCTCTCAGCATGCTGGACACTGACACCCTGTATCCTTCATGTTCCGGCACTAAGTGCTTCAATTGCTGTTCCTCATCAGAACAAGACAGCTCCCAGGACACTTCCAATGAAAGTTTCCAATCCCCATTGTTCCGGTATTTCAGACTGTCCCACACAGGACTCTAATTAACCCTGGAATTTCTCAACATTTAGAAACTGGACCACAAATGCGATTCCTAGAGTGTTTAAGCATTTCCTGAATTTTATTTGGGCCTCTACTAGGTAGTATTCATTCCAGATAAGCTGGGTTAAGCCTTATGAGAATGATGACCCCTTTCCTTTAAGAGGGTCCTATAAGTTTTTGGTTGCTTTCTTGGGCTATAGAGGGTTATTATCAATGGAAGTTGGTTACAAATTATTGTTGGTCTTATTTAGAGAGAAAAGAAGGTTAGACTCAGCAAAGTCTCTCTTTTTCATTATCTTACATTTTTAGGTTTGGAGATTGGGGTTGAAAAGAAAGAAGGGGGAAATATAGAAGTATATAGGGAAGATAGAACAAAAAGTAGATTTGTGAATCTACTTCTCAGCTTAATGCCTCAATTGCCACTCACATAAGTTTAATTCTAGATACAGTGGTATAGAATTCAAATATAAGTTTATTCTTCATACATACTATGTATATATATATACACTCTAATATGAGGTATTGTACCCATATAACTCAATTATAATACAAGGTTTACTTCCAATACTTTGAAAGTGCTATTGCAGGCTGTTTAGGATAAATAAGTCATACAAGTTAATTGTTAGTTGATCAGATCATGGTCATGTTAATGACTAGTCTACTTTTATCACAAGAATATACATCTTAGTTGCAGCAGACAAATATGATTCTATAGAAAGATAAAGTAGGATAGTTAGATAACGTCTTCTAAAACTTCAGAAATGTACAGAATATGGCATTTAAAAATGTTATTTTTTTTTTATTTTAAAGATTCACTGACAATGAGACAGTTTAACTCCTGGCAACACCCAGCCTTTCTCAAAGAGGATGATGAGTATCAAAGAACATCTTTATGGAGATGGCTTCAAATGTGCTAAACAAGCCACTGGGCAAAATGTCCTCATTTCCACAACAGACAGAATTCTGCCTCAAAAAGGCCAAACTTGAATGCAGGCAGAGTTGACGGCTATACTATGCCAAGACAAAGTAAGCAAATCCTTAATTGTTCCTGCCACACAAATACGTCTGTCAGATATATTAGACCACAAGGCTGAAGAAGATGCTCCAACATTATTAATAGTTTTGAGTGACTATTCAGGTAGAAAACTGTCGCTTTCATCTTCACATTTGGAAAGGTACTATCCTGCACTCCAGGCATACTCAGGTAATCAAGTTTATTACTTCTCACGTCACTGATGGAGTTGAAATTTAGTTGTTTAGGTTTTAAAATGCTTTTAGGTCTAGATAAATGTTTTAAGTTGAGAATTACAAGATGTGATGGAGATTGATTTACATTCAGAATTTTAGATGCACCAAGATAGGAAAGATGTTTTCTTCAAAGTTGTCAAATACAAATAGCAAAAACACAAAGAATGTAACATTTGTATAATTCCTGATTGTATCATGGTTCTTCTTGCTATAGGCAGTTTATTATATATATAAATATATGTGTGTGTGTGTGTGTGTAATAGTATAAATATATATGTAAAAATAAATAAATTAAATTATAACCATTGAGATGTAACAAGAATAAATTAATAAAAAAATTACGTATGTTTTTCAATAAACATGCTTTTTTCAAAATTTCTTTTAAGGTTTTAGCAATTTAATTTGATTATAAATTTAAGAAAGAAACAACCAAAAGAATAAAAACACTCATTTTAACTCTCAAATCCAATTATCTCACTTTGTGATTTTCTTATTTTAGTTTTATATTACCTAATTCTTAATTAATGTATTTTTATTGTTTTGTTGTTCAATTTTTATATTTAAAATAAGTGGATGATTTATGCTTTTTACAATAGTAGAACATTCTGAATCTTTGTGTAGGTTTCTTTTATTTCTTTTTGCTTCATTTTTAAATTATGTTTTAACTGTAATAGATTTATATCACTTTACCCTCATTCTTCCTTCCTGTTCCTTGTAGGTACCTTCTCTCAAACGACTCCCCTTTCAAGTTGATAGCCTCTTTATTATTATTATTGTTGCATACATACCTACCTATATTCATACATATATATGTTTGTGCACAGTATATAAATATGTAAATACAACCGGCAGAGTGCACTTTTTTGTTCATGTTTAGATGGCTTCAAGTTTGCCCACTCTGCATTGGACACAAAAAAAGTGGCTCCTCCCTGAAAGAGTCTGAGAAAGAGTCACATGTAGTCCTGGCTGTCTTCTGAATCTGAGGATATTCTCGAGCTCCAAATCTTCCTATCTACACCTCTGAAGAGTTCGGCTAATAGACCTGAGTCACCATCCCTGGTTTGTCAATGCTACCTCATTACTGGTTTGGAAATATTTATCTTTATTACTTCTTGGCAACAGGTATAATGAAATAAATTGTCTCAGGTTTTATTTGTCTGAGTTTACCTTTACCTATGCATTTTTGAAGGACTGCTTTACTAGAAGCAGTATTATTCACTGGCAGGCTTTTTTCCTTTAAATATTTTCTCTACAGTCTTGTAAAGTTTCTACTGGAAGTCCACTCTGACATAACTTGAAATTCTCTGATGTAAATTATTGACTTGTTTTCCTATGTGTTTTTGAAGCTTGCTTTCCCTTAAGTAGCTCAGTTGAATTCTCTCCCTGAGAATTGACATTTAACTCCTCACTTTACCACTTTATGGTGAATTTCTGGAACCTGATTTTGTCTGTTTGGAGAGGTCATCATTTTCAGAGAATTATTGATGCTTGTTGACGTATAACATCATCCACATATTGATGGATAATTCATTTCTTTCAGTCTTTGCATTTTAGTTTTGTGCCTATCTTTCAAGGAAGTGTGAGTCTCTTGATTATTGTTTTCTTAGGCTGTATTCAGTGTTGTTATTTCAGATTTAGAAGACACACAAACTAAGATTTAGCCTTTGCATTTGGCACGTTCAGGAAAGACTTGGGGAATGACAACATATTTTTTCTAATTGGTCTGTGACCTTCTGCTTGAAGTCCAGGCTGGCCTACACCACTTCTCCACAGTCACTATACTTTGGAAATTAACTAAAATACTTTTCCTGGCTATATAGCTCTTTGTGGTGGCTCTTACACTGTGCAAAAATGAAATATTTTGCACTTATGTTAGGACAAGATCAGAGGACACTGCCTGGTACTGGGTTTTTGCCATTATAGGCATGGCAGTGTGTTCTAAAATTAAAGCATATACCTTTTCCCTCCTTTTTTGAACAAAAGGAATCTGCTTCCATTCTTTTATGTCTGCTATTGGGGTGGAGAAGGAGGATAGGGAAGCTTATCTCTTTTTGTCTTCTCCAAAGGTAGTGTCTTTTTATTATGTTAAGTTCAGTTACTATGATCTTTCACCTGGATTCCCAAATACTTATTAAGTTTTTCACATGTGTGGATAGTTGTTAAAATTAGTAACTCTATGGAAAGCTGATGACTGGAACGTCTTCCTCTGACATCTATATGACACATTAGGTCATACTAATTGTGAAAAAATAACTGAAATCTAAAATTTCAAGAAACAAAGAGTGAATATCATACCATTGGAGGTATGATTTAAGACAATTATGCATTTATATTTTATTTTGCAGAGCAGAAGTAATAAATTTTCTTTTATTTACAAAGAAATATATATTTACTTAATGGCAAATTTTCTGATGAGAGTTGTTAACTACAAATGTATAGTGTGATATATTATTTAATGTATTACTGCCAAAATGAAGTTACCTGGAAGTGCTTGATTATAGTCATTTGTAAATACACTAATCTATTTTGTTTTTATACATGGAAAGAAAATTAGAAATGATAATATGTTTCCATGGAGCACTTTTAAAGATATAATAGAATCACTATAAATATGTTTCTCTTCTACAGGCCTTACAAATTACACTTTCTTACCCATAGTGTATAATAGCAGAAAACATTATTAATTAAAAAACAATTAAAATTAAAATAAAAAGCTAATTAAAATATAAGGATATGACTCATTTTAAGAATTTTGAAAACTGCCTTTAAAATTCATGTGTGATTATCAAAAATAAATGTAGAGAGACTTGAAGAGATGGAGCATGCACTACCCTTACAGATCTGAGTTTGAGTCCCAGCACCCATTCAGGCAGCTGACAACTGTCTGTAACCCTAATGCCTGGGGATCTGGTGCCTTCTTCTGTCCTTCTTAATCACTGCACTCCGTGCATACAAACCCATACCCAAACATATGTGATGTTGTTGTTGTTGTTGTTGTTGTTATTATTATTATTATTATTATTATTATTATTATTATTATTATTATTATTATTATTATTAAAAGTAAAACAAAACTGGTACAGAGAACAAACAATAGTTTTGTTCCTGGCCTTGAGCAATATCTTTATGCCCTTCTCACTAAAGTTCAAGGTAACAGTGTGAAAAGAGTAGTCAAAAAGAATCAAAAGATAGAGTGAAAACCAGTGAGATTCTGTTCTCTAGACTCACACAACAGTTGTAATCATCAACTCAAGAATCATAGTTTACAACCCTGAGTCCACACATGACCAGACTACCAACCCACCTACCAACTTAATGTACAAACTGTTAGTTAAGAAAGGTAAGGATATTAAAGAGCCCTACTCTTTACCTTGGAATGAATGGCTACTGATAGATTCTGTGAGAGGCGGAATCACTAGCTGTAGTTGCTTACTCCCTATGAGCCCACGAAGTTCTGAATGATATCTCCATATCCATGGTGACTAACCAGAGCTGGCTGTGTGATAGAAAATTTGTGGGGATGAGCATGATGTCGAACTGGTAAGGAGATGGGACAATGGAATTGTTGACATGCATTGCCCACATGTACAAAATTGTCTAAGAACAAATTTAATTAGTTTTAATAATAAAATTATGTCTGTGTTATTTCTTGTATCTAGACCTCTTTATGGAAGGCAGTGACTAGTAATTGTTTCTCATATGTACTACCAGGCAATTTATATATCATCATAAAGCAAAGCTATTTAATAATAAGTATCTAATACTGTATTCTGTGTTAGATTTCCAATGCTGTATAGAAGATCTGCTAACAATTAATTGACATCAAGTTATAGGTTTTTTATGGAATATTTATTACATATTATCTCATTTCAAAAATTGTTATTGAAAGATGCATCAAGTAGGTATATTTGTAGTCTAGGTACTAAATGCTTATAAATTTTTTTTAATTTGAAGAAAATAAAAACCTGGATAAACTTATGAAATTTGTACCACTTTAGAAGTTTAGGAGGAAGTTTAAAATTGGGGTAAGGCTGATATGCAGGTTAGTAAGATATAGGACACATATTGAGTTAACATATTTGCTATTAAAATAATATTAAAATGATATTCAGTCATCTAAACTGACACACCGATACTAGTTTTATTAATAGAACTATATTTCAAAGGGTAATATTTATGTTTTATATAGTGCCATGACCATGTAAATCTACCCATATTTTCATATAGGGATGGATACCTCTAGATAAGCTCACAGGAATATCTCCTGTCCTAAAGTATCAGGATACAGGATCTCTGCCAAGAAAGTATCAAATAGACCTAAAAGAAGACGTTCCAAAATAATCATATAAATGCTTTCATGTTATGTAGCTTTATTTTAATTTTATATTATATTTAATCCGTGTGTAACAAAAATGTGAATTAAAATAGGATTATTAATGGATAATTTCTCAAACCAGGTAAACATGCAAGTATCTGTGTGCAGGTCTATGAGAGTAAGTTAACAAACACTTCCAAGTATGAGATGTCAGATTTTGGCTGATTTCCAAATATCCTAAAATGCCTAGTGAAAATTTCAGTTTGAGATAAGCTCTATGCTTGGAAAGATAATACTGACCCTGCACCTGCCAGTGAGGCTGCAGATGGTGAATGGAACACACGAGTGCCTTCCAAACAGAAAGGAGGAGGAGAAGAAGGAACAGATTGCTGTGTGAAATGAACACACACATCCAAAAGGCTAATTACTTGCTCCCTACAACTATTTCCAGTGTGTTGAATCCTTAAACAGAGGCTCATTTAGGTGCATCATTAACCCCCACCAAAACTACTACAACAAGGTAATACATGAATGTATCATATTGTCATTCACAAATATGCACACTTTGTATATATTTTAAATTATTTATCTTTGGAATAAAGAAGTGTCCATTTTGGAATAAAGATTCTCACCTGTTTTGGGACAAAATTGGTTGTTTCCTCCTAGGATCCTGCAGTAGTGTGTTAGAGTCAATGTTAACTTTCCAGATGACCAAATGTCATCACAGTGCTATTTTATTTTATTTTATTTTTTTATTAATTTATTCTTGTTACATCTCAATGGTTATCCCATCCCTTGTATCCTCCCATTCTTCCCTCCCTCCCATTTTCCCATTATTCCCCTTAATCAAGAAACATTTAAAAACAAAATATTTATAAAAAAGCATTATTTTAAAATACTAATTTTGAAAATACTATCACAAGTAATCTAAGTAGAAAATAAATAATATAGATAGATATTAATAAATAAATATATTGGACAATATTCATATAGTGGCAAGAAAAATGTTTTACCACAAATGAATTTGGTAGGATAATAATTCAAATTTGAAATTATTCTATGCCTCAAATCAAAATTTATGAATTTCAGGGTCTCATGATATTTAGAAACCCATTTTAAAAGTAAATACATTTAATTAGACAATATGCATAATATTTAACTAAAAATTTTTCTGATGCTATAATTTTTGTATTTGTATTGTTCTAGTTGCTATGGTCATATTTATTTATGTATTTTAAAATAATTTGTACAATTAAATTATCTATAATCTTATTTTTTAATATCATTGTAAATTTAACCAAGTATTATTTTTAATATAACATTTTTGAAAATGTTAAAACTACACTCACTTCTTTATGTTTAGAATGTGTGTGTGTGTGTGTGTGTGTGTGTGTGTGTGTGTGTGCAGTGTTATGCATGCATGCTAATGTATACATGTATGGATGACAGAAGAAAACATAAAAAAACCTGTTCTCTCATTCACATTCTACCATGTGGATCCTGGGAATGGAGCTAAGGTCACAAGCCTTGGTTTCAAACACCACCAAGTCATATATTTTTCTATAATTATATATAAATATAAAAGCTTTAATGTTTTACACAAATTTTATTATTTTTAATCTAATCATTACTCCTATTTGTCTAAGATAACTGACCTCTAGACTTTATTGAATACTTTAACATATGCACAATCCAAGTCACACTGCTTCTTGTTGCTGTTGGTGGTGGTGGTGGTTCTTTCTCTTATCCTTGTCCTTGTTCTTGTTCTTGTTCTTGTTCAAGGCAGGGTTCCTCTTTGTAGTCTTAAGGGTCCTGGACTGGCTTTGTAGATCAGGCTCTCTTGGAACTCATAGAAATTCACCTTCCTCTGCTTCACAGAGTGCTGTTAATAAAGGTGTGTGCCACCATGCCTGGCTCAACCAACATTTTAATTTTATTTTTAAAGTTGTATTTTTCTTACTTTTAAAAAATGTGTCATACATATTTAAGATTATAAACTTTTCGTCCGCTAGGTCTTGGTAGGGGTTTGAAGCTTACTGCCTATATTCTCCTTGGCTGGTGCCTTAGTTTGAGGAGGACCCCAGGACCCAGATCCGCCTGTCATAAAGTTCTTCTTGTAGGTTTCCAGGACCCTGTGGGTCCTACTATTTCCCCATTTTCCATGCTACTCTAGCCTAAAGTCTCAATAGGATGTCCTCTCCTGACTCACTTTCTTGGTAAGTAAAGTTTTTCATGGGACTTATCCCTTGGACTAGTGTTTTGATATAAGTGACTATATACAGGATATTCTCCACCGTTGCGTGGAGAGTGAGATCTGACTCTCACACAAACTCTGGTGCCCCTTTTCTGACCACGTCCCCTGGATGGGGAGACCTGGCGGCACTCAGAGGACGTATAGCAAGTTACCAAGAAGAGACTCGATATTCTAAGAGCATATATAGGGGGAGGAGGTCTCCCTCAATCACAGACATAGGGGAGGGGAGAACAGGGGAGGTGGGAGGGAGGGAAGAATGGGAGGAAACAGGGGAAGGGCTAACAATCGAGATGTAATATGAATAAATTAATAAAAAAATTAAAAATCGCAGAACTGGAAACAACCATTCAGGGAAATGCTAAATCTGAAAAGTTCCTAACACAGACCATTCAAGAACTAAAAGACAACATGAAAAGATGAAACTTGAGAATAATAGGGATACAGGAAAGAGTAGATAGCCGACTCCACAGCCCAGAACACATCTTTAATCAAATAATGGAGGAAAATTTTCCCAATTTGAAGAAAGAGATGCATACGAGCATACAAGAGGCATACAGAACACCAAATAGAATAGACCTGAAAAGAAAATCTTCCCGCCACATAATAATAACAACACAAAATATACAGAACAAGGAAAAAATATTGAAAGCGGCAAGAGAAAAGGGCCGAGTAACATATGAAGGCAAACCTATCAGAATTACTCCTGACTTCTCAGCAGAGACCATGAAAGCCAGAAGGGCCTGGACAGAGGTGCTGCAAACCCTAAGAGAACACAGATACCAAGCAAGACTACTATATCCAGCAAAATTATCAATAACCATTGACGGAGAAGACAAGTTATTTCATGACAAAAACAAATTCAAACAGTACCTAACCACAAAATCCGGCCTTACATAAGCTATTAGAAGGAAAACTCCACCCCAACTGGTCAAACTACAACCAAAACTACATAGGAAATAGGTAAATACACCATTGCAAAATCACAACCTCACAATATCTCGACTGTTACAAATACCAAAAATGAAGGGACTTACCAATCACTGGTCATTAATATCTCTCAACGTCAATGGTCTCAACTCTCCAATAAAAAGACACAGACTAACGGAGTGAATGCATAAACATGACCCAACATTCTTCTGCATTCAAGAAACACACCTCAACCACAAGGACAGACATTGCTTCAGAGTAAAAGGTTGGGGAAAAATATTCCAAGCAAATGGTCACAAGAAGCAAGCTGGGGTAGCCATTCTAATATCTAATAAAATAGACTTTCAACCAAAATTAATCAAACGAGATGAAGATGGTCACTTCGTACTCGTCAAGGTAAAGTCAACCAAGAAGACATCACAATTTTGAACATCTATGCTCCGAATACAAGGGCTCCCACATTTGTAAAAGAGTTATTAACAAAGCTTGCCCCACTCATTGATACCCACACATTAATAGTGGGAGACTTCAACAACCCTCTTTCACTCAAGGATAGGTCTTTGATTCAAAAACTAAGCCAGGAAATAACCTCATTAACCAATGTCATGAATCAAATGGATCTAACAGATATCTACAGAACTTTCCACCCAAATGCAAAGGATTATACCTTTTTCTCAGCACCCCATGGAACGTTCTCTAAAATTGATCACATAGTTGGTCATGAAGCAAACCTCAACAGATACAAGAAGATTGAAATAATACCTTGTATCTTATCAGATCACCATGGTCTAAGGCTGGACTTCAACAGCAACAGAAATAACAAAAAGCATACTAACACGTGGAAACTAAACAACTTTCTACTTAATGACACATGGGAAGAAATAAAAGACTTCCTGAAATTCAATGAAAATGATGGAACAACATACCCAAATTTGTGGGACACAATGAAAGCAGTGCTAAGAGGAAAATTCATAGCACTAAGCGCCTTCAAAAAGAAAAAGGAATCATCCCACATAAACAACCTAATAACACATCTGGAAGCTCTAGAAAAAAAGGAAGCAGAAACACCCAAGAGGAATAGACGCCTAGAAATAGTCAAACTCAGGGCTGAAATCAATAAATTAGAAATAAAGAGAACAATCCAAAGAATCAACAAAACCAAGAGCTGGTTCTTTGAGAAAATTAACAAGATAGACAAACCGTTAGCCAATCTAACTAAAAGACAGAGAAACACTATCCAAATTAACAAAATCAGAAATGAAAAGGGAGACATAACAACAGACATAGTCTTTGTTTATTTATATGATAATAGACATTAAGTACTTTTTCATATGAACTAAGCCATTTATATGAAAACTATCAAAGTTTCTAATTAACAAAATGTATTTTTTGTGTCAGATTATATTAAATTAAACATCTGGGAGAAGAGAGTTACTGTATTGGTAATATTTTTGTTTCTATGATAAAATACCATGAGGAAAAATGGCTTGTGGATAGAAGGGATATTTTTTGCCTTATTGTTACAGAAGAATAGTCCATATGGTAGGGAAAACATGTGGCCAGAGCAGAAAGCTGAACATTACATCTCTATTCATACAGAAGAAGGAGAATGGATTGGAAGTGGCTGAGCCTCCTCCACTGATGTGCTTCCTCTAGCAAGGCTCCACATTTTAAAGTTACATAACATCCTCAAATAGTGTCAACAACTGGAGACCAAATAGTCAAACACCTGAGTCTATTTAAATGTTGATTACAGTGTGGCAATGACTTTTTTGCATAATTTTAAAATTTTTTAAATTCCATTTTTAAATTATATTTTTATTAATTTATGCAGATTACAACACAATTATTATCCCATCACTTCTATCCTCTCATTTCTTTTAATTTCTTATTGAACAGTTTTACATATGCATTTATATTATTACACATGTATGCAATAAACTACCTACAACAAGAACCAAGAGCCAATCACGAATTATACGCACACACACACACACACACACACACACACACACACACACACACATATATATATATGTTACATTCATAGTGTTTTGGCTGTTTGTATTTGGCAACCTTAAAGAAAACATCTTTCTTATCTTGGTGCATCTAAAATTCTGAATTTAAATCAATATCTATCATATCTCATCATTATCAACTTAAAACATCTATCTAGACCTAAAACATCTTAACCCCTAAACAACTAAGGTTAATTGCAAAACTGAACTATCTAGTATTCAACCCCATCAGAGACTTGAGAAGGAATAAACTTGATTACCTGAGTATACAGGGGGTGCAGGTTGCATAGGTTTTGAATTTGTTAACTTTTCATCCAGATTGTAGTCACCTCCTGGTCCCACCCTCCCTTGGTCCTCAGAAAGGGGAATCCCTCCTCCCCTAACATCTGACCTCAGCCTATCAAGTCTCATCTAGACTGCCTGTATCCTCTTCCTCTGTGGCCCTGCCAGGGGATATTAGCCACATAACACAGGGTTAACCACAATATAATACACAGACCTCAAGAAACTAAATAACAAAGAGGACCATAGGGAGAATGCTTAATTCTTATTCAGAAGGGCACATAGAATAGACTCCAAACAGGACTGGAGCCTACCATAGAGGTCCTCTGAAAGACTCCATCCAGCAGGGGATCGAGACAATGACCTTTTTTAATATAGTAAGGGACAGGTACATTTAATATAAATGTGCTATTGACATTTAAATTTTCAGCATCTTTTGTGAACAGCATCTTCTTGTTTGTAAGATGATTATATAATACAGTAATGTTTTAAAGTTGCATAATGAAATAGTACATATAGTAATAATACATATAGTAATGATACAAATAATAATATAGTAATTAAGCACTGAGACTGTAAATTAAATAATATCAGAAGGAAAAAGTTTCAAAAGAAGCTAGTAGTTACTTATACTTTACGAAATAGTCTATATTTGATGATAAAAACTTTCAAAATATATTATATTGTATCATGTACTTGAGAGGTTTTGCATTAGAAATGTTAATTGCTACTCATTCTATTAGGTGTATTCTTGATTATCATTTACAGATTTTTTTTTAAAACTCAGAATTCTACATGCTTTGTAGAACAGAGTAGAGAATAGAATGTAACTAGATTCTTTAAAGACTAAAAGCACGCCTTACTGTGTTTATCCTTGATTTTTGTGGTTCTCAAGTTTTTCATACTCCCTTAATCAATATTCATTATTTACACATACATATGATCACAATAATGCTTGGTTTAAAAAAAGTTTTATGATTATGTTTGTTTGGAGATCAGTCTCCTTACATAGTCAATGCAGCCTGGAATTTCCAATGCAGACTCAGTCTTGAACCTCAAATAATCCTTTGGTTTCTGCCTTCAGATTTTGAGTTCAGAAGAGCTCACCGTTCTGACCAGCTTGATTTTCCTTTATAAATAAGAGCAAGTAGCTTATATGAATTAAGGCAACAAATAGAAAAATACAAAATGTCATTTAAAACGAAAGAAATGCAAATGCAAATAGGCACTGTTTCCACACAAGGCATCACAGACAGGTTATACGTGGATAAATACATGAATATTTTCATAACTTGGAGATGGAGTAGGAGACCTCTTTATGATAGAGGAATTTAATGAAGCAACATGGCTGCTCTGGCAAGGTATAACATCTAAAGACCTTCTAGATCTATGTGATGCAGCTGGAATGCAGCTACTACATCCTGGGCTATAATATGATCTGGCTGGAATGCCAACAGGCCCTAGTATATAACTTTAATCACAAACAATAAAAGTAAGATTAGTTCATAGAAGGAAGCAGGCATGTTTGAAGTGATGTCTACTTGAGGGGCAGGCAAAATGGCTAGTCAGAGAAAGATTTGACAAAATGAGTCAGAGATAGGATATACCCAACTCTCAAGAGAACAAACATCAAAGAGGTTATTTAAGAGCAGTGCAGGGAGAGAGAGGCAGAGCAGAGTTTGGTGTAGTTAAGTTGAATGCAATTTAGTTTGTGTAGTTCTGATCAGTTCATGCAGTCAGTGCAGTTCAGTTCATGGAGTTCTGAGGCAGTTTTTCCAAGCACACCAATTCTGTGAGAAGCTAAGAGAAGCCAGTTGGAATCAATCAGCTCAGAGAGGAGCTTTGAGCCACAACAGCTGAGTTGCACCAGCCACTCAGAGTTCAGAAATAACTAGAAAATGGCCGAGTTCATTCAGCAGTAAGTCAGAGAGGCTGCAAGCTTTCTAGGTCTAGGTTAGCAGATGAAGGTTGGAAATGAAGCCTTCAAGGTCCAGACTTCCAGATTAGCTTGTACAGAGGCTCGAAGCTTCCAGGCCTAGGCCTAGGTATAGGTAAGATTTACAATGGTCTTATATATTTTAATAGAATTAAGCTACTGAAAAAAAAAAGATTAAATACAAATCCCCACAAAGTTTTGGGCATTTAATTTTTGATGCATAAATTATACTCCCTATGAAAAGCAGATAGATTAGTATCGCCATAAATATTTAAAGTTATATCATTGTCCCGTCATTCTTTTCAACAGGCCATTTTGGCTTTGTAGCTCTAGCTTCTACAGTTGTACATTATTCACTCTATATTCACATTGATATGCTGTCATTTACTTGTGCTTATTTAACACAGATATTTTGGCTTATTCTCCCATTTTTCTACATTTCCATTTTGTGGTGTGTGTGTGTGTGTGTGTGTGTGTGTGTGTGTGTGTGTGTGTGTGTTTACATTTGTGAAAATTTTAAAGGACTATTCTCCATATTCTCAATATTCTTGCAGAAAGTAGAGAAATCATCAGCTAATATTTCCTAGGCTTATTTTCTTTTTTTATTTTCTACATAACACAGAGTAAAAGGGCAAATTTCATTTTTGCATTCTACCACTCAGTGAAAACTTATCAAAATTTTGAAATCTGCTGACTCGAAACATTGCTTCTGAAAGTTACTAAGTATGCCTTGATGCTTAGTGACAGGATGGCCTATTTCTTCAGTTGACATTTCCTTTAGATTTGTGAGTTGAGTACTTTCTGCTTGTCATGGATGTAGCTTGTATTTTCCCAATTATTTTGCTTAAAGGGGTGTGGGGGACATTCTAAGATAATTTAAAGGCAACATATAGAAAAACTTAAAATATAGAAACTACATGTGAGAGAGAACATGCAGAAATTATTATTATTATTAGTTTTGTTAATTTTACTTAATAATACCCAAGTCCATGGACCTGAAACGTTCAAGTTTAATTTACATTTATGGTTATATAAAATTCTATGGTATATATGTTCCATATTCTCATGATCCCCTGATGAACATTCCAATTATTTCAATTTTCTTGGTTTTCTGAATAAGGCAAAAATAAACATAGATGTGTCAGTATCTCTGTATTAGGATCTAGAGTCCTTTGTGAGTTTCTCTTCTCAGAAACTCCAAATTAATATCCATATGCACTGAACATACTTGCACTCCCAGGAGCAACATATAAAGATTCCTCTTCCACCATATCTTAACAAGAAGTTACCATAGTGATGATGACAGATTATGGTGAGATAAAATATCTACTTTGTTTTAATTTGCATTACCTTAATGGCTAAGATGTCACACTTTTAAAAATATTTATTAGTTTTTCCATTTGTTTCTTTTAAGAATTCTGTTTACTTATTGGCCCATTTGTCAATTTGCAATTTTGTTATTTAGAATGATTTTATATGCTTAATTTCTATAATTCTTTATTCTATGTATCAACCTCCTATAGGTTCATTTACTTTGCTGGTAGTTTGCTATATTGAAACTTTTGAATTTTATGTAAATTCTTGGGATTATTTCCTGTGCTTTTGTAGTTGTTTTCAGAAAGTTTTTTTCTTATCTCCATAGTATGACATGTTTTCCTAAGCAGGCTCAATATTTAAGATTGACAGTTAAGGTTTTCCATCCATTTTGAGTTGACCTTAGCCATCGGAGAAATAATTTGCTCGTGGAAAATATTTGTAACCTTTTGTATCATTTTTCTTGTTTGATCACTTGATGGTATGTTCTTCAAGTATTCAGGAACTATTCAGAGGATGCCTCTTTATATATTCTCCAGAATCTACCATTTTCCTGTGAAAACAAGCAATTTTCATATCATGGTCTTAGGCTTTCAAACACCATTTCATAGTCTCTTTGTTTATCAAAATGAAAAGCTAACAGAAGTAGTACCACATACTCATAATCCCAGACTCTGAGAAGAAGAGATAGAATAATCATAAGTTTTTTTAATTAATTTATTCTTGTTACATCTCAATGGTTATCCCATCCCTAGTATCCTCCCATTCTTCCCTCCCTCCCATTTTCCCCTTACTCCCCTCCCCTATGTCTGTGCCTAGGTTTAAGGGAAACCTGGGACACATAAACACTATCAGAACATCCTTAGCCATGTAGGACATTCTTTTAAAGTGTGTGTGTGTTTAATGAAATATGGAGTAGGCTCTAATTGACCTCATTTTCTATTAGAAAAATATTAAATGCCAGTATATAAAAGCGTATATGTGAATACATTATAAAATTTTATTTTTATTGCATTAAAATAATTTGCATATTAATTATGCCTTAAATGTTCTCATACTCTCTTTTATTTGTTCTTTATCTCTCATAAAGGCTCTTTCAAAGCCTGTTACTGTGACAAAAATTATATGTATACCTTCTTTGAACACTGCATTACTCTCAATATGTTTACAATATTATCACTAATGTTTATCTAAAAATTTTATAATACAAGCTTAGAAATTCAAGAGTTATGGTTAATGAATTAAATAATTAATTACATTTTCTATCTAACTAACAAAGTCACACCATCATAGTAACCGTGGCTAAGTAAGCAGAAAAAGCTCTGTTATCTTATCTGAAGAGCTGTGAGACAAACTGCATGTGAATTAATCTGAGTCCAATATCTGACGAGAAAGACAGAAAGTCCAATGTCACACTCCCAAAGAAAATCTAAAGTGTCGCAACAGATAGCTAATAAAGTCTCCATATATATACTACTCAGAAAGTATTGAAAATGATATTTCATTATTAAATTAAACATTTATCTAGACTTACAAACATCTTAACCCCTAAACAACTAAGCTTCATTATAAAACTAAGCTACCTGGTCTTCAAACCCATCAGGGACTTAAGAAGGAATAAACTTGATTACCTGAGTAAGCCTGGAGTGCAGGTTAGTAGCTTTCCATATGATAGGATGACAGAGACTTTTATACCTGAATAGTCACCCAATACTCTCTGTAATGTTGGAGCATCTTCTTCAGCCTTCTGGCCCAATATATATGACAGAGAGATATGATAGATATTGATTTACATTCAGAATATTAGACACACCAAAATAGAAGAGATGTTTTCCTCAAGACTGTCAAACACAAATAGCCAAAACACTAAGAATGTAACCTTTATATAATTCCTGATTGTATCATGGTTCTTGCTGTAGGTATTTTATTGTATATATGTGTAATAATATAAATGTATATGTATTCTGCCTTACAGAAGCTTCTCAGTCTCATGAGGTCCCATTTATTAATTGTTGACCTTAAGGCCTGGGCCGTTGGTGTTCTGTTCAGGAAGTTGTCTCCTGTGCCAATATGTTCCAGGCTCTTCCCCACTTTTTTCTCTAAGTGACTTAGTGTCTCTGGTTTTATGTTGAGGTCTTTAATCCACCTGGGCTTGAGTTTTGTGCATGGTGACAAATAGGAGTCTAATTTCATTTTTCTACATGTAGACATCCAGTTAGACCACCATTTGTTGAAGATGCTATCATTTTTCCATTGAATAGATTTGGCTTCTTTGTCAAAAATCAAGTGACCAAATGTGTATGGATTCATCTCTGGGTCTTCAACTCAATTCCACTGATCTACCAGCCTATTGCTGTGCCAGTACCATGCTGTTTTAATTACTGTTGCTCTATGTAGAGCTTGAGATGTGGTATGGAGATTCTTCCAGAGGATCTTTTATTGTGTAGGATTATTTTTGCTATTCTGGGCTTTTTGTTTCTCCATATGAAGTTGAGAATTGATCTTTCAATGTCTTCAGAATATTTTGTAGGTATTTTGATAGGGATTTCATTGAATCTGTAAATTGCTTTTGGTAAGATTTTTACTATGCTAATTCTCCCGATCCACGAACAAGGTAGATCCCTCCATCTTCTGATGCCATCTTCAATCTCTTTCCTCAGAGATTTTTTTCAAATAAGTACTTCAATTGCTTGGTTAGAGTTTCTCTTACATATTTTATATTGCTATGGCTATTGTGATGGGTGTAGTTTTCCTAATTTCTTCCTCTGCATGTTTGTCATTTGTATATAGGAAAGCTACTGACTTTTTTCAGTTAATTTTGTATCCAGTCAATTTGCTGAAGGTGTTTATCAGCCATAGGAGTTCTCTGGTGGAATTTTGGGGGTCACTTATATACATTATCGTATCATCTGCAAATTGAACACCACCAAACCAAATAACCCAATTGAGAAATGGGGCTCAGAACTAAACAGAGAATTCTCAACAGAAGAATATCAAATGGCTGAGAAATTCTTAAAGAAATGCTCAACATCCTTAGTCATCTGAGAAATGCAAATCAAAATGACACTGAGATTCCATCTTATACCCATCAGAATGGCTAAAATCAAAAACTCAAATGACACCACATGCTGGCAAGAATGTGGAGAAAAAGGAACACTCCTTCATTGCTGGTGGGAATGCAAACTAGTACAACCACTTTGGAAATCTATCTGGCTCTATATGAGAAAACTGGGAATAAGGCTTCCTCAAGACACAGCTATTCCACCCAAAAAATGCTCCACTACACAACAGGGACATATGCTCAACCATGTTTATAGCTGCCTTATTCATAATAACCAGAACATGGAAACAGCCTAAGTGTCCCTCAGTAGAAGAATAGACAAAGAAACTGTGGTACATTTATACTATGGAATACTACTCAGCTATTAAAAACAAGGAATTCCCAAAATTTGTGACAAATGGATTGAACTAGAAATGATCATAATGAGTGAATTCACCCAGAAGCAGAAAGAGTCAAATGGTATATACCCTCTTATATCGAGACACTAGCCCAAGGAGCATGTCCCATGAAAGTCTTCACGTACCAGGAGTGTGGGTCAGAGAGGAGGACATCATATTGGGACTTTAAGTGAGAGAAACATGGGAGAATGGGAAAATAGAAGGATCCAGAGGGTCTTACAAACCTACAAAAAGAACATTATGACGGGTGGATCTGGGCCCAGGGGTCCTGCTCAAACTATGGCACCAGCCAAGGACAATATAGGCAGTAAACTTCGATCCCCTACCCAGATCTAGCCAACGGACAAGACATTCTCCACTGTTGAGTGGAGAGTGAGGACTGACTTTCACACAAACTCTGGTGCCCCATTTTTTACCACGTCCCCTTGATGAGGAGGCCTGGTGGCACTTAGAGGAAGGATAGTAGGTTAGCAAGAAGAGACTTGACACCCTATGAGCATATTCAGTGGGAGGACGTCACCCTCAGTCACAGACATATGGGAGGGGAATAGGGGGAAAGTGGGAGGGAGGGAGGAATGGGAGGATATAAGGGATGGGATAACAATTTAGATGTAATATGAATAAATTAATAAAATATTAAAAATATATATGTAAACAAAATATTTTTTAAAAAAGAAAATGAGACGCTGTTATTCACCATTGTTGTAGGGTAAATGAATGAATGAAAACAAAAAAATGACAGATACAATTTTAACATGCCATATTCTTTTGCCTTTTTGAAAGGCTTCATATGTTGTTTGCAATCCTTATAAGAAACAAATCACATTTTCAGAAAAATAGAGTCTGTGAGATAGTAACTTTGTTATATCTAATAAATCATACAAAAATTTAAATTATTTTATATTTTTAAGGTGACCATGTCCCTTGTTATCCAGAGCTACTATAAATGTGTTATATAGAGCTACTACAAATGATTTACATGCATTTTCAATTGAATGCTGAATGGTATATGACTGTCAATAAGTTTAAATGATAGAGTGATATTTGCAGTGGATAAGTTATATGGAACGTTATACTGAAACACCGCAGAATCTGCGGACATAGGAGTCCATTGGCTGCCCTTCTGTTTATTCTTAGTGTAACAACAATCATGGGTAAATCGATGTAAAGATTTTTGTAGGGAACAAATAGCTAGTGTATTAATGTTCTTATTTGCATAATTATGTAATTATGTAAAATCCAACAATAGCTTTTTTCAAATATTTGATTATATGCATATAATCTTATTGAATATTATCCAATTATAGCCTTTTTGAACAAAAGACATTTCTATTGATCTTATTTTTGTCTCTTTTTAATACCCTATCTCAGTCCTTTATATATGACAGACGCACACATACACATACAGTTACAAAAATAAAGAACTGAGAAATATAATGTACTTTTTTTTTTTAAGACCCAAATTTGGAAAGCTATAGCAGAACTGACAAGCAACATGTTAGTTTTAAGAAAATGCACATTTCAAAAGTAATTTGCATATCACTATAGCAAAAAAAATTTGTTACTGTCTTTCAGGAATTGTATGAAACTGGGACATTGATGTCCAAAGAATTTATGGATGAAAACAGCACAAAAATTAATAATAGCAGAGCTGTCTGGAAAATGTTTTTGTTATATTCATACACCTTTTTTTGGAGATCACTAAATGTCTAGGGCAACAAACAGATTCAAAAATAAGGTTACTTGTTACCATTACGCATATAGGAAATATATTTCTTCTTGTCTCTCTCTTTTCCTTCCCTCTTTCCAATACTTAGAGTAAAAGTTATTAATCTTAGTTTGCCCATCTGAAAAAGTTTTGCCAATATTTTATCATTCATTTAATTATTTATACCAATCATGGTGTCAATTATCAAAAATATATGTTCTTTAATGGAGTATTCTTTTTTAAAATGTATTTACACTTTTTAATTATTTTTACACATACATTTATATTATTACACATCTATACATGTGTCAATTATCAAAAATGTGTTCTTTAATGGAGTATTTGTTTTTAATTTATTTACAGTTTTAATTACTTTTTATACATAAATTTATATTATTGCACATATATAAATTAAACTATATACAGCAGGAGGAACGAAAGAACAATCAGGAATTATATCCATGTTACATTCACAATGTTTTGGCTGTTTGTATTTGTACAAAAAAAGGTAGAGAAATTCCACAGGGATGGATGGTCATTTTCTCTTTTTATGTAATGGATTATCAGTAGTTATTAACTAGAATGCACATAATAGACATGAGATTTTCATATAGGTATTATTGAAAATTATAGTAATTGAGAATTCTGTTTTACAGGTTGTATTATAAAGTGAATATTTCTTGTATCTATCCTTTAAAATCATCTAAGAGCAATAAGAGTACTGAAAATGAAAATACCTAAGACCAACAGACAAATGAGACCTCATTAAACTAAAAGGCATTTGAAGAACAAAGGACATTATGATTCAAGTTAAGAGGCAGTCTATATAGGATAAAATGTTTATCAACTTTACATCTGATGGTTGGTGTATGGAATACATAAATAACTCAAAAATTTGAGCACAATGAAAACAAAAAATTCAATTAAAAACTGTGGCATGGAACCAGAGTTTTCAAAAGAAGAAATACATGTGACTGTGAAATAGTTTTTTTTAATGTTCAACATCTTTAATCAGCATGGAAATACAAATTAAACTATTTTGGTATTTCATCTTTCTCTGGTCAAGAATCATATTTTTGTTATGGTGGTGTTTTTTGGGTGGATGATGCGACAAGTTAAACATTAACCATAAACAAGTGGATGTCATTTCAATATCAGTGGAATGGAAGCTTAAGTAAAAATAGGAAGTGCTTGATCTGTAGTGTTCAATCAAACAAGCAAAAAACAAAAACAAAGCTAAGAACACATCTTAGACTGAGAAGGAGGCTACCATAGAGGGGTTTAAGTAATCAAAGGCAAACATTATTTAATTATCACTACAGTTTTACAATAGCAAAGCTTTGAAAATAACCTAAATATGTATCAGTAACTGATGTGACTGTTTCTTAAGTAGAAAATCTTAAGGCAAATAGATAGCGTTCTTCTTAAGCACATATGGCATGGCATGCACAATTTAGTGTTAAATGAAAACAAGCAAACTAGAAGAATGAGTAATTACTATATTTTGGTTAAAAATTTAAAAATATGTTTGCATGTGTAAAAAAAAACTGAGTGGATATCCAAGAAGAAAATTGCTACTATTGTTACTACGTATAAAACTAAAACTTTTGTAACTATCCAAACTTAGAGCTTTAAATAGAAGATGATTTGTGGCCTAATTACAGATACTATCCTTTATTGTCTTACTCTAAGAATCAAGTTACCCAGAAGTCTTACTTAGGAGTTTGTAACTCTCAGAAACAGTCACACATTCACAGTTGAAAGCATAAAGGGCTAAAAGTAATAATATACATATATGTGTTCATAATTGTTACATTATTTATATATGTATATTACACATGATATATAGATGCAAATATGTATATATACACTTAAATAGCACCTTCTCAGTCTGCATAATGTTACATTATGTATATTTTCATGGCTGATCATCGGTATTAGAGAACCAATATGTGTATGTGCTCTACCCTAGAAAAGACTATTTGTCCTACACTTATCATTCCTTAGTTATATATAATTCTCTGTTCAGGGTTGAGGCCACATGGGCTTTTCCCCATTTACAATGACAAGTCTGTTGCTATTGTCCTTGTTCAGTTTATGTTTTTTCAGTTATGCTGTGTAGCTTTTTTCATTCTAGAAAACAGTGTCACAGCCATCTCCTTGATCCTCTGGCTCCTACATGCTTTTGCAACGTTCCCTGAGCCTTAACTTCAGGAGTCGTAATCCACTAGGACTTGGCTCCACATCTCTGTAGTTTGATTGTTTGTGGTGTTATGCACTGGTCTTTATCTGTTTCAAACAATAGTTTTCTTGATGAGAGGTATTTCTTATCGATGGGTGTAAGGACAAGAGTATAGTTTGGGATAATGTTATTTTAGTAAAGTGGTGGTTGTAGGATCTCCTCCAAGATATACATGTGTACATTAGCTCTGGGTAGTTGGCTAAGTTTCCCATAGAGAGCATGATTTCATTCCTGTTGAGTGTGTCTTATTGCCAACCAGAGAGCTATTGGTTATCCCCAAGGCATATAGTCAACTACTTTATCTTTATGGTTATCCTGCCACTCTGGTCTTAATTGTGGTTTGTATGTACCATAGCTGTGTAGGACTCCGATTGCTTCCATTCTTTGTAAGCTTTCATGGTGCCTTTTTTGTTGTTTATTTTGTTTTCCTTTTTTATGTTTCCTTTTTATACCATGAAAGCTAGTTTTCAGGATAGAGACACAGTTCAACTCCAGTTTTCTGACATCAAAACCATGTGTCAGAAGTTCATAGTGTTTTTAGCAGCAGGGAATTACCTTACCCCTTAGGGAAATGGTAGACAATGGAAATAACAATAGGCTGTATATTTCGAGAGTTTCTCAGACCATCTTGACCAACAACTCAAAAGAGGGATGCTCATTCCCAGTGTTGGAGTTTCTGCGAGGTGGTCTTTGTCTCCTAGAAGGAGCATTGCTATTCCCAATGAAAATTTTTATTTAAATTATATATGTATACTTACCTACAAACTTATGCATAATGTGGGGATTTTTAAGGTAGATAGTTAATAGTATTATTCCTTTTTTAGTATTTTTGGTATTTTACACTCTTTCTTATGTATTGATCTTCCACCTATTTAATTAGAGCAAGCTTTTCCCCTATCAGATCATTAGTATTGTGTTCCTTGCCACCCAAATTAGAGTAAACTTTTTACCTATCAGATTACTTGTACCATGCTTTATCCCTGTGTATTTTTTTTTTCTCCACCAACCTACACAGGCAGTCTTTTTATTTTCCTGTTTTCTAAAGTTCCTGCAGACTGTGTATTTATATCTAAAGATATGTATCTAAGAGCCTTAAATGAACATTTGTGTTTCTGGGTCTGTGTTACCTAACTCAGTATGTTCTTTTCTAGATCTGTCCACTTACCTGCACATTTCTTAATTTAATTTTTCTTTAAAGCTGAATGGTACTCTGTTGTGTATATGTAACACACTTTCATCACCAATTTGTTGATTGAAGGCTATTTTTAAAGAGTTATTTGGTTTCAGGTATTTTGTGGTTGGTTCAGAAAAACCTCTAACACAGACAATAGATTGAATTAATATCTATTGTATATTTAAAATAATGTACTGCTGTTTTATGGAAATATTAACTAAAAATAAAATGACTGAAGCAATATGTAACTCAGCTTAGCTTAAACTCACAATATTCCTGTCTTAACTTCCTTGTGCTGGTATTCTAGGTCAAATACAGTTGTTTGTTTGTTTTTTGTTTTTGTTTTTGGTTTGTTTCCACTTTTAAAATAATTTATTCAGATCATATCCTGATTGTTATGTCTATACTTGTATCTTCCCATTTCCTCCCGCCCCTCTTTCACCCTATTCCCCTTACCAAGACCTCTGACAGAAGGAGACCTCCTCCCTCACCATACCGTTTTAAAGAAAACAAAGAAATTATGTAATTTCTTTGAAAATAATATCATAATCATTCTCTGCATAACCAAAATAACATAATATAACCAAGTAATATAGCAAAAATAAAATAATATATTAACTTTAGCAATATATGAAAATTTTAATTTTCATTGTTTTATGATTACATATCAATGTGCATTTAGTTTTAAAAGAAATACTGAGGAAACTTTTATACTAATTTAAGGACGTGAAATTAGAATGGACAGTACTTTAAAAGAAGAAACTAGTTTATCAGAAGTGAATTAAAAAGCAGAACATTATATGAATGTTTGGGAAAAGTTACAGTAAAATATATAATTTTGCACAATTAAACTAATATACATTCTTTTAAAATCATGTAATTTGGGTATCGTGGCACACTCATAATTCCATCTTTGGGGGCTGGCACAGCAGAATATGATTGAAAAATCCAAGCCAGCCTCAGATAAAGGATAATTAAGTAATACAAGTTAATTGTTAGTTGATCAACTCATCGTCATGTCAATTACTAGTCTATGTTCATCACAAGAATATACACCTTAGATTTAACATATATGAGTCTATAGATAAATAAGGTAAAATAGTTAAATGAGGTCTTCAAAAACCTCAGAGACATACAAAATATGACATTTAAAGCTGTTGGTATCATTTTAAGGATCCTTTGACAATAAGAGAGGTTAAGTTCTGGCTACACCCAGCCTTCCTCAAAGGAGATGATGAGCATCAAAGAACCTCCTTATGGAGATGGCTTCAAGTGTAGCAAACCTGCCACTGAACAAAATGACCTCATTTCTGCCACAGACAGAATTCTGCCTAAAAAGGGGCAAGCGTGGAGCCGGCAGAGTAAGCAAGTCTTCAATAGTTCCTGTCTCACAGATATGTCTGTCAGACATATTGGGCCAGAAAGCTGAAGACAATGCCCCAGTGTTTTGGTGAGTTCTGGTTGACTGTCCAAGCAGCAAACTGTCTCTGTCGTTTTCACATTTTGGAAGCTGCAAACTTGCACTTCCTGCTTGCTCAGAGAATTAATTTTATTCCTTTTCAAGTCTCTGATGGGGTTGAAGACCAGATAGTTTAGTTTTACAATTAATCTTGGTTGTTTAGGGGTTAAGATGTTTTTAGGTCTAGATAGAAGTTTTTAGGTTTATAGAGATGAGATATGATAGATATTGATTTACATTTAAAATTTTAGAGTCACCAAGATAGGAAAGATGTTTTCTTGAAGGCTGCCAAATACAAATAGGCAAAACACTATGAATGTAACATTTATATAATTCCTAATTATTTTGTTTTCCTTCTTGCTGGAGTAGTTTATTGTATATGTGTAATAATATAAATGCATATATAAAAATAAAAAATAGAAAAATGAGTCCCAGAACTGCCTAAGCAATATAGTAAAATGCAATCTAAACATTTTTTTTAATTTTTGCTTTTGTTTAGTAAAATCACCATTGAAATTCTGATGCAGTGCACACTGAATCTGTAGATCAATATAGGTACTAGAAGCAATTGTCAGAATACTGCCTGGAAATCTAATTAGGTGCTAAGTAAACAATTTACCTTGTTCTTGCCAAACCCTCATATAGACCTCAGATTCCTAAACTATGAATCATGATACCATGATACCATGCCCATCTGATGATAATCTAACTGAATGCAGCTGTCTCAAAATAAATATAAAAGCAATATCAGATGCATAATATATCTGAAGTTGTTTATGGCAGTGCTTGTCCATGTTGTACCAGAAAACTTTACTACAGCATTGGTTCTGAACACATAAGCATACACTTTTTTGTATGTACTGTGGTGTAATACCAAGGAATACTCTCTGAAACATCTCAGTTCAGATTTGAGACTTTTGGATATTATGGACTGCAATGTTCAGGATGTACACAGTAAGGTTGTTGCTCACCTAGAGACCTAATGGTTTAATTACATAAAATTAAGACTGTCATTATTTCCTCATTCTTACCCTTCAGTATATATGTATGAAAATAGTATGTCTTTGTGTTATGTTGTGTTATTGTGTTAGAATGTTTGACATTAATAGCAGTTGTTTGAGTTGCAGACTTAAATTCAATAAAAAACAATCACTAAGTGAACTTTCATTTAAGATTATAATTATCTTAATTTTCAATGTTTTCTGAAGTGACCCCAAACCTTCTTTTGCCATCTTGTACTATATACTTGTGTGCAGTGGAATTCCAGTGTTGATGATGAAATATCAACCACTCTGAAAATGTTGAATATGATCTATGTCCTGAATTATCAACTATTTTTCCAAGATTTAATTATGTGTGTAAAAGTAAACAATTTCCTTTATGTCATTAGTATTTATAATTATTTTATATTTAATAAATGATAATATTAAGCCCATGTCAAATATTTATTTTAAAATAAGTTTCTCTTATGATTTCTCTTAAGTTAATGTTTGAATTGTATACCTATTTCATGTGCCCATACACTCAGGGTCATGTAAATATATAATTCCTTACTCTTAAGTTCCTCTCTTTGCTATAGTATAACTCTGACTTTTATTTCATATCTAAACTTATAATTACATAATTTATTCAGTTCTCAGTAAAAGATACGAGATACATCAAGAACGATCATTACTTTTATAGTATTTATACCGTTCATTCCTCCCCGCCCCACCATCTTACTTCAGTACACAACAAACAGAAACCAAAATGTCTTTTTGCCAATATTAGTTGTAAAACAGAATATAATTCTCTATTATGTATAAGGTTAGCCATAACATTTGGTACATATTGTCTTTCCACAGCATACCCCTTGGCTCCATCTCCAAGATGACAAGTAAATAAAACTGTTCAATTCCTTTAGCTTTCCAGTTATGTTATATTACACTGTTTGTGGGACCATCCAAGGACACAGGCAAGATTTCCATGTATACTTGAGGAGAACTCATGTCCAAAATTACAGTTTCTTTATAGAAGCTTCACAAAACTTTAGGATGACACTCAAGGAAGTTGTCTCATAACCCAGGAATTTTATTCAAAACATTTAAGTTTCTTCAAGATTTTGTTTAGTAGGGCTATTCTGTTATGTCTTCAATTAACTGCCCAACCAGAGTGTATAATTTTCTGTAGCAAGGTTGTTCTCAAAAAAAATATTCAAACATTATTTGGATTCAAAGTAGGACAACTTATTTATAAGCTACCTTTTCTTGAAATTATTGTGTTGATTCTTCATTTATCATATATTGCTTTCCGAATTTCCCTCCCACATATTCCATCACATTATGTAGAATTTTATATAAATCTAAGTGAAACAGAAACTATTTCTGTATGTATGTTGGTTATGAGTCATGTATATATGCATACATACACACACACACACACACACACACACACACACATATATATATATATATATATGTATATATATATATACACTCATTAAGTAAATATTTTAGAGTTCATTTCCGTAACTTGGAAGTTTCTTTTGTGATTGATTTCTGTTATTCTCTTTGCCTGTTATATTTACATTCCATAAGAGATGGGTAGTCAGAACAATAATTAAGCAGATCATCTCAAAATAATGTGCATTCAATCTTTGCTGTTATTTTAGCAGTAAAATCACAGAATAGTCATTTATCAGTTTTTCTGTTCATATTGAAAATTGTCTGTTTCAAGCATCTCAAAGTTTTCATTCAATCTCATTAGGGAAACTATTTCATCCAAATGTAAATCATTATCAAAATGTTCTCTCTGTACATGCATTATAATGCAAATACTGAAATTCAAATTACCAGTTCCCTTCTGGTGGTTTAATAATCATAAAAATTTTATTTCCAGGTCAAATGCCATTGACTTCAAATCATGAGATTAGGAAATGAATCGATGCAAAGCATGTGCCAGAATGAAAGGGAGGGTGGTAATGGATTAAAGTAAATGACAGTGTAAAAATAAAATCACAGCAGAGTGAAGAAAAGTTAAAATATGCCAAATTCTTTTCCATTTTGAGTTTAATAGTCATGCAGCTCATTAAGTAGATGATGGATTATGATAACCCCAACTGTAATTATATATGCTATCAGTTATATAAAGGTAAACGAGAGAGTGAGCCTGCATTGCCATAAAATTCAGGTTTGAGATAATCAGCATAACAGAATTAAGCTGTCACCAACTGACATTCATTATACAGCACAGGCCTAAAGCAGATGGATCTAACTCATTGTTGGCTGTATACTAGATGTCAAGAAACAAATATATTTAGCTGGCTTCTCAAATCTCAGGAAAATACTTAAATGGCAGCAGTGTAGTGACAGGCTTTCAGATAATACATATCAAATGAAAGCTAAAAACTACTGTCTGTCATTTTTAAGCTCTGGATCAATCAAGAACTCAAAATGGTCATACTAGAAGATTGTGGTCTACATCAATGTACAATAGAAAGAAGTTGTACATTTTCATCCTCGATTTGTTGATTCTTCAGAATGTATTCTGCTTTCTCAAACTATGTATCAAAATGTGTTAACACATTAAATTGTCAGACTTAAGGGGGCTAATAGACCGATCAAGATGCAAAATTCAGAAGTTGTTTAAAATTTTGGAGTTTTTGCCAGCTGTTGATAGTTCTGACTCATCCTATGCATACTTGTTTAGCTGTTGAGTCAGATGTTGTTTTTCCAACTCTGTTATACTCCCTCTACCTTTTCACTGGCTACACTTAGTCCAATCTAAATCTCCACCATTATATTCTTGGAAATGTTGTGACTCCAGATTTCAGGCAAGTTAACTTTAAAAATGCAAGAAAGGATTAAAAAGTATGAGTATATAAGGAAGTTATGATATTACACCATACAGACCAATCTGAACAAAGTGGAAAGTGAGTGTGGGCTAGTGGGTCAGGAGGAGTGAAAATTCACATACAAACATGGCAACTTTACCATCTACTTAGTTTGGGTTAAGCTAAAATAACATTTTAATTGACTGTACTGGAGGAAATTGCATTCCAGGAGAGAAATGTTTAAAATGAACATTACTTGTAGATGAAAATACATAGGCACACACATGCATGTGGGTACTGATTTAATATTTAATCCTGAAACATTTGATTAAGCTGAAGCTCAAAGAAGGAAAAGAGAAAATGTCAACAGAATACAAGGTCAAGAACTGTTTAAACTGATGAAAAAGTAGACAATAATTATGAGTAGTCAATATATGGAGCCACATATGAAAAAATACTTCTGTGTATGTTTCTCTATATGTACTCAAAAAAGAATTAAATTTAAAGGTATTTTTCTAGTCACAATTATTCCATTAAATATTTTCTTTACAACAGGTGCTTGGTATATCTGGTATATCCTTCCTCAAGACAATGTAAATGTCATTTTTTCTATCTTTCATAGCTATTTTATATACAATACACATGGGAGATTAACTAAATGTAGAGATCCAACTTTGAAGAGTAGGCATTTTTTAAATCAAATATTGACCTGTGGGTGTAAAAATGGTATGTACGGATGATCAATGACATTATTTGAAGACATGTTGTTAATATTATTCAACTTCATACTCTATGACTTACATATAAAATATTATTACAATTAATCCCACTGTTCTCTTCTCACTTGACTTCCTATATTTTTATAGTTATTCAGTGATTAGAGTAACTTTACAAGTGATATAACCATCTCTAGAAACCACTTTTTGAACTTTCAAGCCACACCTCCATAATTTTGTTTAAAACTATTTTAAGCTGTTATTATCTTATCACCTGATTATTATCCCTGGCACTGGATAGCAACTACCCTATTTTTCTGTGAATTTTCCTTTACTGAAAAGTTTGTATAAATGGAATCTTTTGCTATGTTGTTTTGGTTTTTGCCTTTTTGTGTTATTATGTTTTTGAGGTTCACTTATGTTCATTTTGTCTTACTGATGAATAGCAATATATTAAATGGATAAAATATACATGCTATATCTTCTCTATTTCCCAGAGCATATATATTTAGATTGTTTAAGCATTTCTGAGTATATGCAGTCTTATTTATTAAACACACACATCACATATACATACACACACACACACAAACACACACACACACACACACCAAGTTAGGGCTATCCAATCACATGATAGCAGTAATAGTCTTAAAGAGATTTTGTGTTCTACAGGACAAATGATTGTTCCTAAAGTCAGTCCCTTGCTATACTTTATACTTGCTATACTTTCTTAAGTAAACTACATTTACTTGCTTCAATAGCAAAATAAAAGGATACAGATGGTCCTAGAAATCTACAAGTAGAACAATATGATAGGCAGATTTGGGCCCAGGGGTCCCGCTCAAACTAAGGCACCAGCCAAGGACAATACAGGCAGTAAACTTTAAACCCCTTCCCAGATCTAGCCAATGGTCAGAATATTCTCCACAGTTGAGTGGAGAGTGTGATACGACTTTCTCACATATTCTAGTGCCTCACATCTGACCATGTCCCCTGGAGGGGGAGACCTGGTGGCACTCAGAGGAAGGACAGCAAGTAGCCAAGAAGAGACTTGATACCCTATGAGAATATACAGGGGGACGTAATCCCCCTCAGGAACAGTCATAGGGGAGGGGAATAATGGGAAAATGGGGGGGGGGGGGAATGGGAGGATACAAGGGATGGGATAAACATTGAGATGTAACAAGAATAAATTAATAAAAAAAATTTGTATTGAATGTTTGTTTTTGTTTCATTGTGGTTATGAAACTCAAAACAACAGAGTTATATAGTCTCTGCCATAAAGGATGTTATTAAAAATGAAATGACAAATACTTATACTTAAATGTGTAAAAATGTGCTGTAAGTAGAAATGATTGTGGAGTACTAAGGGTATGGCTCTGAAGAAGAGCACCTTCTCAGACAGAGTATATGAAACCCCAAGTTTGACTTTCGCAGGCAAAAAGTAAATGATTATGAAAATATAAATAATTCAAAAAAACAGAATTGGTTGCAATTTGTATTTCTTTATGATTTCTAAGGAATAGAATGAAGACATCTTGGAACTTTGGCCTATATATAATATCCTTTGGAAACCTTGAATGATAACATTGATCTGATATTTATACCTTCTTAAATAATACATACTAATAATGACATTATTACCATCCAATTACTATAAATTGTGTTTTTTATTCAAACTACTATATAACTTATCCTTGAAAGAAGACTAGTGTGAAGTAATTTTTGGCCCTACATATAAAATACAAACCTAAGATTCAGAAAAATGAAATGTGTTGCCCAAGTCTCAGAAGCAATAAATTTCATACTGGATTTTCCAGTAGTGTTCCATGTGTAGCCATAGGAAGTATGTTTACTGAATCTGCTATTTTGACTTTTCCCAAGCTCTTTTCAAAGCAGAAGTCATATGTCTCAAAACAATTTTTAATGACAAATGTGATCTAAGTCATAGAAAGTTTTATGAAGTGGCATTTCAAAGGCCTATCTTTTATCCTATTTTTTCCCTTCTAGCAGGCTCTCTAAAGTAATTCATTCAGATAAATATAGTAACCTATGCTGTCATTAATAAGTAAATGGCCCTTTAGAAGTGAGCAATTTTTTCCTTCCCTGCCTATCAGTTTGACAAGGCCAACTATTTAACGGGCAATTTGTTATATGTCTAAAATTTATCTTAAGGCTATAAAGTTGGGAAAGGATGAATAGAATGAAAGGCAAATGACTTCAAAATTAAACAAGACAGAGGCACTCAAGGTAAAGAGATAAGGCATATGGTTCCTACAAGTAGAAGGGACTAATTGAGTCAATGACTCATTTTATAATTTTATTTTCTATATTAAACTAGACAATGAATTTTAAACACATGATATTTCTTTTTTTTTTTTTTTTTGCTAAATGCCAATGTTAGTTCCCAGAGTGGATAATTTCTTGCTGACTATACTGAAGTTAAACAAATGTGTTTTTTTTTCATATTTGGCCATGGATTTTACTAACTACAAATGATAACACCAGCTCACTTGTCACAGTCATAAACTAGGCAATGTTTATAAGGAGAGAATGTAGCATTTTGTAGCTGTTGCATTCTTTATTTTTGTCAAAACAAATACTTATCAAAACAGACTCAAAATTTTAAAATGTATTTAAAACTGTGACAGGAAGCTTTCCTACATAAAAGCGATTGTAGATAACTAAGGCAGGAAAATGCTTATATTTTGCTTCAACAATGTCAAAATTGTATTTTTAAACAAGTAATGACAGATGGCTACTTAGTGACAGTTACTAACAAAATGATCTGACACTTAGAAGAGTATAGTTTCATAAAGACACAATGTCCTTTTCTGAAAATTATTTGAAATTAACTCAAGCTATTAGTGGGCATTGCAAATGAATTATTTTATTTTTAAAGTGTCATGGGATGGGAGTTGGCTCAGCCTTTAAAGGCTAGGCTCACAAACAAAAATTTAGTCACTAACATGGGAATCAATAAGATTTCTCACAGTACAGGCTGGTAAGATGGCCTGGCAGGCATAGGTAATGGCCACAAAGCCTAAATGCTGAATTCAATTCCCAGGTTACACATGGTAAAAGGAAAGAAATGACTTCCACATGAGTTGTTCTTCATACACACACACACACACACACACACACACACACACACACACACACACACGGCCCAAGGTGGGGCCTATGGGGCTGTGGAGACTGCAGCTCCAACCAAGGACCATACTTTTAAAAAGTATTTTTATTATGATTCTTTTTTAACATATACTTTTATATTATTACACATGAGTAAAATAAATTACATACAGCAGGAAGAACCATGAGACAATTGGGAGTTATACAAATGTTCATAGTGATTTGGCTATTTGTAGTTGTCAAACTTGAAGTAAACATCTTTCCTGTCTTGTTGGGTCTAAATTTCTCAATGGAGATTAATATCTATCATAGCTCATCTCTATTAACTTAAACCATCTATCTTGTCTAAAAACATCTTAACCCCTTGTTAAGCTTAATTGAAAAACTAAATAAACTATTTGGTCTTCAAACTCATCAGAGACTTGAGAAGGGATAAAGCGTAAATACATGAGTGAACCTGGAGTACAGGTTAGTAGCTTCCAAAATGAAAAAAAAAAAATGACTGAGACAGTTTACTGCCTGAACAGTCACCCAATACTCACTATCTTCCATAGTGACTATCCTCTTAGATTAATTTTAATTTACTCATAGTGTTTATTATGGCTTTAACATATTGTTTCTTTGTTTTTGAGATCAGTTTCAACTAACAGAATGAAGAATTTTTCAATCTGTACAGTTTGTTAATGATAGGTTCTGATTACTGGAAATTTCCAGGCATTCCTTAAATCTAAATTATTTCAAAAGATGCAGATCTTAAAGACTTGAGCAAGAATGGACCAAAGAAGAAAAGGCGGAAGAAAAGAAGTGATCAAATAAGGTAGAAATTTGAAAACAGCAAGACAGAGTAGAAGTAAATCAGAAAAATTCAAACCCAAATGTGATATACTTACATTCTTTCAGTTTGTTTATATAGTGGATTACATTGATGAATTTCTGTATGTTAAACCATCCCTGCATGCCTGGAATGAAGCCTACCTGGTCATGGTGAATGATTGCCCCAACCTGCAGGGTTCGACTAAAACTCGGGAGGGAGGTCACCTGTTGAGAAATGCAAGACACAAGGAGGGAGAGCAAGTCAGATTGATCAAGCTCTCAACTTTACTGGTCAGGCAACAGCTTTTATAATTCTGAAGGCAGGAAAGCCTATCGCTATAGCAATGCAGTTGCGGGCTCTTCTCAAAACATAGGGAATTCCAGGAAGGGTCATGACATCCTGCTACGCAGGGTATCTTGCTTTGTCTTCATCTAGCTTTAGTCTAAGTGTTGACTCACATCAGGGTCACTCTACCCCCATCTGTCTTTGGCTGCTGACTCACAACAGGGTCAGCTAGTTTCTGGTGAAAGGTAAGCTCTGGGAAAGACAGAGACTTAAAGGTGCAGACATGGACAAGATGGCTGAACATTGGTCATATGGCCTATTGTCACAACAAATGATGTCTTTGATATGTTCTTATATTCGTTTTTTGAGTATTTTATTGAGTATTTTTGCATCAATCTTCATAAGAGAAATTGGTCTGAAATTCTCTTTTTTTGTTGGGTCTTTGTGGAGTTTAGGTATCAACGTGATTATGGCCTCATAAAAAGAATTTGGTAACATTCCATCAATTTCTATCTCTTGTAGTACGTTGAAGAGTATTGGTACAATAACATTATGATGGGCGGATCTGGGCCCAGGGATCCTATTCAAACTATGGCACCAGCCAAGAACAATACGGGCAGTAAACTTCGAACCCCTACCCAGATCTAGCCAATGGACAGGACATTCTCCACCGTTGAGTGGAGAGTGGGGACTGACTTTCACACGAACTCTGGTGCCCCATTTTTGACCACGTCCCCTTGATGGGGACGCCTGGTGCCACTCAGAAGAAGGATAGCAAGTTACCAAGAAGAGACTTGATACCCTCTGAGCATATACAGGGGGAGGAGGCAGACATAGGGGAGAGGAGTAGCAGGAAAGAGAAAGGGAGGGAGGAATGGGAGGATGAAAGGGATGGGCTAACAACTGAGATGTAAGATGAATAAATTAATAAAATATTTTAAAAAGAAAACCAAGGTGAAATAAGAATTTCTCATTAAACTAAAAGAAAAGAAAAGAAAACTTACACTACACATAGTGAATAAAGTAAAAATCGGCTTCATGTATTACTTTTGTTTTTGTGTATTTATATCTTATAGATTACAAGGCATAGAGTAGGCCTTCTAAAAATATGAGAGTCATAATTGTGAAAAATACACATTTTAGCAACAAATTATTGATGTATATTATTGGTTTTAAGCATTTTTATTTCTTACATATACATTTATATTATTACACTTAAATAAAGTAAACTACCTATAGCAAGAAGAACCATAGCACAATCAGGAATTATATAAATGTTATATTCTTAGTGTTTTGGCTATTTGTACTTGATAGCTTTGAAGAAAACATCTTTCCTATCTTGGTGAATCTAAAATTTTGAATGTAAATCAATCTCCATCACACCTTATAATTGTCAACTTAAAACATTTATCTAGACCTAAAAGCATCTTAACCTCTAAACAACTAAGCTTCATTGTAAGATTAAGCTACATGGTCTTCAACTCCATCAGACAGTTGAAAAGGAATAAACTCAATTACCTGAGTATTCCAGGAGTGCAGGTTAGTAGCTTTCCATATGAGATGACAGAGACAGTTTTCTACCTGAGTAGCCACCAAAAACTCTGTATTATGTTGGAGCATCTTCTTCAGCCTTCTGGCCCATATATCTGACAGACATATTTGTAGGGCAGGAACTATTGAGGCCTTGCTTACTCTGTCTTGGCAGAGTTTGGCCTTTGACTCTTCCTGCATCCAAGCTTGCCCTTTTTTAGGCAGAATTCTATCTGTGGTAGAGAGGAGAACATTTTTCCCAGTGGCTTGTTTGCCACATTTGAAGCCATCTCCATAAGGAGGTTCTTTGATGCTCATCTTCTTTGAGTTAGGCTGCGTGTTGCCAGGAGTTAACCTGTCTCATTGTTAGTGAATTTTTTAAATAATTAAAACATTTATAAATGCCATATTCTGCATATCTCTGAGGTTTTTGAAGACCTTATCTAACTATCCTACCTTAACTTTCTATAGAATCATATCTATCTGCTGCAGCTAAGATGTATATTCTTGTGATAAAAGTAGACCAGCAATTGACATGACCATGATCTGATCAACGAACAATTAACTTGTATAACTTATTTACCCTAAACACCCTGTAATAGTACTTTCAAAGTATTGGAAGTAAACCTTGTTTTATAATTGAGTTATATGGGTACAATACCTCATATTAGAAAGATATATATATATATATATATATATATATATATATATACATATATATATAATGTGTGAATAATAAACTTACATTTGAATTCTATACCATTGTATCTAGAATTAATCTTATTTTGCATCTATATACAAAATTCTATACCAGTGAATTAAAAATAACCTTGTGAGTGACAATTGAGGCATTAAGTTAAGGAGTAGATTCAAAAATCTACTTTTTGTTCTATCTTCCCTATATATTTCTATATTCTTCCCTTCTTTCTTTTCAACACCTTTCTCCAAACCTAAGAATGTAAGATAAGGGAAAAGAGAGACTTCAATGAGTCTAACCTTCTCTTCTCTCTAAATAAGACCAATAATAACTTGTAACCAACTCTCATTGATAATAACCATCTATAGCCTGAGAAAGCAAACAAAAATCTACCAGACTCCCTTCCAAAAATGGGGCATCAATCTCTTAAGGTTTCTTCCAGCTGATTAAGGACAAATACTACCTAGTAGGAGCCCTAATAAAATTGGGTAAATGGTTAAGCACTCTAGGAATGGCATTTGTGGTCCAGTTTCCAAATTTTGAGAATTTCCAGCCTTAGTTAGAGTCCTGTGTGGACAGTCTGAAATACTGGACCAATTGGGATTGGAGGCTTTCTTCAAAAGTGTTCTTTTATCTTGTTCTAATGAGGAACAGTAATTGAAGCACTTGGTGCTAGAACATGAAGGATACAGGATGTCAGTATCCAGCATGGTGAGAGGAATGCATCCTGTTAGGTCTGATCCAATGTCAGTGTCTGGTTCTTTTATTCTGAAAGCATATAATTTCTTACAAGCATTATACATTCTGAAAATTCTAAGTGTATAAGGTGTACATGATGCATAGAACAATTAAGGCAAGTTTTCTGCTTTTTGTGCAAGCAGGAAAAAAGGACATCTTTAATCTTCATTCATTCCATATGAAGAATGTCATCTAATGGTAATTCTTAGGTGTTCTGTAGCTAACAAGATGTCTTATCCATGCCTAGACATTCATGTCTCAGCCAGTATCATAGCTATTTCCATATAGTGGGAATAGCAATATAAGTTACCTGCTTACTCTGCAGTTTAAATCCTTACATCCAGATTGTATCCCCTCCCTCATTCCCTCCTGATTTTCCTCCCTCCCTCATCCCCTCTCACTCCCTCCTTTAGTCCTCAGAAGGGGAACCCTCTTCCTCTAACATCTGACCTCAGCCTATCAAGTCTCATCTGTATAACCTGTAACCTCTTCCTCTGTAGCCTGGAATGGCTGTCTTACTCACTGGTCCTCTGAAGAAATATTTTCTGATGGATGAATAATTAATGACTAAGTAAACACGAGACATTTTAACAAATCATCATACTTGTGCTTTGAGGTGAATGTATATTTTGAGAACCAATTTTTTTGTGTTCTTAGGAAATCTGAAGCTCTATACTCCCTTTTAGGCCTAAAATAGGCTCACAAGAAAACAAAATCAATAGCAATCTAATTTGTCAGATTATGATTTCTACGCACACACAAAATGTGATCAAAAGATAACAGTAAAAAATCTGGAGGCATTTTATTCCACCAGTGATTTCATCAATAAAACTATAAATTATGCTCTGCTATTTTGATCTCAAGAGTATTCCTCATTTCCACATCTTCAATGATGTATTTAAAGAATAGAATTTAATTTTATTACATGCCTCAAATCTTCATACCTTTCCAATGTTTCCACTTATACTAGTTAGTCTTATTCTAAGACTTGTGACTTGAGGAAAATCAGGAACCACTGTCTTCTTGGAAATTGCTCTCTCCAACATTCAAATATGTGGCACAGCTGGAAAATCTACATAAACAAAAACAAAAACAAAAACAGCCCCAAAACTATAAGTACAGGTTTAAATGGCTTCCTTAATATAACTGTTTATCTAGTGTGTTTCAGGAAGTATTTCTTCAATGACATTAGAACATAGGGTGTTATAGAACACTTGTTTTTGCAGAGGAGATGGTTTCAGTTTCCAATACATATGTCATAGTTTACAATCAACCATTAATCTTGTTCCAAGGAATCCAACATCCTCTTCATACCTTTGTGAGCATCGTGAATTCACATAATGCTCAGATGTACACAGGCAAAACATTGTAACACATGAAAATGACATTATGAAAACTCTAAAAGCTCTCTGAATATAATCATCTATAGCCCAAAAGAGCAACCAAAAAATCTACTCAACCCCCCTTACGGGAAGTGGGGTATTTTTCTCTTAAGGTTTCTTCTGGCTGATTTGGGACATATAATACCTTTCTATGGGCCCAAATAAAATTGGGGAAATCATTAAACAAACCAGGAATAGTATTTGTAGTCCTCAGGGATGTATCTCTTTTCCTTTATCTTTTTTCATAGGTATAGAGATAGGGGTTGAAAAGAAATAAGGGGGAATATAGAAATATATAGGGATGATAGGACAAAAAGTAGATTGTTGAATCTACTCCTCAACTTAAGGCCTTAATTGTTACTCACAAATAAGGTTATTTTTAATTAATTTGTGTAAATTTTGTATATTGATGCAAAATAAGTATAGAATTCAACTTTAAGATTGATCTTCACATACATTATAGGTTATATCTACTCTAATTTAAGGTACTGTACCCCTACAACTCAATTATAATACAAGGTTTACTTCCAATACCTTGAAAGTGATAGTGCAGGAGATTTAAAATAGTTAAATAATACAAGCTAATTGTTAGTTGATCAAATCATGGTCATGTCAATTACTAGTCTATTTTTCTCATAAGAATATACATCCTAGATTTAACAGATAGATATGAATCTGACATTTAAAGATGTTTCTATTATTTTACAGATTCTTTGACAATAAGACATGTTAACTCCTGGCAACACCCAGCCTACTTCAAAGAAGATGATGAACAGCAATGAACCTCCTTATGGGGATGGCTTCAAATGTGGCAAACCAGACACAGGGCAAAATGTCCTCATATCTGCCACAGACAGAATTCTGCCTAAAAATGTGCAAGCTTGAATGCAGGCAGAGTTGACAGCCAATTTTTGCCTATGCAAGGAAAGCAAGTCCTTAATAGTTCCTGCCTCAGAAATATGTGTCAGATATACTGGGCCAGAAGCCTGAAGATAATGCTCCAACATATGGAGAGTTTTTGATGACTGATAAGGCAGCAAACTGTCTCTGTAATTTTTTTTTCATTTTGGAAGCTGCTAACCTACAACACCAGTTTACTCAGGTAATTAAGTTTTATTTCCTTATCAAGTCTCTGATGGGGTTGAAGACCAGATAGTTTAGTTTCACAAGTAAGCTTAATTGTTTAGGGGTAAGTTATTTTTAGGTCTAGGTAGGTGTTTTAAATTGATAGAGATGAGATATGATAGATATTGATTTACATTCAGAATTGTAGACGCACCAAGACAGGAAAGATGTTTTCTTCAAGGCTGCCAAATGCAAATAACCAAAACACTATGAATGTAACATTTATACAATTCTTGATATTTTCATAGTTCTTCTTGTTGTGTGTAGTATAGTGTAAATATGTGTAAAAATAAAAAAAACTGTAAAAATTGAAAAATCTAAAAACTAAAAATAATAAGGCCCAAAGAGAATAAACTACAAACCAGAGAGCATCCATGGGATGCTTCTAGCCCCTTCCCTCCACATATGTAACATATGTCCTGCTTGGTCCTTATATGGGACTCCTAAAAGGAGGAGCAGGAGTTGCCTCTGATTCTATTATCTCATTTTGGATCCCTTTGCCCTAACTGGAGAGCCTTGTCTAGCCTCAATAGAAGATGAACCAAGTCCTACTTGATATGCCAAGGCAAGTCGATACCCATGGTTAGTCTCTCCTTCTCTGAGAAGAAAGGGAGGGAGCTCAGGAGCAAGGAAGAGGAGGTAAGAGGGAGTTCTTCAGAGGAGATGAGGGAGGGGAACAAGTTTTTGGAATGTAAAATTAATTAATTAATTAATGAAAAATAACACCAAGTGAATTGATATTTCTCTCATAATAGTTTCTCTGTGATTTCTATTGTGTGTGTGCACTGGGACAGCATAGGGTTTTGAGAGTACATAGAGAAATTCAAATCCTGCAAGGACATTGGTAAGTTTTTACTTACATTATTTTCAATGTATTCTAGATCTGTCAACAGATAAGGAATAAATTGTTTCTAAATTATAGCCAATTTCTTTAGTAAATAGAATTCTAAAATTATGTTGCCTGAAAATAAAACTGTTTATGTATGAAAGCTTAGTTTAAAAAAATGACTGCTTTGAGAAGAGTAATAAAAATCCCCAAGAATGAGACCCTAATTGATTATACAATGTCAGTTATCAGTCCTGAAATCATATCCAAAAATGTAACAGATAACTGGATTCAGATATATATATATATATATATATATATATATATATATATATATATATATATATATATATATTATGTAGTAATACTTTTAAAAGGACCATAAATTTGAAAGGGAGTAACAGAGGCACATAAGAGGGACTAGAAGGAAGAATATAAGAAAGATTAGAGAAAGTAAAGGGAGATGTGATTTAATCATACTTTAGTTAAAATACCATGTAAGATGCTACAAGGTTTTATTTAAATAATGTTTAAGTGGTTAAAAGTTGAGATTGATATAATCATTGGTGAAAGTGATCTGAGATGTTTTGTGAGTACATAGATGTGTGTGTACAGATGCATACACAGAGAAAGAGGGGAGAGAAGCAAAGGGAGGGGGAAAGGAGAGAAAGAGAGGTACATTATTGCATACTGCAGAAATATTTTATTTAGAATCACACAAAAATAAATTTAATATAAATATTGAAATGATTTAAAATATTTTTATGACAGGATCCTTGAGTTCCATCAAACCCTATCATTTAAAACACAAGGGAGAAAAAAACACAAGGGAGAATATGGCATTTAACATGCTTTTATTATTTTAAAGATTCACTGACAATGAGACAGGTTAACTCCTGGCAACACGCAGCCTACATCAAAGAAGATAATGAGCATCAAAGAACCTCCTTATGGAGATGGCTTCAAATGTGGCAAACAAGCCACTGGGAAAATGTTCTCCTCTCTACCACAGACAGAATTCTGCCTAAAAAAAAGGGCAAGCTTGGATGCAGGAAGAGTCAAAGGCCAAACTCTGCCAAGACAGGGTAAGCAAGTCCTCAATAGTTCCTGCCTCACAAATATGTCTGTCAGATATATTGGGCCAGAAGGCTGAAGATGATGCTCCAACATTATAGAGAGTTTTGGGTGGCTGTTCAGGCAGCAAACTGTCTCTGTTCTCTTCTCATTTGGAAAGCTACTAACCTGCACTTTGGCATACACAGGTAATCAAGTTTATTTCTTCTCAGGTCTCTGATGGAGTTGAAGACCAGGTAGCTTAGTTTTACAATGAAGCTTAGTTGTCTAGGGGTTAAGATGTTTTTAGGTCTAGATAGATGTTTTAAGTTGATAGTGACAAGATGTGATGCAGATTGATTTACATTCAGAATTTTAGATGCACCAAGGTAGGAAAGATGTTTTCTTCAAGGTTGTCAAATACAAATAGCCCAAACACTAAGAATGTAACATTTATATAATTCCTGATTGTGTCATGGTTCTTCTTGCTATAGGTAGTTTATTATATATACATGTAATAATATAAATGTATATGTAAAAATAAAAATATGAAAAAAAACAAGAAAATAAATTCTAGTTACAATAGAAAAAGACTTAAAAAACACAAGGGACCTAAGAAAAATCACTTGTCGCTTTCTATTTCAGAATCTCTTTATTTGTTATATGTGAGAGGATAGATAGAAGCATGGTGGTTATTGATACCCTTCCAAAGTGTTTTTAGGACAATTAATAATTGCAAGTACTCACTGATGTCATGAAAAGGAATTTTAAATGAAGTTTTAGGTATTACAGAGAAAATGTTGTGCCATCAGTTTCTGAAAATAATAGGAAAGTATTTGAATGTGTAACAAGTCACCTAAACAGATATTAACTCATTCTTGTTTAAAACACCCTCATAAACAGGACTGATAACTCAACCAAGAAACTTATTTCTTGCTGAGTAACTTACATAATGCCAGAAGGTAATGTGATATAGGAGAGATGACATCAGCGGCCTTTCCCAGCACTATAAACTTGACACTACAGTACTGACCTTCTGGTAAGATATGTACACTGTAGAAATAGTACCATTATAGTTATGGGAGTACTAACTAAATGCTGGTTAATTGGATATATAGCCCACTCTACAAGAAGAATTTAGTGCCTGATATTGTAAAACTGGTTAGAAGCTCATGATGAAAATAGTTGAAGGCCCTATGAAGTAAAGCTACTGTTATTTTGATGATGATCACACTGTCAAACTGCATTCTAAATATTTATACTTTCATTTATAGATTTTGCTTCTCTCAACTTTGGTCTGAGAAGCTTCTATTTTATTTTTTAGCAAACACTCAGCTTTTTTAATCATTTTTCTAACTTATTCATATTATATTCCAATTGTAATCAACTCATGCTTCTCTTCCAGTTCCAAGCCTCCCTCCCTTTTCTTCCCAATTCCCCTCCCCTAGGCCTTTGACAGATGGGGTCCTCCTCACAGTCTATCAGCTCTCATCTGGATAGCCTATGTCCTCTTCCTCTGTATTCCCATAGGGCCTCCCCAGCAAGGGTCAGTGATCAAATTGCAGCACCAGAGTAAGTGTCAGAATCTTCCCTCACTGCACCCCCATCCCTCTCTCTCCTCCTTTCCAAGTTTGGATAGAAGCAACAAAGCTTCTATTTTCAGTTTGTGATGGTTAAAGCAGAGACCAAGCTTACTAAAATGCCAAGTATAAATATCTCTTACTGCCTAACCTTGCTTGAATCTTCTAAATCAACCCTCCTCTCTATGAAAGGCTCAAGGGCCTTTAAAAGACACAGGGTGAAAAAATATAAAGGCAGAAGATGTGGAAGACAGCTGTGAATTGTTGACTTCTGTACAAGGCATGACAGTTGCATAATCAACTCAAAGCAGCTATGATCACTTTCAAAACACCTGTGCAAGACCAAGTCAATCCGTGTTCTGTCATGAATGAAGTGTGGGCTCCAAAGACACCACTCCTATGAAAGGAGCTATTGGCAGTAGATGGCTGCTGAAGGAAGAAGTCACTCTGTTCTCAGGCCATGACTGAAGGTAATTGTTTAAGCTTTGGGGGATGATCACACACCATGTACACCATTGACAACCATAGCTGGGCTCAAAATTTTTCATACAAAATATTAAAATAAAGAGAAGACATGAAGTTGAGATAGAAAAGGGATAGGGGTAATAAGGGGAGATGGAAGGAGGTAGTGTTAGAATAATATGATTAATACATATTGTATAATTACATGAAACATTCAAAAATAAAAATATAACTTTAAAAAATTTTAAATGGCATCATAAAACCATGACTGGCTTGCTATAGTTTCCTTGTGATAAGTGTAGTATTTGATTAGTTTACCCAATAGTCTGTATTAGTTTTAATGTAATTATTCCAAAAACTGCAAGTTGCTTCGAAGTGATAATTGAACTAGAGGATGTGTATTTTCTTTTCTTTCTTTTAAATTTTAATTTACTGTAATATTCAGATTACATCCCGATTGTTATCCCCTCTTCCTTCCCATTCTCCTTCCCTTTTTTCCTATTCCCCTTCCCTCGATTTCTAACAGAAGGGGACCTCCTCCCCCACCATAATGACTTCACCCATCTGGGGAACAGGACAGATTCTGAGAAATGCAAAGAGCTAAGTGTTGTATGGAATGGGTGGGGGATGGAAGGACCCAAGGTGTCAATAGTTTCATAAGGAGATCATTAAGCCCAGGGGATCTTGACCCAGGAGGCCCTGCACAAACTGTTGCACCAACCAAGGACAATGCATGTAGTGCAACTAAATCCCCTGTTCAGATATAGCCAATGGACAGCTCATTCTCCATGGTTGTGGGGGAAAGCAGGGACTGCCTCTAACATGAACTCTGGTGCCCTTGATTTGATCACTTCTCGGTGGGGAGGCCCAAAGGCACACAGAGGAAGGGCATTCAGGATATCTGGATGAGACCTGTTAGAATATATCTTTTTCTTGCTTTAATTGTTATGTTTTTATTTCTATATTTCTTTTTTAACATATACATTCATATTATTACACATAAATGAAATTAACTACATACAGCAGGAAGAACCATGAAATAATCAGGAATTATGACTGTTACATTCATAGTGATTTAGTTATTTCTATTTAGCAAACATGAAGAAAACATCTTTTCTATCTTGGTGAGTCTAAAATTTTGAATGAAAATCAATATCTATCATATCTCATCTCTATTAACTTAAAACATATATCTAAACACTAAGCTTAATTGTAAGACTAAACTTCAACTACATCAGAGACTTGCGAAGGAATAAAATTTATTTACCTGAGTAAACTGGAAGTGCAGGTTAGCAGTTTCCAAAATGAAAAAATGACAGAGACAGTTTACTGCCTGAACAATCACCCAAAAGTCTCTATAATGTTGGGGCATCATCTTCAGCCTTCTAGCCCAATATATCTGACAGACATATTTGTGAGGCAGGAACTCCAAATATTATGGCCCAGAAAAGAAAATCCTCCTGCCACAAATAATAATCAAAACACTGAACGTACAGAACGAAGAAAGAATATTAAAAGCTGCACAAAGGCCAAGTCACATATAAAGGCAAACATATCAGAATTATGCCTGACTTCTCAACAGAGACTATGAAAGCCAGAAGGGCCAGAATGGAAGTCATGCAGACACTAAGAGATCACAGATGACAACCCAGACTACTATACCCAGCAAAGCTTTCAATCACCATAGATGGAGAAAACAAGATATTCCAAGACAAAACCAAGTTCAAACTGTACCTAACCACAAATCCAGCTCTACAGAAGATACTAGAATGTATATGTTCTAATAAGATTATTTCTGAAGATATAGTTTAGGGGTTAGAGTAAAAGCCTATACCAGAGGGCCTTCAATTCAATGAATCACCTAAAATCAAGTGCTGTAGACACAAGGCCTTTATTCTTATACATTCTTCAAGTAGAAGCAAGAGGCTTCAAGAGTAAAAGCTCTTGTTTGGCCTCAACAACCAGAGGCCACCTGGTTTACATTACATTCTGTCTTTAAACAGCAGAACAAAAGTTAAATCTAATATAATATTATTTGATACATACATTAAAGCAAAATGCTATCACAAGATATGTTTGAATCTCCAAGCACCTCTTTGTGTATCATAAAAGTGTTTGAATAAAAATGCAATTGAATATAATGAAAAATAATACCCCAAAAATGTTTTGGAATGGCACAAATCATTCATTTTAATCTTTTGTTCCTTAGGTACTTTTAAAATTTGTATAACTATAATTTAATCAGAAGCATGGAGTTATTTCTAAAGAGAATCATTTCCCTGAATTCTGCATACTAGAAGAAATGAGGTGCATCATTTAAATAAAGACATTTACATGTGCTTGAAATATATTCATGATATGGAGTTAATAGGTTCCTGGTGTTTTAAAGAGTAGGGGCCTTAATGAGTGGTTGGCGTGCTTAGAAAAATGATAGCTAGAATGATCAAAAACATTACATTACCTTTTAAGAAATTCTGACTTCAAAAATTTGCATCAGTGTCCTGAGTTACAAATGCATATAGATTCTACTAAATTTTCTCATTGTTAAAAGCAGAAAAAGATGTCTAAAGTTACTTTTTACAAATTACTACAGCAATAGCACACCCCCCCACACACACACACAAACCCAGCCACTTTTCATCTTTCAGAGTTTTTTTAAATAGATTAGTTGGTTTTTAAAAATAACATGTAGTAGGATACTAAAACATTTTTTAAAGTTTTGTTTTAGAAATCCTAAAATAACAACTAAATAAGATTTATTAATTATTTTCAGGAATCATTTGAAATGTAGAATTAACTACCGCAAGCAATTATTCTGAAACATTCACAAAATATATTTTAAATAATATCTGACTATAATCAATCACCAGGTGTTTTTACCTGTAAGAATAAAGTATATTCTAACATTTAACCATCTGTCCATCAAGATTATTTATTGACAACCTGCTGTGTATGGAATAGTTAACCTTAAAACAAATCAATCACATAAAAGTCAAGATATGAATACTGAATATAAGAAAATGACAGGAATTATTACAATTTCTGGTTATAAAGTTTTATAAAAACTTGCTTTATCATTTTGCATTTCTATTGTTCATATGCTTTTGGAAGGTACTGTTGAATTATACTACAAATCTTAATTAAAATGATAAATTATACTCTTTTAAGTATCATGTTGGCAACCTTGTAACTAGGCTCACCTGCTATGCCTCTACATTTTCATAGAAAAGTTAATAGAATAGCCTACATAGGTCAGCAAGTCAATAGCTAAAAAATTAACACCAGCCTAGTTCTCAACTCTCTTTAAATAAGAAACTACATTCTAACTTTTCATATCATATAATATATTTGTGAGTGTTCTCAGTGACTAATATAAAAAAATATCTTCTTGTATTTCTAAAAAAAATTTCAATGTGGATATAATAATGTTTTTCTCTGGAGACTGTCAGCAGTGCCTATTAATATCTTATACATCTGTTAGGTGCTTAACAAATGTAAGATATTTGTTATTATTTCCAGTTTAAAAACAACTTGAAAATAATATCAGGGACTTATACAATGAGGATTGCTGTAATATAACCAGTTTCACAAAGATGAGAGCATTGAATACTAGGGTTTTAAAAAGAGTTAAATTTCATGATTTCAGCTAAGCTAGGATTAAATAAAGACTATCAAGGAAAGTAAAGGAGAAAGAGAAAAAGGAAAAGTATAAGGAAGAGATATAGACAACTTCCAAATTCTATAAGTGATTCATAATAACATCTATGCTTAAAGCGACATATTAAATTCTGCTCCAGGGTCTAGATTTGTGAGTATCCTTGACCCTCCCCTTCAATGCCTCAACCCACCTTGCCAGATCAAGTCTAGGTCCCACATTTAATGCCATGGGCTAGTCTGGCCACACCTCTCTATAATACAACCAATTTCTAGGCTTTTGTTAGGAGCCTTCATACCTACACCCTCATCCACAGGCCTCTCAGAAGCCACATCCAACTTTTCTACCCAGCAATCTAGAATTTGAGAATAAAACTAAATAAGTTAATAGAAACATTAAAGAGCACTCAAGATGAAATAAAGATGGAATTGAAAAAAGCCAATAACTCAACTAGAAAAGTCAAAGTAAAGCCTTACAACTAGATTATCATATCATATCATAATATATCTTACATTGTATTCAAGAAGAGTCTTGTCAATTATATGTGAAGTGTATATTTTAAGGAAATCATATCAAGCATCTTTCTGGACACAAAGAAACAAATTATTAATCAGTAATAAGGGAACTCTAGAAATTACATTAATGAATGGAAAATATGCAACATGATTCAGAAAAACTAGTTGAAAGAATAACTTACATTGAAACAAATAATGGAGAAATATTTTACTAAAATTTATTAGTTGGGTTTACTTTAAAGATTTATTTAATTTTATTTTATGTGTATGAATGTTTAGCCTGTATGCATGTATGTGCACTGTATGTATGCCTAGTACCCACAAGAGGTCAGAAGAGGGACATGGATCCCCTGGAAATGGAATTAAAGACTGTTGAAAGCTACCATGTGGGGGCTGGCAACAAAATCCAGGTCCTTTGCTAGAGCATCAGATGCTCTTAACCACTAAGCTAGTAAAAATATATAGAACTACTGACAGTGTGGTTCCCAGTTCCAATTGATACAGCCACCACACAACTCCTGTATTCAAAGCTCAGGAAACACTAAGGAAGAAAGGGAAGAAAGATTTTTAAGAACCAGAGGACCAGGAAGCCTGTGTTTTCTAGCCATGACAGGAAAGCTAATCCAATGAAATTTCAACAACATTGCTGCCTAAAGAATACCTGACTAATTCCAGTATCAGGTGACATTCCAATGGAAATGTGGAAAATCTCACAGAGTCTCACTCCTAGATAAAGAGTCTTTTCAAGGAACTAATCCCCATTTGGTTATCACAGCACTGAATGGGCTCAGTAGGTTGTACTCATAAGTTGATTAGTTTATATGTAAATGTATCAAACACAGTTAAAGAAGAGGAATCCATGAATTTGGGACTGTGTGTGTGTGTGTGTGTGTGTGTGTGTGTGTGTGTGTAAAACAGATGATGAGAAGGCGGGAAGAGACAGAGGAAATAAATTATATAATATTTAAAATTTTTAAATACAATTTTAAAAGATGGATGGCATCTGAAGAACACTGGATGTTGTCCTCTGACTTACACACACAGGTATACACATGTGAACATATTTATGTTTACTCCTGCGAACATATAAAGGAAGTGTGGCCATGGAGCAAAACAACAGGGAGATCAGACATTTTCCAAATTGAAGATGAAGGAAGGCACAACACAAAAAGACATGCAGAGCACAGGTTCTCGAGTGAAATCTAGAAAAGAACTTAATCCTGTCAACAACTTGATTTCAGCCCAGTGAAATACTGACAGTTATTACCTACAAAATGAGACATTATAAATTGACATTGTTGGGCTTGTTTATCTTTTCTTCACTCAATTTTGGCAAGTGGAATCGATCAAGAATATCATCCATTTCCCTTAGATTTTCAAATTTTGTGGCATATGTGCGTTCAAAGTAGGATCTTATGATTCTTTGTATTTCTTCAGAGTCTGTTGCTATGTCTCCCTTTTCATTTCTGATTTTGTTGATTTGGATATTGTCTCTCTTCCTTTTAGTTAGTTTGGCTAACGGTTTGTCTATCTTGCTGATTTCCTCAAAGAACCAGCTCTTGGTTTTGTTGATTTTTTGGACTGTTCTCTTTAGTTCTAACTTATTAATTTCAGCCCTGAGTTCATTTCCAGATGTCTACTCCTCTTGAGTGTTTCTGCTTCTTTTTTCTAGGGCTTCTAGCTGTGTCATCAAAAACTTCAACATAAAACCAGAGACACTAAATTGGTTAGAAGAAAATGTGGGGAAGAGCCTGGAACACATTGGCACAGCAGACAACTTCCTGAACAAAACACCAACAGGCCAGGACTTAAGGTCAACAACTAATAAATGGGACCTCATGAGGCTGACAAGCTTCTGTAAGGCAGGAAACACTGTCAACAGAACAAGACAACAGTCTACAGACTGGAAAAAGATCTTCACCAATCCTACCTCTTACAAAGGTCTAATATCCAAAATATATAAAGAACTCAAGAAATTAAACACCACCAAACCAAATAATCCAATTGAGAAAAGGGGTTCAGAAGTAACAAACCAAATAATCCAATTGAGAAAAGGGGTTCAGAAGTAAACAGAATTCTCAACAGAGGAATTTCAAATGGCTGAGAAACACTTAAAGAAATGCTCAACCTCCTTAGTCATCAGGGAAATGCAAATGAAAACGACTCTGAGATTCCATCTTACACCCATCAGAATTGCCAAGATCAAAAATTCAAGCAACACCACATGCTGGCGAGGATGTGGAGAAAGAGGAGCACTCCTTCTTTGCTGTTAGGAATGCAAACTAGTACAGCCACTTTGGAAATCTATCTGGTGCTATCTCAGAAAGCTGGGAATAGGGCTTCCTCAAGACCCAGCTATTCCACTCCTTGGAATATACCCAGAAGATGCTCCAGCACAAAACAAGGACATATACTCAACCATGTTCATAGCGGCCTTATTCATAATAGCCAGGACATGAAAACAGCCTAAGTGTCCCTCAGTAGAAGAGTGGATAAAGAAGCTGTGGTACATTTACACTATGGAATACCACTCACCTGTTAAAAACAAGGAATTCCTGAAATTTGTGGACAAATGGATTTGACTAGAAATGATCATCCTGAGTGAGTTAACCCAGAAGCGGAAAGACTCACATGGTGTATACTCACTTACAATTGGGCAATAGCCCAAAAGGCATGACATATTATATAAGGCCAACACATTCTATCATGATACCCAAACCAGATGAAAGTACAAGAACTGCAACAAGAAGAATGAAAGAACTCTATATTCATGTTCATTGTCAACATAGTTTCAGCATTTTTAACAAAACGTCAATAAGCCATATTTGCCAAGATTTAAAAATGTTGTTGAACGTAATCAATTGGGACACAGCCAAGAAACACAATATATAATTCCACATTAAACAAATTAATATATGTGATATGTACCTTAATAGTACCAAATTTCACTGATTTTATTCAGCATAATGCAGCAATGTCAAAAGCTCCACAGTTAAAATACTTCAAAATCAAGATTGAAAAGTGGGCAATGCAATTACACAGATCTCTCTTAAAAGAAGACATATAACTATCTATCAAATATGTGAAGAAAAAAACAAAATGAAACCTCACTAATTACAAATTAAGTTCGATGAAAACCACAATGAATATCGTTTCACTAAAGTTAGTGGTTATTATTTAAAAAATCCAAGCAACAGAATTTCAGTGAGGATATGGGAAGTACACATATTTATCTTTCTCTCTAGACTTTAAAATCCTTGACAACCTCTGATCTTTTGTTGCCATGGTTTTCCCTTTTAATGATGCTTTTCAGTTGGAATCATGGAGTAGTAACACTTTCAAATTGACTTCTTTTTCTTATCAAAATAAATTTAAAGATTCTCCATGCATTTCCATGCCTTAACAGATATGCCATTTTATTAATGAATACAATTCCTTTGTCTAGATACATAATAGCTTTTCCATCTACCTACTATAAGCATATTAGCTATTCCCCAGTTTTCATAGGCTAAAGTTTCTATAAATACCTATGTGTAAAATTTACTGTGATATTGTTTTTTGTTTCTTTGTTCTTTCAAGTCAGGGTTTCTCTGTGTAGCCTTGGCTGTTCTGGAACTTGCTCTTTAGACCAAGCTGGCCTTGAACTCACAGAGAAGTGCCTGCCTCTGCTAAGATTAAAGGTATGTGCCAACCCCTGGTTTACTATGGTATGCTAATGAATGTTTTCAGAGAGAGAGAGAGAGAGAGAGAAAGAGAGAGAGAGAAATTACAATGAAATGTCTTACACAGTAACTGTGGAGATTGAAAATTATGAGCATCAAAGAACCTCCTTATGGAGTTGGTTTCAAATGTGGCAAACAAGCCACTGGGCAATGTGTCCTCATTTTTACCACAGACAGAAATCTGCCTAAAAAAGGTCAAGCTTGGATGGAGGCATAGTCGATGGCCAAACTGCCAAGACAAGGTAAGCAAGTCAATAGTTCCTGCTTCACAAATATGTCTGTCAGATATATTGGGCCAGAAGGCTGAAGAAGATGCTCCAATGTTATAAAGAATTCTGGGTGACTATTCATGTAGCAAACTGTCTCTCATCTTCTCAGTTGGAAAGCTACTAACCTGCACTCCCAACATACTCAGGTGATTAAGTTTATTCCTTCTCAAGTCTCTGATGGAGTTGAAGACTAGGTAGCTTAGTTTTACAATGAAGCTTAGTTGTTTAGGGGTTAAGATGTTTTTTGGTCTAGATAGATGTTTTAAGTTGAAAATGGCAATATGTGATGGAAATTTATTTACATTCAGAACTTTAGATTCACCAAGATAGGAAAGATGTTTTCTTCAAAGCTGCCAAATACAAATAGCCCAAACACTAAGAATGTAACATTTATATAATTTCTTATTGTGTCATGGTTCTTCTTGCTATAGATAGTTTATTGTATATACATGTAATAATATAAATGCATATGTAAAAGATAAAAAACTTTTAAGTAATAAAAAAAATCACCTAAGAAAAGAAAAAAGATTTGTGAACAGAAAGCTCAGCATTCAGTAGAGACAAAGTGTATTTTCAGTCTGAATAAAAAGGCATGGATTAGGAGACCCAAAGGTATGAATTTCATTCTAAATTTGGAAGCCTCAATGCTCAGGAAGAGCCAATTGTCTCAGTCTGAGTTTAAGGTTAGTAAAGACCAGTGTCCAGTGTATAGGTTCAGTTATTGGGGTGGAGCAATTGAATCTTATCTTTTCTGTCTCTGTCAATCTTTAGTTGATAGATGGTGAAGGCAATATCCTTCACAAAATCTGCCAATTTAAATCTTAATCACACTCCAAATTACCTTTTACATGCATACTCAGAGTGATGTTGAGAAAATGTCTAGATATTGCAAAGGCCAAGTCAAGTAACCTGTCAAGCACTGATGATAAGTTGAAAGCATTGGAACCCTTTATTCATTGCTTATAGGAATGGGAAATGATGCAGTCACTGTGACAGTTGGTAGTTCTTCAAAATGCATTTTTTGTTTGTTTGTTTGTTTGTTTGTTTAGGACTGTGTCTTTTTACATAGCCCTGACTGTGCTGGAACTCACTATATACATGCAAGGCTGGCCTCAAACTCACAGAGATCTGTCTAACTCTGCCTCTTATGTGCTGTTATTAAAGGCAAGCAGCAGCATACCAGGCTCAAAATATTAAAAAATAGTACTGTATTAATCAGAAACTCTAGGACTAGATTTATAACCGAAGTGTTAAAATCAAAGAAATGAATAGATAGTTGAATATACTTGTCCATAGAAGCACAGTTAACAATATAAAAAAGGTGGAAGCAACTCATCAAAAAAAGAATGAATGGGAGGAGAGACCTGAAGTAAAGAGAGGAAGGCCACCATGTGTTAGCTGGAGGAGAAGCACATGGCCTCTAGTGTGGATGGAGAATCCAGCCCAGATGAAGAACATTAGCAAAAAGTATAGCTCCTACCATTGAGCTCGATGCATTGTGCCTGAAGCAGCAAAGAAAAAACAATGTATAAGCCTGTGGATCCCCACTCTCGAACGCAGTCCACCTACAGCTACTACAGCTACGGCATGAGCAGAGGTGCCTATCCAACCCAGGCACTTTTACCCATTTCCAATTCCACCATTACTCTACCAAATTGAGCTTTCTGTGGGAGGACAGCAGTTTTATGGGAAAGGAAAGATGAGACAAACTGAGAAACATGATGCCACTGTCAGAGCACTGAGGACTCTGCAGAATGAGGCCCCAACAAAGAGGTTGGAGATGAATGGAAGAGAATCAGAGGAAGAAAACCTCAATAAATCAGAAATAAGCCAAGTGTCTGAGATCGCGCTGAAACAGAATTTGCCTGTGAATTTCGAGGTGGCCAGAGAGAGTGGCCCACGCCATATGAAGAACTTTGTGACCTGGGTTTCAGTCAGGGAGTTTGTATGGGAAGGAGAAGGGAAAAGCAAGAAGATCTCCAAGAAGAATGCGGCAAGGGCTGTGGTGAACAGCTGAGGAGGCTGCTACCTCTGCCTGTAGTGAAACGAGTGAAGCCCAGAATCAAGAAGAAAAGTCAACCCACGTGCAAGCTACAGACAGCACCAGATTATGGCCAGGGGATGAATCCTATTAGCAGACTGGCACAGATCCAGCAGGCAAAAAAGAAGAAGGAACCAGAGTACATGCTCCTAACAGAGGGAGGCCTTCGATGTCGCAGGGAGCTTGGGACGCACGTAAAGGTTGGCAATCACACTGCAGAAAGAGCAAGTACCAATAAGAAGGTGGCCAAGTGCAATGCTACTGAGAACATGTTAGAGATCCTGGGATTCAAAGTCCCCCGGGCACAGCCTGCCAAGCCAGAACTCAAATCAGAAGAGAAGACCCCAGTAAAGAAACCAGGAGACAGAACAGTTTTTGAACCTAGCCTTGGGGATGAAAATGGAATAGTAAATAAAGAGGACTAGTTCAGGATGCCTTATCTTAGCCACCAGCAGCTGCCAGATGGAATCCTCCCTATGGTGCAATAGGTAGCCCAGGTTGTTGGGGTTAGTTAAGGACACCACACCAAAGATTTCAACAGGGCAGCTCCAAATCCTGCCAAGGCCATGGTAACTGCCATGATAGCCCACAAGTTGTTGTACGGGGGCACCTCACCCACAGCCAAGACTATCTTAAAGATTAACATCTCTTCAGGCCATGTACCCCATGGACTTCGCACAAGACTCTCTGAGCAACTCTACTACCTTTCCAAAGCCCAGGGATTCCACGTTGAATACAAAGACTTCCCGAAGAACAACAAGAACGAGTGTGTTTCTTTTATCAACTGCTCCTCGCACCCATCTCTTGCCAGCCATAGCATCGGCAAGGATGTAGAGTTGTGTTATGATATGGCTGCACTCAACATTTAAAAGCTGCTGTCTGAGTTGGACCAACAGAGTACAGAGATGCCAAGAACAGGAAATGGACCAGTGTCACCGTGCGGGAGGCGCTGAACCTTTCTGGCCACAAACCATTATAAAGCTCAACATATATACTGAAAATACTGAGAACTGCTTTGAAAACTCGGAATTTCTGATAACTCCAGTGGGCCAAGACATGGTGGATAAAAATGTGGCAGCGGTAGCAAAGAAAACGAGACTACGAATGGTGGCCTTTGTTTTGCTGGGCTGCTAGCGACAATGCTATGCTCTGCCATCTATCAAGAGACCAGCCCCAGCACCTCCAGTTCTTGATTTTGCATTGTGACAGAGAAACAGAGGATGGGTAGTTCTTACGCTGGCTCATTCAGATACTTTGGGAAGCCCTGGGCAACAGAGAGAGGCCTTAGAGCGGCCACGGAGCTAAAAACACCAGAGAAAAGCATAAGAGACTTGGCGAGCTCAGCCCTGCCACATGTAGCACCCACAGTAACCACTGATTTCTCTTCAACAGTGAGCCTGTTGGTTTCATTAGTTCTTTTGGTTCATAGGACACTATATAATTTTCATTTCAGTTTCTTAGTTGTATCTACTTATCTAGCACAGTTTAGAAACTAGTCCCAGACTGATGCTATCAGTCATGTAACTGGCAAAGATCACAATCCTGTTTGGTGATGCACTGTGTGCCTCTGGCTTGACCAGGCAGTTCTGGACTTAACCAGAATCCTTGACTCCCTTACCCCCTTGTATAAATTGGTCAGCTTAGGAGTTTTAAACTTTAGGTGACCAAAAGATTTGGTCCTTTTTAACAAATGAGCCCTGACCTTTATCAATTATTACAGAAATTGTCAATAGGTGTTACTCTTGAGGAGATAGTTTTTTTAAACCACACTACAGGACACAGAAGACTTGAGGCTGGTGTCCCTTGAGTGCCCAATGCAGTTGAAGTCCAACTTCCATGTAGGGGAAGGGTGTCATGCTTCCTGGTGCACAGATGCAGCAAAGTCAAGTTGGCCCTAGTGGAAAGCTTTGAGCTCAGCCCTGCTTCCACTCTTGACTTAGCTGGAACCTTTTCACCCATGGAATGTAAGTAAACTTAGTCTGTGTCACCAATAAATGGTAATACTAAAAGTTTTTTTTTTGTTAATTTATCCCTCTCCCCCATTTTTTTAAAGAAGAGAATATTTGTAATGCTTGTGATTCTGTCTAGGTAAAAATCTGAAGATCTAAAACTTCTTTATATTAAACTATTGACCAATAAAAAAGAATGAATGAATGAACAATATATTTACATATAATGAAATCATCTTGAGAATTTAAAATGAAACTCTCTAACATATAGCACACATAGTGAACATTAAAGACATTTTACTAAGTGAAATAAGCCAGCCATAAATGTATCAATGCTATCATCCTACTGAAATGAGGTATGAACAGTAACCAAATCAATGGAGATACACCATGGACTAGTGTCTTTCACCATTGTCCTGATTCAAAAATCATATAACCTCTGCATCTCTGATTCTCTTGCATCCTTGTATAATTACAAGGATTTTTGTGACACCTAGCAAAATAGCCTAAGATGTTTTTACTACATGAGCTCAGCTGTTGCTTACCTTAAATCTTTAACTTTAATTCCCCTTTTTATGTGTTATCTAGGATTGCATGATCTAGGATATCCCAGAGACTTAGAACATTTTAAATTACTTATTTCTTTTATAAATTCTGTGATATGCCTACTATTATTTTCACCCCCAGTTCCCATATATAAGACTCAAGCCTCAGAAAAGTATCCCAAGTATTAATCAAGTTGTTAGATAAAAGAGTAAATAATCCAAAAATCCTGCTATGCTTCTGCTAAAATCACAAATCTTAGTGATTGGGTATGTTGTCCACCAATTTTCTTGTAAGAATATTACCCTGAAATAAAAAAAGAGGGAATGATACATTTTTCTTTCTTTCCACAATAAAGAATAGATGTGAATGTTATTTTTATGAGCAAAAGAGGAAGAATCTTGTGGGATTTGCTTTCTCTTTTGCTACTTGTGCAATAGAAATAGCACAGTAGTAAGGATCTGCTTCTGTGAATGCAGTAATTTAATTATAGGCAAAGTCATTTCAATACTTTCCCCCCTTTTCTAGGAAATTGGGGTAAATTGCCACTTAACTTCTCAAGGATATTGATATTAATGAGTGACTGAGTTTAATAAGATGTGAAAGTTTAGAAGAGAGGCAGTATGCAAGAATGAGTCGTAAATTGCTTTGCTTAGCACTTTCCACTCTTAGAGAAATTTTAAAACTCTTTAACAAGGCGAAAAGGCACTGATAGAAAGAGCGGGGAACAGCAAAGTGTTATGTCTGTACATAAGCAGCAAAGTATAGGTCTCGAAATGAAAGTTGTCACTGTCTTGGGAAATATATAATTGCAGTTTAGGAGATTTTAAAGGTTAAGAAATTGTTTCACTTCAACTTTACCTTTAGGGGAACAAAGTTAGATCACTAACTTGCTACTTAGCTAGCTATATCTCGCTGCCTGATATTAAATCAATAGTGCCTATTAAATCAATCATGTCCATATCTGTAGTATTAGCAGTGTTATTGTACTTGCTTTAGAAATTTGCAACTCAGAGAAGTTTGTTTATACAGAAGTTATTTGTATCATATATTTGTATCTAATCATGTATTTAATATTTTCAGGTTTGCTTGGTCACTAGACTATCTTAGTTACATACTGGGTATATAAACATATCTAGATATAGGTAAAAAGTAGCTATAAGTAGCACATGATTCCTTACTGAGAATCTGTTGATTCTGTGGTTGTTGAAGTCCAGCTTTAATCCACAGTGGTCTGATAGGATACAAGGAGTTATTGCAATTTTCATGTATCTGTTGAGGTTTTCTTTGTTGCCAACTATATGGTCAATTTTGGAGAAGGTTCTATGAGGTGATGAGAAAAAGGTTTATTCTTTTGTGTTCAGGTAGAATGTTTTACAGATATCTATTAATGATGCCTATCAGTTTCATTATTTCTCTGTTTAGTTTCTGTCTTGATGACTTGTCCAGTAGTGAAACGGGGTGTTGAAAGTTGCCATATTAATGTGAAATAACATGAGATAGCCATTACTCTCTAAGTATGTAGACAATTCTGCTCTGTAAGTATGTAATAATATGCACTTTCTATCAGTATAGCAAGCAGGTAATCTGGTATCTGGGTGTTCTTTCTGTTGGACTATCATTCTAATATATTCAGCTATGGCAGACACAGATGAGAGAGCAAAAAATATGCTTACTATAGATTTTCTTCTTGGAAACTTTCTTAATACAGTTTATTTTGTATCAATACCATATAATCACATAGAGGTCTATTCTCTTCTTATGGTACACATCTGATATTATCATTTACCCTGTAGTAAATATATAAAATGTCTACAGAATAATCACTTTTATGATTGAATGAAAACTGCTGGTGGATTGGTAATTTATACCTGTCTTCTGTTGCTGTTGATACTGTTTTCAGGTGTTTTTTTAAACTATGTTCTTACAAAGAATTAACAGTACAAACAATTCCATTTGTTCCTGGCACTCTTACTTTATCAGAATCTACTAAGTTGGTGGTTATATTGATTTGAGAATTGTATTTTCATATATTAGAAATGTAATTATAAGAATATGATATGTTGATATAGGTTATAAAATGCAATTATTCATGTATCCTATCTATAAGTTGAACAAAAACAATAAGAATATGGCTATAATTAACAGCCAAGGGGAAAAGTGAAGGATCAGGCATGGAAGAAAATGAGAACCCCTGCTATGGAAATCTCATGTTTGAGATATTGGTTGGAGAAATGAGTACCAAGTGACTGTTCAGACTTCAATCCCAGAAGTCAGAAGAGACAGCAGAAATTGTTGTGTATTTGATAATCACTAGCATGAAGACATGTTTTTGACTGTAGAACTGTACTTAGTTCTTGAAATAATATGTGTACAGTAGAAAGATAAGTGATAACTAATCTAAACACTGAAGTGCCCAGTGTTTTGAAGTCTAGTTCAGAGTAGCATCTATCAAAGGATACTCAAATCAAATCATAGAAATACTAGGAAAAATATAGCACCTATCTCTAAAGACTGTTTTATAAGTTTAAAATGTAGCAATGAACAATCAATGCTTTTTTAAAAAGTTGAATTCTTTATTCCTCAAGCTAGCTGTCTTTTGGTGAGTTTTTTGAGAAAGGGTTTGTGTGTATAGCTCTGGATATCCTGTAATGTGACCTGTAGAACCACAGGAGCCCCTGCCTTCCAAATGCAGAGATTAAAGTCTTGAGGCACCACTACCCAACCCTGAGAAAACAATGTTATATTCAATTATATCGTTAAGTAATCCTTTAAAATGTTAAATGTATAAAACAATTATGTATGAATATGGACAAATATAAAGTTTTTATTTAAAAATAAAAACTCTCTGAATATTTTACTTACTATATAAATAAATATATAAGAATAACAATTACATGAATAAAGGCAATTTGTTTAGAAGATATAACATAAAAATGACAAATATAGCTAAAAAAAAGAAATGGACCAACAATGTTATTTTATATTATTTACCAGAGTTCCATGAATGCTTCCTTTTAACTTAATGTTTTTCTTCAAATCAAAATCAACTTTACATTTACTTGGAAACTATGAGAAGTTTCAACTGAAGAATATACAATAGTTCTGAACATGATGCTTCTACTGATTTTATGGCAGTGACAGACTCATGTCCTCTTTTATCCATGCTTCCTAAAATGATTTGAGTTATACAGAGTTAATTACTTGATGAAATATATTTAATCAGTTGAAATCAAGTGTTAGACTAAAATGATTCTAAAACACAAGTGTTTCTTGCCATATTGTAAAAGAAAATGGGAATAAAAACTTGTAAACGTAAAACTTTTAACCATATCAAGATTTATTATATAAGCATATTCTTAATTCCTTTAAGACAGTCCAGAAAATTTGGTGGGGGGAGTTTGCAGGAAAAGTTTTATTTCACTCAGTTTCATGTAACAATTTATTATAAAAAGCAGTCAGGGCATAAACTCAAGAAGGGCAAGAACCTAGAGGCAAGAGTTGATGCACAAGCCATGGAGGGGTGCTGCTTACTGGTTTGTTTCTCATGGCTTGCTCAGCCTGCTTTCTTATAGCAACCTGGACCACCAGCACAGGAAAGGCCCCACCCACAATGGGCTGGGCCCTTCTCCATCAATCACTAATTAAGAAAATGCCCTACAGTCCTGTTGATAGCCTACTCTACTGAGAGATTTTATCAATTGAGCCTTCCTTCTCTCTCCAGTCACTCTAGCTTATGAGAGGTTGACATAAAACTAGCTATCACAGTATTTTAAAAAGTTTTGGTGGATTTAATTCTTCATTTTGTCATTATAATGGTTATGTTGTTTGGTTGTTTTAGATAGGGTCACTTATTTTTTCATTAATTATTTAATTAATTTTTAAACTTTTCATCCTAACAGGAACTCCGCCCCTACCTCTGCTTCTACTCCCTACCTCTCATTTCACCTCCTCCTATACCCCTCCCTTTCTTCTCGGAGAAGAGCAGACCTACCATGGATATCAACCTACATGGTACATCAAGATATAGGAACACTGGACACATCTTCTATTGAGGCTAGACAAGGCAGTCCAGTTAGGGAAAGGGGATCCAAAGACAGGCAACAGAATCAGAGACAGCCCCTGCTCCTGCTGTTAGAAGTCCCACATGAGGACATATTTTAGGGGGCCTAAGGCTCCATCTCATCCATGCTTTCTGATTGGTGGTTCAGTCTCTGTGAGACCCTGTGGGCCCAAGTTAGTTTATTCTGTGGGTTTTCTTATGGTGTCCTTCATCTTTCTGATTCTTTTAGTACTCCCTTTCCCTTTTTCATAAGATTCCCTGAGCTCTGCCTAATGTTTGGTTCTGAGTTTCTGTATTTATTTTCATCAGCTGCAGGGTGAAGCCACTCAGATGATAGCCTCCTCTCTGCAAGTATAGCAGGATATTATTAATAGTGTCAGATGTGGTCTCTCTCTCATGGCATGGGACTCATGTTGAGTCAGTCATTGGTTGGTTATTCTATCTACTTCTGCTCCCTCTTTATTCCTACATATCTTTTAGGCAGAAAAAAAATCTGAGTCAAAAGTTTTGTGGCTGAGTTGGTATTTCCATCACTCCATTGGAAGTTTCACGTTCCATATCCCCTCTTGTGTGGAGTCTTCATTGGGGTCACCCAAATAGGTTCCTGGGAGTTTCTATTGTCCTAGATTTCTAGCTTGTCACACACACACACACATTCACACACACACATACTAACACTCACACACACTCACACACACTCACTGATTCCAACTCTCTCTCCTACCGGCCTCCACACACTTGATTCTTCCTATTTCATTTCCCACCTGCTTTCCCATCCAGTTCCCTCCTCCATTCATCCACCATGATGTGTATTTTATTTTCCCATCTAAGAGATTCAAACATCCTCCCTTGGGCTCTCCTTGTTACTTAGCTTCTTTTGGATTGCCCCAGACTTATCCTGTACTTTATGATTAATATACACTTAAAAGTGAGTATATACCATGTTTGCCTTTGTGGATCTGGGTTACCTCACTCAGGATGATTTTTTTTTTTTGTAGTTCCATCAATTTGCCTGCAAATTTCATGACACTGTTATTTTTGTTTGTTTGGTTGGTTTTTGGTTTTTTGAGAAAGAGATTCTCTGTGTAGCCTTGGTTGTCCTGGACTCACTTTGTAGACCAGGCTAGCCTTGAACTCTCAGTGATCCACCTACCTCTGCCTCCCAAGTGCTAGGATTAAAGTCTTGTGCCACCATGCCTGGCTGACGCTGTTATTTTTAATAGCTGGGTAATATTCCATTTTATAAATGTATCACATTTTCTTTAACCATTCTTCAGTTGAGGGAGATCTCTAGCTTATTTCCAGTTTCTGACCATTGTGACTAAAGTTACTATGAACATTGTTGAGGAAGGGTCCTTGGGGTATGGTGAAATATCTTTTGGGTATATGACAAGGACTGGTATAGCTGTGTCTTGAGACAGAACTATTTCCAATTTTCTGAGAAACAACCAAATTGATTTTTAAAGTGATTGTACAAGTTTTCACTCCCAACAGCAATGAAGGAGTGCTCCTCTTGCTCCACATCTTCACCAGCATGAACGATCACTTGAGATTTTGATCTTAGTGATTCTGATTGGGTGTATGGTAGAATCCCATAGCTATTTTGATTTGCATTTCCCTGAAGACTAAGAACATTGAGCAGTTCATTGTTTCTTAACCCTTCGATACTGCTCTGTTGAGAATTCTATGTTTAAATCTGTACCACCTTTTTAAAATTAGGTTGTTCTGTTTGTTGCTGGCTAATTTAATTAGTTTGTAATATATTCTGGATATCAGCCTTCTGTTGGATGTATGGCTGAAGAAGATCTTTTTCCATTTTGTAGGTTGTTTTTTGTCCTATTGAATATGTCCTTTACCTTACAGAAGCATTTTAGTTTCATGAGGTCCCATTTATTAATTGTCAATCTGAGCTTTTAGTGTTCTATTCAGGAAGTTGTCTCCTGTGCCAATGTATTCAAGGCTATTGCTCAGTTTTCTTCTATCAGGTTTAATTTATCAAGTTTTATGTTGAATTCTTTGATCCTCTTGGATTTGAGTTTTGTGCAAGGTGATGGATGTGGATCTATTTGCATTAGTCTATATAGAGACATCTAGTCAGTTTACAACCATTGGTTGAAGAGGTTTTATTTGTTCCATTGTTTAGTTGTGGCTTCTTAGTCAAAAATCAAGTGTCCATAGGTATGTGGGTTTACTTCTGGGTCTTGGACTTGTTTCCATTGATCAGCCTGTGTTTTTAATGCCAATTCCATGCAGTTTTTGTTACTATTTCTCTATAGTAGAGCTTGAGATCAGGGATGATGATCCCCACAGGAGTTCTTTTATTATACAGGATTATTTTAGCTATCCTAGGTTTTGTTTTGTTTACACATATGAAGTTGGGAATTGTTCTTTAAAGGTCCATAAAGACTTGTGTTGGTATGTTGATGGGAATTGCATTGAATCTGTAGATTGTTTTTGGTAACATTATCATATTTACTATGTTAAGCCTACTCATCTATGAGCAAGGGAAATCATTCCATATTCTGATATCTTCTTCAATTTCTTTCTTCAGAGACTTGAAGTTCTTTTCATACAGGACTTTAACTTGCTTGGTTAGTGTTACATCAAGATATTATATATTATTTGTGACTATTGTGAAGGGTGTTGTTTACCTAATTTATTCCTCAGCATGTTTGCCATTTGTATAAAGGAAGGCTACTGATTTTTTGAAAGTTAATTTTGTATCCAACCACTTTGCTGAAGATGTTTATAAGCTGTATGATTTCCCTGGTACAATTTTGGGGTTATTTATGTATACTATCATATTATCTGCAAATAATGCTCTTTTACTTCTTCCTTTCTAATTTTTATCCCTTTGATTTCCTTTACTTGTCTTATTACGCTGGCTAAAATTGCAAATACTATACTGAATAGACGTGGAGAGAGTAGGCAGTGTTATCTTGTCCCTGATTCTAGTAAAATTGTTTTAAGTTTCTCTCCATTTAGTTATATGTTAACTATTAGCTTGCTATATATTGCCTTTACTGTGCTTATGTATGAACATTGTATTCCTAATGTCTCCAAGAATTTTAACATTCAGGGGTATTCAATTGTGTCAAATGCTTTTCAACATCTAATGAGATGATAATGCATATTTTTCCAGTTAGTTTCTATGGTAGATTACAAACAAATCCAGAAGAACACACACACACATACACACACACACACACATACACACACACACCAATACTAACACCAACACCAACAAGTAAATAACTGTAATCAATAATAGTCATTGATATTATTCAATATCAATGGTCTCAATTCCCTAATACAAAGACACAGAGTGAGAGAATGTAAATAAAAATAGGATCACCCTATTGCTGGATCTAGAAAGCACACCTCAACATCAACTATGAAAACATACATACAACTGACATTATACTGACTACACAGGTTATATTCAGGAAAATATATGAGTAAGCATATATACATATAGTAATAATGAATGAAAAATGAAGTCATACATTTGAAAGACAATAAAGCTTTCAGAGGGGAAAAGGAATGGAGAAATTATTTAACTATTATAATCACAAAAAATAACAAAATAAAATTATAGGAGTAAGTAAGGGTTAAAAATTAGTGTGAAATGTCTGGGATATGTTTCACTGAGATCTTACTTGGGAATTTAAATTAAGGAGGAGATCAAGCTAGGGAGAATATTTTAGACATCAAAGCCAGCCTCTTTCATTAAGTGATAAGTTGATGTTCTCTTATGGGGAACTTACAACAAAGACATAGAATTTAAGCAGGGTTACATTTCTATTCTTGAAATTCACAAATAAAATGTTTTTTGTATAAAAATATGAGATCTCAACTAGGTATGGTGACACTTATCTTTAGTCTCAGCAGAGGTCATTGGTTCTATGTGAGTTAAAGGACAGCTTGTTCTACAAGTTCTAAGCCAGCCATGGCTACATAATTAGACCCCATCAAAATAAAGTAGTCTAAATAAAATAAAGTACGAGATATAGAAAATTTCCAAAAGTGTGCTCATGACCGAATTACATTAAATACCTTTTATAATTAAGCAAAGAAGAATATAATTCCTTAGTTTCAATCAGTCATGCTTTATCAAATGGAAAGAAAATATTTGATCCATTCTATCAACATTACAGAATGTGGTAAACAAGTATCCAATGGTAAGTCTAAAACCAGACTATGATTTTTAAAATACAGGTTCTAAAACCATCTCAAGGAACATACCTTTTTTTTTTTTAATTTATTCTTGTTACATCTCAATGTTTATCCCATCCCTTGTATCCTCCCATTCCTCCCACGCCCCCCATTTTCCCATTATTCCCCTCCCCTATGACTGTTCCTGAGGGGGATTACGTCCCCCTATATATGCTCATAGGGTATCAAGTCTCTTCTTAGCAACCTGCTGTCCTTCCTCTGAGGCCACCAGGTCTCCCCCTCCAGGGGACATGGTCAAATGTGAGGCACCAGAGTACGTGAGAAAGTCATATCCCACTCTCCACTCAACTGTGTAGAATGTTCTGACCATTGGCTAGATCTGGGAAGGGGTTTAAAGTTTACCTCCTGTATTGTCTTTGGCTGGTGCCTTAGTTTGAGCGGGACCCCTGGGCCCAAATCTGCCTATCCTATTGTTCTACTTGTAGATTTCTAGGACCCTCTGGATCCTTTTATTTTGCTGTTCTCCCATGTGTCTCTCATTTAGAGTCCCAATAGGATGCCTTCCCCTCTGTCCCAGTTTCCTGGTAAGTGAAGGCTTTCGTGGGACATGCCCCTTGGGCTAGTATGCAGATATAAGTGAGTATATACCATTTGAGTCTTTCTGCTTCTGGGTTAACTCACTCATTATGATCATTTCTAGCTCAATCCATTTATCCACAAATTTCAGGAATTCCTTGTTTTTAAAAGCTGAGTAGTATTCCATAGTGTATATGTACCACAGTTTCTTTATCCACTCTTCTACTGAGGGACACTTAGGCTGTTTCCATGTTCTGGCTATTATGAATAAGGCTGCTATGAACATGGTTGACCAAATTTTCTTGTTGTGTGCTGGAGCATCTTCTGGGTATATTCCAAGGAGTGGAATAGCTGGGTCTTGAGGAAGCCCTATTCCCAGTTTTCTGAGATAGCACCAGATAGATTTCCAAAGTGGCTGTACTAGTTTGCATTCCCACCAGCAATGAAGGAGTGTTCAAGGAACATACCTTAAGCCAAGATTGATAATTAAAACAAGTAAAAGGAAATGTCATTTTACTACTTCATACAAGATCATGGGAGACTGTGCTTTATTCTTATGAATAAAACCTCTGCAAGATGGCCTAGGGCCTTTTGAATGGTATTTTCTACTGAGAAGTTGTTTTTACTTACTATTTATAACTTCACATTTAAAAATATAAGCATAAAACAGCCATTTGCTTTATTCTTTAATAAAATTGTACAGACTTTCCTATAAGCATTACTATTCTCCCAAAGACTTCATTCAGATTTAATGTCTTTTGTAGGAGTTGAGCCATCCTGATTCTTACTTGACCCCCCCCCCAAAAAAAGTTCTAGAGATCTTTATTTCTACCATTTGATATGTTTTAGAAACTTTAATTTTCTTTAAGACTAACATATTTTTGCAAATGATTTATCACTAAACAGTACTGATTATTTCATTGAAGTAATGAAAAAAAGAACAGTGTTTTTTAAAGCCATGCCTACCCCATATATGTAACTTAGGAAACAAGCAGAAAGAAGAGCAATTACACTATCAATAATGATTTTACTGTTTTCCTGCTAATGATTTGTGTGAAAATGTGAGCGATGTCAAAAGAAATTGAAATTAATTAACATCATCTATGTATTTAGCAAACACTACCACTTTAGTTCCTTTATTCTGTAATTCTGTTTAACTTTATTATTTCTAATTTTTTTGAAGTTAAAATATAGTAAATGATTTTCCATTTCCCTTTCCTTCCTCTAATTACTCCATGCCTCTCCCCTCACTTGCTTGCCCAAATTACTGGTGAACTATTTTTCTTTTACTTCTGGTTCACAGAGAGGGGGGGGGAGGAAGGGAGGGAGGGGGAGAGGGAAAGGGAGGGAGGGAGAGAGAGAGAGAGAAGGGGAGGGAGGGAGGGAGGGAGGGAGAGGGAGAGGAAAAGGGAGGGAGGGAGAGAGAGAGAGGAGGGGAGGGAGGGACAGAGGGAGACATACACCCTATATTCTTAGTTTAATTTATGGAGAAATTTAAAGTGCTAATATCATTAAATAATTTCTTATTTCTACTTTTGTTTTTTAACTGTTTGTATTTGAGACAAGGGTTTATGCAGCCCAGGCTGGCTGTAAACCTTCTATGTAGCTGAGTATATCAAATTCCTAATCCTGATACAATGCCTGAGATTTTATTTTATCATTTGTTGTTATGTTTCAATATTTGTAACATGGACTTTCTATGTTTTGTGGCCCTATTTTTATGTGTTAGTGTTTGTTTTATTTTATCATATTTTATTATTTATTATATTATAGTCTCTTAGAAGCCTGTTTATTTTTAAATGATAGACAGAAAGGAGATGGATTCAGATGGGAGGGAAAGAGGGGAAAATTGGTGAAAAGGGTCAAAAAAAGAAAAAAGAAAGGAAAGAAAGAAGGAAGGAAAGGAGGGAGGGAAAGAAAGAAGGAAGGAAGGAAGAAAGAAAGAAAAGAAAGAAAGAAAGAAAGAAAGAAAGAAAGAAAGAAAGAAAGAACTGCAGACCATAAGGAATTTGAGTGCATTTCTTCAGAATTGGGCTTTAGGCTTCCCCAACTTGGGCTTGTAATATCAATATATGATCATCAGAATCCACAGCACCTTTCCAGGTTGTCTGTTGAATGTTGAGATTTATATTTAAATCGTGTTTTCCACTGGGCTAAAATTGGCATTGACATTGCAAAAGCAATAGCAGTTGTTAGAAAACAGGCACAATTCCAAGGCCTGATACAGCAGGCCACACTTCCCATCTCTCCCTATGACGGACTCGCTGGCACAGAAACAGTCTGTGCTGTGACATAATAGCAATCCTTAAGCATTACCTGGCTCCTCTATGCTATGTTCAACTAAATCACATAATATGAGATTTCCTATAGCACTGTAACAAAACCTTAAGAATAGATTTGGATGAAGTGTTGAATAGAGCTTTTTTCCCTCTGGGAAAACAAGAGGAGTTTGTCCCAAAGCCTTGGCAACAGAGCTGACCAATATAGTGGTACCCTGGTTTATGGCAATGGTAATGGACCTATACTCCCTAAAAAGAGTCAGAATAGTCTCAGGTGGGATTCTAGTTATTATCCCATTCTCCAGCTGCAATTGATCTTGGGAGAACACAAGAAGTAGATTAATAAAAATCAAGACACCGTACTATTGTTTCCATGAGGTCACTATCTATGCTGCAGTAAGATTTTGGGGTGAGGTGATGTAGTTGTTTTGAAGTCATCCATAGAGCTGTAATTAATCCCTTACTTATGCTATATTTAAATAATTTATATCATTAAGTTGGACTTTGATAAAAATCATATTCTCTTCTGTCATTGCCATCTTGTGTGAATAAGCATTTGTTGGTGTCTCCCCAGGAAATGTTACTACTTGTGAATTAGTAGTAAGAGCATGAGGCTAGGATATGGGAGGCCCTGGCTTTCCTTACATACACACACCCACACACCCACACACACACACACACACAGAGAGACAGAGACAGAGACAGAGACAGAGAGGGAAACAGAAAGACAGACAGAGAGAGGAGGGGAGAGGCAGAGAGGGGGGGGAATAGTGTCCTGTGAACAGAAATATAGTATTAATTTAAAAACCTTGATTAAATCTTTTAGCATTTTCTGTGCTGAAATGATAAGCAGATATGGATCACCACATTTTCTATTGATGTACAGTGGCGATCTCAAAGCAAAGCATTTATGCAGTTGTTTGTGAACTGGAGTTTGGTTATTTTTGCGAGGGTGTCAAGGGAAGTATTATTTTTCACTTGAAATAAGTACTGGCAGATAGGTAATAGTCATTTAGACTTGGGTACTTAGAAGACATTTTCTCAAAATGATCAAAGAGATCCTGACACTTCAAGCAAAACAGCTAACAACATTTATAGCCAATGGGAAAAATGAGATTTCATGCAAAAATCGAAACTTTGGAAACCTTGCAAATGCTTTTAAAAACTTAAATGTGTCTTGATACTTGGAGACTTTGTGGAAGAGCACAGTAGTGTTATTTCTGAAAATAGTTTCATATGGTATGCTGAAGTGCCAGTGAGCCAAAAGTTTCCAGTAACTAATTCAAAAATCACATGTGTGCAAAAGATACTCAAAATGTTCAGACATATCAATGGATCTTAAAGGAACAGACTACAAATATCCATTAATATGGATTCACATTATGCAAGTCTTCTTTTATGGGATTTTTGTGAAGTTACAGAATAATATTAAAGCATGTTCAAAACTATCTTGCATGATTATGAAAATATTCCTCTTTATCATGTACTTATCTATGAGAAACAATAAAAAGACATTACAACAGAATGAGTTTAGAATATATGCCTTCTGTTAAGGTAGATATTTTGGAAACATTGCAATGACTTTCTTCTGGTTGTTATTTGCATTTCATTAGAGATATTTAAAATATTTTGAAATTTCTGTTTTAGCTTGAGATATGACAGATATTAACAAATAGCCCCAACACGAAGGGAACATTTTGGGATTTCAATAATACTCCAATGTGTAAAGTGAGCCTAAAGCCAATATATGGTAGGAAAAGCCATGGTTTATTAAGTAGTAGCAGCAAAATTTACCATTTCACATTATATAGTTCTGTATATCTAATAGGCTTTTGTCTCAAAAACATTTTATTTGGTTTTAGAAACTTTATGTAATCTTGCTTTAGATGTTATTGATATATACATATTTTTCCAAAAACTTGTCTTCAATAATGTTACTTTTGAGTTTGTTCTGCCACTTCTAATGTGAAGGTTAATTTCCAGCAGAGTTGACATGGCCCTGAGTTGTTCTGCTAAATTAAGAAATATACCTGCTCAATACTGACCAATGGCGAAAGTGTGAAATATGTGAAATGTGTTGATCGACAGTGTTTGTTTTTAAGCAAAGGTCCAAGGAGAGCTTAGGAATTGCTTGTACCAACTTGTCAGCATCAATTACTCATTACATAAAGATTAATGGTTTATACTTATTTTAGAGAGACAGTCCTCCAAACTTGCCCACAGGGGTACTTCCAGAGGGCTCCAACACTATAGCTAGTTAGCAAGAAAATGGCCTATGACAACAGCAGAGTGGGAGAAGCCCTAGCTGAGACTCTTCTTGTTATAGCCATGACTAAAAGAAGAAAATGTGTACTAGAACCTGTTCTGTTTAGAACGGTCCTTAATGAAACCATACTTCAGCTGTGATATATGACCTGACTTTAATGCTTTTCCTGCAGTAAACTACAGATTAATAAGCTTTAGTGCCACAAATTATCTTTAGTAGTCAACCCCTTCTGGTACCATTATTAGTGTCTGAACCAATTTATCACATTAAATATAATAAATATGTGTTTTTCTTGAGAACATACAAATGTTTAGTAACAGCACTCTTTTAAAATATTACCTACTTATTAAAATTTTCTAAATACTATATGCTAAAGTGACTGATTCAAAATGCACTAAGCAACGCATTTGTTATCAGCATCACAAGATTATTTAATAAATTGTTACAAAGTTGTATATATAAAACAGTACTTTGCTTCTTAGTGTTTAGCATAGTTCAGACAGTAGTCCATAATTATGAAGTAGTTTAAAGAGAAAGGCTCTGGGAATCATTTATAGCCATTCCTTATACTATTCAACTCTTGTTAAAAGTATCTTCTATTCTCAGCATACAGATTTTTCATTTTCAGTGTTATCACTTGATAATGTTAATCAATACAATCATTGTAAATAGATGACACATCTACACATAACTCATGACATGTATCTAAGTGGTTGTGGGTGTTTTTATTTACCTGTGTGTGGGCTGTGTGTGTGTGCGTGTGTTGTATATGTCAGAGCACATGTGGGAGTTGGTTTTCTCCTTCCACCATACCGGTGGATTGAACTAAATTTCTCAAGCTTCGTAAGAGATGGCTGTATTCACAAAATCATCTCACCAGCTATTAGTTTTGTTTTCACTTGTGTCTTTTTACTTAGGAAGAGTAAATATATTTTAAATACTTCGTTCAGGCTGGAGAAATGGGTAAGCCATAAAAGATTAGCTTCATAAACAAAAGTATAAAAATAACTTTTCCCTCCTCACAGTTTTCCTTTGGACATGACATAATAGCATGGGTGCCTGGGACCAAGAAGTTAGCATTTCAGAATTTATTCTAGAAGGCAGGATATGTAGTTAAGTATGAGGTGGGAAAGAAAATTCCCATGGTGAGAAATTATTTATGATTGTTCCACTATAATATACCCAGCCACATGAATGCTTAGGTTTACCCACCAAATACAAAGCCAATAAAACAGAGGAGATGAATGAGTAGGATGGAATCCTAAATATTCAGTTAGTGGGTGACCCCTCTAAATGTGAGTGCAACAAGGTTGAATTTTGCCATGTGATACCTTTTTTTCTTAGCACCCAAGTAAATTCTGCTTCAAATTCTAGATTAGATATCACAGCCTATTTGAAATTCTTCTAGAAAGCAAAGGAGGAAAGTTTTCTGTCTATGTAAACATACAACATTGTGGTCAAACTCTTCTTATAAAGCTAGCTGTATGCTGGGGCTGGAGAGTAGGCTCAGCAGTTAAGAGAACCTGACAACTAAGTTTCAGGATATCTTGACACCCTCTTTATATTTCTATGAGCATCAGACACACAGCGTATGCACATACACGCAGGCAAAATAGTCACACAAATAAAAAAATAATTAATCATTTTTTAAAAAGACAAATGGGTTTGTTGTTGATGTTGTTGTTGTTGTTGTTGTTGGTGGTGGTGGTGGTGGTAGTGCTAGTGATATGTGTATGAACTTTGTTTTCCAAATGTCTGGATAGATAGAAATACTATAGAAATAAAACTATTTTTTTACATCTCTACTGTATTATCAGTTCTTATTTAAAATATTTATTTTTTTCATGTAGAGTAGGTCAGAACCATGATTGAAATCAATATGTCTCAGGTAGGGTATCTGATTCTATGATTACAAAAAACATGACCAAAAGCCAGTTGGGAAGGAAGGATTTGTTTTGCTTAAGCTTCAAATTGCAGTCCATCATTGGGGGAAGTCAGAGCCAGAATTCAAGGCCTGGGGAAAGGAATGCTGCTTGCTGTTTTTGCTCCTTCTGTCTTACTCAGTTTGTTTTCTTATTCACCCCCAGGACCACTTACTCAGAGATGCTAATGCCCACAATGGGCCAGGACCTATCACATCAATCACCAATCAAATAAATACCCTACAGATCTGACTACAGGCCAATTCTATGAAGACATTTTTTGGACTAAGATTCCTTCTTTCCAGATGACCCTACTTGATGTAAAGTAGAAATAAAACCAGCTCGCACATCATATTTATATAAGAGACAATGAAATAAAATTTAAAAATAGGAAGATAGCACCATTTACACAACACTATTTCTTAATGAAGATTTAAGGTCACATACAATGATATTACATACACACAATTTATGTAACACTCTGTACTAAAATCAATCTTTTCATTCATGGGTTAAGAAGTTACAAGAAACTAGTTACATGTAATATGTGACTAGAAAGGTTTGAAAATTTATCTATTCCTTTTATGTGTGAAGCATTTTGACCTTTGGATTTAACTGTTATAGTAAACTATTTATAACTTTAAACACATTAACAAGAAAATACCAGGCAACCTCAGTGGTAAAAATAACTTCTTCAGCTAAAATAACCTGCTATAAAATAAAAGAGCTATAAATATGAATTCTTTACAATATACACCCAAATGTCCCTTATGGTATAATTAAACCAAGCCTTAACATTTAGAGAGGAGTTTTCATGTGTGAATCTTAAAGTGATTCACATATTACTAATTCCATAAAATTGCCTCTTAAGTAAAAAATTTGTAGATTAAGACATTGAGTTAAGGTTGATTTGCTAAAGGCTGTAATGACAGGAAACTTTAAAGATGAGTTTAAAGGCCAAAAGATATTTTGTTAATGTAGTTTTAGGCCACAAGTTAGTTGCATCATCATATAAAAGAACATGCTGTAGTCAGCCACATGTCTTTGGTAGAGAATTGGACTCAGATAAAACTTTGTTAATTAAAATAAGATATCATACCTTTAACTGTAAAAAAATGACAAAATTTAAAAACAAAACAAAGTTTGTAATACATTTTTTATCATTAGATCAATTATGAAGACAAAGCTTAATGACTTGATTGATGGCTGAGTACAGTTTTCTCTATTTGACATATAAATTTATATACATAATGAAAAGATAAAGCTAAATAGTGAGGGAGTAAAAGGGAATGAATGGAAGAATATGCTTATTTTTTGGTCCATGAATATATTCTAAATATATTTTGATTTAAACCAGAACTAGCATAGAAAAGTATTTAGACAAAATAACAAAGCTGAAAGAGATAAACATGAGAAATAGAATGTATAAATATGTTTTTCTTTGTGCCCATACTATCATTATAGCATTATTATTATTATCATTAATTTTATTTATTTATACACTTTATATCTTGGTCAAAGCCCCCTTCCTCCTCTCCCCCTCCTTACCCCTCCTGCTTTCCCTATTCCTCAGAAAAAGGGAGTCCCTCAAACCCACCCACCCCAGCTCATCAAAGCACATCACTAGTGAGTTCTTCTTCTTTCCCTGTGTCCTGGCAAGGCAGTCCTTTCAAGGGGAAGTAATCAAAAATCAGGCAACAGATCCATGCCAAAGGCAGCCCTCTGCTCCCCATACTAGTGGAGCCACATGAAGCCTGAGCTGCCTATTGGCTACATCTATGTAGAGAACTTAGGTGCAGTAATAGACCTTGCATGGTCCTTGGTTGGTGTGTCACACTCCACAGACCCATCTGACCCCTGCTTAGTTATCATTACAGCTTTAAAAACTAGTAATTTTTAGCTTCTCAGCAACCTCATATCATCATATTCTTGCATGAACACTCTTAATCCAAGGTGGAAATGGGAATCTATGTGCCAGGAGATAATTTGTTCTTAAAAAACAAACTAGGGCATAGGATGCCTCAGCAAGCTAGGGTGCATGTTAATCAATATTGATGATGAACTGAGTTCCATCACCATGTGTCATATAGTATGAGAGAAACTACTTGCAAATGTGTGCACACTCACACACACACACACATGCACACACACTAATAACTAAGTAAATATGTTCTATATGCTTTTATAAACAACTCCTTGGTCAAATGGATGGTTTACAAAGCCATTTAAAGAACATCTTTCCATCTAAAGATTTTCTTGACAGCACATTCTTTACGGAAAATTTTACCTTTTCTCTAAAACATAAGAGATATACCCCTAGAGATGTAATTCATTATTAGAGCTCACTTGACATTTAGAAAATGAAACTAAAGCCAAAGTAATATCTTACTTGTAGAAATCACCCTGAGGCCTCTGGAGAATGCACCTTTCCCTAAGTCTCCTCAAGCACACAGTCACTGAAATGGTTCACCCTTTAAGCCTAACCAGTAGCTACCAACTTCAACAAGCAAAACCAAGCCAAAGCAAGGAAAGCCAAATGTCCAGATTTTGAGGAATATAGCCAATTGGAATTGCTGTGGTTGTTGCCTTCCCAAATATTCACCGTTACTATTTCACACATCAAAAACATATTTGATTGTAACATTCTGATTTATTATTTCAGAATATGCACCAATATATAATTTTGTGAAAGATAGACTTCTTTTTCTCTTTCCAATAACTTTTTATATTTTTAATTAGTGGCATATATTAAGTGTACAAAATAATCAGTTCTGTCATGATATTATCGTCATTTGGGACTTTAATTTGTTTTTATCTTTACATTGTACTTGCTATGTTTGTTTTCTAGTTTACATAAAATGACTTGCTTAAATAGATCCCATTTCATTAATTTACAGTTTTCTGTGTGTTAAGGGTTCATCTTGGATCATCAGGAGGCTAAAACCAAGATGTCTACTGCCTTTTCTCCCGTGGAGAGATCTTCCATGTATGTGCTCAGGGCAATGAAATATACTTCCTTCTGGTGAAGGACCAGCAGTTCCTAACAGCACCTTGGGCTCATTCGGAGATCATGGAGGATATGTAAACTCCCTGTAAGTGTAGTTATCACCACATTAAAAGCCAGAATTTCCCAGCACTGTCCAAATTTCCACATCACTCTGAGTCTGACCTATAGCCCCCAGTTTAAAGGGCCTGTGTGATTCTATCAGCCCATTTAGATATTCTCCATTTCTTAAACTTGGTTGCATCACTAACATAATATAATATATGCAAAATATATCATCTATAGTAACATTAGCCTTTATACAGGATACAAGCACCAGAGTGTTAAAGTCTTAGGTATGTCTTTAGAGTCTAATACCATAATTATTATGGAAAGAACTATGCATATTGTGAACAGATTAAAAGTCATCTAAACATCAGATTTCAGTGCTTTTTGTAGTGTTTGAGTGAAAAATTGAAATCTAATTTTACCTTTGTTTACAGTGATCCTTTGGCAAACAAATTTACATCCCACCTACATTGCATTAAACATTTTCCCCACTCATTTTGATTTCAAGAAAGCAAGATAGCTAAATCTAGCACAGAAGAATGTACTTTGATTTTTTTCACTGTGCTAAACCTATATATTTTATTTTCACACAGCATAAAATCGTAACCATGCATATGCAGCATCACTTCACATAAAAGAGATGTATAGATATTTTTCTTTACAAGAATCTTTCCTTCATATAAAAATGATTTATTTTGCAAGAGTGTAGAACTGTTTTATAGATTTTCATGGGAGTGATGGTAATTCAGCTCATGGTAAATGTTCAATATTAGGTAGAAATATTTTTCTCTCTACTTATAAAATTGAGCAAAATAAATTATTAAGTAGAATTTCTCATATTATACAATATGACCATTACCATCTGACTAGAATATTATACCAATGTCATCACTAGTTGAAAATTCTGTGTAACCATTCTCCCTTAAATGAAAGGAGAAATAAATGAATTGTAAAAGTGTTAAACAAAGAAAAATATGTCAGGATTGTGACATTCAATATGGTTGAGTGAAATATATTGATGTTAAGAAGAAGTGAGTCTCATATTATTAGTACACAGATGAAGTTTGAACTTTAGTCTAGGATATTTTTAAACTTTCTATATTTTTCTTCACATAGTGTGATTTAAGAAATCTTGACAGAAGAGAAAGAACTCCTGAAGATATATATATATATATATATATATATATATATATATATATATATATATATATATATATATATATATATATATATTCTGGCTCTAAAAAAATAATCATTTATTCCTTGGTGACAATCCACATAAAGCCTTCCATTATCTCATTTAATGTGAGCCTCCTAAATGAGTAAATCTAAGAGAATAAGCTATATTTAATATACTTACTAAATAAATAGCCCACCTAGTTAAAAAAAAATCTAGGACCACTTGAGGTTATAATTTTATCAATTTCTGCATACAATTTTGACAGTTACTTTATTGTAAAAGATTTCCACAATATCCACAAATCCTAATTGGTTGATATACAGTCACATCTATTTCATTTGTGGCTTCACATTTCTTTCTTTCTTTACTTCAAAGGAAATGAGACATTTTTTCAGCAGATTATTCTATAAATTTTATTTGGTTGGTGGTGTCTGCATAATGTTGTTTATTTTACTATCTCCTCCTCCTCCTCCTCCTCCTCCTCCTCCTCCTCCTCCTCCTCCTCCTCCTCTTCTTCTTCTTCTTCTTCTTCTTCTTCTTCTTCTTCTTCTTCTTCTTCTTCTTCTTCATTGAGAAAGGGTTTCTCTCTGTAGACTTGAATGTCCTGGACTCACTCTGTAGATCAGGCTGGCCTCGAATTCACAGAGATCCACCTGCCTCTTTCTCCCAAGTAGTATGTGGAAACAAACTAGATAAGTTTTGGATTTGTTTTCCATGATTACTCTGTCAGTAATGGTACTTCTAGCTTCTCTAGACTTTGAGCAATATCTGAGCATCATCATGTATGCTGACTTTAATCATTCTGAGAAGTTATATCATTTTCTTAAAATAAGCCATGTAAGTGAAATGCAAGATACCTGAGGTCTTGTAAGTTGCTAGAGTCTACTAGAGCATCTTCCTTTCATTATTTTATATATATATATGTATATATATCTAAAACCATAGATTGGACAACCATTGAATGGATAAAGAACATGTAAATTTACCCAGTGGAATATTACTTTACTGTTAAAAGCAATGACATCAAGTTTTCAGGCATATGAATGGGAATAGAAAACATCCTGAGTAAGGTGACCCAGACCCAGAAAGACAATACATTTAAAAGTGATTATTAACTTTAAAGTAAAGGATAATTGTATTATGATCCATGTTCTGGCTATTATGAATAAGGCTGCTACGAATATGGTTGAGCATATGTCCTTGTTGTGTGCTGGAGCATATTCTGGGTATATTCCAAGGAGTAGAATAGCTGGGTCTTGAGGAAGCCCTATTCCCAATTTTCTGAGATAGCACCAGATAGATTTCCAAAGTGGATTTTGCATTCCCACCAGCAATGAAGGAGTGTTCCTCTTTCTCCACATCCTCGCCAGCATGTGGTGCCACTTGATTTTTTGATCTTAGCCATTCTGATGGGTGTAAGATGGAATCTCAGAGTTGTTTTGATCTGTATTTCCCTGATGACTAAGGAGGTTGAGCATTTCTTTAAATGTTTCTCAGCCATTTGATATTCTTCTGTTGAGAATTCTCTGTTTAGTTCCAAACCCCATATCTCAATTGGGTTATTTGGTTTGGTGGTGTTTAATTTCTTGAGTTCTTTATACATTTTGGATATTAGACCTTTGTCAGATGTAGGGTTGGTGAAGATTTTTTCCTAGTCTGTAGGCTGTCGCTTTGTTCTGTTGACAGTGTCTCCTGCCTTACAGAAGCTTCTCAGCCTGCTGCCCCATATTTTACCATGTCCCCTGGATGGGGAGGCCTGGTGGCAGTCAGAGGAAGAATAGCAGGCTACCAAGAAGAGACTTGATACCCTATGAGCATATAAAAGGGGAGGAAGTCTCCCTTAGTCACAGTCATAGGGGAAGGGAGTAAGGGGAAAATGGGAGGGAGGGAGGAATGGGAAGATACAATGGATGGGATAGCAATTGAGATGTAATATGAATGAATTAATAAAATATATTTTAAAATATATTATGATCCATGGACCCAGAGAATCTAAGAAACAAAGAGTTCTCAAGAGGGCATACATGGATCTCCTCAGGAAGAGAATATAAAATAGATATTTTGGGTGCACTGGGAGAAAGGAAAAGGAGGGATTAGGTGGAGAAAGAAGGGAAAGAATGAGTACTGGGAGAGACAACTGGAATTGGGGGAAATTTTGAGGGTAGGCAAGGTAGAAGCCAAGTGCAATGGAAACTTCCAGGAATCTATTAGGGTGGCCCTAGCAATGGCGGAAACAGATCCTGAACAGGACATCTCCTGTAACCAGCCAAGACTTCCAGTGGAGGGATTGGGACACCAACTTTGTAATTCTTGTCCTAAGAGTACATGTGACTAGTCAAAGTATTGAATTAAAATAACTTCAAGATGTTTCTCTTTGTATGGTTAATACAAGAACTGATAGAAAATGGTTGCTATTTCCAATACTTTTTGACATTTCATTGCTCCCTTCTAGTTAAATACATTTTATACAGCATAAAATATGTACATGCTTCAAAAAGTAAATATAAAATAATTCTAGCAGGGATTGCATCTGTTGTTGTAACTACTTTGTAATGGTTTTATTACGTAAGAACTTCGTGAATTTTGTTTTATTATGTATGATTGTTCTCTTATTCTGTAGTGAATAGAACAATACAATGCATACTTTTCTTTTTTTAATTTTTTATTAAATTATTCTTGTTACATCTCAAAGGTTATTAGATCCCTTGTATCCTCCCATTCTTCCCTCCCTCCTATTTTCCCCTTATTCCTCACCCCTGAGGGGGACTTCCTCCCCCTGTATATGCTCACTTTTCTTAGAATTTTGGAGTTCTTTTAAAGACATTCTTTCTATGTAATTCAGACTTGCCTTAAACTATTATTCCTGTGCCAGAGTTACTGTTTTTAGTTATAGGTATATGTCATATGTTTTGACTATAATCACATAAAAATATAAAAAGGTCATCTTTATTCCATAATTATATATTAGCAACTAGATTGCCGTAGTTTATGTGCTTCTTGTTTTCTTCCACATTCCGCTTTTAAAATAGTACATTAGGAAAGATTATTATTCATACTCTGCTGTGATTATATATACCTTGTTTACTGGTGTAGACTGCCAAATGTAGCTTGCAAAAAGTGGTATGTAAGCTAATTCTGAGATCATGGTAACAATATTTCTTCAAATACAAGTTTTGTTTCTTTTAGAGAAAACAGAATATAAATGCATTTAGTTCATTTTTTCAGTATATATTCTATAAAGTCTAAATTTGCTTTAATCTCCATAAAGGTTGGTTTATTTACTGAGTTTCCCTGTTTCCTTGGATCTAACTCTTCACTGATCCACAAACAATTTTTTGCTTGATTACCAAGACATTCATCTTTGGCATTCACTGAACTCCTGAGCTCTATGAAACTCCTTTAGCCTCTGCTCATGCATTCAGCTAGATGCTTCCCATTTTATATTTCTTGCTCTGTCTCTTAACAGTCTTCATAAACTTAAGCATAAGACGAATGTGTTTTCCTTCTCTTTTGATAATGCTTTTTAAATTTTGGACGTCCTAACCACTAATTGTTCAAATGTATGTGTCCATATTAAATGAAGCTTAATTGTTTGAAGGTTAAGATGTTTTTAGGGCCAGATAGATGTTTTAAGTTGATAATGACAAGATGTGATGCAGATTGATTTACATTCAGAAATTTAGATGCACCAAGATAGAAAAGATGCTTTCTTGAAGACTGTCAAACACAAATAGGCAAAACACTATGAATGTAACATTTATTTAATTCCTCATTGTTTCACGGTTCTTCTTAATATAGGTAGTTTATTATATATATGGGTAATAATATAAATATATATGGAAAATGTTTAATTTAATTTTTTAATTTAAAAAAATAACAATATTTTGTTTGTTTTTAGAAAAGGGGTTGAAATTCTGAACACTACACCAACAAATGTAAAAGTCAATAATGAATTTTAAAAACAACACAATCATATTCACTTCTTAGTGAAATTGTGGGGCAATATTTTGAAATGAGTATAATTTTTTAAAAAGCATGAACTTACTTTCTAAATTTTTTTTGGTTGTTAAAAAAAGTTACTGGGAAATCTTTTTTAATGATGTAAACTATAGCACTCAGGAAGCTAAGACAAGAGGACCATGTACTGTATGCTACCCTAGAGACAATACCAAGACTCTGATTCAAAGAAACACACACACACACACACACACACACACACATACCAGAGCAGGGGTGAGGGAATCCATGGGCAAGTAAACCTGCAAAGTCTTTTCTTTGGATAATCTTGTGGAAGGACATCTTAATCAACTGATGATAAGAATGAAAATTATGGGGGGGATCCAAGATGGCGGCGAGCAGTGTGGACCGCGTTTGGAGGCTCCAGTGAACAATTCAGGGAATTGCACAGATTTCTGAGCCAGGAACACCAAGGTCTGAACATCACGGCAGCGGGAGTGCTCCACGGTACGGAGGGACCAGGGTGCGGAGGACCTGCGTGCCCCTGCACACGGGAGAAGCGTGGATTTTCTATGATCGGAGCAGCAACGGCAGAGGCTACAGCACCAGCAGCACCAGCAGCAGAGGCTGAGGTTTGCAGCTCATAGCCTTCTGGTGGAGGCGATTGGTGTGGTGGCTGGTGGGAGTTACTGCAGGAGAGGGGACTTGGGGCAGGATTTGGGTCGTGTGGAGCCTTCGGACCCAGACTGGACTCGGCGGACAGTTCGGCCCCAGAGTCCCGGGTACTGGCCCAGCCCAGCAAGCAATTCTGTCCGAGGCACTAACTCAGCTTCCACCACAGCTCCCCTGCTGTGGCGCAGGCTTAGTTGAGCACACAGCGCCACGCTAGACAGCACCTCAGCTCAGCGGCAGCTCCCCTGCAGTGACACAGTCTGGGCTGAGCACTTGGTTTCACCACAGGCGCTAACTCAGAGCAGCCGCAGTTCTCCTGCTGTGGCGCAGGCTGGACAGAGCTCTCGGTTCCACCAGCTCTAAGACTCTGGTTGGACACAGTGTGCAGTTTTGAATCCAGAGTTCCTGGCTGAGATTTGTGGTCAGTTCGGGCCCTGAGTCAATAACTGACCACAGCTTGGTGCGTAGTCCCAGCCCAAAAATTCTGGCTGGACGCTGTGTGCATTTTGGGCTCAGAATCCCTAGCTGAGCTCGGCAGACGGTTCAGGCCCTGAGAATCTAGCTGAGTTCAGCCCGTGGTTCGGGCCCAGTGTTTCTGCCTGGACTTGGCAGGGAACACAGAAGGCTGTGGATACCTTGGCCTGACCCAACGCTCATTCAGAGACCCAGAACAATTGCAGGATCCACAGCACAGGGAGGCTGAAGATCACTGGCTGTGAGAGACCAGAACAACAGGGCTAACCACCTAACATCCACACCAGTGAAGTTTTGAGCTCCCAGCCTAAGGAAATCATGAGAAAACAAGTGAATCTATCATCAGACACCCTCCATCCAACTCTGGAAGCTACCCAACAAAAACAAAAATGGCAAGATGTCTAAAGGACAACGAAAAAGCATACGCAAAAAACTCCAAAACAACATGGCGTCTCCAGTTTCCAGCTATCCCAAAGAAAACAACCCAGAGAACTCAAATACAATGGAAATACAAGAAAATGACCTCAAATCCTTAGTAATGAGGATGATAATGGAGGAAACAAATAAAATTCGTAATCAAATACAGGAAGACGCAGACAAACAGGTGACAGACATAAAAGAAGCACATAGAATGGAACTGGAAAAATTGCAGGAAAATACAAACAACCAGATGAAAAAAATAAATAAAACGGTTCAAGCTCTGAAGACCTATAAAGAGGCAATGGAAGAAACTCTGGAATATACAAAAAATTAGATGAAAGAAATCAAAAAATCAGTTCAAGATCTGAAAATGAAAATGGATTCAATGATAAACACACAGACAGAAGAAAAACGAGAATGTGAGACCTCAGAGAAGTACGCGAGCAACACAGAGGTGAGCTTTTCTAACAGAATCCAAGAGATGGAAGACGAATCTCAGGGCTAGAAGATACAATCACAGATATTGAATCAACCATTAAAGAAAATGCCAAATCTGGAAAACTCCTGACACAAAACATCCAGAAATTAAGGACACCATGAAAAGAAGAAATTTGAGGATAATAGGCATTGAAGAAAGAGAAGACCATCAGACTCCAGGGCCCAGAAACTATTCTCAACAAAATCATAGAAGAAAATTTCCCCAATCTAAAGAAAGAAATGCCTATAAACATACAAGAGGCCTACAGAACACCAATAGAATTGACCAGAAAAGAAAAACTGCCCGCCATATAATAATCAAAACACAAAACATGCAGAACAAGAAAAATATTAAAAGCTGCAAGGGAAAAGGGCCAAATAACATTTATGGTAAACCTATCAGAATTACACCCGACTTCTCAGCAGAGACCATAAAAAGCCAGAAGGGCCTGGACAGAGATCCTGCAAACCCTAAGAGACCACAGATGCCAGGCCAGACTACTTACCCAGCAAAATTATCATAACCATTGATGGAGAAAACAAAATATTCCATGACAAAAACAAATTCAAACAGTACTTATCCACAAATCCAGCTTTACAGAAGGTACTAGAAGGAAAACTCCATCCCAAAGGGTCAAGATACAACCAAAACTACCCAGGAAATAAATAACTATCCCATGGCAAAAACACAACTACACAAACGCTCGACTGGAACCAACATCAAAATTAAGACTCTTAACAGTCATTGGTCATTAATATCTCTCAACATCAATGGCCTCAATTCTCCAATAAAAAGACACAGACTAACTGAATGGGTACATAAACAAGATCCAACATTCTTCTGCATTCAAGAAACACATCTCACCCATAATGAAAGGCATTACCTCAGGGTAAAAGGTTGGAAAAAATATTCCAAGCAAATGGTCACAAGAAGCAAGCAGGCGTAGCCATTTTTGTATCGAACAAAATATACTTTGAACCAAAATTAATCAAAAGGGATGAGGAGGGACACTTCATACTCATCAAAGGTAAAGTCAACCAAGATGACATCACAATTCTGAACATCTATGCTCCCAATACAAGGGCACCCACCCTTGTAAAAGATCTCCTAAAAAAGCTTAAACCACACATCGATCCCCACACAATAATAGTGGGGGACTTCAACACCCCACTCTCACGGAAGGATAAGTCATTGAAACAGAAACTAAACCGAGAAATAATATCACTAACCAATGTCATGGGTCAAATGGATCTAACAGATATCTATAGAACCTTTCACCCAAACAAGAAAGAATACACCTTCTTCTCTGCATCCCATGGAACCTTCTCCAAATTTGATCACATCGTAGGTCACAAAGCAAGCCTCATAGATACAAGAGGATTGAAATAATACCTTGTATCCTATCAGATCACCATGCTCTTAGGCTGCAATTCAACAACAACAGAAATAACAAAAAGCCTACACGTACGTGGAAACTAAACAACTCTCTGCTAAATGACACCTGGGTCAGGGAAGAAATAAAGAAAGAAATCAAGGAGTTTCTGAAATTCAATGAAAATGAAGAAACAATATACCCACATTTGTGGGATACATTGAAAGCAGTGCTAAGAGGAAAATTCATAGCACTAAGCGCCTTTAAAAAGAAATTGGAAACATAAGCATCTTAACAACACAACTGGAAGCCCTAGAAAAAAAAAAGCAGAAACACCCAAGAGGAATAGACGTCTGGAAATAATCAAACTCAGGGGTGAAATTAACAAATTAGAAACTAAGAAAACAGTCCAAAGAATCAACAAAACCAAAAGCTGGTTCTTTGTGAAAATCAACAAGATAGACAGACCATTAGCCAAACTAACTAAAAGGCAGAGAGACAGTATTGATATCAACAAAATCAGAAATGAAAAGGGAGACATAACAACAGACACTGAAGAAATTCAAAGAATCATAAGATCCTACTTTGAAGGCATATACGCCACAAAATTTGAAAATCTAAGGGAAATGGACGATTTTCTTGATCAATTTCACTTGCCAAAGTTGAATAAAGAACAGATAAACAAGCTAAATAGTCCCATTTCCCCTACAGAAATAGAAGCAATCATCGATGGTCTCCCAACCAAAAAAAAGCCCAGGGCCAGATGGTTTCAGTGCAGAATTCTACCAGACCTTCAAGGGCGAGCTAATACCGATACTCTTCAAGCTACTCCAAAAGATAGAAATGGATGGAAAATTACCAGATTCATTCTATGAGGCCATAGTCTCATTGATACCTAAACCTCACAAAGACTCAACAAAGAAAGAGAATTTCAGACCAATTTCTCTTATGAACATAGATGCAAAAATACTAAATAAAATACTTGCAAAACGAATACAGGAACACATCAAAGATATCATTCATCATGACCAAGTAGGCTTCATTCCAGGCATGCAGGGATGGTTTAATATACAGAAATCCATCAATGTAATCCACCATATAAACAAACTGAAAATAAAAAACCACATGATCATCTCCTTGGATGCAGAGAAAGCATTTGATAAAATTCAACACCCATTCATGTTTAAAGTTTTAGAGAGATAGGGGATACAAGGCATTTTCCTCAACATAATAAAGGCTATATACAGCAAGCCAATAGCCAAAATCAAAGTAAATGGTGAGATACTCAAGGAAATTCCTCTAAAATCGGGAACAAGGCAAGGCTGCCCACTCTCTCCATATCTCTTCAATATAGTACTCGAAGTTCTAGCCAGAGCAATAAGACAACAAAAGGAGATCAAGGGTATCCAAATGGGAAAGGAGGAAGTCAAATTATCCCTATTTGCAGATGATATGATAGTGTACATAAGTGACCCTCAAAATTCCACCAGAGAACTCCTAAAGCTGATAAACACCTTCAGCAAATTGGCTGGATACAAAATTAACTCAAAAAAATCTGTAGCCTTCCTATACACAAATGACAAGCTTGCAGAGGAAGAAATTAGGAAAACCACACCCTTCACATTAGCCACAAGCAATGTAAAATATCTAGGAGTTACCCTAACTAAGCAAGTGAAGGACTTGTATGAAAAAAAATTTCAAAACTCTGAAGAAAGAGATTGAAGATGACCTGAGAAGATGGCATGATCTTCCTTGCTCATGGATCGGGAGAATTAACATAGTAAAAATGGCCATCCTACCAAAAGCAATCTACAGATTCAATGCAATCCCTATCAAAATACCTACACAATTTTTTAAAGACATTGAAAGTTCAATTCTGAACTTCATATGGAAAAACAAAAAACCCAGAGTAGCTAAAACAATCTTGTACAATAAAAGGTGTTCTGGAGGAATCTCCATACCTGATCTCAAACTGTACTATAAAGCAATAGTACTTAAAACAGCATGATACTGGCACAGCAACAGGCTGGTTGATCAGTGGAATCAAATCGAAAACCCAGATATGAATCCACACATATATGGTCACTTGATTTTTGACAAAGAAGCCAAATCCATTCAATGGAAAAAGGATAGCATCTTCAACAAATGGTGCTGGTCTAACTGGCAGTCTATGTGTAAAAAAATGCAACTGGACCCATATTTGTCACCTTGCACAAAACTCAAATCCAAATGGATTAAAGACCTCAACATAAAACCAGAGACACTAAGCCACTTAGAGAAAAAAGTGGGAAAGAGCCTGGAACATATTGGCACAGGAGACAACTTCCTGAACAGAACACCAACGGCCCAGGCCTTAATGTCAACCATTAATAAATGGGACCTCATGAGGCTGAGAAGCTTCTGTAAGGCAGGAGACACTGTCAAGAGAACAAAGCGACAGCCTACAGACTAGGAAAAAATCTTCACCAACCCTACCTCTGACAAAGGTCTAATATCCAAAATATATAAAGAACTCAAGAAATTAAACACCACCAAACCGAATAACCCAATTGAGAAATGGGGCTTGGAACTAAACAGAGAATTCTCAACAGAGGAGTATCAAATGGCTGAGAAACACTTAAAGAAATGCTCAACCTCCTTGGTCATCAGGGAAATGCAAATCAAAACAACTCTGAGATTCCATCTTACACCCATCAGAATGGCTATGATCAAAAACTCAAGCGACACCACATGCTGGCGAGGATGTGGGGAGAGAGGAACACTCCTTCATTGCTGGTGGGAATGCAAACTAGTACTGCCACTTTGGAAATCTATCTGGTGCTATCTCATAAAAATGGGAATAGGGCTTCCTCAAGACCCAGCTATTCCACTCCTTGGAATATACCCAGAAGATGCTCCAGCACACAACAAGAAAATTTGGTCAACCATGTTCATAGCAGCCTTATTCATAATAGCCAGAACATGGAAACAGCCTAAGTGTCCCTCAGTAGAAGAGTGGATAAAGAAACTGTGGTACATATACACTATGGAATACTACTCAGCTTTTAAAAACAAGGAATTCCCGAAATTTGTGGATAAATGGATTGAGCTAGAAATTATCATAATAAGTGAGTTAACCCAGAAGCAGAAAGAATCAAATGGTATATACTCACTTATATCTGCATACTAGCCCAAGGGGCATGTCCCACGAAAGCCTTCACTTACCAGGAAACTGGGACAGAGGGGAAGGCATCCCATTGAGACTCTAAATGAGAGATGCATGAGAGAATAGCAAAATAAAAGGATACAGAGGGTCCTAGAAACTACAAGTAGAACATTATGATAGGCAGATTTGGGCCCAGGGGTCCCGCTCAAACTAAGGCACCAGCCAAGGACAATACAGGCGGTAAACTTTAAACCCCTTCCCAGATCTAGCCAATGGTCAGAACATTCTCCACAGTTGAGAGGAGAGTGTGATATGACTTTCTCACGTACTATGGTGCCTCACATTGACCATATCCCCTGGAGGGGGAGACCTGGTGACACTCAGAGGAAGGATAGCAGGTAGCCAAGAAGAGGCTTGATACCCTATGAGAATATATAGGGGGAGGTAATCCCCCTCAGGAACAGTCATAGGGGAGGGGATTAATGGGAAAATGGGGGGGGAGGAATGGGAGGATACAAGGGTTGGGATAAACATTGAGATGTAACAAGAATAAATTAATTAAAAAAAAACAATATAAAAAAGAAAAAAGAATGAAAATTATATAGTAGAAATGAAAAATAGACTAACAATTTCTTTTATATGCTTTCTTGTAAGCAGTTATTGAACTTTACAGCTAATGTAGCAGAATTACCTCTTTTGGCTACTGGAAATGGAAGACACAAATGCTTTGTACATGCTAGTCAAGGGCTTCACAAGTGAACCATATCCCAAGCTCTTCTTTCCCCTTTGTTTTGTACTGTTACCTGTTTATATGTTGTTATCATTTCCTCATTTTAAAAGAGTTTATCTGAGGTGAAAGTACAGCTTAGTTGTAGATGTTCATTTAGTATGCACAACACCTTGACTTCAGTCCAAAGGCAGCCAATTAAAAGGAAAGTGAAAAATTGCATTACCCTATATGAGGAATATAAGGCCCTCTTCTGGTTTGATACCAAGCCCTCCATGGTTACCGTTAATTCCACTCCTTCTTATCTCTTACAAAATGTTGCCTTCCTCTCTTTTATGACCTGATTACATGCATATCTACATTCAATTTGATCTGCCATCATATGGTCAGATATTTCCTGTCATTGAAAACCTACATAGGAATAGAAAGATCTATGAGGAATGTTTAACTTTGGAAAATATAAGTCATTAATACCTTAATAAGAACAGCATATATTTTGCAACTACTGTTCCTCAAATTGGCCCTATAACTGTTAGGATACTCAAACTGTAACATATGGTCATTAAAAATATAGTATAACAAAGAAGGAAAAAGATGTATTTTATGGACCTTTGTAAGGCAAAAAAGGTGGAGCTCTTTTTATTTTCTCTACTCCACGCTTGACTCTGCCTCAATAAAAACTAGAAGAAACTATCTTATCTGGATAACATAAACTTAAGAGGTTCTAAAGTCATTGATGTAACACAAGTAAGCCTTCTTAGGAAGTTTGTTGGGCTATTGTAGGAGGGAAAATAATGGAACAATATTTTGTTCATAAAATATGAGATTATCAGTAAGTTCAAATTTCTAAAAATACAATAGGGAATACACAGATAATCATGGAAAGAAAAAATTTAAAGGGAAACAATGTTTTGAGTATTCAATAAGTCACAGGCACTTTGCCAGTGTGATCATATAGGAAATTTTCTTTTATGATGGACATGTTGAATAGCAATTATAATTCCAGCACTTGAAAGTCTGATGCAGAAAGATCATCATGAATTTTGGCTAACCTGAGCTATATGATGAGTTCCAGGCCACCCCAGGCTATAGTTTGAGATGATGCTTAAAACTGAGAACACAAACAAAAGAAGGATCTCTTGAGTCTCAAAGTATCACTTTAAGTCATGTTGTCTTAACCTCAGATATAGTTTCCATTTATGGCAGGACAATTTTTGGAGGTTTCTGTGAAAAGTACCATTTTGCACATTGGAAACCTTTATTAGTAACCAGGTACACTCACCCTAATTATGCAAAATTGTCTCCAGAGATTTACAGATATCGCCTGATGGGGTGACTCTCACCCAGAAACTTCTGCTTTCAAGAACTGCCCCTATGTGTCAGTTGTATACACTGAAATTACAAACCTTGAGTAGCTTGGTCACATGATAAAGACATAGAAAATGGAATTTGAATGCAAGCCATCTTTTCTTAAAAGCTCTTACTTTTTTATTCTGATATACCAATAACAACTATATATTCTTCTTTTTATATAATTCAGTTATTTTCAACTATTTTTTTTATTATTTTGAACAAAAGAAGTATATAAAACTACAGCAAGTCTATCAAAATAGGTGTTTGCACAGTTTCATGAAATTCTTTAGGGAGTCATTATAAGCTTCCAGGATTTTCAATCACTGTACAGGATCACTTAATATTAAGTCTATTTAAATTTTAAAACTCTATTATTTAAGTCCATTTGTAAAATATTTAAAAATAAAAGAATATACTAGTACTCCACATTACCAAACTAAGACTTCATAAGCTTGGCAACATTTTCTTCCAGTTACACTGGTTAAGGGACTAAAACTATATTTGGCATAAAAAACATAAAATATTAGGTCTCTGTTTTCAAATCATCCTTTATGTTAATATCATACTAAGAATAACTAAACATATTTACATATTCATATGATAGGGTTGATTAACAAAATATTATTCTAACATGAAAAATTAAACACAACAATGCCAAGCTATTTCTTATAGGACTTTATGTAATCTGTTCCTCAGTATTTAGTATGTCTGCCCTACTTCCTTTTAGTCCCAGGGCACAATTACCGCTGTTTACTTCTAGGACAACATTATTTACAGGCTGAACTCCCATCAAGAGGGGTTCCTTTCTCTGTCAGCAATGGCTTAATAAAATAGCCTTTCCCCTTTTGAGACAGGCCTGTAAATTCTCTGTCCAAATGGAAATGCTGTAGGTCATTTTCTTCTAATTGCTTGTGGAAAAGGATTGACAAGCCACCACACAATTTAACTTGATTGGCAGCTACCTCTCAGTAGTCCAAGCCTAAACCAACAATTTCAGAATAAAATTTAGATGTCTTTGCAGTGTCTAGTGATAAAAATTACCTTTATCCTGAATTGTTTGGTAAAAAATTAAAGAAAAATTGTTTCTTGCAATTATTTAAAACTGGATGTGATGTCATTGCTTAACAATCCTCTGAACTACTTCTAGTTAATTGGTTTACAATTTTCCATATGTGAAAAAGCAAGAAACGTAAGGAATAGAACACTTGATTTGAAATTATTTTAATTTTATTGTTAATATTTATTTTATTTATGTGTGTGCTTGAGTGTATGTGTGTGTACTACATGCATGTAGAAGCCCACAGATGTCAGGGGAGGGCATCAGATTTGCTGGAACTGGAGTGCTGGAGGCTGAGAACCAAAATGGGTCCTCTGCAAAAGCAGTAAGTGCTTAGAATTACTGAGCCATCTCCCAAAAATACATACAAACATACATACATACATACATACATACATACATACATACATACATTTAAAATTATTGTGGTATGCTTTAAGAAATACATAAGGATGATAATGTTCTTACATATTTTGTCTAACAGAAATGTTTCTATTCTTCTCAGTTCTATTTGTCAGTATTTCACCCAACATCACACAATGCCAAGATTATTCCTGATAACTGATGTCTTCTTTTATGTAAAATAAGTTTGAATTCCATCTATTAAGGCACATTCTAAAATAGTGGAACTGGATCATTTTCTTTAAAGAAGGTCAAAATTCTTTAAGGGTGTTTATGAGTTGTGCTAGAGTTTTTAGAAAAAAAAAACACGAGGGAATAGTCATGTCTTGATCACCAATCTTCAAACACTTTCATCTAATTTAAACACTTAATAATAATTGAGGTTTGGGGCTGGAGATATTGTTCAGTGGTTAAGAGTTCTTACACTTGCAGATGGCCTGAGGTCTGTTCCCAGCAGCTGCACGGTAGTTCACAACCATCCATAACCCCAGTTCTAGGGAAATCAATCTCCTCTTGGGCATCAGGCACACACATGCTCCACAGACATATATTCAGGCAAAACACCCATAAACCTAAAATAAAGAGAAAATTAAAAAAGGAAAGTTGGTTTGAAAATCTATATTTCCCACAATTAAATATAGGGATGTGGGATTGTTTTCGCACTCATATTTTAAACAAGTAGCTTAATAGAAAGTTGAATTCCCATATGTATCTCAGTTCTGATAATCATATATTTCTGTGACATTTGGACACCTTAAGTGTAATATTTGGCAGAGGATGAGATAGGAAGAAGGCAAATGATATTTTATGATGAAAATACTGTGGCTCAAGCACAACTTGGGGTGGTTTTAGAAGATGTTCTAGGGATCCTTGGTCAAACTTTTAGAATCCATACTTCACACTGAAAATTATGTTCCATAGAATGTCAGTATGTTTCACTTTTCTATTCGAAACTAGTAAAATATTCCCTTTGTGAATTGCATCAGAAATGTAAGTCTGATCTCAGCTTGAGAATAACATTTTATTCAGTGATTTTATTTTGCTTTCTGCAGAAAAGTTTGCTGTATGTGTGTATGGCATAATAAGTATATTAATTTGTGAAAGTTTTATATATTCAGCAGCCCTGACATTGCTATTTTTCCCGTAGAACATTGTTTTTCTAATTTTTATTTTTAAATTTTTATATGGTGTGTGTGTGTGTGGTGGGCCATATGTGAGTACACACATACACAGGGGAGGGGGAGAGAGGGAGGGAGGGAGGGAGGAAGGGTGGGAGGGAGTGAGGGACAGAGAAAGAGAGAGGGGGGAACAGAAGAAGGTGAGAGATACAAAGACACACACACACACACACACACGTACACACACACTTGGATTCTACAGTAATTAAGAGCCTTCTTCTAATAAGAAAATGAATTAGAATGGCATGCTAACTTAGTTGGAGGTAGATTTAGCTGTCATAGAAAAAAGGGAGTCCAACAAAGTCGTAATTGGTATTCAGTGGGGTGGTAAGGCAGACACCAAAAGCATGTGTAGGAAACATTTTTGTTCTTAGAAAATGTGGTATTTTTTGTTTTGCTTTGTGGTATTGCAAATTGAACCTAGGATGTGTACATGCTAGGCAATCATTATACGACTAAGTTGTAACATTAGTTCTGGATATTTCTTTTGATTATATTTCTTCAGCAATTTTGCCTTTCTCTTCCCTTATCTGATAGAGCTAGCTAGTGGATAAATAATAATTATGCAAACTATCCCTTATCCTTGTAACATGACATTTTGAGACTATCTTTTATATTTTGTGAATGAAGATGAGACACAAAGGCACAATTCTGTTTGGATAATAAGTAATTGGCTTGGTATTAAATCAGCTTATGGACATACTCTACTCCAACCCCCAACTCCAGGAGAACTTGGGTTTATGTTATTTACTTATAAAAGCTATATATGTGAAAAATATTTAAGCATATAAAGTACATAAAGCCAATTTTCTGATCTTATGAACTTAGAACAAAAGAGAACATTTTTAGCTCTTGCAGCAAATGAGCATGGTTTATAAAGATTTCTTTTAAATTGCTTGAATATTAAGTTTCATTTTTCAAAAATAAGAATATATGAAATGACAAGTGAACATTTTATTTCACTTGGGTATTTTGTAATATTTTAAGTGTTTCTGGATTTTAATGTATCCATTTTCACAGGAGTATTTCTTCACTTCATTCTCCAGTTTCAGAAAAAGTCAGTGCTAATTTTATGCACACAGACATGCTATTGTTCTGGAAAAAAAATCTGACAAGAACAATTACTTTGCCCTGGTGACAAATTGTTTAGCCTAAATAACAGTGCCATCTGCTGAGAAGTACTAGTGAATCCCAGGGAAGCTTTTATTGTAGAGGACTCATTTTGATCAGGTGCACAAGAGCTGATGATTAAAATAAGCAAACAAAAAGACCTCAGAGGAGGTAATGGTAAAGTTAAAACCTAGGGAGACAGAACCTCAGCATACAGGAAAATCAGAAGAATAATGAGGAATCACAAGACAAAAATGGCTTGATATATTATAAAACAAATCATCAGTACAAGCATTTTGAAAACTTTTTAAAAAACACTCAAAAACAATAATTATACTGCAAAAGAAACATCTTGCTAGTAGATTTGACAAAAGGGTATCATTTAATTAAAACAAACTGATCAACAGGAAATAGGTTCTTTTCGTTTGTTTTTTTGTTAATTTACTTTACATCCTGGTTGTAGCCCACTCCCAGTCCCACCCTCCCTCTCTCTCCTCCTTTCCCCCTTCCCTATTCCTCAGAACACAGGACACCCCCTTCCCACCCACCTCAGCTCATTCAGTCCCATAAGGACTGATCTTGTCCTCTTCCCCTGTGGCCTGACAAGGCAGTCTCACCAGGCGAAGTGATCAAAAAGCTATCAACAGAGTCCATGTGAGAGACAGCTCCTGCTCCCATTATTAGAGAACAGACAATGAAGTCTGAGCTGCCCATAAGCAACATCTGTGTTGAGGGCCTAGGTACAGTCCACACATAGATCTTGATTGGTGCTTCAGGCTCAGAAAGCCCGTCTATGTCCTGGTTAGTTAGCTTTATTGGTATTCTTGTGGAACTCCTGTCACCTCCAGGTCCTTTTCGCCTTCTGCTCACTTTTCCACAATACTCCTTCTGTATTGCCCACTTTTTTGCTATGAGTCTCAGAATATGTTTCCAGGCATTGCTGGGTGGAGCCTTTCAGAGGACAACTCTGCTAGGCCCCTGTCTGCAAGCATAACAGAGTATCATTAATAGTGTTGGCTTCCTCCCATGAGGTGGGTCTTGGGTTAGGTCCAGCATTGGTTGGATATTCCCTTCATCTCTGCTCTATCTATTCTCTCTTTATCCCTGAATATATTGTAGGCAGGCTAAACTTTGAGTCCAAGTCTTTGTGTTGGGTTGGGGTTTCCCAGTCCCTACTAGGAGTCTTATCTAGTTGATGGAAGGTCCTCTTCAGTTTCTATGGCCTCTGGACTAGTCTGGGCTAGTGTCCCCCTCAGATCCTCCCAGGAGCCTACCCTGACTTAGATCTACAAATTGTCACAGAGATACCCTTGCCCACAGTTTTTTTTCTCGACAGGTCTTCTGCTTTCCCTTGCCCATTCTCCCAAGGTCTGATCTTTACCCTCATATGTCTCAGTGCTCCCTTTCCTACCTCCTTCCTTCTTCTTAACTACTATCTCTGTCTATTCTATTTCTCCTTCTGAGTGAAATTTAAGCATCCTCCTTTGTGTCCTCCTTGTTATTTATCTTTGTTGGTCTGTGTATTGTACTATGTCAATCTTGTACTATATGACTAAATCCACTTAAACGAGAGTGCATACCATGTGCATCTTTCTGGAACTGGGTTGCCTCACTCAAGATGATCTTCCATCCATCTGCTGGCAAATTTCATTATTTCTTTGTTTTAAATAGCAGAGTAGGACCCTACTGCATAAATATATCACAGTTTCTTTATCTTTTCTTCATTTGAGGGACATCTAGGCAGTTTTCAATTTTGGCTATTTCGAATAAAGCTGCTATGATTGTTGAGCAAGTGTCCTTGTTGTGTCGTAGGACATCTTTTAGATATATGAACAGTAGTCATATAGAGGCTTGGTCGTGAGGTATCACTATTCCCAATTTTCTGAGAAAGTCCCAGATTGATTTCCAAAGTGGTTGTACCAGTTTGAACTCCAATCAGCAATGGAGGAATGTTCTCCTTTCTCCACATCCTTACCAGCATTTGCTATCATTTTTTTTTTTATCTTAGCCATTCTGATAGGTGTAAGATTGAATCCCAAAGTCATTTTGATTTGCATTTTCCTGATAACTAAGGATATTAGGCATTTCTTTAAGTGTTTCTCTGCCATTCAATATCTTTTGTTGAGAATTCTCTGTTTAGGTCTTTGCCCCATTTTTAAAAATTGAGTTATTTTGTTTGTTACTGTTTACTTTTTTGAGTTTCTTATATATATATATATATTGCATATTATGCCTTTGTTGGATGTAGAATTGATGAAGATCTTTTCCCAATCTATAGACTGTTGTTTTGTTCTATTGACAGTGTTCTTTGCCTTTCAGAACCTTTTCAGTTTCAAGAGATCTTATTTATTAATTATTGATCATAGGGCCTCTGCAAGAAATAATCAAGCTCAGGGATGAAGAAAATAAAGTAGAAACAAAGAGAACAGTCCAAAGAATCAAGGAAACCAAGAGCTGGTTCTTTGAGAAAATCAACAAGACTGACAAACACTTAGCCAAATGAACTAAAAAGTGGAGGAAGAGTACCAAATTAACAAAATCCGAAATGAAAAGTGTGACATAACAGCAGACACTGAGGAAACCCAAAGAATCATTAGGTTTTACTTCTAAAGCCATTATTCCACAAAACTGGAAAATATAAGGGATATGGACACATTTCTTGATAGACTTCACCTACCAAAGTTAAATTGAGATCAGGTAAACAGCTTAAACTGTCCTATAACCCCTAAGGTAATTGAAGCAGTTATCAAAATCTCCCAACCCTCCCCCCAAAAATGCATAGGGCCAGATGGTTTTAGCACATAATTCTACTGGACTTTCAAAGAAGACCTAGCCCCAATGCTTCTCAAACCATTCCACAAAATAGAAACAGAAGGAATGTTGTCAGACTTATTGTATGAGGCACAAACACCCTGATACCTAAACTATACAAAGACTCAACAAAAAAAAGATAATTTCAGATCAACTTCACTCATGAACACTGCTACAAGGGATACAAGGCCAATACTTAAACATAATAAAGGGTAGGTACAGAAGCCTATAGCCAACATCACATTAAATGGACAGAAACTCAAAACAATTCCACTAAAACTAGGGACAAAGCTGCCCACTCTCTCCATACCTCATCCATATAGTACTAGAAGTTCTAGTCCAAGCAATAAGACAAATAAAGGAGATCAAGGGGATCCAAATTGGAAAGGAAAAAGTCAAAGTATCACTATTTGCAGATGATATATAGTATACATAAGCAACCACAAACATTTCACCAGAAATCTCCTACAGCTAACACCTTCAGCAAAGTGGCTGTATATAAGATTTATTTTCAAAAATTAGTAGCCCTCTTGTACATAAATGACAAACTGGCTGAGAAAGAAAATAGCGAAATGACACCCTTCACAATAGCCACAGATAATATTAAAAAGTATCTTGGTGTAACTCTAACAAACCGAGTCAAGGACCTGTATGACAACAACTTCAAGTCCCTGAATAAAGAAATTGAAGAAAGTATCAAAATTTACAAAGATCTCCAATGCTCATGGATTAGTAGGAATAACATAGTAAAAATGGTCATCTTACCGAAAGCAATCTACAGGTTCAATGCAATCCACATCAAAACACCAACACAATTTTTATGGACCCTAAAAGATCAATTCTCAACTTCATATGGAAAATTAAAAAACCCAGAATAGCAGAAACAATGCTATACAACAAAAGAACTTCCGGAGATATCTCCATCCCTGAATTCAAGCTATTCTACAGAGAAATAGTAATGAAAACTGGATGGTACTGGCATAGAAATAGACTCATGAATCAATGGAATCAAATTGAAGACCTAGAAATAAATCCACACACTTGCGGAAAGTTCATTTACAACAAAGGACCCAAAACCATACAATGGAAGAATGATAGCATTTTTAACAAATGGTTCTGGTCCAACTGTATGTATACATGAAAAAATGCAAATGAAACCCTATTTATCACCCTGAACATGACCATATAGTGGGGGAGGAGGTCCCGCTCAGTCTTAGACCTAGGGGAGGGAAATAGGGTGAAAGTGGGAGGAAGGGAGGAATGAGAGGATACAAGTGATGGGATAATAATTGAGGTGTAATCTGAATGAATTAATAAAATTAATATAAAAATAAACAAATAAAAACTAATGTCCAAGTGAGTAAAAGATCTCAACATAAACCAGACACACTGAATCTGTTAGAAAAGAAAGTAAGGAAGAGCCTTGAACTAATTGGAATAGGAAACAACTTCCTGAACAGAACACCAGAAGCACAGGAAATAGATTCATATAATAGTTAAGACTTGTAATGATCAAATGAACATTGGTGCTAGATGCCATCATTTACTAACTAAGAGTAAGAAAAGCATTACTTTCAACCATGTTGACATTTTACTGATACCTGATGTTTGTTTCAGTATATCACAAAAGTCTATTTACAAATCAATGTCTAAAATGAGCTTATTGAATATTATATTGTTGTCTTCTAATTTCTTGTTGTCTCTTTTTCCTTTCCTATCCTTTCTTTCTTTCTTTCTTTCTTTCTTTCTTTCTTTCTTTTTTCCTTTCTTTCTTTGGGTTTTCAAACAGGGTTTCTCTGTGTAGCCCTGGCTGTCCTGGACTCGCTTTGTAGACCAGGCTGGCCTCGAACTCACAGAGATCTACCTTCCTTTGCCTCCCTGAGTTCTGGGATTACAGGCGTGCACCACCATGTCCAACTAGTTGTCTCTTTTAATCATATCCCAGTGACAGTGCTGCAGTTACTAATGGTGTACTGAGCATGAAAGGATCCTGTGATAATAATAACAGATTTGCTTTAGAATGCTATTGAACAAAATGAAACAGTAATTAATCCCTATTATGCCATCAACGAAAAGCATAATTGAGAATATATTACAAATAGAAGTATATTTTAGCAAGTCTATCTCTATATTAGAGTAATAGAATTCTGAAATGGATATATATACCCTGCTGTCTTAAAGGGTAAAGGGTGTTTAATGAATATATTCTGACAATGGTAAATGGAGCATAATGGTTTTCATTGTTTTAATACATTTCTCTACAAAAGCTTTAGGTTTTTGTGTTATATGTGGCCAAAAGAAAATTGAAAATTCATAGCAAATCTCAAGAATTGTATCTTCTCATATTCTTACATTTTAATTCTTGAGCTTTCTGCACTCATTTTGACTTTTGTCTCATATGATTGGATTTAGCATTGTTGGCTGATGTGAAAACAAATCCAGTGTGTGTGTGTGTATGTGTGTGTGTGTGTGTGTACTAGGTGAATTCAGCCAATTTATAATAACTGATAATTTTGTTAATGTAATTCTGTGTTCACTTATACTTATGTTCATTCTCTCTTATACATTTCAATTTGGGAAGCTTTGAATTTCTACAATTGCTGTCTTTGTATTAATACCTATAAATAGCCTTCTTAATGCTCTCTTTATTTGACTGATGCTTATTTGTTCCCTGGTATAGTTGTAATTTTAGCTATTAACATTAATTTCCATTTTCTTCTGTTTTCTGAGTATCAGGTTTGAAATCAAATGAATTTTTTAATTTTAAGATTTGGCCTGCTGGGGCTAGAATATACCTCAACAATTAAGAGTACTTATTGCTCTTCGATAGGACCTAGGACTGGATCCCAGCACCTATACAGTAACTAATAACTACTTATAACTCCATTTCTAGGGCATCCAATACCCTCTTCTGTCTTCGCTAGGTTCCTGTATGGATATGGTTAACATACATTCAAGCAGGCCAGTATTCATACACATAAATAAATACATGATTAAAAGACTTACAGGTCCTGAGCATGTTTGTGCATACTTTTAACCCTAGCACTCAGGAGGCAGAGGCAGGCAGATCTCTGTGAGTCAAGGTCAGTCTGATCTACATAGTGAGTTCCAGGATAGCCAGACCTACATAATGAGATACTGTCTCAAAAAGAAAAACAGAGTGAGAGCATGCATGCACAAGTGAGCAAGCAAGTAAATGAGAGAGAAAGAGATAGGACAAAGACAGAAAGACAGAGAGAGACATATAGGTATTAAGTACATCCTATTTTTCTCACTTTTATTTTTTCCCAGTTCCATATCTGAGCATATCTTTGTTTTTAGAAAATACAGCCTAACCTATAATATTATTGCCTTCTTATTGTCTTATGTATACGCAACACTTAATTCCCACAGGTGTTAATTCCCACAAAACACATTTATGTGTGTTCTACTAGGAAAACTTTCACTGCAAGTGCATTTGCAGAATTATTTAACATTCAAAAGTGTGTCTATGAACTGATCTTAATTTTTTATTGCCTTGGTATAAAATCCTGAACTTTTCTTTTTCATGGAATAGTAAATAAGCATCTTACTGTCTTTGCACATTATTGCTAGACAATCGGATGATGATTCATTTGCTTAGGTGTGACTCAAATTTTCAATAAAAATTGTTTCTTTTAGTTCAAAAGTTCTATAAGATCTATATCAATGTTGATGGATTTTGTTGATTTTTTCTCAAGAAAATACTTTCAACCTACTTAGGAATTAAGTTTTAATGTTTAATAAAATGATTTAAAAATTCACTTTAGAGAGTGAAACTCACTTATTTTATTTATATCATATCACTTTATTTCTTTCATTTTCATAAGTTTATTTTTATTTGTGTACATTAACTGTTTATACTTCTGGTGATTGCTGTGATTTTTTAATAAATATGTATAATATGCTCTTACTTTCCTCAGCTACCTTCTTCCTTACCCTTGGCAAACACAACTTCCACAAGCTCTATTAATCAGTATTATACATGTAGATCAACATTTTTTGGCTTCCATATATAAGTAGTTGTAATATTTATTTTCTTGTGTCTAGTATATTTTACTTAACATAATGTCCTCTAATTCTTTCTATTTTGCTGAAAAATTAATGGTATAAGTATCTTTGTCTCAAAAATTCCTTCTTTTCTTTCTCTTTGTAAAGACAGAATTTGAGTGTATACTCCTAGCTGGCCTGGAAGTTGCTGTATAGACAGAGCTAGCATCAAACTTTTAAAGACTTATGTGCCTCTGCCTTCGAAGTTTTGGAATTAAAGGGGTGTGCAATCATCCTTGGCCAAGATGTCCTTCTTTATGGTTAAGCAATGTCCTGTGTATGTACACTCTATAATTTCTTATCCATTCACTGGCATCAAAGTTGATTCCATATGCTTTATTCAGCATTTTCAACAACTGTAATATGGATATGTGTTAGTTTGGTAATTGACTTAATTGTTTTTGGAGTTGTGCTGGGAGGTTGATCATATAGAAGATGTTTTCACCTTTATTATACATTTCCATTCTGTTCTTGATAATTATCATGTGAATTTTACATTCCCTGTTTAGCAGAGATCACTAACAGCAGAAGACAAGGAGCCTGAAATGGCCACCTCCTGTAGCCATATGGTACTTCCATTGGAGAGAAACGGATACCAACTCACCCATAAAGTTTTGTAGTTTTATTTATTCGCTCTAGAAAAGCATTTTTCCGTAAATGAGCCTGGATAGCATTTCTTACTTCATAAGACTAAAGTTAGCTTTTCCCCATTATTTTAGGAGTTATCAATGGGTCTTAATTTTAATTAGACTTTCTATTGCTATGATAAACCCCCAAGACCAAAAACAGCTTGAGGAAGAAAGGGTTTATATCATCTTACAGTGCCTAGTCCATCATCCTGAATCAGAGAACATGAAGGAGTGCTGCTTACTAGCTTGCTCTCCATCATTTGCTCAGCTTGCTTGCACAGGACCGTGCACCCAGGAATAGAATTGCCCATAGTGATTTGGGCCCTCCCACATCCATCATTAAGAAAATGTCCCACAGACTTGGTTACAGGCCATTCTTATGGAGGAATTTTCTCAGTCAACACTTTATTTTCCTAGATAAGTTAAGTTTGTGTCAGGTTGACAAAAACCAACCAACACAGTCGAGTTTCTTATATTTTAAGATCTGCTTCTTTGCTCCATCATTGTATTTTATTTGAGCCTTCCTTTTTTTTCTCCTCTTCTATTCTCCTTCATGTGTGTTATATTACCACTAGTTTCTCTGCAGTTATGGCTTTATGCAACATTTTTGTGCTTTTATTCATTTAAGCAATTTGCAGCCCAACCACTTTCATTTTGTGTCATCAGTCTTTTTGTACTCAATCATAAAATTGTGGATAGAAAACTACAAATAGGTACCATAATATATACTTTTTCTTCCTTTAATTATAGCCAGTATTTTCTTATAATGAAAATAAAATATAAAATTTAAAGAACCACTTTCTAAATAAAATTCATTTATATGATACTATATTTCAAATTTAGAAAATCCTTAAATGGATTGAGCTAGAAATGATTATAATGAGTGAGTTAACCCAGAAGCAGAAAAAATCAAATGGTATATACTCACTTATATCTGCATACTAGCCCAAGGGGCATGTCCCACAAAAGCCTTCACTTACCAGGAAACTGGGACAGAGGGGAAGCATCCTATTGGGACTCTAAATGAGAGACGCATGGGAGAACAGCAAAATAAAAGGATCCAGAGGGTCCTAGAAATCTACAAGTAGAACAATATGATAGGCAGATTTGGGCCCAGGGGTCCCGCTCAAACTAAGGCACCAGCCAAGGACAATACAGGAGGTAAACTTTAAACCCCTTCCCAGATCTAGCCAATGGTCAGAATATTCTCCACAGTTGAGTGGAGAGTGGGATACAACTTTCTCACGTACTCTGGTGCCTCACATTTGACCACGTCCCCTGGAAAGGGAGACCTGGTGGCACTCAGAGGAAGGACAGCAAGTAGCCAAGAAGAGACTTGATACCCTATGAGAATATATAGGGGGACGTAATCCCCCTCAGGAACAGTCATAGGGGAGGAGAATAATGGGAAAATGGGGGGGGGGGAGGAATGGGAGGATACAAGGGATGGGATAAACATTGAGATGTAACAAGAATAAATTAATAAAAAAAAAAGAAAATCCTTTAAGTAACCCTTAAGAATCCATATTATATTTAATATCTTAAATGCCATATTTTGAAAAGACCTCATAAATACTCTCAGTTAATAAATGTTGGCTTTTATTACAATCTGATATACTCAGAACCACAGAACCTGTTAATTTAGAAATGCCATATTACAACTCAAAAGTTAGGAAATGATAAAATGAGATTATCTCATGCATACTATAATAAATCCTTACACAAAGGTTCCAATTTAAAATATTATGCCATAGAATTGCTTCTTTAAGGTAAAAGAAAATAACCACATAATTTTCTGTACTGGGGCTACACAAAGCAGGTATAGAAGCCACACACAGGAAGGTGACAGGAAAATATACTTTCATTATTTATAACTATGTTTCATCTGAAATTTCCTATATTCTGAGCATTCCTTGGAAGGAAAAAAGGTAGATTATGTTAGTAGATAAAAATAATATTTCAGGATACAATAATAACTTTTAATAAATATAAAGTATTTTTATTTTTCCATCAGTTTCTTCTTCCTTTTAATATGTTTTACTTCCATGTTTTATTCACAGGTGTTATTGAAGAAGCCTAAGAGATTAGTGTGCTTAATATAGAGAGTATATACACATTGATTCAGTTAAGAAATTTACTTATATATTTTTTTCAAATGATAATTCTATGCTATCCCTCTTCTCTTAGAAGTAAGAGAATATCTATGCCAGAAGGTTACAAAAGAAAACTATGAGATATTTTAGAGAAACCAGCAAGGATGAAAAACCTAACTGTGGTACCATTAATTGCTAAGTACATTGAAGTCCACTTCTTAAATAAAACTACTTACAATTTCATAATTCAAGTATATAGTCTAAGCTTGCAATATAGTGACCTATATGTGTAGGCAACTACACATTCTTTCTGAATGTGATACTAAAAGTGTAATATCTCTCTACTTATAACAAAGAAATGTCCTTGCAAAATATAGATTAGGAAAAAATCAAGTTAAAATATTATTTCATTCAAATAGCTTAACTTATAAACAATATTGAAAAGTTTATCTTAAAATTTTTAATCATAGATTAATGAATATGGGGCATTTACTTTTCTCACACCCAGGTATATTAATATATATATATATATATATATATATATATATATATGAGATAAAATGTGAATATTCAATTGAAATTTTTGCATTCATTTATTCTGTATGTTGGGGACAGGTCCTAATGTGCCATGACTTATGTGTGGGGGTTGATTCTCTCTTTCCACCATATGGATTTCATTTCACAGGAATTGCCTTTACCAACTAAGTCATCTCACTCATCCACAATTGTTATGTCAATCAAATATTCTTCATAAATTTAACTCCATTATTCCTCAAGTATCTGCTATGGTTGACCACATTCCTAGCACTCTGCATAGTGTCAGTAATGCCTTAATGGAAGCTACATAGCCCAACTATGAGTATCAAATAACCTTATTTAATTGTTGGTCTCAGAACAAGTGTAAACCCTGTGCCTGAATATTTGTGTCTGCTATCTTCTTTCTGTCTCATATGATAGATATTAGAAAAAATGCCACTTGGCTGAAGTTGAATTAGTGAAAACAGAAGAGGAGAACATACTATCAAGATTTTCACAGGTCTAGGTTATATAATTCCTTGTAGGATAAAAGTTTTACTTCTGTTTTGAAAGAACTAGCAAAGGTATTGTAATATGGAGCTTCTAAGAGCTCACTTTTCAATTTGTTGAGTTTGAAATGCTTTTTAGACATTCAAATAGAGATAGCGTGTCAGGAAGTAAGTAAAGAAATTGATGTTCAGGAGGTATTTTAATAGTTATAAGTCTGAATATGAGATCAACTAGAATAGAGATGAAAATGATCCAAAGAACAAATAAAAATATCTCATTTCTAGAAAATAGAATAGTAGAAGGAATTGTGATTATGAAGAAGGCAGAAAGAAATCTTGGAGTAGGATGGTGCCCTTGAAATAAAGAAAGAACTTGTTAAAGGAGAGTGCCAGCACAGGCATCAAATGATAAATAAAGCAGGTAATAAAAGAACTGAGGGTTAACCAGTCAATTTGACAATACTGAGGCCATTTATGACCTTATAGACAAGAAGTTTTGCTGAAGTAACAAAAAGTATTTGCCATGAAACCAAGAAATAAATGTATCTGAATACATGAAAGTAATGAGTATATACAATTACTTTTATTAACTGTTATAAATGAAAAATATTACAATAGGTAGAACTACTTTGATAATACTATATAATATTCAGATATCATTTTAATATTCCCCTAGAGTGAGGAAAGAGAATACTACATACATAAGGGAACTGCAGGTGAAAATGACTCTGAGATAAAAAGTAGAGGCACTAGTTCACACTACAAGAAATACAATTTCCTAGGATCACAACCAGTTCGTTTGTAAGACAGATACAACATATATAGGGAGTAATGTAAATGTAAAAATCACCATGATGATAAAAGAGGTAGGTCTCTGGGGAAATGTAGTATGAGATTAATGTGTAAAAAATAAAAGAGAGTAGGCCAGATGATGCAAGGAAGAGCAGCAGTGATATATCAGGGGTATTTGCCCTTGATAATGTAGTTTTCAGAAAGAGGGAACATCAGCATCATTGCCTTGAGGTGCACTGCACTTAATGAAGTGTGTGTTCTCAGTTAGACCAGGAACATTTGGGAAAAAAGAAAAATTTACAAGAAACAGAGTGGAAGGGTGTTTTCACTTAGCAAAAGTATGATAGTGATATAGCAGTAAAGTGTGCCAAAATGTAGAGGGTACAGGTCTTAGAAACAAAAAACTGACTAGAAGTAGTCTGCTTATAAAAGGTACTGATGTACAGAAAATTTTACAAAATTTGGGGTAAGATTTCAGGGCTTCCCTAGTAATTTTGGCAGTAATGCTCTCAGCAATTTCTTTGTGGGGAATGGAGCTAGTAGTTTTGAAGAAACAAGGAAATTCTACACTAAAGTGTATAAAATTAAAGTAACCAGGAAAAAGCCATAATCTGGGATACCCTCCTTATCCTTACTTATTCTTGAAATAATATTATAGGGAATGATTTTTTTTGGTTTCAACTGTGTAGTTCTCCACAGTGTCTTGAAATCTAAGACTAACTTTTCTAAAAATTTTTATTGAAAATATAATTTAGAGTTGTTACAGATGTAAGTAATTTTAAGGACATATATTTAATACACAATATTTTAAAATTACCTAATTTTATATTTTGTATGAGTCTTTTTTCTGGAAGTATGTATGGGTATCATATACATGCAGTATCCACAGAAGGCAGAAGAGAATGTTCGAATCCCTGGAATTGGAGTTTCAGAAGGTTGTGAGCCACCATGTGGGTGCTGGGAATTGAACCTGGATTCTCTACCAGAGCAACAAGTGCTCTTATCCACTAAAAATATCTCTCCAGCCCTATAACACATAAACATGCATGTCAAGCAGTAGCTTTTAAGTATTATTTAAATGATTTTAATAACTTGAAGTCAATGAAGTTTTTGCAATTATTTATGCCTGAAGTAGCATGTTTTTATGAAACAACTATATACTTGTGTACCTATCAGGGTACATTTTAAAAAGCTGTACAAAAAGGGTAGTATTGAAGTGTCAGCAGTAGAGTTGATAATTTTAACCATGATTCTAAATTCCACTGAAGTTCACTAAGTGAACAGACATGATGAGAACAAGCAGTTCCCTGGTGTCTGGAAACCATGTCTAGTGATAGAATAACTTTCAAAGCCCAGTATTTGGTTACTGAATGTTCTTTTTTCAGCACATTTGATTACATCGACTCTATGGGATTGCTTTGATCTACAAGGAATTGTAGATATGAATTTTTCTGTCTTAATAATTCTGATCTAAGAAATGAAACTTCCCAAATGTTGTGAACTAAAAATAGCCTATTTATTAATTTAGTAACACCCTTACAGTATACAGTGATATGCTTTGAACATGTACTTCAAAAATCTTTATTTCTTCCTCCATTCCACTTCTGCTCCCTCCCTTTCTCTTTGGACCTCTTTGGTCTGAACAATCATGTATTACTGAGGATTTAGATAATAACAAATGGTTTTGTAAACTTGGTATGAACAGGAATATTCTGTTGCCTCATGATTTTAAAATATTAGCCTTCAGAAATGCAGGAAAAGCTTTGCAAATCTTTTTTATTTTCCTTTACAAAACAATTTATTACATTTGTCCTACACATAGCTGTGTTTTTTCTTGCTTTTGAAATCTTAAGATATAATGAATTTATTGATTAAAAAGGATCCTAAACTTTTTACAAAAGAAAGTGAAACTGACAATTAGGTGCTTCCAGTGAATATTATAAATATAAACATAAGATAAGCTGTAAGATCATACTTCATAATGATCATTATTTCTATAAAGACATAGTATATTTTACTGTCATTGTATTTTGCATACTGCTTAAGATTCTGAGAACCCAACTGAGCATATTATTCTCAAACAAAAGCAACAGATAAGTGTTCAAAGATTATGAATGATATCCTTGAAGTTTCAGAGGCCTTCAACTTGAGACTAGAAGTTGACTTAATATTTCCATTGTAAGTGGTATGCAATTGTTATAGGTAATGATTTGGAAATGTTCAACTTGTTCATTTAATGCCTTCATATCAAGTCATAATTAATTTATTGGGCCCATAATAAAAATAAAATCAGAATTGTCCCTTAAACAAACTTTATTCTTGTTTCAAATTCATATTTACATGTACAACATTTAATCATTCAATGAGGAGTTATGTCCTTCCTCATATCTTCCCTTCAAATTATACATTCTATATTGCTTACTAAATGACATATGATATTGTATAGCTCTATTTTATATGCCCAATTATTTTCTTAAAATAATATTTAAACCTGGGATTAATATATAAATATAAATAAATAAAATATATAAATATATTTTTATGGAATCTATTGTTGCAAGCCTATCCTTCATATTTGTTTTATTCTGAGCTTGAGAAAGGAGACAAAGGGAGGCCATATGCCATGAATTAATTATTTAAAAGATGCAACTAAAGCCATGAAATAGAGAAAATGTCATTTGCATTTCTACTTTGGTATGTCAATTTATTGAAAAATAAGTAGAAAGCTATGTTTTATAAGGCTTAAATGAGCATTTTTTTTAGAATAATATTATTATTTTACACAAATCTCAATCTTCTGATAATGGGTTGTGAGTTTTAGAGCCATACTTATTATGTAATTAGGTAATACAGTTTTATTTTATGCATTTTCCAGTAAAATTATTTAGTGTACCATTACATAGTTTATCTTGAAGAAAATGGTAATAAATTTTTGTTGACCATTTAAGCTGAGAGCTCAAGTCTTCAATGATTAGTATGGAGCAGAGAAATCACAGGAGGAATAGTACAAGGCTTTTAAATCTCAAAACCTGACTCCAGTGACATATTTTCTTCAACAAGGCCATACCTCTAAACAAAACAGTGCCACCAGCTGAGGACAAAATATTCAAATACCTGAGCCTATAATAGACATTTCTTAGTTAAGCCATCATAAAGTAGAATTTTTAAAATAATTATATTCATATTACATTGTTTAAAAATACATTTTTCAACATAGACACTGATAAAAAATACCATTTGTTTTAATCTATTTTCCTCTAAAATATCAATTCCCATGAAAATTCAATAACAAAATAAAATCTATTATAGATTATTATAAACCTTTTATTTCAAAATTATTTTCTCTTTAACACTGTTTGAAATCAATTCCATGTTCTTAACTGTGCAGGGCAAATGCACTACCACTAAGTCATACATCTAGAGTTTAAGACAGTTATATAATATTGAGTGAGTACCACGCACCCTGTTGAACACAACTTAGAAGAGGTAACATATACCTTTTGTTGCTGTTGACTGGACCAACAATCCATGGCTGAGTAAGGCATAACTCCTATGAGAAAAACTAACGTTTTCCACTAAATCTATGTAGTAATAAATTAGCTCCTAAATTCTTATCTTTATACCGATAGATTAGCAAATATCTCAAGCCTCATGAGAGGAGCTTCATTTTTGCTGTGCTCAGCTTTAAATGGAAAATCTGTACTTCAACCTCTCCCTCCAAAGCTCAAGGATTATTGAAAAAGATGAGGCAGAAGGTCAATAAGAACCTGAAGTACTGAAGCTCTTCAATGAAGCATGGCAGGGTCACTGCACTCAGGAAATCACAGCAGCTTTGTCTATGTACAAAAGATCTGCATGAGTTCAAACCAGCAAAATCCGTGCATGGGTGGGCAAGGGAATCACACAGTCTCACCCCTACTTGAGTTAAATATAGGCAGCTAATGGCTGCTGTGATATGGAGAGTCAGTTTTCTTCAGGGGGGCAACCCTTGAAAGGCACCAATGCACACACAAGCAGCACTAAGCGTACTTGGTGGTTTTAAAAGGGAAAAAACACATGAACTTGGGAATGATAAAGGTGGGTGACATAAGAACATGTTGAAGGGGAGGGAAATGAAGTTATATTTGATCAGAATGCATAACTGTATTGTGAAGTTCCAAACAATAAAAAATAATATTTAGCTAAATATACTTTTTAAAAATTATGAAGGGCAATAAAAATTTTATGAATATCTATAATTTTATACTTCCAGTGTCTAATGTATATGTGCTTGTAAATGTAAACGATGTTGACACTAAGTCTACACAGACACAAATTGAAAAGTAATAAATGCTTATATCATATAGTAAAATATAATCATATATTAAAATAGTAATGAATTAAAATATATTAGTAGTAATATATAATATATTATTATATTACATAGAGATATATAATAGATAATATAAAATGCAAATAGTTACAAACTATCTATTGCATGAACAACTTTGGAAAATCCCAACCTAACTCTTTTTTTAATATATTTTATTAATTTATTCATATTACATCTCAACTGTTATCCCATCCCTTGTATCCTCCCATTCCTCCCTCCCTCCCATTTTCCGCTTACTCCCCTCCCCTAAGACTGTGACTGAGGGGGACCTCCTCCCCCTGTATATGCTCATACAACCTAACTCCTATATATGCTTGGAATAATGAGAGACGACATTAGTGGCTGAAAAATAGGGTATTTTGAATTGCTGTGAGAATATATTTTACTGAATATAGTTTACCTGCATTTATGCTGTAGGAATGAATCCAGTCAGTTAATTAATTCTCTTTTGGGTAGCTTAAATGTTTCTGCCATTTAAGTCCTTTCCCAAGTAAGCAATATTCATCTTCTAGGATGAAAGTGGTCCAAGTCTTAAATCTTTATGGCATTTCAATGCATTCATCCTTTATTTTGAAGATACTATCTAGGTAAAAGGTTTCCCTGGAGCCTGAATGTTGTTTGATGAAGGCAAATACGGCATGTTAGTTCTTACCTGCTGGCACTGAGTGTCAGGTCAGAGCAACACAGTCAAGTGTGTGTATGTGTGTGTGTGTGTGTGTGTGTGTGTGTGTTTGTACATGCATGTGTATACATATTTGTATATGCACACATATGACATGTTAGGTTTCCCTCTAGTTGCAACAAGCCAACTAGAGGATCTTCTTTTTTAATATATTTTATTAATTCATTTATATTACATCTCAATTGTTATTCCATCCTTTGTATCCTCCCATTCCTCCCTCCCTCCCATTTTCCCCTTATTCCCCTCCCCTATGACTGTGACTGAGGGGGACCTCCTCCCCCTATATATGCTCATAGGGTATCAAGTCTCTTCTTGGTAGCCTGCTATCCTTCCTCTGAGTTCCACCAGGCCTCCACATCCAGGGGACGTGGATCTTCTTACTCAGATTTAAGGCAAATTAAATACTAAAAATCATCCAACATAAAAACACCATTGCCTTCACTCACATTGAAATTTTAGCTCTAGTTAGCTCTTTTTAAGGGGTTCTACTTGTAATCCTTTTGGTCTGTTGAAAACCCCATTTTTTAAAGTCAGATATAAATTCCAACTTCTCTACAATGGCTTCCTAGGTTAATCTTTAGCAGAATTAATCTTTCTTTTTTACTTGTATTCTTTGTATTTCAGTGTCAGTTTAGATGTATGTGGAGTTATCTTATGACCTAGAGTCCCACACAGCAGGGCTACAAGCACTTCAACCAGTGAAATAAGTTATGTTTTCATTTTTTCATAGAAATGATATTTTAGTCATTTATAATTAAGACAGTCATAAAAAGATAATTTTTAAAAACTGAGAAGTTATGTCAAACTTATGAAAGGCACTGTCCCTCAGGACACTGGTTCAGTAATGTACATCTTCACCTTGCATTATCTACTATATTGGTAACATCATGCAATGAAGAATACTGATATTTATTTTTAAAATTTATGCATATTAAATTATACATAGTGCTGATATCTATCCATCTAGAATTTATGGTTTCTTCTATATTCAGAAGTCATTTCTATTTAGTCTGGGTGGCAAACTGAAGATAGCACTGTAGTAGATAAGGACAAGAACATACATTCTCAGCAAACCAGAAAAGTTATATTTTACACTTCACTATTTTTCCAAATAAAAGCCTTCTGCCAGAAGGGACTGTGACAGCAAAGGTGATTACTAAAACTTCAGAGAGAATATTTTATAAATATGTATTCCAAAAAGCCAGATTTGAACCACGGTTAGAAGGTCAAAGCTGGCTTCCAGTTTTTCTTTGGTATCTGGTTACCAGCCCAATCTCTAACATCTCCTAGCTTTGTATTAATAAAATTGCTATATTTAGAGGAACACAACCTGCATTCATTAAAACAGAAAAATTCACTCCATTATCATTGTTACAACAGTAAAATAACTTCTGGATTCTTTTCTGGCTTTTAAGGATTGATATTTTCTTTCCTCTTATGATTTGGTTTTATTTCTAGACGAGCAGGATGCACCATATATCTAAATGTCTATTACCCAGATAATATCAGCTTCATTTATTCTCAAGTAATCTAAATAACATGGAGCCATAGTGGTGCTAGTGGTGGTGGTGGTGGTCATGGTGGTGGTGGTGGTGGTGGTGTGTGTGCATGCTCACTAATTACCCTAATTTAATCACTGTGAATGTGTCCAGAAACATCATACTCAATCTTTTAAATATGTATAAATATTACTTGCTTCTTAAAATTTTAGAAAAAGTCCAAAAAATACATGACTAGATGTTCTCCTCCATTCCCCTGGGGGGTGGTTTGCCACAAACCCATGAGGACAAAGGGAGCAGAAATAAAGAACTGGGTTCAGAAAGCCATGAGAATGGTAGAGAACATTTCCAGCAGTCAGTTTCAGATAGGAAGCTCATTTTGTTGTTTCAAGAGTGAGGTATATAAGGGTTCTTTGAGTTACAGGCAGAAAGGACTTATGGGTCATAACACAGTACCTAATTATCATATGGTCAGGAAGAGCTGATTGGTCATAACATAGTACCCAATTAACATACAGGCACAGGAAAAAGCTGGACTCTTGTGCTGAGTCATGTAGTCCTTGCAAGAGGCTCTGTAGAGGGTCATCCTCAAAGTAAGGTCTGACCTCTGTGCCTAGAGATATTCTCCAGATAAGGTCAGGCAGAGAATAGAAAAGCCCCACTGTGAAAGGGAGGCCTCCATTCTGTGCTGATCCCAGAAAGCTATCTGGACATGGTGGATTGTGACCTTAATAGCAAGGTCCTCCAATAACTAGGAATCACCTGGGTATCAATATTTTAATGGCTCCATTGGTTACAACAATATGAAAATATTTTTTAGTATTGCTTACATATGTTAATGGCATTTCTGTGACCCCTTAAGGTTTGATGGAGACAAAATAAAGGACTTCCTAGCTAGAGAGAAATAAAGGTTACAGTTTCTAAATAGTCCACTGTGAAAGAGTTGGCTCACATTAACAACAGAAAACTCTTGGTATAGAATGTCTCAATATGACTTAGTCCTAATCTGGAAAGGGAGTGAGCAGCATTGTGTTCATAGAGCCCAGCAGACACCACTCTAATACATTTGCTTGTCTACATTGCTTTCTTTATAAGACTAACCTAGTAGGTATTCTGTAAGCATTATTGGAATACTATATTTACATAGAACCTGGCCAGTGTATATATAGATCCTTGGCAGATTGCCCTCACAAATGATATCAGGATGTTACAGACTGGGCTTAAGAAAGAAATAATTTACCCATTTTTTTTACATAAAATGTTACACTATAACCTATCCTGGCCTGAGTCTCACTGCACAGCACATGCTAGGCTTGACCTTATTACTGTCTTCCTGCCTCACCTTACAGAGTGCTGGGATTATAGGTATATGCCACTATGCCTGACTACTAATATTTTAACTAGTTTTCCACTCTTCTATTTCAAACATAATACCAGTACAATTTCATAATCCTGTGTTACCCATTTCTGTAAAGAAAATAAAGACTTCAGTTAGATTATTGAATGACTCCAATTACTCTAAAAGTAAATTTATGTTACAGGAGCTGCAGAGATGGCTCAGAGGTTAAGAGCACTTGATGCTCTTGCAAAGGACCCTGGTTTGGTACCACCAACCAAATATCAGTGTATAACAATCCATAGCTCCAATTCAAAGAAATCTGACACCTTTTTCTTATGTCCGTGAGTACCAGACATGTATATAGTATATACACATACTAACAGACAAAACATTACACACATAATATAAAATTTGAAAGCAAAATTCTCACAAAGTCTTATTTGTTAGAAGTACCCTAGAATGTTACCATTCAAATTTTGTACAGAAAAAACAAAAACCAGGCCAAGCCAACAACAATGAATCCCGGAATGTAGTTACTATCTGGGACCTTGATTTCACTGGAGATACAGGTAACATAAGCAGCTATGAAATATCACCAGATAATTTCTATGTAAATTAAAATCTCCAAAACAGTGATCATGGAGAAAATGAATAGAACAGTATAAAAGCACAGAGGACTATCCAAATGTCAGGTTTTAAATTTTATTCAACCGAATTAAAGCCAGTAAATATATGTAAATTTTATCAAGTTCATTATGAGCCAGCAGACAAATTTTCCATTGTTTCACTGTTAAATATGTTGGGGTTTTTTTGAGGTTGTTTGTTTGTTTGTTTGTTTTTGTTTCAAGCCAGGGTTTCTCTTGTAGCACCAGCTGTCCTGGACTCGCTATGTACACTCGCTTGTACACAGAGATCCACCTGCTTCTGCCTCCTGAGTGCTGTGATTAAAGATGTGCACCATCACACCCAGCCTAATAAGTGTTTTTAAATTCTTGACTGATCAAATTTCGAGTTTGATGATATAAAGACTTGGTTGCTAACAATGCAAACAACTCAAAATTTTGGAAAATATAATATAAATTATTGAAGCATAGTATTTATTACACACCAAAATGCATAAATTCAGTATGTCTGTAGCCTAAGTAAGAAAAAAATAGGATTTTCTTCATCAAATATGTAGCCTTTGGCTATAAAGTAGGAAACCTAATGAAGACACCTATGTTTTGTACTTTATTAGTTAATGCAACTGAGAAATATGGCATTCTATTATTATGTAAATCCAGAAGAAAATTACATATTCAACAATGAGCAGGGGAAAGAGCTTTAAAAGGTGATTCACAAAAGGATACATTTAAGTATATATAATAAGACTAGTAATTAAATGTAAATTAAAGTAAGAATGGAATATGATTTTGTCAAATACTAAATTGAATCTTTAGTAGTTAATCTTTACTACATGTGATTAGTGCTGAAGCTCTTTATCAGGCACTAACTAACCTGTGTTGTTGACAAAACCAATTATTAAAATTTGCTGGAAGATGGATTTTAAAGCCAATCATCAAAATCCCTTTTAAGGCATTATATGTTTTCCCTAATTAAGTCCATTAGTAGAAATTTTTGGTAATATGTAGTTATGGTTTTCAAAGAAATACCATTGTGTATAACCATTAAATGCCAATTTTAATAAACACCTTTAATAGAAAACTAGGGACACATTTGTCAAATAAAGTATATACAATGTAGTGTTATTGACACCATCTAATAGAGTCATTAGGCTGAATTTATAAAATGTAATATTGTCAAAAAATAAGAAAATAATATAGAAAATTTTAAATAAAATCATATTAAAATATTTCACAAACAATTTAAAAAGGATAAATACAACTTCAAAAAATATGTTGCGGGGTTAGAGACTAAAATAAAACATGAGTATATATATATACACACACTCTACAGCAAGATAGTGGATAATTATTATTTTCTATTGGATATCTTTTAAAATTCTTTTCCTTTTCAGTAATGAGCATGAGAATAAAAAGTGATAATCACCTGATTTAGGACAGATTACAATAGGACGAAGGCTGGACAAGTACATTTTGAAGTGTATGTCTATAGATTGAAAAAGGAGTCACATAAAGAAGAACTGCTTCATTAAGGAAGAAATACCAATGTTTTAGCCACAAAAAAGGTTTGTACTTCAGATATTCTATTAATTAAAATAAAAATATCTTTGAGTTTTATAGTTTCAAAATTTCAAATGTTTTATATGGTTTTCAAAGCATGATATAGTTCTTATTAAAATAAAGCACAAGGTACAGTTCTCTAGCAATTTAAAATTCAAAGGCAAAACTTAAGCCATTTGGAAAAGAAATTTACTTAACGTTTTATTTCATTTCCTGTTAATCATGTAAAGATGACAGTTAACTTCTATACATAATTGCATTGGGTTTAATATCAAAATATTGCAAATTGCTTAACATTAAAAATGATGTTTCCCTTGAGATGCTCCATATTTACTCTGTGCCATATAAAATTCCATAAATTCCATTTTAGAGCTGCCATAATACAACACTGTCTTGGTCTCAAGAAGAGACATCACAGCAATGTTACATATTTTTGGTTGCAGCAATAACTTCTTTCTTACACTGGTAAAACTTTTTGAGCTGGATAGCTAAAAGTCAACTATATTTTGGCTCTTTCATTGTAGCTAGGCATGGCCACACTAGTTGTGAACCATGTACGATCTATTGGAACAATAAAAATTAATTCTGGAGGGATCCAAGATGGCAGCGAGCAGAGTGGACCGCCTTTGGAGGCTCCAGTGAACAATTCAGGGAATTGCACAGATTTCTGAGCCAGGAACACCGAGGTCCAAACATCACGGCAGCGGGAGTGCTCCACGGTACGGAGGGAGCAGGGTGCGGAGGACCTGCATGCCCCTGCACACAGGAGGAGCGTGGATTTTCTCTGATCGGAGCAGCAGCGGCACAGGCAGCAGCACCAGCGGCACCAGCAGCGGTGGCTGAGGTTTGCAGCTCATAGCCTTCTGGTGGAGGCGATTGGTGTGGTGGCTGGTGGGAGTTGCTGCGGGAGAGGGGACTCGGGGCAGGATTTGGGTCGCGTGGAGCCTTCGGACCCAGACTGGACTCGGCAGACAGTTCAGCCCCAGAGTCCCGGGTACTGGCCCGGCCCAGCAAGCAATTCTGCCCGAGGCACTAACTCAGCGTGGCCACAGCTCTCCTGCTGTGGCTCAGGCTTAGTTGAGCACGCAGCTCCACACTAGGCAGCACCTCAGCTCAGCGGCAGCTCCCCTGCGGTGACACAGTCTGGGAAGAGCACTTGGTTCCACCACAGGCGCTAACTCAGAGCAGCCGCAGTTCTCCTGCTGTGGCGCAGGCTTGGCCGAGCACTCAGTTCCACCCTAGGCGCCACCTCAGCTCAGCGGCAGCTCCCCTGCAGTGACACAGTCTGGGCGGAGCACTTGGCTCCACCATTGGTACTAACTCAGAGCAGCCGCAGTTCTCCTGCTATGGCACAGGCTTGGTGGTGTGCTCAGTTCCATCCTAGGTGCAACCTCAGCTCAGCGGCAGCTCCCCTGCGGTGACACAGTCTGGGTGGAACACTTGGTTCCACCATTGGCGCTAACTCAGAGCAGCCACAGTTCTCCAGCTGTGGCTCAGGCTGGACAGAGCGCTCAGTTCCACCAGCTCTAAGACTCTGGTTGGACACAGTGTGCAGTTTGAATCCAGAATTCCTGGCTGAGATTGGTGGTCAGTTCGGGCCCTGAGTCAATAACTGACCACAGCACGCACTTTGGGCCAAAAGGCCCTAGCGGAGCTTGGTGCGTAGTCCCAGCCCAAAATTCTGGCTGGACACTGTGTGCATTTTGGGCCCAGAATCCCTAGCTGAGCTTGGCAGACGGTTCAGGCACTGAGAATCTAGCTGAGTTCAGCCCGTGGTTCGGGCCCAGTGCTCCTGGCTGGACTTGGCAGGGAACACAGAAGGCTGTGGATAACTTGGACTGCCGCAACGCTCATTCAGAGACCCAGAACAATTTCAGGATCCACAGACCAGAAAGGCTGAAGATCACTGGCTGTGAGAGACCAGAAGAACAGGGCTAACCTCCTAACATCCACACCAGTAAAGCTTTGAGCTCGCAGCTTAGGGAAATTGTGAGAAAACAAGTGAATCTATCGTCAGACACCCTCCACCCAACTCTGGAAGCTACCCAACAAAAACAAAGACGGCAAGATGTCTAAAGGACAACGAAAAAGCATACACAAAAAACCCCAAAACAACATAGCATCTCCAGTTTCCAGCTATCCCAAAGAAAACAACCCAGGGAACTCAAATACAACGGAAATACAAGAAAATGACCTCAAATCCTTAGTAATGAGGATGATAATGGAGGAAACAAAAAATATTCGTAATCAAATGCAGGAAGACGCAGACAAACAGGTGAGAGATATAAAAGAAGCACATAGAATGGAACTGGAAAAATTGCAGGAAAATGCAAACAACCAGATGAAAGAAATGAATAAAACGGTTCAAGCTCTGAAGACCTATAAAGAGGCAATGGAAGAAACTCTGGAATATACAAAAAATTAGATGAAAGAAATCAAAAAATCAGTTCAAGATCTGAAAATGAAAATGGATTCAATGATAAACACACAGACAGAAGAAAAACGAGAATATGAGACCTCAGAGAAGAAGGCGAGCAACACAGAGGTGAGCTTTTCTAACAGAATCCAAGAGATGGAAGAAAGAATCTCAGGGCTAGAAGATACAATCACAGATATTGAATCAACCGTTAAAGAAAATGCCAAATCTGGAAAACTCCTGACACAAAACATCCAAGAAATTAAGGACACCATGAAAAGAAGAAATTTGCGGATAATAGGCATTGAAGAAAGAGAAGACATCAGACTCCAGGGCCCAGAAACTATTCTCAACAAAATCATAGAAGAAAATTTCCCCAATCTAAAGAAAGAAATGCCTATAAACATACAAGAGGTGTCAGGCTTAATTTTATCTGATGTAGTGAACTTTTGGATTTTTTCACTTCTTTCAGATGTTCTGATTGAAGGTAGAAAACAGTAATGACCACCCTGTAGAAAATGGATTCAGTTGTTCTGCCTCTGGAAATTTGTCCTTTTCCATGATAGCTTGCACTTGATTTTTCTTTTAGCAGTCATTGCTGCAATTTTCCTCCATCATACCTCAACTTCAGCTCATCACAGCATCAGACAGACCAGGGTGATATTTCAAATCAGTTAGAATAGGGTAATATTTGAAGAGCCTTTTGCTATTAGCTGATCTGGTTTTTTTTCCCTCCAGTTTGCCAAATAAGTCCCATGATTACCAGGAGTAATCAGCTACAGTTTCAGTGTTTTCCCCCAATGGTTTCTATACACTTACCCCTAGTAGTTTTGTGACATCTCCCATCTTAATGCTAATTCATAAATTTCTGTATAAGCCAAATAGTGTTCAAGGTGGTTTTGTAGTTTACACAGAAATTGCCATGTAGCAATTTCCTGTAAGATAAAACTGTCCATCTTTTTTTCTTGTTTCAACTTCATTTTAGGAACAGAATAATTAAATAATTATGAGTTAATTGTAATTATATTAAGTGAGATTATGGAATAAAATGAAGATTTAGACAGTTTTCTTAAGTATAATAGTAGAAAAATCTCCATTTTCACATATATCTGGAAGAACCTGATAACTATTTCATTATAAAGATCAACATATGAGGTATGTGAGGCCATTCATCAGGAAAAGCTGCTTGATACCAAGCCTGGGAACCTGAGTTTAATCCTTCGTACATACATAATAGATCAGAATATTAAGCCAGTTTTCATCTGACCTCTCCTTGTTCACTATGACATAGGCAGGCCCACACATACATGTACATTCACACACAAAAATAAATAATATATAACAAATTTTTTTGTAAAATGAATGTAAGTATTTTATTCTGCTGTTAATATTAGTATAGCACATTATTACCTCAATTAATTGGTTATCATAATACATGAGCATTCTTCCCTCCTGGTGCTCCAATTACATTTTTTCAGAGTGACTTCACAAAGACCGAATGTTAAAGAAAAATCATGAAAATATGAATATGAAATTTATTATCATTATTAAACAGATCAAAGTTCTTTATATTTTCATTGCAATTAAAATATCTCATTTTAAAGCCTAATGTTTCATAGACAGAAATATTTTCTAAGCAGAAAATTTGTATTAAATATGGTATCATTTTTCTGTGACACTATTCCTGGAGAGATGTGAACAAACATTTATTTGCTGTCTCTAGGGAACTGATGACTGAGCAAAGGACAGATATCAGCAAAGTCTAACTTGGTAAACCAATGAGGTTTATTAGGGTCACATAGGAATATCAGTGAAGGGTTACTTATAGTAGTATAAAAGATTCAAATATAGCTGCATCACTAAAAGCCAGTCCTGACAGCTCAAGGAAAGTGGAAACATGGAGCATAATCTCGTGTGGCTTTATTGCAGAAAGTGTGTCACTGAGGGTGGGCTTTGAGGATTCAGAATCTAAGCCAGACTTAGTGGCTCACAGCTCTTCCTGTTTCCTGCCACACTTATTCCAACAAGGCCACATCTCCTAATAGTGTCAATCACTATGGGCCTATGGCAGCATTTTCATTCACACCACCATATTTCACTTCCTGGCCCCCATAGGCTTGTAGCCATATTGTAACTAAAAATGCATTGAGTCCAACTTTAAAAGTCCCCATAGTCTATCATCACATTCTCAACACTGTTTAAAATTCCAAAGTTCAAGTCTTCTCTAAGACTAAGACAGTCTCTTAACTGTAACACCCTGTAAAATAGAAATGAAAAAGTAAATCACATACTTCCAACATACAACAGCACAGAATATATATTACAATTGCAAAAATGGAGAAAGTGAAGAAATACTGAACCAAAGCAAGATAAAAAAACAAACACAGTAAGAAATCCCAATTCTGCATCTTCGCGTTTTGTTGAATAGAACACACTTATCTCTCTTAGGCTGGTTAAATTCCCTGTTAGCAGGTTTTCTTAGTGGGTATCCCATGAGTCCAGCATTTCCAACATCTTGAGTTCTCCAACACAACCCAGGCTCCACCTTCATGGCTTCATGCAATGACATTTCTGGGCCTCCATAGAGAGACACTCCTGATACATACGTGGCTTCAGCTGCTTTCCTTAGTTGTAGAGGCAGATTCCTTAACGCCTTTTGCATGTCCTTGATTCTTAAGCCAGAACCACATGGCCCAAGCTGCCAAATTCTGCTGCTCTCTTGGACTGGAACAAGGCCCCCTAGTTCCCTCAGTAACATTGTCTTGTATGGCCCATTAAGCCCCACTTAAACTGTTTAACTGCTTCTAGTCTTAAATCCCAAAGTTTTCCAGATTCCTCCAAAGTGTGTGTGTGTGTGTGTGTGTGTGTGTGTGTGTATGTGTGTGTGTGTGTAAGAGAAAGAGAGATACAGAGACAGAGATGGAGACAGAGAAAGACAAAGAGACAGACAGACAAAGACAGAGACAGAGACAGAGACGAAGAGACAGAGAGAGAGAGAGATCCTGCTGGGATGCAGACACGTCCTGGATTACTGTATGATCTGACTGGACTACAGACATATCCTTAGGACATACATTTAATCACAAACAATAAAAGTAAGATTAGTTTATATAATGAAACAGACATGTTTAAAAGTGCCATCTAATTGAGGAACCGACAAATGATCAGTTGGTGAAAAATTTGAAAGAATGAGTCAGAGATAGGATACACCCAAATCTCTGGAGAACAGACTGGAAAGATAGCTTACTTAAGAGAAGGAGAGTTGAGTTTGGTGCAGTTAATTTGAATGCAGTTGAGTTCATGTTATTTCTGTCCACTTTGTGCAGTCAGTATAGTCAATGTAGTTCAGTTCATGGTATTCAGAGGCAGTATATCCAAGCAGAGCGCTTCAGTCAGAAACAATTTATTCACACAGACTGTAGAGGAGTTGAGCCAGAACAACTGAGTTAAACCAGCCAACCAGAGTTCAGAAAGAACTAGAAAGAGAGTGAGTTTATTCAGCAGTAAATATAGGAGGCTGAAAACATTTTAAACTTCTTCATCTTTATTGAGTGTTTAAACTGGAAACCTATCCTTCTTGGTATTAAGAGCCACCAGGCTGCCAAGAGAATATAGTTATATTTCTCTGACTGCACTATCCTTAAAAGAAACAAATACAGTTATCAATTCCTTGTACTGAAACATTTAACCTAGTTTCTAATCTTAAGTACATTAATACATTTATACTGTCACTCTGATTCTGCTTTAATTGATTAAAATAATTGTCAGTTAGCTCATTGCTAACAATGAACTCAAACCTATAATAATGGAATGAGGACTAAGCTGAGAGGCCATCACCTGCTTTTTTTTCCTATTTGCTGAATTGTTCTGTACATTAAGCCTAAGATCTACAAGGTAAGTATATGAGAACATAGATAATCAACTAAGGGTTATTATTCATCTTTTCTAAACAAAGAACACATAAAATCTCAAATACATACTATGAAAATCACAACTATTTGAAAAAATGACAAATTTACATAATAGAAATTGTAGAAAAATGTGTAATGTGTATTGGCCTTGCTACCTTTATTATGTTGATGTTTATAATATCTATTAGGATGTATGGTGTGGAGTGGACATGCATGCATGTGTGCTGGCATGCATATGTGCATGCAGGTGTGTGTGTGTGTGTGTTTCTTCCACCATGTGAATTATGGAATCTTAATCAGACCATCAGCTTTAGCAGTAAGCATTGATATCCACTAAGCCATCTCACTGGCCATATATTCTTAATGTTTTAGAAATAAAACATAATTAATACATAGAATCTATGTCTCAAAGGCAAGCATTTACAAAAATGAGTCAATAATTGATTTTAGTTAAGCAAGTGTGCACCTATAAATGCTGAACATAAATTTCATCTTAAATGTTTAAGAGTAAATTTATATATGTATATGTGTGTAAATATTTAAGCTATTTATTTATTTCACAGAATTCACAAGAATTGCCTCTGTTTATGAAAGGGCTTTAAATTTCCTTCCCTTGGAGAATGAACTACTTAATTATCATTTTCTTTTATTTGAATTCATTGAATAATGGAGCAGTATAATTCAGAAAAACACTTGAGAGGGATAATATGCCAAAAGTCAGCATAAACTCCAGCTGTTGCCAGTAAAAGACAGAAACAAAGCAAAAAAAAAAAAAACAAACAAAAAAAAAACTATTTGTACTGGTTTTAAAAAGTAGAAATCAAAATTTAAATTAATAATCAGTCTATTGAAAAAACAACCACATATCAACATTTGGAAAAATAATTAGTTTTGTAGGGTGTTTGCAACCTCCTTAACATCTTGCTGGATGTGTCAGCTAATGGTAGAATAATCAGTTATAAATCACAGGACCTTACTGTATTTATTAATTTAACATTTCACAGTGCTGTTGTTGAAATAACAAAATATGGCATATTTTCTTTCAAATTAGTACTTCATATTCTATCACATAAAAACACAACCACCTTCTCAAAAATATTTTCAATAGCTTAACATCATTTTTTTAATTTTAATTTTAATTTCTTATTCACTTTACATCCTGGTCATAGTCCCATCACTCCTCTCCCCTTAGTCCCAACCTCCCTCCATCTACCACTTCTCTCCTCCCCTATTCATCAGAAAAGGGGAATCCCCCTTCCCATCTACCACAGCTAATCAAGTCACATCAGCACTGAGGTCAGGTTGTCCTCTTACCCTGTGGCCTGGCAAGGCAGTCAAGCCAGAGGCTGATGTTGATGCAGTGAAATGAGAAGTTAGAGATAATCCTGACACAAACATTGGACTTGCCCTGAGGAACCCAGTGACCCTACACAGCAGGAAACATCTAAATAAAGTGACCATTCAGATTTTATTACTATTGCTCTGTACTATAGCTTAAAGTCAGAGGTAGTGTTACCTCCAGAAGTTCTTTTATTGCATACTATTGTTTTAGTTATTCTGGTTTTTTTTGTTGTTGTTGTTGTTGTTGTTGTTGTTTTTCCATATGAAGTTTAGAATTGATCTTTCAAGGTCTGTAAAGAATTGTGTTGACATTTTGATGATGATTGCACTGAATCTGTAGATTGCTTTTGGCAAGATGGCCACTTTTACTATGTTGATCCTACCAATCCCTGAGCATGGCACATCTTTATATCTTCTAATATCTTTTTCAATTTCTTTCTTCAGAGAATTGAAGTTCTTCTCATACATGTCTTTGATTTGCTTTGTTAGAGTTACAGCAAGAAACTTTATATTATTTGTTGCTATTTGAGGGGTATAATTTCCCTTATTTTTTCTCACCCCATTTGTTATTTGTATACAAGAGGGCTACTGATTTTTTTAATCAATCTGTATCCAACAACTTAGCTGAAAGTATTTATCAACTGCAAATTTCTCTGGTGGACTTTTGGGGCCCACTTATGTATACAATTTTACCATCTATGAATAGTGATGCTTTGACTTCTTCCTTTCTGATTTGTATCCCTTTTATCTGCCTTAGCTGTCTTATTGCTGTAGCTAGAACTTCAAGTACTAAATTGAAGAAATATGGAAAGAATGGACAGCCTTGTCTTCTCTCTGATTTTAGTGGAATTGCTTTGAGTTTCTCTCTCAATTAAATTTTATGTTGGCTATAGGCTAGCTGTATATAGCCTTTATTATGTTTAGGCGTGGGCTTTGTTTCTCATCTTTCTCCAAGCCTTTCACAATGAGGGGGTGTTAGATTTTGTCAGAGGACTTTTCGGCATCTATTGAAATGATCATGTGAATTTTTCTTTCAGTTTGTTTATATAGTGAATTATGTTGATGAATTTTTATATGTTGAACTATCCTTGCATCTGTGGTATTAATCCTACCTGACCATGGTGGATGATGTATTTGATGTGTTCTTGGACTGGGTTTCTGAGTATTTTGTTGTGTATTTTTGTTTTTTTTTTGTTTTTTTTTTTCTTGTTTTTTTTCTTTTTTTTTATTATTTTATTCTTGTCACATCTCAATGTTTATCCCATCCCTTGTATCCTCCCATTCCTCCCCCCCCCCCCATTTTCCCATTGTTGTGTATTTTTGCATCAATGTTCAGCAGTGAAATTGGTCTGAAGTATTCTATTTGTTGAGTCTTTGTGTGGTTTAGGTTATCCGGGTGACTGTGGCTACATAGAATGAGTTTGGCAATGCTCTTTCTGTTTCTATCTTATGGAATAGTTTGTGGAGTGTTGGGAATAGGTCTTCTTTGAAAGCCTGGTGGAATTCTGTGCTAAAATCACCTGACCCTGGACTTTTTTGGGAGGAGGCTTTTGATGATTGCTTCTATTTCTTTGAGGGTTATAAGACTGTTTAAGCTCTTTACCTGATCTATATTTGTCTTTTGTATGTAAAATTTATCAAGAAAATCATCCATTTCATTTAGATTTGCCAGTTTTGTGGAATACAGGCTTTTGAAGTCAGACCTAATATTTGTTTGGATTTCCTCAGTGTCTGTTGTTATGTCTCTCTTCATATTTCTGATTTTGTTAGTGTGGATATTCTCACTCTGCCTTTTAGTACGTTTGGCTTAGGGTTTGTCCATCTTATTGATTTTCTCAAAGAACCATGTGGGACTCTGCTGGATAATGCTGAACTATGTCTTCTTTGAATGGCCATTTGTGCTCTGTCTATGTTTGCAAACACACTTTTTTCAGAAGGGTTCTCACTCCACCTGATCTGGTAATCCCAGATTTTAAAAAAAGTGACACATATACCTCAAGGAAGATTACAGGCTGGGCCCTTTCCTGATAAGGAACTTCTTTGATAAGCATTGAAGGGAAATCCTGGAAGTACCCACCCTATGCTGAGGAGATGTTAGCCTCCAGCAAATGACCTTTAATCATACTTAGAAGTTATTCCCTCACCTATAGAATAATTAAGTATTGTTTTCTCCTTTTTGTTAAGACCCACCCGTTATTGCATCATTGTATATAGACTAAGTATCCTGGCACCCTTATATCTAGCAAATAAGACACATTCACTCTCAAAACCCCTCCCCACTGACAAAGGTTTATAAATATAGGCTATTTGGCATGCTAGAGTGCTCATTCTCTTGCTCACCACTGATGAGTATGAGCTGTCCTTCTCCATCTCTTTTGGTGAATTTTGATTGAATGTGTACTTTGATAGATACTAGACTGATATACTGATTTCTTTGATCATATCTTCTGCACCTGAGACTCTCACTTCCATCCATTGTATTTTGTTGCTGATGCTTGTATCTGTAGTTCCTGTTCTCTTCCCTCAGCTTTCTGTCTCCAGGATTGCCTCAGATAGTGTTTTGTTAATTGCTTCTATTTCCATTTTTAGGTCTTGAACAGTTTTGTTCATTTCACTCTCCTGTTTAATTGTGTTTTTCTGCATTTCTTGAAGGGATTTGTTAAAGTCCTTCATCTGTTTGACTGTATTTCCTGTATTTCTTTGAGGGATTTATTTTCCTCCTTTAAGTCGTCTATCATTTTCATAACTTCAGATTTAAGATTTTTTTTGTGTGTGTGCTTCAGGTGTGATAGTATCTTCAGGGTTTCCTGTGGTAGGATAGCTGGTTTTTAATGGTGTTATACTGTTCTGTGTTTGCAGCTCCTGTTCTTAAGCTGACCTTTAGCCATTTGGTTGCCTCTGGTGTTAGCAGCCTGGTGGTCGCTCTGCTTATATGACCCAAGTGAGTCTGGAAATCATGAGTCAGCAGCAGAGATGGCTGTAAGCAGAACAAATGTTACTCAGCCTAACACATGCCTCCTTGGGATGGAGGATGATGGAGGTTCACTTTAACTTCATTTTAAAATACAGTTGGTAAAACAAAAGAAACTAAAACTGTGGTCATTTTGCTTTCTCTGTGTATACAAAAATATTTTTGTCAGATAATAGCTTTCAAATAAGCATACGTGCCTTAAAACAATTATTGTAAAAGTTTCTTTTATGATTTAAAAAAACTTGTGAGTTTGTCATGTGTATCTGCATGTATGTGTCACTTGTGTGCACATTCCCTAGGATCAGCAAACAGGGTGTCAAATCTCCTTGAGTTGGAGTTAATAAGCAGTTGTGAAATAGCTAAGGTAGTTACTGTGAACCAAACACAGGTTCTGTGCATGAACACCAAGCATTCTTAACCCCCGAACCACCTCTGCAAAGCCAGTGCAATAATCTGTTAAACTAAAAATCATGACTGAACTTCAGTTGTTGAAAAGACACACCTGGTTTAACAAATTGACAATGAAACAACGGTCACAGAGAATAAAAGTAATTATTTTCATTAGTGTTTTAAATTTTTATCCAGATATTTATAATGTATCTATAGGTAGCCTTTACTTTCTCTTAGCACTCCAAATTAGCAGGTTTCAAAATAGGTAAAGAATGACTTTTATTGGGGTTTTGAGGTTTTTAAATTTATGTATTCACTTTACATCCTGGTCATAGCCCCCTCCTTCCTCTCCTCCCAGTCTCACCCTTCCTCCCCTATCCCCTCCCCTACCCACCCAGCCACCCAAACTCATCAAATTGCATCAGCACTGAGTTTATCCTCTTCCCCTGTGGCCTGGCAAAGCAGTCAGGTCAAGAGGAAGTGATTGAAAAGCAGGCAACAGAATATATGTCAGAGACAGCCCCCACTCTCCTTCACTAGGGGACCCATGTGAAGCCTGAGCTGACCATAAGCTAGGCTACATTTATGTAGAAGATCTAGGTCCAGTTCACAGAGGGTCCTTGGTTGGTGCTTCAGATTCCAGTGGGCCCCCTGGGCCCTGGTTAGTGGCTCTGTTGGTCTTCTCCTGGAGCCCCTGTCACCTCCATATCCTTTTTTCCTTCCCTCCCACTTTTCCACTAGACTGACTGTGCTTGGCCCAATGTTTTTCTAGGAGAAATCACTAAAATTCTAGGAACATCCAGAGGAGAAATTTATGTTTAGAAGAAAGATATAAAAATTATCAAGTGACCTTGCAGGGTACACTCAGAGCTGTGACAGTAATGAGAGGTGGGTAGGAGACCATGCCTCACCAGATTGCTTAGCTATGGATATCTTTTGCTTTCTATTTAAAGCCTACTTTCAAATTAGTATCCTTGAGAATAAGTTTGAGGAAATCCCTGGATCTCCCTTTCCCCCTTCCCCATTTTCTTGGTTTTTACTATTTAACTCCATTAATTGGCTTATTTGAACTTGGCTTGTTAGGGGACACAGACTCTGACCATATTAAGTCCCATAAAACACACACACACACACACACACACACACACACACATACATTAGTCCATTGTCTTAAAGGAATTCTTTCTTTGAGTGAGTCACTCAGGGTAATCTCTATGAAGAGAAGTTTTCTAAAGCACTTACAGTTCACACATCATACAAAGCATGCTAACAAATAGTATAGTGAAGAAATGATTGTTTTAACTTTCTGTCTCACACATACGCATATCTGTACTGAAGAACCAGTATCATAAATTTGATTTTAAGTTTTTTTTAATGAATTTATTTTATTTATTTTTTTATTAATTTATTCTTGTTAAATCTCAATGTTTATCCCATCCCTTGTATCCTCCCATTCCTCCCCCCTCATTTTCCCATTATTCCCTTCCCCTATGACTGTTCCTGAGGGGGATTACCTCCCCCTGTATATTCTCATAGGGTATCAAGTCTCTTCTTGGCTACTTGCTGTCCTTCCTCTGAGTGCCACCAGGTCTCCCCCTCCAGGGGACATGGTCAAATGTGAGGCACCAGAGTACGTGAGAAAGTCATATCACACTCTCCACTCAACTGTGGAGAATATTCTGACCATTGGCTAGATCTGGGAAGGGGTTTAAAGTTTACCTCCTGTATTGTCCTTGGCTGGTGCCTTAGTTTGAGCGGGACCCCTGGGCCCAAATCTGCCTATCATATTGTTCTACTTGTAGATTTCTAGGACCCTCTGGATCCTTTTATTTTGCTATTCTCCCATGCGTCTCTCATTTAGAGTCCCAATAGGATGCCCTCCCCTCTGTCCCAGTTTCCTGGTAAGTGAAGGCTTTCGTGGGACATGTCCCTTGGGCTAGTATGCAGATATAATTAGAATAATTTAGAGCAATGTTTAGGCTCAGATCATGAGCACATGAAATTTAAAAGCATTGTTCATTCAAGACATCTACAGAATCTATGATTAAGTAGAATATTGCATTTTTAAAATGCACATGCTACAACATACATGTGGAAGTCAGAGGACAATTTGGGATTTGAGGTTATGTTCTTTCACTATGTGGGTCCTAGGGATCAAATTTAATTCATCAGGGTCAGTGGAAAGTGCCTTTACTTACTAAGCCACCTTTTTGGCTTTGATTATACAGAATATTTAAAAACACGTGACAAGCAAGACAATTTTCCAAGAATTCCAATTAATAAGCCGAGCATTTAGTGTATAGTCCTTATAGACAATAATTTTGGAGTAATATTAATTGTCCTCAGGTATGCTATGCTTAAATATTATATATAATATTTATATTTTTCTCATTTTTACAATGCTAATATTTATTTTACAAAGCATGGCATTTGTCTGTCTGCTTCTCAAAAGAAACTCATTAAATATAGAAGGGAACAAAGACAAATATTATGTTTTAGATCCAGAAAAGACATGGGTCCTTCTAGAGATAGCACTAGGGAATATTACTGTAATATTTTGAATGGGGAGTTTCAAACTACATGTATTAAGGAGTATTTAATGCATATACATTTTCATAGATTTATGATGAAAGCAACACAGAGAAAAAGATTAAATCAGATGTGTTAAGAAGTAATTTAAGTGCTATAAATATTAGAAATTACCTGAATATATAAAAAACAGTAAGATGATCATCTGTAGAGGACAAATTAAAAACTCAGGAAACATATTCAACTAGCACTGAAAAAGCTGAAAGCACTGTTTTCTATAAGTACTTTAGTCTTTCTATACCTTGTAATGTTGCTGTTAGAAAAATGTTAATATTGGTGATATTTAGATGTTTTGTTTACTTTTGAAATTATAATATAATTACAAAAAAATCTCCTTTCCTTTCCTTCCTCCAAACCCATTATATACCCCTTCATGCTCTCCTTTAAATTCATGACCTAATTTTAAATCAATTGATATTGTATGCATACATGTATTTTTATATACATACATTCCCATAATTTTTTCACAGACATATGTTATTTATCTAATGTGAATGTTTACTACATCAGATATCTTTAGCAGTAGCATTTTCCTATTGTCTCTAGAGGAAATTTCCAGAAGTTTAATGTCTTAAACCAACAAATTTCCTTTCTTCGACATGTAAAATATATCCAGAATTGAGATCCTTTAATCATTGGTCCAAGGTTTCATCTACAATGCCATAATTTCATAATACTGCTTTTTAAATGTATTTATCATTTTTATATGGAATATTCTGAAAGTAGTTCCTACAGTTGAGTATTTGAATTACATAAAATACCTTCTCTGCTTTAACATAACTGTGAAGTTGCTACACACTGATATGATAACTAGATAAGATATCCTTTGGCTCAGATCATAGTTAAACTGGATCATGACCCATGCTGAAGAATTTAATCAGACACACCATTTTCACTTCTCATGGTTTAACAAGAAAAGAAAAAATATGCCATTTTAAAGAAGTTACAATTTTGTTTGGTAAGACATATGCTGGAAACTGTTACATAAATTGAAAAAAATAAATTCGTGTGTGTGTGTGTGTGTGTGTGTGTGTGTGTGTGTTTTGTACAAAACAACTTAAATTTGTATCATATTACAAAATAATGTAGTTCAAATTTATTTAAAGATTTAGGATACTCTACCTCTCACATATGTGCAGTAATGTAATGTAATTTTTTAAATGTGAAAGGAGACTAGTCCGGGAGGATGGAAAGCACCATAAGAGAAGACAAAAGGAGGTCCCCTTCTGTCACAGACCTAGGAGAGGGGAATAGGGTGAAAGAGGGAGGAGGAGGATACAAGTGAAGGGATAATGATGGAGATGTAATCTGAGTAAATTAATTAAATAAAAATAAATAAATAAAAAGAAAGAGAAAAAACACACCATCTACAGGTTCCCATGGTTTCAGTTTAACAGAAAAATGAAAGTGGAAGGGCACCAATAAGTTTTGAAAGTATTTTGCTTTACAAAAATAAATCCTATCAATGTAGTATAAAACCCTAACAAGACTTGGAACAATACAGCCACTTTGAAGATTACAATGCCATTAGTCAATACATTATTAAACTGATTTATTATCCTCCACTGCCACTGCCTGTGCTCTTAGCTGCTCATAAGGTTCCAGTTAAGAAATGAGATTATGACTATTTGTTAGTTGCTTTTACAGACCGCTTTCTTAGAAAATAAATTATATTAGAAAATCAATCTTTGTTCATGTCACTTCTCAACTAGGACCAATCTAAAAGCTTCGTGTTCCATTGGAAGATTTTTTTTCTCCTTTCTCTGAAGTAACATTCAGTATAGTCAGTCAATATTGTCAGGCAAATGATAAAAAGGAGTACTTAATAGCTAAAAATGAAATCTATTATGAACAAGGTTAAAAAAACAACAACGAAGCACAAACTTTACAAAGGACAAAACTTCTCTTAATCATATTCTAGTGGCTCATAAGCAGTTTTCATTATGGAAATCAAAAGAAAATTTTTATCTTTCATATGTGAATTTCTATTTGGGTCACATGCTTCTACAGGCCATAAATTATTCATTTGATCAGATCAGAGCAACATCATTGTTGATTTACATTCACTCAGTTGCCATATTAATCCTATCTATGATAGGACTGACATGGAATTTGTTACACACACACATACACAAGAATATGATAGGTGTACCAATGCCCCCCAAATACCCATGAATTCATTTCCAAAGTTGTGACTGAGTGGACAATGGAAATTAAATTTTCAGGAAGATGTAGAATTGTTAATCAGTTGACCATAAACAGAAATAAATTTGGATTAGCCACCTGAATCCAATGAAATCACAATAATCCTTAAAAGTGAAAGAAGATTGCAGAAGTCAGAGAAGGAGACGTGATAATGGAAGTAGGACCAAAGAAAAATTATGCTCTTGTTTTGTTTGAAAGCCAAATATGGAGCCTCAAAGAAAGACTCAAAGTGATCTTAGAAGGTTGGAAAGACAAGAAGATGGGTTATCACTTAGAGCTTTCTTAAAGAAGACAGCCTTCTGATACTTTCATTTTTACCCAGTAAACCTAATTTGGCACCAACAACAGTTTCAGATATAGGTTTCTTCTTGTGGAGTAGGCCTTAATTAGAAAGTGGTTGGTTCCTACCATGATATTTGGGCAGCTATTGCATCAATGGGATATCTTGACAGATAGCTCTAAGAGTTCACAGATGGAGAAGATTATTGATTTTTTTTTGTCCCAGTAGCATGCATATGACCTTCTAGCACCAATAAAAACTAGCCAAAAGGAATAAAGCTTCTAGGTGAATACAAAAGGTTTGTTTCTCCCTGTTCTATGACTCAAGTATGTGATTTCTTCAGCAATAGGATCTGACTATCTACTTGTATAGTGTAACCAAGACTAATGGCAATAGCTTATATTATTTTGTGGCATGTCTTTGTGACCTCACTGGGCAACAGATTCAAGGAAAAAAGTAATACATTCCTGGCACTGAGCTTATTGATGTTAGCCTGTGGTATCTGCTTGAGGCATTGTTATTCCATTTACACTGTTTATAGAAGAACCTGTGACTAAATATAACATAGGTTCTGGAGGAAAGCCGTGTATTTTTACTTTTATAAATTAACATATTCTAAAACTTACTCCCAATTTCTGTACTCATAGATTAGTGCGTCTCTCAAACCTCACCAAGGAAGCTTTGTTTTGTAGCAGGTAGCAATTAGCACAAAGATCCACATCTGGTTAAGATTCAGAGAATATAAGACTGTGGAATTCTCAGCTATAAATAGGACAACTATATTATACCTAGTTTTCCCAAAGTTCATGGATCATTGTGGAATGTTATGGGGCAGAAAGACTATAAGAAACAAAAGTGGTGAATTACAGAACAAGAAAATTTAGTTTTCCAGATATAGGAGGACATTTGCCTATATGAATTTATCATGCTTGAGACAGCATACTCAAGGCCTTTACAAACCTAAGACAGACAACAATCTCAGCCTTAAGAGAGGAGGTAACCAAAATGTTCTATCACATCGGAGGAGATAATGGTAACTTATAGCTCTTTAAAGAGGGAGAGTTAGCTTTCTTTAAGGATATAGATCTAGGCAGGTTACCATCATATCAGTTGATGGCAATTTACCCAAGAGTATAAGGGCAACACAAACTGGACTCAATAGTTTTTTTTTTTTAAATGAGGACACAGAGTTGCTTAAGTAGGAAAGAAGGCATGAATCTAGCAAGATTTGGGAGAGGGGTGAATGTGATGAAAATACAATGTATGGAATTCTCAAAGAATTAACAACAACAACAAAAAGAATTAATGAGTAAAAGGCCTAAGTTAAACTTAATACACACAGAATATGGGATAGGAAATTCATGTTGGGATGTGCTAAGATAGTCATTAATTAAACATGAATACAATATAATTGGTTAAAAACTTTTATAAGCAAGGCAATGGTTTTATTATAGCTTTCATTTCTATTTCAAGTTTTTTCTTCACTTATTTTTTAAATTTACTTTTTTCAATCATTGGAGAGATTGGCATTTATTTTATACACTTTTTGACATTGGTATTATTTCTGACAACATTGAGTCTAAGACATCCCAGTTAACTATGATAGTTTAAATATACTACAATAAGATCTTTTAAGATTTTTAAAAACTTCTTCAAATTACAAATGTTCCATGATGTAGTTTTTTGAAAAAAGAATCATTCTATTCGTTTTCTCTTAAATTAAATACATGTTATATCTTAAAATTAATTATTTTGACTAAATATCTTCCTTCTCCAGGATTGGTTAAAATTAGTAACACCCACTACTATTTATACATATACACATATAGAGCTTTATCATAATCCAAAATATATGATAGAATACCTTATACATTATATTACATTATGTGCTCTCTCCTATGCGGATGAAAATTGAATGTCTAACCTTGGGATCATTCAGATAGATTAGTTTTGTGGTTTGGAGATATGAGAGGGAAGTTATGACTAAAGAGAAATAAAACAGCAAAGGGATTCCAAATTACAAGGACTCTTCATTAATATTTATATGTATGTATATGTATACATATATGTATATGTGTATGTATATATAGTATATGTGTGTGTGTGTGTGTGCATGATATTACCCATTGTTAAAGTCATACAGAACAGTGCAGTGGAAGTGAGTATTGTGGCCATATAATTAATTATTATGTGGTGAAGTCCATGAAAATTATTAGGCCTGTGGTCAGCAGTATGGATCAATAGGTAACAATGGATTCTTGCTCATAAGCATGATGGCTCAGTTGGACATTCAAAGCTCTCATGTTGAAAGGAAAGAAAACTCTGAGAAGTTGTTTTCTGGTCTCTACCCATTATATGTGCACACACAAATAAAGAAATAAATGAAATAAACGTCAAAACATTTTAAATAATCTTGTATCTTATCTGATATTATCATAGATTACTGTTTAGTTCATTATACGAGGATATTAGGAACAACAAGAACCCTAACCATTCATTCAATTCTTACCCTGATATATATATTTATGTGTGTGTGTCTGTGTGTGTGCGTGTGTTTGCATGCTCATATTATAATACAACAACTTATTGAAATAGTTATTAATCACTGTTTTAAGGATTACAAAAGTTAAGAGTACTTTCTGCTATTTGTGTCCCTTATTGTTAATATTTTCGGAGATAATTAAAACAAGGGAATTAAAAATAAAGATATAAAAACTACAGAGTGTCAAGAGTTCTGGAAGCAGAACTCATTTGTGCAATGAACATAAGGAAAGACTACTGTATAGCTTTTTTATTTTTATTTTTTGTTTTGTTTTCTTTTAAATGAAGAAAAGCTTTGCTTAAGGGTTGCATACTTTTACTGGAGTAAATCAGAATGATCCTACTCCTTTGGAGTAAAACTAGTGCTTACTGGTTTCCATTTGTATTTAGCTTCTGGTTGGAATTTGGAAAAAAAAAAAATGAAACCTAAATAAAATAGGTGAAAGCTCCCTGGCTATTCAGATGAAAAAAAAATAAAAAAATAAAAAAAATAAAAATGCAATGATTTTTACTCATCTCCACATTGACTTAATTTTGTTTCATTAAGAAAAATGCCTGTTGTTTAATGCTTTCCATTTAATTATGCATCAAGGATAATACACAATTATAAGAGGCATTTAGTAAAATAATCAAGAAGTTAATCAGAAGACATTTGGAGATGGGGTAGTAGTGGAAACTGAAAGACTGCTTCTTCTCAAACCAGCAATAACAGGGAGACCATTTTAGGTGTCAATGATATATGATTTTGTGAAATCTAGGCATTGTGTCTGACTTTTAGACAAAACATGTGGGCGTACACATGAAGATAGACACAGCTGAAACTGCATTATGAGCTCTGACTCCGGTCTCTTCTTCTCTTTTTGTTAGTTTTCACTTTAGCAAGTTGTTCCCGAAGTTGTGAAATGCTCATAAGACCATCCTTACGTGCTTTTGAGGACTCAGTCAAAAACTGATGTAAATTCTATGATCAGTATTAACAGTAAACAATATTCAATGTATAATAATCCAGTGTGTCTTTGTATGTGTGCATGAGTTGCAGGTACATGCAGAGGCCAGAGGCCTGTGATACCCCTGAAGCTGGACGTATAGGTATAGGTGAACTGTCTGACTTGGGTACTTGGAATGAAACCTTTATTCTCTGCAAGACCAGTAAGTTTTCTTAACCACTGAGCTGTCTCTCTAGCCCTAACATTATTTTAATCATATTTTTATTATTAGCATCTGAAGGAAAATTAATTTATGTTGCTACATCTATCTTCACTTCTTCAAAGAATAAATCAGATTTTAATTAAATGACTAAATTTCTCAGAGAAATAAGTTAATTGCCAGTTTGTGATTGTGTGTTGAACCATGTTTTATCAATTAGGATTATAAAATATAATGAAGATTACAGCATCAGTAGTATAGTATCTCTTTTCATCCTCCCTTTCACTTGCCAGAAATAAGCCATATCAACATTTCAGATGTCAAGAAAAAGAAAGAAGGGCTAGGGCCATATGAAATGTTTTCTGTATTTCTACTATTTCCCTGTTTCCTGAGACTCTTTCCAGTACTCCATGTTTCTCTCAGTTTCCTTTGTACTTCATGTGTATAAGCCCATGCTTATACATGATATTTCTGAATCTATCTCCTTCACAGATAAGCTTCCATGGACAAGGCGTCCTTATTTACATTTACATAAATGTAAGGTTTCTCCACTAAAGGGCTGTGAGTTTGAAGGAATTCCCAGAGGAGCACTGGAAGCACAGCTATGCTGTGTAATCACTAGGGCTCAGAAAAGTGTTCCTTCATACTACCTTCCTAGTCTGTGAGGAAAGCTGAGCATCCTCTGACAAAAAGTGCCTAACATATCCCTGAATGGAAAGTCATTTCACTTGCTTCAAGAAGATAATATAGGGAATGCCAAAAGAGAAGTACAATTTTCCAGTAATATTTTTGTATATATAAGTAGTAGGTAATCAATTGCTTCCATTATTTTTCATGAGTTGATTTTTATTTACTGGTGAGAAGAAAAATTCCACACGTGAAACTAATCATCCCAACTCTAAAGTTAAAAACAATGATAATGATATTTTAATAAGAAGCAAAGTATAAAATGCCTATTCATTATTTAGTTTTTCCAGAAGTGAATATCATGTGCAACACATAAAAATGTATAAACAGGCCGTTAATTCATTTTCAGTGAAGGTGTATCAGTTACTTCCTACTTTATAGAATCCAATACCAAAATATCCTACTTCATACAATTGTCTACTATTCTTCATGTCTTCTGGCATTTATTTCTATCCCTTCTTTTTTTATTCCTACACAGTCTTTCAGCTACAAACTGAGTCACTGTAATTTAGACAATGTCAAAGTTTCACCAGTCTTGTTCTATCTGCTTAAGACCTGATGCCAAACAGCCTAGGAAAACTGGCAGAATTTAAAACAAAATCTATAGATGCTGACAGAGATTAATCAATGTGGTCTCTAAGAAGTAGATGGCTGTCTTACTCAAAGTCGGTTTTGTACTTCTGAAGTGTAAGACACTTCCATTTACCCCTATAATCAATAACCTTTATAACTGATGCAACCACATCCAAATAAACCAATCTAGTCTGTCATTTAACCAGAATATCATATGCCCTTTTCTAAATGACCTTTAAACACCATCACAATTACTACTAATTCTTAAATAAAGAAAATGTAATAGAAGTAATAACAAATAAAAATGATGTGGTAAAACCTGCTGATATTTCACATTAGAATGCATACAATTATAATATTAGCCTACAAAATAAGGTAATAACTGTGTTAGGATGGTGTGTAACAGACTGGTAGCTTGACTTTAGTATTAATTCATTTTTTCATTGTTTGAAAATAATTCACTTTTGGATACTATTCAATAAACACACTATTTTAAAAGAATTATCTGTCCTCTTAAAGTGACATTAAGTAATTTTGTTTTCTATTACATTTTTATAGCCATGGCTTTTTACAATAAGACATTTAAAAGATGTAAGTTTAGAAGAAATGATTTATTAATAATTCCCCATGTTTTTATACTTTTATACTTTATATATACCATTTAATTAATTTTGATTATTTTATTCATCCATATGTGAAACTGATAAGCTTTGCAAGTTTATACATGGCAAACAGTCCATCCTTTTCTATTTGTATATTCATCCACTTAATCATTATTTTCCTTTTTCCAGGATAGTACACACACAAATCAAATATACCAATTCTACAAGAGGAAAATAAACAAATCAGTGTGTACTAACATGTAAACTGTGTATGTAAGAAAACAAAAAATCAAAGAGAGCAGGGCCTGAATTTTGAGAGAAAGAAGAGTATCAGAAGCAATTTCTAATGAGATAATACAAAACAAAGCATAAAGAATAAGAAGAAATTAGAGAAACGACCATATATATTGCAATCAGAATGAAATTGAGTGTACAGAAAACAAGATATGCTCCCTTTCTCTTTTATAATAAATTAATATGATTATGTTGGTAGTTTTTATATCAAATTTCAACTCATTAGAACAAATGATAATTGCACATGTTTTAATTTTTAAATTTGAACATTGTTTTTATCATTATTCATATTATACATTTCAGACTAACTACAAGTCTTGTTTTAAGATAAGATGAATATTTAATGGCAAGGATAGATAGGAAACATTAACTAAAAAGGCAGGTTACAAGCAGCATGTACAACATGATCTCCTTTTGATAAAACATGTAAAAAAAAAAAAAAGACCTGTTCTTTTCTTAAAAGTAACAGAGGGAGAGTGGATCTCAGGAGCTGAGGGAAGCTAGGAGAACTGGAGGGAGAGAAAACTGTAGTTGAGATGTGTATATGAAAGAATAATCTACTTTCAGTTTAAAAGGAGAAAAAAAAAAGAAAATTTATAACCCCACAATCTTCCATTCATTTTTTTAATTTTTGGAGGCAAGGTTTCTCTATGTAGACTTAGTTGTCCTGGACTTGTTTTGGAGACCAAGCTGGCCTCAAATATACAGAGATCCACCTCCCTCTGTTTCCATGAGCGCTGTGATTACAGACATGTGCCACCACACCCCGCTCATTCTTCCAGTCTTAACATCTGTGCATGCTTATCCTTAAAGATTTTTCTATGCATACATAGGAATCAAATTTTACAATACTATTACTAGCAAAGTCATAAAATAGTAACATTTCTATGTCTTTATAGAAAATACATTTATTATTCCTGTTATAATTTCGTCATTTATTATTATATTATAACATCTTACATTATTATATAGTATATAATATGCACATGACTCCTTTGACCCTTTAAAAGATTTTTAATAATTTAACTTTAATGACATTAAATTATATTTATAGGCTTAGTAAATATTAGTATAAAACAGGAGTTTTGTTTATTGTAGGTATGTCAAAGAAAAATGCTACTGTGACTCCAAGAGCTGCATTTACTAGAGGACTGTTGACAGCATTGTAGATTATATTTCAATTTCTATCATGAGGAATTTCTTGTCTATGGCAAAAATAATTGTATTTCTTATGAGGAATGCCTTACCTTCTTTAGCATATTCTAATTTTAATTTATATGTATCCGTGTTTTGCCTGAATGTATATAATGTGCACCACTTGTATGCCTGGTATCCACAGAGATCAGAAGTTTGTGTAAGATCCTCTGGAGCTAGAGTTCCAGAGGTTGTAAGCCATCATATAGGAATCAAACCCATGTCCTCTGGAAAAGCATCCAATGTTCTTAATTGTTTACCCATGTCTCCAGCCCTGTAAAATAATTCTCAATCATGTACCTTTTAGTTAATTTATTTGATTGGCATTCTGGTAAAATAAAAATTTAAATACATCATCTTTCTGTGGAAATGTGTAAGATTTTAAGATATTCTTAAAACTAGTCTTACTTTGTTTCTTTATCTTTCTCCCTCCCCATGTTAATTCATGTTGGTCTCATTTTTCTCAGCTATTTTACTTTAGTTCATCTTTGAAATATTTATTAATATTTTCAGAAACTATTATTATGAATGAAGATGAATAAAGAGTGAAGATAGGGAGGGTGGTAGCATGCAGGAGACTAGAAGAGAAATGGAAAGGAAAATAGTACTTGTCAGCCCTGATAATATACATGCAAATATCATTACACACACTGACCAGATTATGTATGTATGCATGTATGTATGTGGGGATCAGGTGGATCAGGCGAGTGACCTGAGAACAGAGCTGGGAACTTTCCCTGGACCAGCTGGGTGACCTGAGGTCAGATCTACCTGTGTTCCACACCGTGGTGTCTTCTCTTAGCAAGGAGACTCAGACACTGGTGTTTTGTAGCCCACAGTTCCTGCTGAGTCAGGTGTCCAGAGTACAGGTGCTGCAGGCTCCTCCAGGTGTGTAGTTACACCTTGTAGCCCAGGCCACTGATGACTTGGACCCAGGAAGTTGCCTTGGTAATTTTTCTTGGATTTGCCAGGTGACCTGAGGTCAGATTCACTTGTCCCTAGACTGTGGGGATTTCTCCAGGCAAGAAGACCCATACACTGTTGTTCTTGTAGCCCACAGTTCCATCTGAGAGACAGAGCACAGATGCTGCCTCCCAAGGCCTGCGGCTAGTCCTTGGAGCAAAGGGAGCAAATAGGACTGTATGGGAGGATTTGGAGGAAGAAAAGGGAAGGGAAGAGGGAAGTGTTGTAATTATATTATACTCTCAAAAAAGTACATAGTTCTCACTACTTTATAACTTTTAAAGGACAGAAGTTTTTAAAAAGACAATACTATAGATTCATATTTGTTATACAGAGAGAGAGAGAGAGAGAGAGAGAGAGAGAGAGAGAGAGAGAGAGAGAGAGAGAGAGAATTTAGTGGAAAGTGACTGGGAAAAAATTGGGTAGAATAGCTAAGCATACAGAATGTATCTGTGTGAAAAAAGCCACTGTTTTCAATTTTAATTTGTTAATAACAAAATTAAAACTCTCTCCTGTCTCTTGTTCCTTAACCATTCCAAGTTGCTTTTGTTCTTTACTAAGATCATTCTACTAAATCTTCCAAGGTAGAACAATGGAGAATTAAAAGCTGATATTTTTAATACCGTAGGAGTTAAATAAATAATTTACAACTTGGGGAAAATCCACCACAATTATCCATCTATACTTGTATTCATGGGTGATTTTCAAAGTGATATTAAATCAGTTTCTAAAGATGAATATACTATATCCCTACCCAGTTCTCTCTCTACCTACAAACGTAGGAAGTTGAATACCTCTTTTTAATATCCCTGTTTGTTTAATGCTGACTCTTCTTTTTTCAAACACCTTTATATTTTACTTTTCCTGCGTGCCACATATGTGGCTGAAATTTTTTCACTTCTATTACTCTTGTATCTTATTTTATAATTAGGCCCTTGAAGTAGATACTTTACTTAATATGGCATGGTAATATTCCTATCTATAGTTTCTCTTTCAGGTGTAGCATTTTTATGTTAGCCTAAGGAGTTTAATTATTAAATTAGACTCACACTAATAGTAAATTTTATCCAATAGCAAGCTGTGTGAACGATTCAAAAAATAACTTTAAGTGTGGTGATGTCACATTATAGAAACTTTTGGAGTCATCCTTTAAACCAAGGATGGACCCAATCTTGTTTTGAAATGTTCTTCTTCAAACAGCATACAGATCCCAGAACAGCATACAGATGCACAAACGGATGTTATCAACCTGTACTCAAACATTGCTTTCAACATTTATTGTGTGGATCTGCTGTTTTCAAGGCTGCTTTCAACCCTGCTGCTTTCAGCAAATGAGGTTAGACTTAATTATCACAACAAACAAACATTATTCTGAGTCAGGGTCATGGAAGGGTCACAAGGGAAAAATATGGAACATAGTTTAAGATTAAAGCTATGTGTTCAGCTTAGCTTGTAAAAGTTGATTGGACGGGGAGTCCAAGGTATAGTAAGATTGATTACTTTGTTTTCTTAAAGGCAAGTTAAATTTAAACAAGCTGAGTACACAATAGAAAAACAGATTGAATGCATAGCTTTAAATGATCTCAAAGCATATGATTAACTTGGCTACAAAGTTTAGTTCGTGAAGGCAAGCTTGAAAGAGTCATTCTCCCAGAATGCCGTGCCACAGAAAAGTCCTTCCCATAGGACTGCAACAAAAAGATATAGAATATTCTTTCTCTGAAGCAACCTGGATTAGGTGCCCATTTTTATGCATGTGAATTGAGATTAATTTGTTTGTTATACATTTTTCCATCCATAGACAGTTTCACATATTTATATAATAAACTCTAGTTATTTTATACCCTCTGTCACCCCCTCCCCCTCCTACTGGAACAATTATTCTCAACAAGTTCCATAATAGTTTTATGTCCTTTTTGTTTATGGTTTATTTAATTTAATTAGAAAATTTTACCCAAGCATAAGTAGCAAGTTACTTCCATTAGTAAAGGCAATATATTAGTGAGTACAAAACTGAAGAAAGTGACACCTCTCCTCCAACAGTCATTAACTGCAGATAGTCTTGAAGGATAGATGTGATGAAATGGTGAGGAGCCCAATCTTATATTTCTCTTGTGCATAAAAAGATACAAAAGTCATGTCATATTCACAAGACATCTTAAATTTGCTCTTGAGTTAATAGCTTTTTAGAGTTTTTTTGTACCTCCCTTTTATATATCAATAATTCCACAAGTAAAAATGCTCACTTGATTGTCTTTACTCTCCAGCCACTTTTCTCATTGTTTCCATATATTAGGCAATGTACTGCAGAAGTGCACTCACATGATAAGAGAAGCAAGTACAAGGAGAGATAATTCATGACTCATGTCTGTTTCCCATGATGGAGACAATTATTTAAGCCTGTGGTTAACTATAAGCACTTAACTTAGACTTAGAAAAAATTTACATTGGCATATATGGTACACCAATACATGATATCACAATTAAAGGCTCATTGACAAAATATTGTCCCCTATTTTCTGGAATGAGTAGTGAAAACTATATATGTATAAACAATGTAATGAACAAGTTTTCACATACCCTAAAACATATAGCATGTCTCAAAAATCACAAAGATGAAAATCTCTTAATCAGACATGAGAAATTCATAAATATTAGCTAAAAGATTATTTGAATCTTAAAGGATAAAAAGACATTATCTAAAAGGAAAATGGAAAACAGTCATTATAAAGCCAGAAAATAATAAGAATAAAGGAAATATAATCTGATTAAAAAGTCATTTTTGGAGCAAATACACTGCTAATATATGAGTAAAATAATTAATTTTTTAAAATTAAATTAAAAAAGATGAGATTCCTCCCCCAAGGAGAGTAAAAGGATATGAATTGCAAATGCTTTGTTTCAACTTTTCTAACCTAAAGGAATATTTTAAGGATAGAAGGTGCAGCTGCAATCAGGCTGAAAGTGAGTAAATAAATTAACTAATGAAAAAAGTCCATATCATGGGTCAAATACATTTAATTATTTCTTATTCAAAAATTATTTTACATGTTTGATAGGTAGTCACTCACGGGCCAAGACTGTCTTAGAACTCACTTTAGAATTAGTGAATGGAATCACATCACTTCTATCTTTGATTCTATATGTAAGGTGATATAATATTGAAAAAGAGGTACAGAAAAATTAATGAATTTTTATAACTGTAAAAAATGTAAAAATGTCTATGATTAGATGAAGGGATTAAGCTATTGTATGACGGTAACCCTAATGAGGACTCCTAGTAATGGGTGAAATGGAGTCTCACTTTGCCATTTCTTGTCATCAAGTAAGGCTTCCAATGACAGGCCTGGGTTACATTCAATTTAATTGTTGGACAAGGGGGCATGGAATTTCCAAACAACACAGGAAGATGCTAAGACTTTGGGTATCTCTCCACAAACTGACAACAGGGCTCCATTGATGAGGATGACACTCATACAACTAATTGAACATGGAGAAGTTGAGTTGGTGCCTACATGTAACCCTCACCCCTATGTTCTAGTCTCTTTGGTGCAGGAAGTACTCTTCATGCTACTGAAAGAGAAATGTGAACACCAATAAAGCCACAAAACCTTTGACAAAAATCTGTCTGTCTACAAAATAGGCTAGGGCAATAGTGGCACAGAACTTGTGTGGGTAGTCAACCAATATCTAATTTGACTTAAGGCACACTCCATGAGAACAGACCCATACTCAACATTGCTTGGGAAACCAAGAACCAGACTCTAGATATTCCAGAGACCTAGGCCAAAACCAAGTACTACTGGTCTAAAAAATCAACAAAATTATTCCTAATGATATTCTGGTATCTCATAGATCAGTGCCATATCCAGTCATCATCATAAAGGCTTCCAGTGGCAGAAGAGGGAATATTAAGGACAACAAGGACCTCTGGATCAAGTAAACAAAGCATATATGAACTCATGAATACTGAAGCTGCAAGAACAGGGCCTACATGGGTCTACATCAGCTCCTTTGCACACATGTGATAGCTATTAGCATAGCATTTTTATAAGGCCCCTGACTGAGTGAGTGGGTCTCTGACGTTTTGGCATGTTCTTAGGACTCCTGCCTTCCAGTTGTTTTGCCATGTCTGATCTCAACATAATATTTTTGCTTCATCTTATTATATTTATTTGTTCATATTTGTTTGTTATCAATTAGAAGCCTATTCTTTTCTAATGAGAGACAAAAAAGGAGTGGATCCAGAGAGGAGGAGGGGGAGAACTTGGAGGAAGAGTGGAGGGAGGGAAAAATAATCAGAATATATTGTACGAAAAAGAATCTATATGCAGTAGAAGGAAAAAATAAATATAAATGAAAATTTTAGATGCTAGAACAAAAATAAATAAATAAACACACTATGTTCAACAATGCTTGGGCCAACTATGCAAAAATATAGTTATCAACTTGAGAATGAGTCAAATTAGTGAACATACCAAAACTGAAAGTATTTTGCTGAAGACTCAGAATGTTATTCATATGCAAATAATAAAAATCTGTATAATATAAAGTTTTTTGTAAATTCCTTTAAGGGTTTCTATAATACATGTTAAAAATCATCTTGTCTTAATTTATATACTGAAGAATAAAAGGTAAATGAGCTAGATTTAAATGGATATTTTTCTACTAATACTTGAGAATGTATGTTTTATTAGATGATAATTAATTTTATATTGATTTAGTGGTACTAAAGTTTAAAATGATATAACAAAAGGAAATATAAAATGGTAATACTTTCTAAGGAAATTGGCTTTGGATTTATTTGATGAAAGACAAAAAAAAAGTTAATAAAATACAATTGGTGTGGTCTCTATTTCAACAATGTAAAAATTTTTAAAGATGAATATTGCTATGTACTGAGAGTTATTGGATAAGATCCCAGAGCATGCTACTTAGTGCTTATTATTGCTGATGAGCAACACAGTTTTTTTTCCTAATTAGCTAGATAGTATTATGAAACAGCAGAGTGGCCAATTTTAGACTACAGAGAAAATTTCTGACCAAGCTAAGGCATATGCTAAAGCACTAAACATAACTTCTTAAAATAGATCTATGTCATACCTATATAGAAAAGAAACTATTTGCGGCATTCCAACAAGACAATCAACAATTCAAAGGTACAATTAAGAACTTCCTCTTCCATCAAAGACTATAATTGGTCATTATGTTGAACTCCCAGGAAGTTATTTTTTAAAGTGGTTTCTTAAAAGCCATTTCCTAGTTCCAAGAGTAGTTTCTCAATTTGTATTTCCAATTGTAATTGTGATTGTGATTTTATTTGCCCTTTAAAGTAGGAATGGCTATCTTATGATATAAATATAAATGACTTCGGCTATTTTATTTACAAAAGTTTCCTTAAGACATTCTGGCATGTTAAATATTTTTGTGGGCTTTATGAGTAATTTTTAATATGAATCACGCATGATAACAATTGGCTTAACTCAATATAACACTCAAATTCTTTGTGATTGAATGAATATTTGCCCCTACATAACTAAATGATAATAAAATTAATAGCAATACTTATAGACACATAAAAATAACTCATATTTTAATTGAATCATATTTATTTGTTTTGTTTACTTATAAGTCATAACATTGTTCCCCTAATATTAATACCTTCTTCTATTTCTATTTCCAAAGAACCAATACATTTCTTTGCCAATTGACTTAAGACATGGCTATATCACTTGCTTTGGAAAATAGAAAATAGGAAGAAATGGTACAGTAAGTGTTCAAAACTAAATTAGAGGGGCTTCCCAAGTTTCTGCTTAACCATTAAGGACATTAAACATAAACTATGAAACAAATAGTTCCCAAATATTCAGAATACATTTATCTTGAGCTCAGAATGAGATGATCATGGGGAAAATCCAAATGCCACTGATATCTAGTCATGGGATCTTTCAAATGAGCCACTGAGTTGTGGTTTGAAATAGAATTACACATATCAATAATAATGGTTAGCATTGTCTGTTTGACACAGCCTAGAATCATCTGGGAAGAAACCCTCAATGTTGGATTGGTTATTTTAGTAAAGTCTGCAAGAATATCTCTGGAAGATTGCCTTAATGAGTTAACTATGATGTGAAGATGTCCCCTGAATGCTAGCAGCACTTTTTGATAGGCTGGACCCTCCTGAAAAGCAAAAAAAGTTGTCTGAGCAAACAAGGAAGTAAAAAAATGTTTCATGCATTTATCATACTTGTGTTCCTGGTGTGGATGTGATGCTTTAAGTTCCTTGGCATTCGTGAAACAAAAGATCATAACATGGAATTGTAAGCCAGACAAACCCTTTCTTTCCCAAAATGATTTTTCCTAGGGTATATTATCACAGACACAGGAATGAAACTACAATAGAAATTTGTTCCAGAGGTGGCATTTTTATTGAGATAGGCCTGACCATATTGTTTTTGGAGAGATATGTAGAAAGCTTTAGAACTTTGGTCTTGAAAAACCATTGGATAGAGTTAATGGCCTGTCCTTGTGGACTGTTGAAGGATACAAATGTTAATAGTAACATGGAGAATCATGTAACAGATAGAAATAAGAACTGTCAGGTATTACAATAAAGAACTGTCTTAGTTACTGTTTTATTGCTGTGGGGGAAACACCAAGATTAAGACAACTCTTATAAAAGAAATCATTTAGTTGAGGCCTTGTTTACAGTTTCAGAGAATTAGTCTGATCATCATAGCAAAAAAGAGACAGGAATGGTGCTGGAGCATTAACTAAGAGATTTATATCTTGATAGGAAGGACACAAGGGGAATGAAGGGGAAAGAGAGAGAGAGAGAGAGAGAGAGAGAGAGAGAGAGAGAGAGAGAGAGAGAGAGAGAGAGAGAGAGAGAGAAGGAGAGAGAGACAAAACAAGAGACAGAGACAGGAGAGACAGAGACAGAGAGAGGGAGACAGAGTCAGAGACACAGAGACATATACAGAGAGAGAGAGACAGAGAAAGTCAAAGACAGAGACAGACAGAGAGAATGGCAGAGACATAGATGCAGAAACAGACACAACAGAGAGATGGAGATTGTGCCTGGCATGGGCTTTTGAGACTTCAAAGACCACCTTCAGTGACACATCTTCTCCAACAAGGCCACATCGCCTAATCATTCACGAACAGTTCCAATAACTGGGAACCAAGCATTCAAATATGTTAACCTATGGGAGACACTCTTGTTCCATGACAGGCACTCATATGACATTTTCACTAAGAATCTCTGTGTGGTGATCAACTTAGGCCTGAAGAGTTATTTGTGATTGTCAAGGAGATTGGCACCCCTGAATCGAAACATGCTGTGCATCATAAGACAATAGGCAAATGTTTTTTGCAATTAGTATGTCTATACTGTGGTTAGCATATAGGGCCTAGGATACATATTTATCATTAGTGAAACTTGTGGAACTAAAGGTCATCTATGTGGTACTGTTTTTAAAAATATTAAGACTATAAGATTGCGTGGGTCATGGAGATCAACTTAAACTTTGCATTTTATTGAATATTTGGAGTTGCCAAGAGACCATCAGTGATGTTAAAGCTTCAGTTGTAATGGATATCCCAGAACATTAGAGAAGTTGCAACCATGGCACATGCATCAACAAGGGCTACAGTTATAAAATGGATCTATCCTAAGAGGGAAGCTACATGTACTGTGGATGAGAGTTTGAGAGGTGGGATGCTGAAACACTTTGAAGTTCAGAAAATGATAAGTGAGTCACAGACATCAGATACTGATCTGATTTGGATTTACACTGATGCATTTGAAGTTTGCTTTGATGTGATTGTTTTTTATACCCTGATTCTTCTCTTTTGGAATAATAATACTGAAGTATGTGACTTTTTTATTTTATTTTATGGGAGCTTGTTGTTAAGAAGCTTTTAATTTGTTAAGTGTTGAAATTATTAACTTGTGAGTAAGGGATAGAAGGTTATGGTTTTTAAAAGATATTTATGTGCCAAGTTAACAATGAGTAGAATGTCACCAATTAATTGCCAATTACATAACCTAAAAATACCTGGGAAGAGTCTTAATGAAGCCTTTACCTACATTCGGTGGGACTGTAAGCATACTTGTTGGAATTGTCATAACTGAGTTTATTGTGATGAGAAGACCCACCCTAAATGTGAGCAAAACTATCTCATGGAATACACCCTCTATGAATTGTACAAGAATAAAGAAAGTTAGCTGAATAAAAATGCATGCAAGCAACCAAACTTTAGTCTCTGCTTTTACTTACAGATAGGATGTTTTAAGTTCCCTATACTTCTCTGAAATGATGTACTATAACCTAGACGTGTAAAAAATAAATCATTTCTTCTCTTAATTCATTTCTGTTAAGGAATTTTATTAACAGCAACAGAAATATAATTACAACACCAGTATTGTTTAAGAAAGGAAATAAATACAGGCCTGTAATCACCAGATGATTGGGAAACTGATACAGGATGATTTTAACAAATTTCAGGCCAGCTGAACCAACAAAATGAGTTTAAGGCCAATCTGGCCAACTTAATAAGATCCTTTCTGAAGGTAAAAGATAGATGGTAGAGGACTTACCTACCATGAATGAGGTTCTGTGTTCAATCTTCACTCCTGAAGTAACAAAGAAATTTGGGGGATATTTTATTATGTAGCACTATATAAATTGCTTATTGTGACAAAGGAAATTCTTCTTTATAGAACACCATGACTTAATGAAAAATTTTGTATTTAGGTAAGAGGAGGAGAAGATAGAAGAGGAATAAGAAGAAGCAGCAGCAGCAGCTTTCAGGCTACCTGAAAGATAATCCTGTCAATTGTATGTGTCATTCAATTGCTAGATACCATGTGATCAGTAAAACAGTTCTTATTCTTAAGTAATTTTGTCAAATTCTGATATCAGTATCTACATATGTAAATATTATGCCCACTATGAAAAAAATCAAAGTAGATTTTTACTAATATAACATGCTCTAGGTTAAGACAATGAAAATAAATATGAAACTTTCTCTTTAAATGCTAAACTTTTTTAAAGTGTTCCTTTTTGGTATTTATTGTTTTAGATAATATCTCATTAATAAAACCCAGGTTAACTATGAGCTCATGATATCCTGCTTAGTCCTCCAAATACTAGCATCAAAATGTAGACAACCATAACCAGCTCTTTTGTTTTTGACACATAATTATTGTGCTTTTTACAGTCTATGTGATTTATAAATTCACATATAAATCGTATTTTGATCAAATATGAGTAATTACCTTTTCTGTTACACAAAATTTAATTCATTTACATTCAGTGAATGCTTTTCAATCTAATCTGGCTCTTCTATTCTCAACATCTATTATACAAACATTTTCAGACTTTACATTTAAAAAGTCATGTTTTTCTATATATGCCACTATTCATAGTGGCCAAAATGTGAAATCAATATATTAAAGATTGACTTTAAAAACTGGGCATGTTACCATGGGCTAGTGTTCATTTATCCAGATGAGTAAAACCGTACTATTTCCAGTGCATTCATTAGATTTTCTTTGTGGCAGGGTGTGGAAATTAGGACAGGGTTTTATGAAGGCCATTTTGGCTTCAAACTCCTAATCCTCCATATCCACGCCTCAGGTTCTAGGAATATAAGCACATTGAATTAGGCCCAGAATATGTTAGTTTCATATTTCTACTGTAACACTCCCACAAAAAGCAGAAACACATTTAATAAAAATGTGTATTTTGAGTAAAAAAAATAAAAACAAAAGAAATTCTGATAATCTGTAAAAAATACTTTGCCACATATTTGTGAACTGCATAAGTGCTGTTCAGAAAGCTTCAGTGGGTATTACCAGGATAAAATCAGTGTTAGTTTCCTTTTAGAGATCTGTTGAAAATCAGTTTCCTTGGTTTTTCAGATCTTGAATGCCACCAGAATTCCTTAACTAATGGTCTCTTTCCTTCGTTCACAGAGCTATCAGAATTTGTCCAGGTCTATTTTGTGCTGTTATCTACACTATTTTCTGTATTCTGTCTCCTTCTTTTACTTATAAGGACTATGATAGTTAGACTGAAACTTCCCAAATAATCCAAGATAATCTCCTGTCATAGTTGACTGATAAACAATCTTAATTGCATTTTCAAATTTATCTCCCTTTTTTTCTAAAACCTAACCTTGGAATTAAGATATGGACATTTGTTTAAATTTATTTCTTTACTTACCACAGAGGCATTAAAAGTTAATAGCATTGTTAGTAACATTAGTACAATGTGTGTGTGTGTGTGTGTGTGTGTGTGTGTGTATGTATATATATATATATTTTTTTTTTAATCATGATATGAATGTTAAGTAATGTTTAATTTTTCATCAGTAAAGTTGTAGATAATGGAATAATGTATATCACTATGTATGAGCATTTAGTGAAATAACAGCCATAAAACCTTATTGCATCTAACACATTTGTTAATGATGATATGAGTGTTATTTTTGTAGTTATATTAAAATGTTTGTGTATCTTTTATATAATCATAGTTTAAATATCTGTACTTATGATGGTTTTGTTCTTATGTTGAATAGTATTTTTGGAAGGAAATATTCAAACTATGCAACAAGCTACACTGGATTTAAATTTATTAGAATCATTGTGAAGTAAAAATGCATACTCGTTTAATACAAACTGCTATTTTCCAAATACATTTCTTTCTAGCTAACCTAAAAACACACCTAACATTAATTTGTTGATAAGCTGAAAACACATTTTATTGATTTGAAAACAAATACAATAAGATTTTTGAGGTTCTGATGTTGTTTCATATTAACTGCTCATTCTTTACAAGGTAATTGAAATTTAATTTCAAACTAATGTACAATTACATCTTCAACATCATTAAGGTATTAGTTTTGGTAAATACTATCTTCAGACACAATTTCAATCATTTGTTTTCATAATCTGTTTGATATACAAAGATTGCATACAGGACACTTCAAAACACACATAAAATTTTCACAGCAGAATATGATTTGAGTGTTAAGTGACTCTGCTGTTTCATTCCCTTCTATTTTCTTGTTCAGTTTGTTGAGATCCAGAGATTATATGAAGAAAAAGTCTAAATTGGAGGTCTTCATTGGGTCCCTCACCTCAGAGATTAGGAAACCCATTGTAGAAGGAGAAAGAAGATTTCAGAAGCCAGGCAGGCCAAGGACACCATGAGAACATGAACCACAACTAAGCAGGGCTCATAGGGGCTCACAGAAACTGAAGTGGCAAGATGGGGTCTGTATGTGTTTGTACCAGATCCTCTGCATGCATCTTTGTTCTTATCTGCCTCCTAAAAGTGGGAACAGAAAAAACTAGAAGAATCTTTTGGGGAATATACCAATGCAGAGGGAACCATATGCAATAAATTCTCCTCATAGGTTCTCACATAAGATTTGGATTGACTTAAGTTTACACTTACTCAGTTCTTACAACTTATATACAATTTTAACCTTTTTTAAACCTCCTTTAAAAAGGCCACACTTCCTATTCCTTCCCAAAAAATTCCACCAACTTCAGACCAGGCATTCAAACCAGACCAGGCATACCAGCTTATAGAGGGTCATTCTCATTCAAACCATTACATCCTTACTCAAAGACCCCCCTATCTTCAAATGTCTCAGTGTAAATAAACTTTCCATTATCATAAAACCTCAAAATATTTAGCCTTTAAAGTATAGCTATGAGTAGATGATCAGGTATCCCTAGAAAAATTTTAATGTAATAGATGGCAAATGAGAAGAAAACATACCAAGAAAAGAAAGGGGAAAGTAACAATAAAAAAATAACAAAAAAATTTGAGCATGAATGTACATGACAAAGAGAAAAAAACTTGATATCTAGAAAAATAAAGTGACCCTATCTAAGACATTAACCTCAAATGATATGAAAAAAATTAATGTCAGAAAATTAGACTTAAAGCTATTTCTCAGGTCAAATCCATCTTTTTATTTTTTTATTCTATTGAAAATATATATTTTTCCTCACATAATATATCCTGTTTATTGTTTTCTCATTTTATTCCTACTTTTTCTCTTTTTTCAGAACAGTAGTATTTCATTTTACCTTAGATCCCTGGGCTATCTAGTCTCTGGTTCTTAGTCACCCAAGCAGTGTCAGGTACGAGATTAATCTCATGGAGTAAGCCTTAAGTCAAATCAGGTATGATTAACCCCAAAAAACTTTGTGTCATCATTGCCACAGCACATCTATCAGGCAGGACACCATTGCAGATCCAAAATTTTTGCCTTGATTGATGTCTATATTTCTCCTTTGGTAGTGTGCCCAGTACATTCCTCTAGCAAAGACTGTAGAACATAATGGTGAAGGCTCTATTTATGCACCAGTTCAACTACTGAATACTTCATGCATTTTCTAGGTATTGTCTTCAGAATCTGGCCTTGATGTCAATTTGTGGATAGCAACCTATAGTCTTGGCACAAGCTGGACTGTTTGGGGATTCCTATGGGAGCCCTTTGGCCAACATTTAAACTTGATATAACCTACTTGCTGTACTGGGAGCTATATTTAGTGACAAGCAATGGCCAGTTGTGGTATGTCTCCTCTATTATTTAGAGATTTAATTAGAAATGAATTGAAGATATGAGAAGATAGAAAGATCTCCCATGTGCATGTGTCATGTAGAATTAATGTGGTAAAAAAAATAGCCACCCTGTCAAAAACAATTTATAGACTCCATGCTAACTCCATAAAAATTCTAATATAATTCTTCAAATATCTTGAAAGGACAATTTTCAGATTCATAGGAAATACACACACACACACACACAGAGTGTATTTAAAATAATCTTGAATAATAATTATTGAAGTCTCTCACTATCACTGTGTGTGGATCAATATGTAATTTAAGTTTCTTTTGTTAACTTAGGTACCATTGTGTTTAGTGCATAGATGTTAAGAACTGCAAAGACTTCCTGGTGCTTTTTTCTATTGATGACTATGTAGCGCCCTTTCCTTTCTCTTCTGATTAGGTTTGGCATGAAATCTATTTTGTCACATATTAACACAGCTACATCAGCTTCCTTCTTAGTTCATTTGTTTGGAATATCTCCTGTCATCTTTTTGCCCAGAAGAGTGACATATATCCTTGATGCTAAGGTATGTTTCCTGGATTCTGCAGAAGAGTGGATCTTGTTTTCCCATTCATTTTATTAATCTGTGTTTTTAATTGGAATTGGGACCACTGAGGTTGAGCATTGCTTGTTTGTTTCTTTTGTTGTTGTTGGTGGTGGTGGTGTGTGTGTGTGTGTGTGTGTGTGTGTGTGTGTGTGTGTGTGTGTCTGTGTGTGTGTCTGTGTGTGTGTCCTGTTTTGATTTGAAGATCTGGAATTATTTATTACTTGTATTTTCTGGAATGTGGTTAAAAACTTTAAGTTGGAGTTTTCCTTTGCTTAAGTTTGATGTTATCATGAAACATTTTATATGGTGATAGAAAGGTTTTTTAATTTTTTTATTAATTTATTCTTGTTACATCTCAATGGTTATCCCATCTCTTGTATCCATCCATTCTTCCCTCCCTCCCATTTTCCCCTTACTCCCCTCCCCTATGACTGTTCCTGAGGGGGATTTCCTCTCCCTGTATATGCTCATAGGGTATCAAGTCTCTTCTTGGTAGCCTGCTGTCCTTCCTCTGAGTGCCACTAGGTCTCCCCCTCCAGGAGTTTTATCTGGAACAGCATATATGCTTTCTTAAAGTCTGTAGCACATCTGCCCAGGTCCCTGGCTTTTAGAGAATCCACTGAGAAATAAGCTATAATTCAAATAGGTCTACTAAGTAAATATTACTTACATTTGGTTTTTATCATGGAATGTCTTATTTTTTCCATCTATGGTGATTGAAAGTTTTGTTGAGAATAGTAGTCTGGGCTAGCATTTGTTAGTAGTCTGTTAGAGTCTGTAAGATATCTGCCCAGACCCTTCTGGCTTTTAAAGTTTCCATTGAGAAGTCTGGTGTAATTCTAATAGATCCACTTTTATATATTGCTTGGTCTTTTACTCTTGCAGCTTTTAATATTCGTTCTTTCTTCTTTACATTTAGTGTTTTATTATTATATGCTGAGGGTGCTTTCATTTCTGGTTGTCTATTTGCTGTTCTGTATACTTCATGTTCTTTTATAGGCATCTCTTTTGTAGAAGAAAATTTTCTTCTATGATTATGTCAAAAAATTTTCTGAGCTGGGTGCAGTGATACATACCTGTAATCGCAGCACTCAGTGAATCAGAGGAAGACTCTGTGAGTTCGAGGCCACCCTGGTCTGAAAAGTGAGTCCAAGACAGGCAAGTCTATACAGAGAAACACTGATTCAAAAAGGAAAAAAACTCAAAACAAACAAAGAAGAAATTTTTTCTGAATATTTGAGCTGGGTTTCTTCTTCCTGTAATAAATTTAGATTTTTCACAATGTCCTAGATTTCCTGGATGTTCTGTGCCTGGAATATTTATTTATTTATTTATTAGTTTTAACATTTTCTTTTTCTGGATTTTTTATATATACATTTATATTGTTACACATATACAAAATAAACTACGTACAGCAAGAAGAACCACAAAAAAATCAAGAATCATATTAACATTACATTCATAGTGTTTTGGCTATTTGTATTTGTCAGCCATGATGAAAACGTCATTCTTATCTTGGTGAGTCTAAAACTCTGAATATAGATCAATATCTGTCATATCTCATCTCTATCAACTTAAAACATCTATCTAGACTTAAAAATATCTTAATCCCTAAACAACTAAGCTTCATTGTAAAACTAAGCTACCTGGTCTTCAGCTCCATCAGAGACTTGAGAAAGAATAAATTTTATTACCTGAGTACACAGGGAATGCAGGTTAGTAGCTTTCCAAATGAGAAGATGACAGAGACAGTTTTTTACCTGAACAGTCACCAAGAAAACTCTCTATAACATTGGAGCATCTTCTTCAGCCTTATGGCTTAATATATCTGACAGTCATATTTTGAGGCAGGAACTATTGAGGACTTGTTTACCCTGTATTGGCAGAGTTTGGCCATCCACTCTCCCTGTATCCAAGTTCCCCCTTTTGGGGGCAGAATTCTGTGACAGAAGCAAGGACATTTTGCTCAATGGCTGGTTTGCCACATTTGAAGCCATCTCCATAAGGAGGTTCTTTGATGCTCATCTTCTTCTTTGAGGTAGTCTGGCTGTTGCCTGGAGTTAACCTGTCTTATTGCCAATGAATCTTTAAAATAATAAAAACATTATGTAGGTCTCTGAGGTTTTGAAGACCTTATCTAACTATTTTACCATACTTATCTATAGAATCCTATCTATCTGTTAAACCTAGACTGTATATTCTTGTGATATAAGTAGACTAGTAATTGACATGACCATGATTTGATCAACTAACAATTAATTTGTATTATTTAATTATCCCAAATAGCCTGCAATAGCACTTTGAAAGTATTGGTGGTAAAACTTGTATTATAATTGACTTGTATGTGTACAATACCACATATTAAAGTAGAAATATATATATATATGTATGTATGTATAATGTGTGTGAAGAATAATCTTAAATTTGAATTCTATACCAATGTATCAAAATTAAACTTATTTTGTATCAATATACAAAATTCTAGACCAATGAATTAAAAATAATCTGTGAATAACAATTAAGGCCTTGAGTTGAGGAGTAGATTCACTAATCTACTTTTTGTCCTATCATCCTTCTATATTTCTATATTCCCCCTTCTTTCTTTTCAACTCCTATCACCAAACCAAGAAAGAAAAAAGAGAGATATCCCTTAGTCCAACCTCATTTTTTTCTCTGAATAAGACTAATAGTAACTTATAACCAACTTCCAATGAAAATAAACATCTATAGCTCAAGAAAACAACCAAAAACCTACCCAAACTCCCTTAAGGGAAATGGGATATCATTCTCTTAAGATTTCTTACAGCTGATTTGGGATGACTAATAGCTTTGTAGAGGCCCAAATAAAATTGGGGAAAATGATTAAACAAGCTAGGAATAGCATTTGTGGTCCAGTTTCTAAATGTGGAGGAGAAGGGATAATGCTGCTGAACCTCTGACATGCACTTGGGTGCCCATTATTTGATCACTGCCCCTTGGCAAGACAGCCTAGCAGGCACACAGAGGAAGGAGATGCAGGCTATCTTACTAAAACATAATAGGCTGTTACCAGAGGTCTAGGGGAGGGGAATAGGCAGAAGAAGGAGGATGGGAGGGAATGGGAAGATAAGAGGGAAGGGATAAAATCAGAATGCAATGTGAATAAATAAAATCTACATTAAAAATTTCTGGACAGAGGAAGGGGTGCAGCAGAGACTGATGCACCAAACAAGGACCATGCATAGTGAGGACCTAGACCCTCTGATCAAATGTGGTAGATAGGCAGGACAGTCACCTTGTGGGTCCCACAATATGGGGAGTAGGGGCTAATTCTGACATGAACTCTGGCCCCCCAATGTTGATCACTTCACCCTAGCAGGGCGGCCTTGCCATGCCACAGAGGAAGAGGATATAGGTTATACAAATTAGACTTGATAGGCTGAGGTCAGATATTAAGGGAGGAGGGCTCCCCTTTCTGAGGAGTAGAGAGAGGATGGAGGGAGAGGGGATGATGGAGGGAGTGGGTTCAGGAGGCTGGCATGAGAGAGGGGTTAAAATTGGTATGTAAAGAATTCAAACTGCAAAAAAGCAGGTAATTTATATTGCTAATCCCATATATGGGAACTGATGTGAGATTGACAGAGACATGAATGTCTATGCCTAGACAATGCTTCTTGTTAACTACAGAATTCCTGTGATTTATTATTAGATGCCATTCTTCATATGGTATGAATGAAGATTTACAGATAGATGTCTTTCTTCTGCTCATACAAAGAGCAGAGAATTAGCCTTTATTTTTCTGCACATCACACACACGGCATACATTTATTTTAGGATTGTATAATGTTTGTGACAAATTATATATTTTCATAACAAAAGAACTGGACACTGACACTGGATCAGACCCAATAGGATTCGTTCCTCCTACCATGCTGGAGACTGACATCCTGTATCCTTCATGTTCCAGCATCAAGTGCTTCAGTTGTTGTTCCTCATCAGAACAGGACAGCTCCCAGGACAGCTTCGAAGAAAGCTTCTCATCCCCATTGTTCCAGCATTTCAGACTGCCTCACAAAGATTTAGCATTTTCCTAGTTCTAGGTTTCCATTTCTTCTATCTTATCTCCAATGCCCAATATTCTCTCATCTCCTACATTCTGTTAGTGAAGCTTGCCTCAGGTGTTCTGCAACAGATCTGGGGAAGAAACTGAGAGTTGATTTAAGAGGAGCTGAGGGAGAGATAAAGATCTGCAATTAGCCCACCTGCTTCCTTGGCCTGTGGGTTTCCAGGGAGTGCTTGCTGGAGCAGGGCCTGGTATAAAGAAATGAGTTGGAGGAGGGAAGTTAGCAGTGTAGTCCACTGAATACGGGGAGGGAAGGAAAGCCAAGGTAGGTGGTCTGTTGCAAAGCTGAAGATGAGTCTGAGAAAATGGATTTGAAAGAGTAGAACTGTTGAAGATCTGCAGTTAAACTTCTTGCTTCCCTGGTTGGAGTTGCCCAAGGGTTCCCAGAGCCCATCTTTTAAAAAGTAGTTTTCTTTATTTATTTACTTTCTCTGTGTGAGTGTTTGCCTGTATGTATGCATGCGCATCACTACATGGCTATTGCCAGAAGAAGATGTTGGATAGCCTCGAACTGGAGTTACGGGCAGTTAGGAACAGCTCTATGCATTCTGGGAACACAATCTTCATCCCCTTCAGGAATAATGAGTGCATTTCAACTGCTGAGCCATCATCTCTCCAGGCTATCTATATCTATCTTTCCACTCTGTGATGCAGGATCTAAGAGTGTTTTTTCTTTTTTTTTTCCTTTGATTGAAAATAAATCATTTTGTCATATAATATAAAATGATTAGTTTCCCCTTCTCTACTAGAATTCATTCTAACCCTTAATCCTGTACTACTATGGATGCTAGTCATTTCCTGGAGCTACTGATTTCATGAGTTTTCTTTTTCCTCTTTAATTTTTCTTGTCATCAGCACTCTGTATAGTTATAGCTTTTTGTATTAAATTCTTGCTATTAAAATATGAGAATAAGTAAATACCAAAATCTTAGTAGAGGTTTTGGAAGATGGAATGGCACACATCTCTAATTGTGCGGTAAGTAATTAAGAGAATTAGAAAACTTTTGAGATAGCTGAAAGAAAAAAACAGGAAATAAACACAACATCCACAAAAAAAATCTTCAAGTTGAAATACACAAACTTTCATATTTAAAAAATCCTTGGAATAGCCATCATAATATATAAAAATGGCTTAAGTTTAAATACCATAACCATAAATCTGAGGAGAACTGGTGACTCAAAAACGTTGATATAAAAAAGAAAAAAGAAGAGTTGGTTCTTTGAGAAAATTAACAAGATAGACAAATCCTTAGACAAACTAACTAAAAGGCAGAGAATTTTCAAGTTAATGAAATCAGAAACAAAAATGGTGACATACCAATAGATACCAAAGAAAACTAAAGAATCACTAGCTCATACTTAAAAAACCTGTACTCCACAAAATTAGAAAATAGAAAAGTCACCAGCCAACCAAAAACAAACTAACTAAAAAGCCCAGGGAGAGATAGTTTTAACACAGAATTCTATCACTTTCAAAGAGGTTCTAATACTAAAACTCCTCAAATTATTTCACAAAATAGAAACAAAAGGAGCATTGCCAAAATCATTTTAAAGAGGCCATGGTCACCCTAATACCCAAACCACACAAAGACTTAAAAAATAAAGAGAATTATTAACCAATTTTCCCCATGAGTATTGCTGCAAATATACTCATATCTAAGAAAACATCAAGAAGATCATTCACAATAATCAAATAGGCTTCATCCCAGCGGTGCAGGGATAGTTCAACATATGAAAATCTGTCACTGCAATCTAGCATATTTAAAAAACTGAAAAAATGCATGTGCATCTCATGAGATGTGGAAAAATCCTTTAACAAAATCCAACACCACTTAATGATGAATGTCATGGAATGATCATGAATACAAGGCCCATACCTAAACATGACAAAGGCTAGATACAGTAAGCCTATATCCATCTGATACCAGCCATCTCATTAAAAGAGTTAAACTGTAACACCAGTGGAAACTCCTTTTCCACATCCCCCAGTAAGACCAGGAACCTGGCCTAGCTACAGTACACAGATCCAGAGGTGTTAAGTAATAAGAAAGGCTCAAGGGCAGGGCAGGGGATTGACAGCACATGAACAAAAAAATCTCTCTGGGAAAGGGAAATAGACTAGATATCATGGGAGAATTCAGGATGAGTGAAGATGCAAACAGAAGTGATCAGGTGTAAGGAAGCTGGAAGGAGACACTATTTGGAGAGACAACTATAATTGGGAGCATTTGGTGGGGTGAGAAACAACTTAATGAGATAGAAACCCCCTGTAATCCATGATGGTGACCCTAGCTAAGACTGCTAGTAATGGGGCATGTGGAATCTGAACTGTCCATCTCCTGTAACCAGATGAGTTTTCCAGTGGAGAAATAGGGATATGAACTCAGAAAAAAAAAAAAAACACATACAATTTGTTCTGCCTGCCAGATGTTCTGGGGTAAAAAGGGCACAGAAATTGTGGGAGGGGTCAACCTATGGCTTGTTCAGCTTGAGACCCATGCCAACAGAGCGATCCCACACCAGACACCACAAGGAGGGCCAGGAACCAGAGGCTGGATAGCCCAGAGACCTAGGATAGAACAACACAGGACGAGGGAAAAAAAGTCAATGAAATTATTTCTAATGATATTCTTCTATATTTGTAAACAGGAGCCTAGAATAATCATCATCAGAGAAGCTCCGTCCAGCAACTGATGGGAGCAGATGCAAAGAACCTCAGCCAAATATTTAGTGGAGATCAAGGAATCCTGATGAAGAGGAGAGAAAGGATTATAGTAGACAGAGGGGTCAAGGACACTGCAAGAAAACAGATCTTAGAATCAATTAACTTGTACTCACAGGATCTCACAGAGAATGAACCAACAATCGATGAGCCTGCATCGGTCTGACATAGGCCTCTGTATATATGTTATAGTTGGGTAGCGTATTGTTCCCATGGACACTTAACAGTGAGAGTAGAGGCATTCCCTGACCCTTCTGCCTGCTTTTGGGACCCTTGTCCTACTATTAGGTCATCTTGTCCAGTCTTACTATGAGAATTGCCGAGTCTTATTTCAACTTGAGATGCCATGTTTGGTTGATATCCCTAGGAAGCCTGCTCTTTTCTGAAACGATAAGAGGAGGAATGGATGTAAAGGGAGGTGAGGAGGGGTGGCAAGAAAACCTTGGAGGGAAAAAGAGGGGAAACTGCAGTAGAGATGTAATATATGAGAGAATAAATAAATAAAATTTAAAACAATAATGGATTTGCAATCACAATAGCTTAGACATCTCAATAGGAACAAAGGAGACAACAGAAAAATATTTTAAAATATAACTATCAAGTAAGTGAGGAAAATAAAAGTAAAAAATACTATCAGCCAATAAAAACATTTTTTTTGTAAATTACCCCAAGAGTATCTTCCAGCAACCTAAGACAAATGAAATTTCCAGTAGTAGGATTAAATGGGGGCTGGGGGCTGGGGGGGGAGGGAGAATCACAATTGGCAAAAAAGATTACCCATTCAGATTAGAACATGACTACTCATATTTGATTCAGCTAAGGTTTATGATAGATATCAGGCATTTAAAACAATGGAAACACAGAAATGATCCACAAAGAAACTATTCTATCACATATAAGACATAGCCAGAAACTGTGCACAGTCATCACATGAGCTGTGTGTGTATATATATGCTTTCTCCCTGTTTATTGCACATTTTCTAAGAGGAGATATAAAAATTTAGAAGTAAATGACTAACACAGGTCTAATGAAACTGAAGTTTGATGATAACTTATAAATGAAATGGCTCTATATTCATACATACCGTGTTGAATTATGGATATATATGCACATACATAACATTGTACCCTCTTCCCTCTTCTCTCTCCAGATAAAGTAGTTTAAGTAGTCCAATATATTTATCTGTAGGCCAGAAGGATGGGAAAATGGAGAAGAATGTCATATTTCTATATTTTTGTTGCCAATACAAATGCATTTAACTTTTTATGTTTGTCAATAATAATATGACCTTAAAATAACAGTATTTGTCTTGCTATTCATTACCCTCAAAAGCATATGTGTTTTGGGGAGAAGCTATAGGCCTTTTCTACAGGTATGCAAGACATCAAACTGAAGGATACTTAGCTACTAAAATGCATTATCAACATTCTTAGCAACAGACCGAAGCTCTAGAAGTTGAGTGGTACAGTCTCTAATGCAAACTAGTCATACAATAAGTCAACTGAAGGAATGAGGAATGGTACTCCTTCCTCACAGCCTTTACTAGTGATGCTAAACACAAGATTTGAGCATGGCTTATCATCCAGTTCAATATACTTCAAATAAGCAGAAGTACAACTTACTTATTATCAAATAATACCTATTGCCGGCATATTTATATCCTTTTAAAAATTTCTGTTTACAAGTACACGAAAAGGAAACATTTGCTAAAATACTCATTTCCCAAGACATATAGGTTAAAAAGGTTAGAGTAACGATGTTATATATTACTCTTAGATGAAAGGATAAGACAGAAAGCAACAACAGTCCTTGGCCTTTATCAATTCACAGTTCAATGAAATACATTTGCATCTCATTTTCTTTTACTTGTAGAAAATGGTTCCATTATCTTCACATGGCAGCATATGAAGGATTTATGAACTTGTCTAAAATAAAATGATTTTTCAGTGGCAACATAGAGATTTAAACTTAAATTTACCTTACCTAGTAGTGTATTTTCAGGTAATAGAGATTACATACATTGTTTTCAGAAATAATTGTTTCAAGGTTTTAAGGTCATTAAATGTTCACAGACACTGTTCTCAGATGAGCTCTCTCTGTATGTTACCATTTATCATTTCAGCATAGTTAATGAAACTCCGTGCACTGGTTCGATTATGTCTGGAATCTAAGATATATTTCTCTGAAGAATGCTGCTAAATCCAGTGCGTGCAGCACACTGCTTCCTCTGTTCTGCAGGTTGAAAATGCACTTAGACAAAGTTTAATTTTCTGACTATTCTATTTAAAGTGCTAATAAAGAAGACAAACAGAATCTTAGAATCAAAAGGAATAAATGATATATAGTCCAACTGTAAATTGTGCTAGTAAAGAACAAAACAATTTCTAGAGAAATTATGTAACTAATAAAAGATCAATGTTCATATAAAAGCAATTTTGGGTTTAAATGCACTTGATCTTCATCTTGTTGTATGAGAATGCATAAGGAGTGGTGAGCAATCACCATGAAGACTCAGGTTCATTACTCTCCTGGCTTTTGTGTAATAATTACTTTTTAAAAGATTTATTTTTTTTTAATTATGTGTACAGTGCTCTACCTACATGACGGAAGAGGGCATCGGATCATATTATAGATGGTTGTAAGCCACCATGTGCTTGCCAGGAATTGAACTCAGGACCTCTGGAAGACCAGACAGTGCTCTTAACAGCTGAGCCGTGCTGTTTTACAAAATTTCATGCAAGTTTATTTTAATATAAAGGTATTTAAATCACTTTGGGCCCAGGATATCCTTGGGTTTCACCTCTTGCTCAAACTGCTCTGCTATGAGACTGCCAAGTTCAATAACCATTTCCCTTCAGGTTGACCCTTTTTGTATGGTCCTAGCAATATTTGATATCTTGTCACATCCTATGTGAGGATTAAGTGATGACAGAGGGGAGGGCATCCTATTGGGACTCTAAATGAGAGACGCATGGGAGAATAGCAAAATAAAAAGATACAGAGGGTCCTAGAAATCTACAAGTAGAACAATATGATAGGCAGATTTGGGCCCAGGGGTCCCGCTCAAACTAAGGCACCAGCCAAGGACAATACAGGAGGTAAACTTTAAACCCCTTCCCAGATCTAGCCAATGGTCAGAACACTCTCCACAGTTGAGTGGAGAGTGTGATATGACTTTCTCACGTACTCTGGTGCCTCACATTTGACCATGTCCCCTGGAGGGGGAGACCTGGTGGCACTCAGAGGAAGGACAGCTGGTAGCCAAGAAGAGACTTGATACCCTATGAGAATATACAGGGGGAGGTAATCCCCCTCAGGAACAGTCATAGGGGAGGGGAACAATGGGAAAATGGGGGGGGGAGGAATGGGAGGATACAAGGGATGGGATAAACATTGAGATGTAACAAGAATAAATTAATTAAAAAAAGTGATGCAACCAACATTCAACATTAGACTGGGGTCCTTTCTGTGTTGACATGGATCCTCATCACAGTTTTCTGTGAAGGAGTAAAGCATCCTCCAGCAGCTTTGTTGAACATAATATTCTCTCTCTCTCTCTCTCTCTCTCTCTCTCTCTCTCTCTCTCTCTCTCTCTCTCTCTCTCTCGCTCTCTCTCTCTCTCTCTCTCTCATTTCTCTCTGTCTCTGTCTGTCTGTCTGTCTCTCTCTCTCATCTCTCTCTGTCTGTCTCTCTTTCGCTCTTTTGTTTCTCTCTGTCTGTCTGTCTCTCTCTCTCTCTCTTGTTTCTCTCTGTCTGTCTGTCTGTCTGTCTCTCTCGTTTCTCTCTGTCTCTCTGTCTGTCTGTCTCTCTCTCTCGTTTCTCTTTGTCTCTCTGTCTGTCTGTCTGTCTCTCTCTCTCTCGTTTCTCTCTGTCTCTCTGTCTGTCTGTCTGTCTGTGTCTCTCATTTCTCTCTGTCTCTCTCTCTGTCTGTCTCTCTCTCTCTCTCTCTCTCTCATTTCTCTCTGTCTCTCTGTCTGTCTGTCTCTCTCTCTCTCATTTCTCTCTGTCTGTCTGTCTGTCTGTTTGTCTCTCTCTCTCGTTTCTCTCTGTCTCTCTGTCTGTCTGTCTCTCTCTCTCTCTCATTTCTCTCTGTCTGTCTGTCTGTCTGTCTCTCTCTCTCGTTTCTCTCTGTCTTTCTGTCTGTCTGTCTGTCTCTCTCTCTCATTTGTCTCTCTGTCTGTCTGTCTGTCTGTCTCTCTCTCTCTCGTTTCTCTCTGTCTCTCTTTCTGTCTGTCTGTCTCTCTCTCTCATTCTTTCTGTGTGTATGTGTGTGTGAACATTTTTTTAAATGATTCAGCTATGTATTTTATATACTTTACATCTGGATAGCAGCTTAACCTCCCTTTTCTCCTAGCAGTCTCTCCCTCTCAGCTCCCCTTCCCCCCATAATCTCCTCCCCTTCACCTCATAAAAGGAGAGGCCTCTCATGGATATCAACCAGCCTTGGCTTATCAAATCGCAGTAAGATTAGGTGTGTCTCCTTTTACTGAGTCTAGATGAAGCAGCCCAGTTAGCACTATGGAATCCAAAGGCAGGCAGTATAGTCAGAGACAGCCTCTGTTCCTGCTTTAGGCCTCCCCACATGAAGACTCAACTGTACAATGTTACTTATGTGCAGAGGGCCTAGGTCTGTCCCATGCATGCATGCTCTCTCTAGTTGGCAGTTTAGTCTCTCTGAGCCCCTATGAGTCCAGGTTAGTTGATTCTGTAGGTTTCTTGTGGTGTCCTTGACCTCTCCATCTCTTTCAATCATTCCTCCCCTCTTCCACAGGATTCCTTAGGCTTCATTTAATGTTTGGCTATGGGTCTCTGTATCAGTTCCTATTAGTTACTGGATGAAGCTAGTCTCCTGTCTACAAGTATATCAGAATATCATTAATAGTGTAAAGGGTGGGCTCCCTCTTGTGGCATAAGTCTCTGTGAGTTCGAGGCCAGCCTAGTCTACATTTCAAGTTTCAGGACAGCCAAGGCTACACTGAGAAATTCTATCTAAAAAAAAAAAAAAAAAAAAAAAAAAAAAAAAAAAAAAACACCAAAAACAACAAACAAAAGCACAAAAATCCTAGAGGGCAGCAACTGAATATAGCATTCTTAATCACCATGGTGGGTGATGATTAAACATTTAAATCAAAATGCCCATTGCTCTGTCAAACACTAATAGCAATGTGGTTTCCCATGGCATAAGGTTCAACCATAGTGATTGCTTCACATGGAATAGGGCTAACTTTATCTGACATAATGCTGCTCCCTGGTTCATTTTTGGGCAGTATCAACTCTCTCTCACCTGACCAAGGACGAGAACCCAGAAAATAAGTATCATTGGCTATCCTCATCAGACTGCAGGCAAAAGTCTTCCTGGCCCTGATCAGCTTTACTAGAGCATCATGAGCATCCAGAGCCTCAAATTTACTTGAAGCAATGACAAAAGAGAAGCTTGTGAGTGCAGCCTTTTCTGCAAATCCAATGATGTTTAAACCAGTCCAAACAGCAGTGCCTCCAGATGTGGGCTCATAGATTCTTGCCATTGCATATTGAATATGTTGCATATAACCAGTGGGTGCTGGTCAAAGATTAAGTGGAACAACACCCTGTGTAAGAATTCACCCACTTTTGATGATTAGTGCAAACTCTGGATTTTGAACTGAGTACATCATGCAACTTCTGTAGTTCTGGTAAACAGGACTTTGTGGACTTCCACAGCACTAGAAAATATGCATGGCTGTGAGAAAAGTGTAATTGGAGTTCTGCCTTTTATTACCATGATCATTGGGATGCACTCACTGGCTTCTTGCTGCCAAGATCACCTGTTAAGAATTCAATTGCTCTATTGCTAATGACTTCATTTACATTTATATTTATCTGGGGTTTTGATCCAGTCTGCCATACCACAAAAGGAAAGTGATTTTTTAGTTTACCTTCAGCTACCTTATGTGCTGCTTTCATTATTGCACTAGCAATCTTTGGATCAAGACCATAATCCTGATTTACTTCATAAGCACCCCCCTTCAAAACACCAAGAGCTTTAATGATTGAAATTGGTATCTGTCCCTCCTCCAATCTTAATGTCTATTGTAGATCTCATGAATCTCATAATCTTGGCATCAATGATTGTACGTTGTGACCTTAATTTCACTGATGGCATCATAGTCAATATGGAAGGAGTATTGACTTACCATTTGAATAGTGCTTAAGTCCCAGAATAGGACAGCCATGGCCTTTGAGTCCACATCTGAGGAGTGCATTCAGTATTTTGTGCTGAAACACTGAATGAAAGCTGAGCTAAAATCACACCTCCACATCAAGTTATGGTGTGTTTTTAAAGGAAACTAATAAGATCTCAGAAAAAATACTCAATGAAAAGTATGTATTATGAGATAAGTAACACCTGAGTAGTAATAAATTAATTTTAAAATGTAATACCCATTAAAAGCACTATGAGACATTGAAAAACAATTTTTAGCTGTATGTAGAATCCCATGACAAAACATTAAGGTAGGCTTATGGAAAATTGAAGAAACATGAGAGCTATATCATTTGGGAATATTAAAAGACACAAAATAATATGTTTCAAGGATAACAATATTATAGGATGCAACACATTATAGTCACTACCCATGGTTCTGTGTGAAGAAAAGGAAATTGAAGTATATATAGAAGTAAATATTCATGTAATAACACTTTAAATTAAAGTGAAACAAGAATGAAGCATTGCACAACCTGCTCATCTGAGAAATAACTTTGAGGTTCCTGTATGAGTCCCAAAGGCCATTTAAAATTATACAAATATCTTTTGATGTCTTTTAAAATAATCAAATTATTTATTATAAGGTAATTGTAAGCAATGAATGATAGATTGATACATAGAAGAAAATAGCATAAAGCATTTAGCACAGCGCTGGTAAAACTGTCTTCATCTTTCTAATCTGTTCAGCCATGGGCCCCTTTCCTTTATAAATTACCCAGCCTCTAAAATTCTGTTATAGAATCAAAGCACAATCTCAAACACATAGGAAGTTTCCCGTGGAAACCCCTAAATAGCCAAGGCTACCAGTTGCTCTCCAAAAACAGGCAGTAAGGCCCTATTGCTGAAGACAACATTTACATATCTCATTGAACATAGAATAGTTGTGTTTACCTAATTAGAACCTTCACTGCTACTAACTAGTGTTCATGGTACTGAAAGATACTCTGCGTGCTACTGGAGGAAAAAAGTAAACAACAATCTAGCTACAAAACTTTAAATTTACAATGGAAAATGTCCACAGGATACATTGGTGAAACAGTGGCAAAATGTGGAAGTAACCAAATCTGAGTGGATTTAAGGTCCACTCCATAAGATGAAAGACATACCTGACATTCTTCTAGTAACCAAGAACTTGAGATGAGACAATCCATGAACCTAAGGGGAAATTAAATACTAGTCCAAGGGGCATGTCCCATGAAAGCCTTCACTTACCAGGAAAATGGGACAGAAGAGAGGACATCCTATTGGGACTCTAGGTGAGAGAAGTATGGGAGAATGGGGAAATAGAAGGATCCAGAGGGTCCTTGAAACCTACAAGAAGAACATTATGATGGGCAGATCTGAGCCCAGCTCAAACTAAGGCACCAGTCAAGGACAACACATGCAGTAAACTTTGAACCCCTACCCGGATCTACCCAATGGACAGGACATTCTCCACAGTTGAGTGGAGAGGGGGGTCTGACTTTCACACAAACTCTGATGCCTCATATTTGACCACATCCCCTGGATGGGGAGCCTGGTGGCACTCAGAGGAAAGATAGCAGGCTACCAAGAAGAGACTTGATACCCTATGAGCGTATACAGGGGGAAGAGGTCCCCCTCAATCACAGTCATAGGAGAGGGGAGTAAGGGGAAAATGGGAGGGAGGGAGGAATGGGAGGATACAAGGGATGGGATAACAATTTAGATATAATATGAATAAATTAATAAAATATATTAAAAAATAATATTGTTCTGCTAAAGAAGCACAGCAATAAAATGACTCTGAGCCACATTCTGCTCTACCCATAAATCAGTGCTATATCCATAGATTAGTGCAGAAATTTAGAGACTTTGGACTACTCAGTTCTAAACGAGATGTCTTCATAAAACCCGTACCTTCAGTGTTCAGAGATGTGAAGGAGGAGGTAGAAAGATTGTAAAAGCTAGTGGAGATAAACAAGAAAGAACAGTACCTTCCAGATACAACATAACTGACACATATATGAACTCATAGAGGAGTGTCAGGATGCACAAAGCCTATACAGACCTAATCCAGATGGGGTCTCAGAATTGAGAAGGAACATCAACTTAGGCTCTTACTTGGTCATGCTCCTAGCCCTAACCAAAAGGCTATCTCTAAATGTCAACTCTCAAAGGGAAAAAATAGTTTTCTGCAGTAAAATCTCACTAGATATATAAACCACACACACTTAAGAGCAGACCCCAATTCCAGCAGTACATGGCCAATACAAAACGAATTCAGTGGTATTTTTGGACATTTTTCTTTGTTTCTTAATGCTTTATTTGGACATATAAAAATGTTATCCATCTTTGCTTAAATATTATGGTTTCTGATTTTGTGATTTTATGTTTTATTTGTGTGTGTGTGTGTGTACGTATGTACGTACATGTTGGTTTACTTTTTATCTTCATGTTTGTTTTCTAAAGATAGAGAAAAAAGGAATAGAATTCAATGGCTTGGGAGGTGGGGATGATCTGGGAGGAAATGATGGAGGAGAAACTGTGATTAGAAAATGTTGTATACATTTTTATTTAAACAAGAAAAAAAAAACAAACCTTGGGTCTTTATGCTCAAACTAGAGTACATCCTTTTTATTATTAGGAAGACTCACAACACTATTTAACATCTAATGTAAGAATGAAATTATTGTCGGGCATGGTGATACATGCCTGTATTCCCAGTACTTGGAAGGCAAAGGCAAGCAAATCTCTGTGACTTTGAGGTCAGCCTGATCTACAAAGTGAGTCCAAGGCAGCCAGGGCTATTTCATAGAGAAATCCCCATCTCAAAAAAATAGAATTATCTATCAATAACTGAAGCATATAAATTTCCAAGTCCATAGCCCAAAGATGCAGAAAGATATCAAATTAATCAAACTCAAGAAATATTTCTATCATGAAAATCTTCTCTAACTTTAGTATGTGGGTAATAGATATATTATTCAATTCTTTCATTATCACTATGTTCTCCTTTCCTATAAAATTACAAATGAAAAATAGAACTAGTTCAGCTTTTCACATTTTTTATTAAAATATGATTAAATTCACTTATATAAGGAACAGATAACTGTAATGCACTCTAAGAAAAACTCTTCCAGAGGTAAGTTTCTGGCACTGATATATATTTAAACTCATAGGTGTATGTACATAGGTATATAATTATATGTTTATTTATACATAATAGATTGATATATATATATATAAATTTATTTGAAATATTTTCTATTTCAGTGGACAGCCTATGTGAGGAAAAAGTATAATATATGTTTGATTTTATTATTTTATACTTGTTGGAGTATGACAAGTTTGTTTCAATAATTTATCTGCTCCCACACATGTATGATAATCTGATATCATACCTTGATATCAGATTAATGTGACTGCCAAATAAAAATTATCACTATAAGAATTATTATTTGCATGTTTTTGAAAGTATTAACTTTAAAATCATATTTCTTGATCCTGATCACTTATCAATAAATATATCTAGAAATATTTATAAATGTATGGCATCAAAGTTGAACTAGAATAACCAGAGGATTTATAGATTGGCAATAATGAAGGATGAAGATAATTAAACTTAGATACATAAATGTATTTCATAAACTTTAGGTTTTTTTCTATTGATGGCAGTTAATTTAATCTTGTCTTTCAGTCCTAGTATTAAGACATAAGGAAATATGCCTTTTTGAAGACAGAAAATTGAAACTAACCTTAATCTATTTATAGAATTCTGGTTGCAGAGTATTTAAAAATGATCAGTTTTAAAAATAACCTCAGTGACAATTGAGGCATTAAATTTGAGAAGTAGACTCACTAATCTACATTTTGTTCTATCTTCCCTATATATTTCTATATTCCCCCTTCTTTCTTTTAAAGCCTAGCTCCAAACCTAAGAATGTAAGGTAAAGGAAAAGAGAGACATCATTGAGTCTGACCTTGTTTTCTGTCTAGATAAGACCAATATTAACGTGTAACCAACTCCCATTGATAACCCTCTATAGCCCATGAAAGCAACCAAAAACCTACCCAACCCACCTTAAAGGAAATGGGGCATAGTTCTCTTAAGGTTTCTTCTGGCTGATTTGGGACAAATAATACCTTTGCAGGGGCCCAAATAAAATTGGGGAAATGGTTAAATAAGCTATGAATAACATTTGTGGTACTGTTTCTAAATATTGAGAAATTCCAGGCTTAATTAGAGTCCTGTGTGAGACAGTCTGAAATCCTGGACCAATTGGGATTGGAAGCTTTCTTGGAAACTGTACTAGCAATTCACTGGTATAGATATTTTCATATAGCTGCAAAATAAGTTTAATTCTAGATACAACGGTATGGAATTCAAATGTAAGATTATTCTTCTTTCTCTATTCTGATATGTGGTAGTGTATCCATATAACTGAATTATAATACACTGTTTACTTCTAATACTTTCAAAATGCTATTGCAGGCTGTTTAGAATAAATAAGTTATACAAGTTAATTGTTAGTTGATCAAATCATGGTCATGTCAATTACTAATATACTTTTATCACAAGAATATATATCATAGGTGAGGCAGATAGATAGAAAGAAAAGGTAGGATAGTTAGATAAAGTCTTCAAAAACCTCAGAGGCATGCAGAATATGGCATTTTAAAATGTTATAATTATTTAAAGATTCACTGACAATGAGACAGGTTAGCTCCTGGCAACACCCAGCCTACCTCAAAGAGGATGATGAGCATCAAAGAGTCTCCTTATGGAGATGGCTTCAATATGGCAAACAAGCCACTGGGCAAAATGACCTCCTTTCTACCACAGACAAAATGCTACCTAAAAAAGGGCAAGCATGGATGCAGGCAGAGTCAAAGGACAAACTCTGCCTAGACAGGATAGGCAAGTCCTCAATAGTTTCTGCCTCATGAATATGTATGTCAGATATATTGGGCCGGAAGGCTGAAGATGCCCCAATGTTATAGAGAGTTTTATTGGTGACTATTCAGGTAGAAAACTGTCTCTGTCATCTTCTCATTTGGAAAGCTGCTAACCTGCATTCCCATCATACTCAGGTAATCAAGTTTATTTCTTCTCAAGTCTCTGATGGAGTTGAAGACCAGGTAGCTTAGTTTTACAATGAAGCTTAGTTGTTTAGGGAGAGGTTAAAATGTTTCTAGGTCTAGACAGATGTTTTAAGTTCATAATGACAAGATGTGATGGAGATTGATTTACATTCAGAATTTTAGGTGCACCAAGAGAGGAAAGATTTTTGTTCAAGGCTGTCAAATATAAATAGCTAAAACACTACGAATGTAACATTTATATAATTCCTGATTGTGTCAGGTTCTTGTTGATATAGGTAGTTTATGGTATATATGTGTAATAATATAAATGTATATGTAAAAATTTTAAAAATATGAAAAAAGAAATGCAAATAACAAATGACCAGTTTTAACAAGTGAAATGTACTTTAGATTCTGAGGGAATACATACACACTTCTGATATGTTATATCCATAGATGAGACTTCTAGGTCTTGAACCACATGCTGAAATGATGGTTTTAATTCTCTATAATGAGTACTAAGTAATATTTACTATGTATACTCATTTGTATTAAGTTGCTTTATGTTAGAGTAATAAGAACCTTATGTTAAGTTTATTATAGTAGTATTAGGTTTAAGACCTCCAGACTTTTCTCCATCTGTTAACTGAAATAACATTCCTTGTGAAGGCAGAGCAAAATAAATGTATTTCAATTAAGCTACTTGTTTCATAGCCATAGGATTTACTATTTCATTATATATTTTCAGTGTCTGTGGGAGTTGGAGATTATGCGTGGATAATGATGCTTTTATTAAAATATTTGAGTGTAATCAAGAAAAAATAAGTATTTTTAGTGGAATATTGTGTAAATTTTAGTGAAGTCACAAATAGGAACAAATATTCAAACATATCAGCATAAAATCTAATATTGCATCTGTTTATTTTTTTTAAAGATACCACTTTTATCAAAACTTTAACTTTTATCACTTTAACTTTATCAGTTAAAGTGTACCAGATAACTGTAGCTTTATATCAGTTACAGATGATTCAAAATGATTCAATGGATTTTGTTACATTTTGCAATTTCTTGATTATTCCAATAGATATTTGCTTGGTAACATTTGCTGTTTAAAATGCTGGTATTTAACCCAAGGCTAGGCACACAGCAGAGACAAGACAGAAATTTATTTCTTCTGATGTCAGCATCCTTCACACCTTTATCTATTTTAAAATCAGAGTGCTGAGGCACATCTCACTCATTTGGATAAGGCTTGGCAAATATTTTTAACTTGTCATTGTGCAACAAATACCTTTCACTCCATCACGATATTTTTATAGTTTTTCCTTCTTTTTCTTTTTTTTATTAATTTATTCTTGTTTACATCTCAATGTTTATCCCATCCCTTGTATCCTGCCATTCCTCCCTCCCCCCCATTTTCCCATTATTCCCCTCCCCTATGACTATTCCTGAGGGAGATTACCTCTGCCTGTATATTCTCATAGGGTATCAAGTCTCTTCTTGGCTACCTGCTGTTTATTTTTTATATATATAAACATTAAAGAAAACAAGAATCAGGCTTGTATGTCTGTTCTAAACTCATTTTTGCACTGTTTTGTTACTTATTTAGTTCAATTGTAGTTATGGACAATTGCCACATCTACTTAATAGGAGTGAGGTCCTACTTGAAGATAACCTTAAATAAGTTATATTATTTTATTCTATGTGGATGAGTGTCGTGCCTGCATGTGTCTGTGTCCCACATACCCATGAAGACCAGAAAAAGATACTATATATACTGGAACTGGAGTTAAAGATGGTCATGAGCTGGGAACTGAAATCAAGTCTTCTGCAAGAGCAAAAAGTGCTCTTAACTCCTGAGGCATCTCTCCAGCCTCAGATGAACTTAATTATAAAGACATGCATGCTCAGCTAAATCAGGGAGCAAAATACCTAGCACAACAGTTGAATATAGATTATTTTTTAGCTACTACTAATGTCACAAAATTATCTTATATGATTAAATAATTCATCAAGAAATGCTACATTTTCGTTGACTCTGTGATTATTTCTGTTTATCATTTATATTAAATGAAAAATATTTTCCTGTAATACCTATAAAAATGCCTGTCATACTTCTATTCACATATGTTGTTCTCTGATAAGTGGTCTTTTGACACCTAACATTTCAATACTATCATTCCTGCAATCAGTATTTCTTATAAACTTTCAAATACCATAACGTGATTTGTGTATGCTTATATATAAAGTCATAATGCTTATGAATTTATTGTACTATAAATAGAAAAATAACTATGAGAATGGAGATTAAAATAGTGATACTTCAGGGTTAAGAGACTAATAAATTAAAAATTCAATCCTGCTTGAATTGCACAAAAACACTATTCCCAATTTTCGGAGAAAGCCCAATATTGATTTCCAAAGTTGTTGTACAACCTTGCACACCCATCAAGTGTATTAAAGACCTCAACATAAAACCAGACACACTAAATTTGTTAGAAGAAAAAGTGGGGAAGAGCCTTGAACTCACTGACACAGAAAACAACTTCCTGAACAGAACACCAATAGCTCAGCTTCTAAGATCAACAATTAATAAATGGGATCTCATGAAAGTGAAAAGCTTATACACTATGGAATACTATTCAGCTATTAAAAACAAGGAATTCCCGAAATTTGTGGATAAATGGATTGAGCTAGAAATGATCATAATGAGTGAGTTAACCCAGAAGCAGAAAGAATCAAATGGTATATACTCACTTATATCTGCATACTAGCCCAAGGGGCATGTCCCACAAAAGCCTTCACTTACCAGGAAACTGGGGCAGAGGGGAAGGCATCCTATTGGGACTCTAAATGAGAGACGCATGGGAGAATAGCAAAATAAAAGGATCCAGAGGGTCCTAGAAATCTACAAGTAGAACAATATGATAGGCAGATTTGGGCCCAGGGGTCCCGCTCAAACTAAGGCACCAGCCAAGGACAATACAGGAGGTAAACTTTAAACCCCTTCCCAGATCTAGCCAATGGTCAGAATATTCTCCACAGTTGAGTGGAGAGTGTGATACGACTTTCTCACGTACTCTGGTGCCTCACATTTGACCATGTCCCCTGGAGGGGGAGACCTGGTGGCACTCAGAGGAAGGACAGCTGGTAGCCAAGAAGAGACTTGATACCCTATGAGAATATATAGGGGGACGTAATCCCCCTCAGGAACAGTCATAGGGGAGGGAAATAATGGGAAAATGGGGGGGGGGGGAGGAATGGGAGGATACAAGGGATGGGATAACCATTGAGATGTAACAAGAATAAATTAATAAAAAAAAGATACAGAATTTAAAAAAGAAAAAAAGAATACTACAAAATTAGTCAATCATAAAGTTAATCATATTAAACATCAAACTGATATCCCAGTAAATCTGGCAATTATCTTTCACATGATGTTAATGAAGACATTACTTTCAAATTCACTGGATTTTCCTCTTAAAATATAATTATGCATTCTTCTAATTCTTATAAATTTATTTTTTTATTTTTAATAAAAATAGATATTTTTCACATAAGATATCCTGATTATATTTTTCCCTCCCTCTACGTCTCTTAGTTCTTCCTCATATTTCTTCCTCTCCTCTTATACTCCATTTTTCTTTCTCTCATTAGAAAAAAAAACTGTTTTTGTGGGATAATAATAAAATATTACACAATAAAATAAAATAAGATAAAGCAAAACCCATCAAATTAATGTTGGACAAGACAAACCAACAGAAGAAAAAAGGCGCAAAAGAAGACAGAATAATCAGACACCCACTTGTTTGCTCACTCAGAAATCCCATAAAAACACTAAATTGGAAGCCATCATATATATATGCAAAAGACCTGGTGCCAACCCATGTAGGCCCTGTACATGCCACTTCAGTCTAAGTGAGTTCATATGAGCTTTCCTCATGTTGATTTAGAGAGCCTTGATTGTGTGTGTGTGTGTTTTGTGTGTGTGTGTGTGTGTGTGTGTGTGTGTGTGTGTGTGTTCTTCTTCTCCTCTGTCTGTTACACTGTATCTGCCTCCCCTTTGATGGAGCTCCTAGATCCCTGAGGGAAGGGATTTGATGGAGACATCCTGTTTACAATCTACTATTACAAGGTCCCTTACTCTGTGCACAAAGTGTGACTGTGAGTGTCTATATTGTCTTCATCTCCTGCAGGATGAAGGTTTTCTAATGATGGCTGATAAAGCCACTGATCTATGAGTATAGCAGAATGACAGTAGGAGACATTTTATTGTTATATTTTTTAGAACTGTAGTACTTGGTTTTCTAACCATGTTTTTGGATGGGTTTTTCCCATAAAAATAAAAAATACATTTCTGTTTAAAATACCACTTCTACCATTAAATATAGTTTTTTTTTATATTCTACCTGCATATTTATTTGTATTTTATAGTTGTTTTATTTTAGAGTTTTTATGTTACAAAATTTTATGGAGTAAGTATATGTCTTTTTTTTTAATTAATTTATTCTTGTTACATCTAAATGGTTATCCCATCCCTTGTATCCTCCCATTCCTCCCTCCCCCCATTTTCCCATTATTCCCCTTCCCTATGACTGTTCCTGAGGGGGATTACGTCCCCCTATATATTCTCATAGGGTATCAAGTCTCTTCTTGGCTACTTGCTGTCATTCCTCTGAGTGCTACCAGGTCTCCCCCTCCAAGGGACATGGTCAAATGTGAGGCACCAGAGTACGTGAGAAAGTCATATCACACTCTCCACTCAACTGTGGAGAATATTCTGACCATTTAAATATAGTTTTTGTTTCCTACTATAGGCTAATATCTTTGGATTTTTGAACTCTGAGAAGGTAAAATGATACAATAAGTCTGTAAATACTGATGTCAGTAGAAGGCCAAAAACTTATTTGGAAAGCAGAAAACATGAGAGAACATTTCATGTGCTTTCTTTTAGTAACAACAAGAAGGTCATTTCATAAGCAAAATCAAAATGGTTGTCTTTCATTTCACATAAAAGAAAACAAAAGATCAACCGCCCTTGATAGACTTCTTGTGGAGCTCTCCACTGCCCCCTTCCATCCCCCAACTCTTCCATACAACTTGCAGTGATTCACCCAGAGTCCATCTGCTTCGCAGAGTCCAGCAGGGATTTCGCATTAACTGTCCAGACCCTCCACTGGGTGGAGTCTCTCAGAGGACATCTCTGTTGGGATAATATCCACTTAAAAGTGAGTATATACCATGCTTGTCTTTCTAGGTCTGAGTTACCTCACTCAGGATGATCGTTTAACTACAGCACCAAGCAAGGACACTGCAAGAAGAGGACCTAGACCCCCTATTCAGATGTAGGGTAGAATGGAGACTGTTTCTGACATGAACTCTGGTGCATGATAATGTGATCACTGCACTTTGGCAGAGAAGCCCTGTGAGAACACAAATGAAAGGGATATAGACTATCCAGATGAGACCTGATAGGCAGTGGTCAGAAGGTAGGGAGGAGGACCTTACCTTTCAGAAGTCTAGGGGAGGGGAATAGGGTGGAAGAAGGAGGGAGGGTGAGAACAGGAAGATAAGAATGAGGGGATTGTATTGTAAGGCAAGTATTGTAAAATATATAATAAATAGACTCAAATAAAAATAAGGAAATAAAAAGAAAATAAAAGATTAAACAATACACAAAGGAATTTAGGGTTTTGCTTCCTATTTTAATTTTCTTTGACTTTCCCTCTCCTAACTAAACATCTGACGGTACAAATAAATTTGGCAGAAGTTTTTCTTTACAAAAAAATGTAAATCTTTGAATGTCACAAAATCGTTCTGGAAATATAATGGATTTTTAAGAGGAACATAATTTTATATTACTATTAAGTTGTCTTTGATGCTATTCAAGTAAAAAATAAGTATTATATAAGAATTAAAATAAGTGACATGGTAAAAGTTGTCTTAATATTATTTTTATTTTATCGGGTTAAGAAAAAATATGATTGCCGGGCACAATGGCACACATCTGTAATCCGGTCCCTCTGCGAGGCAAAGGTAGGTGGAGATCTGTGAGTTCAAGGCCAGCCTGGTTTACAAGTGAGTCCAGGACAGCCAAAGCTACATATAGAAATCCTGTCTTGAAAAACGAAAATAGTCAGGCCTCAGAAGAAGGATAGCAGGCTACCAAGAAGAGACATGATACCCTATGAGCATATACAGGGGGAGGAAGTCCCCCTCAATCACAGTCATAGGGGATGGGAGTAAGGGGAAAATGGGACGGAGGGAGGAGTGGGAGGATACAAGAGATGGGATAGCAATTGAGATGTAATATGAATAAATTAATAAAATATATTTTAAAAAACAAAAAAAGAAAAGAAAAATTATGAAAATTCTACTGCCCTTCTAGCCTCCTACAAGTGAATTTGTATGCTTTTTAATAGTCTTTCTTGTAAAAGAAAATAAACTTTAAGGAGTCACCAAGTTACATGGGTCTAACACAATTCAACCAAAGAAACAGGAACATTAGAAAATATAAAAATTGTAGGGATCAATAAATAAATAAAGTATTTTACTTACTGTTTCTTGGCTCTGGATTTAGCTGCTGCAGAATACCACCACAGCACTATCTGTATTAATGATGGATTGAGTAACTAATGATTCTATCCTAGTCAAATTGACACATAAAACCTGCTACCACCAACACAAGAAGTTGGCATTTGGTGCAATAAATGCTACTTAAACTAAGTTTATGCATTTTATTCCAAGTCATGTTATTAATTCTTATTATGACACTAGTGCCAATTTTTCCTAGCCACAGATCATCAGAATGTTCTAATGTAGGAGAGTAAATAGCTTAGTCCTGAGGACAGTATAGTTAATGTGAGAAAGAGCACATATAATAATGGGTGTGGATGATTCCATAAAAATATCACTTGCAAAGAGACTTATCTCCTCTTAGGTTACAGTTTTCTGATCCCTGCTGTAAGTTAGCATTAAAATTTTTCATATCATTGTTGTATGACTACTATTCTAAAGACTTCTGTACATTAAGTGTATACTATACAGTGTTACAAATTTGTCATGCTTGCAGAAGCATAAGCATTTTAATATCCTGTAGGAGGTATGAACAGTCTTGCAGGTAAAATAATACAAGGGAAAATCAAAGAGAATATTTATATAATAAAGGTCTGTTCAACGTGCTTTGAGAAGATAGATAAGGATATTCTTAAGCCTCTAGGGATCAAATGGGATTACCTAAAATAGTTAATCCTTCAAGAAATCTTTAAATAGAGGTTTTGGGGTTTGAAGGAAAGAAGAGGATTGGAGGACTTATTTTCTTCAAACCTTTCTATGTACTCTTATAAAACATATGGGGGCTGGACAGATGGCTTAATAGTTAAGAGCACTTGCTATTCTTGCAGAACTTAATTCCCAGTACCCACATAGGGCAGCTCACAACCAATTCTTTTTTTCTTCATAGGTACCCACATTCTCTCTCTCTCTCTCTCTCTCTCTCTCTCTCTCTCTCTCTCTCTCTCTCTCTCTCTCTCTCTCTCTTTCTCTCCATATATATATATATATATATATATATATATATATATATATATATATATATATATATATATATTCTTTTACTGTGTACTTAAGTTTTATATCAGATATGAATGTCTTTCCTTGCAGGATTTTTTGGTTTTTTTTTCAAGACAAGGTTTCTCTATGTATCCCTGGATCTCTCTCTGAAAGCCAAGCTGGCCTCAAACTCACAGTGATCCACCTGCCTCCACCTCCTCAGTGCTGGGATTAAAGGAGTGAACCACCACCACCTAGCTCAGACCAAAACAACTCTCTGTTACCTCCATTTCCAAGACAGCCAAAGCTCTCTTCTGGCCTCCCCAGGTATTGCATGCATAAGGTGTACAGATGTATATGCAGGTATGAGTCTCATATATATATATATATAATAAAAAAGATACATAAATATATTTTTAAATGTAAATTATGAATATTTTTCTCAGTTTAAGTAATGAGTTTTATATACACATATAATTGAAGAACAGTTAAAACAAAATATCTATGAAAGCAACTTTGTTAAAATATGAGTTTAAACAGTAGTGAGGAAAAAAGATTATTCTGTTCTCTAGATAGAATTTTAATTTTTTATGCTATAACTCTGAAATATAATTATTTTAAGTAGGATTTTATGTAAAACAATCCTATGAGAACACATCCACAGACAAGACTTACTTTCAATTGATATACATACACCATGATTCTTTTCTCTCTACTATTTTTTTCTTTATCCTTTTGACTACAGGGAATGAGTGTTGTTTACTGGAGAAAAATAACTTACGTTGCTTGAAACTATGTTGCTAGAAAATGATTTATTTACTTCACATTAAATGTGTACACTAAATGCTAAAAAGAAAAATTGCTAAAAAATGACTTAGCATTTTCTCACAAGAAATTTTATATACTATAACTATAATATACCTGCTGGTGTCTATTTTCAGTTTATATTTAGCTATCCCCCCCACCAAGATGCTTTTGATCTGTTAACATCGGTAATTATCTTTAATTATAGGAAGAGTTCTCTGTGTATATGTCAAACAACCCACAATTTTTATTTCTGTTGGTAGCATAAATTAACTTGCACTGTGCTTCCAAACATCTGTTGGGTTTAGATCATTAACATTTCTACCAATATAGTAATCAATGAGAACACAAGAGTGTCTGCTTGCTGATAACCGTGAGGGAAAACATAAAGCACAACAAATGAAGAAAACTTTTTTATTTTACCAATTCCATTTAAAAGCTTATGGGTGAAGCTAAGCTTAATGTCCAGCCACAGAGTATCCAGTTATAAGTGCAAAGACAAAATTCAGGATGAATTCCTATAGATTCTGAGGGTGTAGTTTCAAGATATAATCTTCTGAATATCACATAATTATTATTTATGTTAGTTCAACAAATGAACATTTTATTAAGATCTCAAAATTAAGGAAATGTGAAATTTTCAATATCAGAATGGCTGTATTGTATGGATCATAAAAAAATGAATAAATGGAGAGTTTCTTAGAGTAGAGCCAGGAAGAATATTAGTGTAGGTCTCAGGGATTGACTGAATGTCCCCAAATGCACTAATTTCACATTTTAGCCTCAGTTCACATTGAATCCAAAAATAAAACTGCATCTACTTATGCTCCATGGCTTTTCCACACAAGTGTCTGGACTGAAATTTCTTTGGTAGTCTAAAAATTCTTAGACTATTCTCCTTGACATGGCATTGCTGATATACACAAAAAGGTGCCATGCTGGACTGGAGAAATGGAATGGTTCAAATGTCAAGAATACTTGCTTCTCTTGCAGAGAACTCATGAATAATTTCCAGTACCCACAAGGTGGTTCACAACTGCCTCCTGTAATTCAAGTGATCTGATGTCCTTTTCTGACCTCCTCAGGTACCACACACACATGGTATAAATGCATACATTTATACACATAAAAATAAACATATCTTTGGAAAATGTTACTTTGTAAAGTTGCTTACTTTGTGAACAATATTATTTAGTCTTAAACATCTAAACTAAAATAGCATAGTATACATGCCATGAAAAATAAATGAACACTTATAGCCTTTGTTAACTTGTTATCTAACTGTTAGTTGACCTGGTTCTATTACTCTTCTGTGTCTTATAATTATTTAGTTAATTGCCCACTATGTTCATCCTTTCATTTCTTTCTCTATTCTGAACTGTTTTTTATCTTTAACATTGAATTTAGTCACATTATTATCAATAATTGCAAATATTATGCAGAAGAGTCATCAGAGGAAAGTTGGAAGTCATGAGTCAGTGCAAGAAACTTTTGCCTGTGATACTTTTAGTATGTAACAAAAGTTTTTTCTATTGTACTAGCCAAGGCTCTCCAGCCATTAGTGAACAGCCAGCCAAGACTTTAAAATGTGGAATATCCTAACCAAGGTCAGTAGAGCAACCTAGATAATTTGTAGTTTGCTGTAGATTGATGAGGAAGTTCAAAAAGATGACTTTAGTCCAATTCAATTCACTTTAGCCTTCCAGATGCTTATGTTAAATAATTTTCATTTTTGTTGTAGTGTATTATACACAATATTGTAGGAATAGACACATTGTGCATTAAGACAACAAGAATCATTCTCAGAAGACTTTCTACATGTTGAAATCTCTATTGACACTCAATGCAAGTAGACTTTACAGGAAATTTGTGTAAATTTAGTAGTAATAACAACAGCAACAACAACAACAGAGCGCAGATCTGACTGGATGAATATCACACTTGATAACACACTTGATGAATCCTGGAATATCATACTGCGGACACATTCCTCAGTTGAAGATGCTTAGTACTTTGTTTAGTTTACTCTGCAAAGATTTAATGTGCCAAAGGAATGGCATGACAAACAAAGCATTTCTTGTCCTTCAAAGCTTTGAAAGTCTAATTTAGAAACAAATGAAAAAAACACATTTTTGTAAAGTGATTGTGTTGAAAAGTGAACGAAGTACTGTGAGGAAATAGAATGAACAACAAAACTATGTTGGGAGAAATGTAAAACGGAAGGTCATGGAAGAATTCAGAAACCCCCCCCCCCTTAATTTTACATTTTTCATTTGGAGGCACTGTCTCACAATATAGTCCAGGTTAAGGTAGAATTATTGTATAGCTTAGGCTGAACTTGAAGTTGCTACTCTCCTGCTAAAGCTCTCCAAATGTTGGAATCATACGCGTGCTTTAAAAAATGAGTAGTTACATATACATTCAAGAGAAACACAAAAAAAGAGGGGAAACTAGATTTAAGAGATTAGAAAAATATATTGAAGAATAGCAAAGACATGAATAAAACTGATAAATTCAGTGGTAACATGAGTAGAGGCTTGCAAAAAGATTACAAAGATAGGAGGGCAAACTAGAAGAACATGGAGTACTGTTATAGGAGACATTATCATATAAGCCATGTACAAATGTATGAATCAGAGCTATATCAATGGTCATCATGAAATTTAGAAGTCTCATTCTGGTAATAGTGGAAGGTGAACTTGCAATGAGAGAAGCCATTATCATGAATTCAGAGACAGTGCTATTTAGACGATGACCACCACCCCTGTGTGCCTACCTAGTATTTGACAGAACAGACATGAGCTATCAATGAAAAATATATAGTGGTTGCTGACAAAAAATAATAAAGTAAAATAAAGTGTCTCAATAATGTTTGATACTGACTACATTTTGATAATGATGCTAATTAGATAAATTCAGTTAAACATAATATACAATTAAAGTGATCTCACACTTCCTTTTAATTTGCTTAATGTGGTTTCTAGACAGTTTTAAATTAAATATGTGGCTCATTTTATATTCCTATGAGACATCCTTGCTTATAATGGTACGTAATTGATGGCCTTGATTTGACTATAAGCAAAACTACAGGTAGAAGTTTTGACAGTTAGTAAAGGACGTGAAATGCAGAAGGACTGGGATGACATTGTGGGGGATGGAGCAGTCTGGAATTGCTCTGAGACATGGAACACTGTTGAAAAAATAAAGCACTATGTACAGCTCAAATATAAATGTACAAGCTAAAACCTAAGGAATTTAGAATTTCATGTGTTTAGTAGTAAAGTATGTTTTTCTATCAGATGGCAGTAGCAAATAATGCACATGTTTCTGACACGATAGATAATATGGTTAAGAGTTTGTGGAAAAGAAAGGAAATTATAAACAGTGGTGCTATCATTACAAGAAGTAGCATGGAGAAAAATGTAGGAACCGTAGGATCCAGATAACAAATGGGTTTATAGGGAAAAGGGAAATAAAGAACATATTAAAAGCACAACAACTAAAACAGATGAGGCTGCACACAGAGAAGTTTATGAAGTAGTGTAATAATATATCAAGAATACAATAAAATGAACACCATCTTTTTTTCTTTTTTTCATAAAAAGGAATTAAGTAGCATTAAGATATGACCCAGGAATTTAAAGAGTAACACTTTACTGCTGACCTTGTTCTGGTTCTCATAATTTTATCAGCATTGAAATTGTTCTGTTTATTTACCCTTTGTTCTAGCTTCAATCTCTTGTCATGGTCATCCAATTTATTTTCCTATTAATTGTTATAATTGAACTCCAAATTGAAAACAAAATATTTTTCACACATTTTTTTAAATTTTGTTAATGAAAACAGTACCATTATCTGATTTTTAACTGTATAGGAATACATAGCTGTTACAGTGAATTTCCACAATAAGGCAGAAATAAGAGCTTTGGAAGAAGGTATTTTCTCTTAACTTTGAATGTTGAATATTTAATATTTTATTATTTTAATATTTAATATTTTAGACTTCTTTATGTCAATGACTCTGAGATCTTGGGGGCCCCCACTACTCATATTATTTCCCAAGCAAATATGGTCAAATGACAATCAAAGTATTGATGGTCAAGTCTTATATAGCCACTGGGCAAAATGTACTTGTTTTGGCTACAGACAGAATTCTGTCTAAAAAAGGGAAAATTTAGATGCAGGCAGAGTCGACTCCCAAACTGCCAAGACAGAGTAAGCAAGTCCTCAATAGTTCCTGCCTCACAAATATGTCTGTCAGATATATTAGGCCAGAAGGCTGAAGATGATGCTCCAATGTTATAAAGAGTTTTGGTTGACTGCTCAGGTAGAAAACTATATCTGTCATCTTCTCAATTGGGAGGCTGCTAACCTGCACTTCCTATATACTCAAGTAATTAAGTTTTATTCCTTCTCAAGTCTCTGATGGAGTTGAAGACCAGATAGTTTAGTTTTACAATTAAGCTTAGTTGGTTAGGGGTTAAGATGTTTTTAGGTCTAGATAGATGTTTTAAGTTGATAGAGATGAGATACGATCGATATTTATTTACATTTAGAATTTTAGACTCACCTAGATAGGAAAGATGTTTTCTTCAAGGCTGTCAAATACAAACAGCCAAAACACTACGAATGTAACATTTATATAATTCCTGATTGTTTTGTGATTTTTCTTGTTGTACGTAGTTTATTTTATAGTGTGTAATAATATAAATGTATATGTAAGGAAGAAAATTTTTTAAAGGAAAAATGTTATTCTTGTCCCACTTAACAAAGTGAAGCACATGAGGATCAGATACGTAAGCCCAATATGTCTCACCAGTAGTGGATGCATTCAGCATTCACAACATAACAAAAACAGCAATACTACAGTCGTACTCGTCCTCTGAGTTTTTATCTTTTCCCTCAGTCACTAATTTCTTTATCTGAGTCATCTTTGGTATGGAGATTTTGTTCTTTTTGTTTTACTACTCTGTCACTCCATTCTCTTTCTTTTCTTAGGTGTAGCCCCTGTAGATACTTAGGAACCTTTTTGTCCATCATCCACAGGTTGAGTTGGTCTTTCAGGTATCCACACTGGCTTTTCAACACCCTGAAGAAAAAATACAAATAGCTTTTGCTCCAGTGACTTACTGCAGCCAGGCCATTCTAATGGCCAGACAACATCTCTCCAAAGAGCCAGGAACTTGAATTGTTTTGGAGAAGCCCCAAAACACTCTGCAACAGTAAGACCATCTTTGCACAAGTTTAAATTTTGTTTGAGTATATAAGATAGAAGATAAATTATTGTGCGGAATAGTCATACTACCCAATTCCCCCTCCTTTATTTTTCAATAACAGTTAAGTTGTCTCAACTCATTTCATAAAACATTTACCCTGAAGGTTATATGGAACACCTGTGATGTAGGTTATATCAAATTGTTGGCAAAATTTCTGAAAAGACTTAACTGTGTATATAAAAGCATTATTAGCTTTCAATATTTAAAGGGAGGATAAAATAGCAGAAGCTAGTTTTCAGTCATCTGAAGCATTTAACAAATAGTTATTTTTAAATTAGGAATACAAACTTCAAGGGTTAATCAAATTTTTGCTTTTGTAACCAAATTTTTAGTAGTTTTTAATTTTTTTAATTATTTTATTTTTGTACATATACATTTATATTATTACTCATATATAAAATAGATTACATATGGCAAGAAGAACAATGACACAATCAGGAATTATATAAATGTTACATTCTTAGTGTTTTGGCTATTTGTATTTGATAGCCTTGAAGAAAACATCTTTCCCATCTTGGTGCATCTAAATTTCTGAATGTAAATCAATCTCCATCACATATCATTATCAACTTAGATCACCTATCTAGACCTAAAACCATGGCAACCCTTAAACAACTAAGCTTCATTGTAAAACTAAGCTACCTAGTCATCAACTCTCTCAGAGACCTGAGAAGGAGTAAACTTGATTATCTGAGTTAATTTGTTATTTATACAGTATTCAGACTGCATGTGAGCCAGCAGGCCAGAAGAGGGCACCAAATCTCATTATAGACAGTTGTAAGCCACCATGTGGTTTCTGGGACTTGAACCTAGGAACTTTGGAAAAACAGCCAGTGTGCTCTTAACCTCTCAACCATCTCTCCAGCCCCCTATATTATTTTATTTTTGTAGAAAGTGGAATATTATCTAAATAACATATAATAAAAGCAAGAGGAAATAGCTCTTTGCCTATTTTTAAAGCAGTGGCAACAAACTTTTGACATGAAGTTGGGCTATTTGTCATTATTCATTCCTTTTTCCTTGTTGAATGACTGCCAATAATTAAGACATTGTTTGCCCTTGGGCAACCAAACCTAGAGTTAACCCTTGAGTATGAAAAGGCCAAATATCAGTACAGAGGTGGATGAAATCATTAATATCTCCTTTCCTTTGAAAGCGACAGATGACAGTATGGCATGCAGCATTTCCATTCTCATATGCCAGGTGCTTTACAGTAAGTATTTCTGCCTGTCCATTAGCCATAAAACAACTGAACATCTGTAAAACTTGAGAAAAAAAACCTTAATATGACCTATCAGACCTGTGTTAAATTTTAGAAAGCTCCTCTTTGTTGTTGTTGTTGTTGTTGTTGTTGTTGTTTGGTTTGGTTTGGTTTGGTTTGGTTTGGTTTTTTCCAGAATCTGGTAATTTAGGGCATATGTCCTCACTTCCAGAAAACAAAGGCTCTCATTTCAGGAACTGCAGTACATCATCTTTCTGCTCCTCCCTACCTCCTATTCACTCCAATCATCATTACAGTCCTCATGTAGAGGACAATATAGTATTTCAGAAGTGCAGGGAAGAAGCCAGCGGTGGGCATCCTTGACTGTAAGTGACATTTTTACTTTCAGTTTGGCTCCATTCATTCCCTTCAAATCTTGCACTGGAAATACCTCCTTTCTCACTTATAAGATTTTTTCTTGGTTTTCATTATCTAACTCATACTCATAAAGAATAATGTCATAGCTTTTTTTCTAAATCCTTTGCCTTGTCCCCATTGATTGCTTGTATAACAAGAAGAACTAATGCCCAAGTCATCCAGAACTGTACTGGAATACTCTCCCCTTAGCTATGGCTTTCACTATACATATTTAATTCAATTTACATCACTACCTCAGCCCCCTCCCTCTTATTCTTCATGTCCTGTCCTCCTACCCTCTCCCCCTTTTTTCTCCTCCCCATACCAAACTACCCTAGCACACTAAGTCACAGCAGGACTAAGGGCATCCTCTTGCACTGAGGACAGACCAGGCATCCCAGCTTGGGGAAAGGGATCCAAAATCAAGCAACTGTGTCCATGTCAGAGACAACCTCACTCTAATTTTTATGGGACCCTCATGAAAACCAAGCTGCCCATCAGTTACATATGTGTTGGGGGCCTAGGTTCAGTCCATGCTTGCTCTTTGGTTGGTGGTTCGGTTTCTGTGAGCCCCCAAGGTCCTCAGTTTGACTCTGTTGGTCTTCTTGTAGAGTTCTTGTCCTCCACACCCCAGGCCCTTCTGTCCTTCCCCCAACTCTTCCACAAGACTCTCTGAGCTCTGCCTAATGTTTGGCTGTGTGTCTCTGTATCTGTTTAGATCTGCTACTGGGTGGAATCTCTCAGAAGAGAGTTATGCTAGCTTGCTTTCTGCAAGCATAACATAGTATCCTTAACAGTGTCAGGCATTGACTCTCTCTCATGGGGTGAGTCTCAGGGTGGGCCAGTCGTTGGCTGGCCTTTTCATCAATCTCTGCTCCATTTTTGTCCCTGCACACCTTGTTGGCAGGATAAATTTTGGTTCGAAAGTTTTATGGGTGGCTTGGTATCCCACTCCCTCCACTGGAAGTCATGCATTGGTGCAGGAGGTAGTCACTACAGTCTCTATATCCCCCACTGATAGAATCACCCAATATGCTCCCAGAAGTCTACCCTATGGGTCTCCAGCTTGTCCCAAAGTTGCCTTCCAACAGTTTCCCTTCTCTCTCCCAGCCATCCCACCTCCTGCTCTCCCTCACCTGATTCGTACCCTTTCTCCCGTTCCCACCCTATCTCCCACCCAGTTCTCTCCCTTCACTCATTTCTGATGTCTATTTTATTTCTACTTCTAAGGGAGATTCAAGAATACTGCTTTGGTCCCTCCTAGTAACGTATCTTCTTTGGGTCTGTGAATTAAGGTATGTATGGCTATCCTGTACTTTATGGCTAAAATCTGCTTATAAGTGAATATATACCTAGTGTGTCTTTCTAGGTTTGAGTTACCTCACTCAGGATAGTATTTTCTAATTCTATGCATTTGCCTGAAAATTTAAGATATTCTTGGTTTTAATAAATGATCCCATACTCTGGGATCTTGAGTGTTCTTTTCAGGAAAATAAAGACTATATTCTGTTACTAAATCCCAACATTCTTGCAACTGGGCTTTAGACATTGCAATATTCCTTTAAAAAAAAAAGAAATCACATAACAACTCCTGTCCTCTAATACTTTTTCATTCAGGTTCCTATTTGGGTGCCATTTGTTGACTTTCATCAACCTGTGCAGATTTTATCTGCTGGACCTGGGATCTGAGGACTGGAGCAGATCTACAGTCTAATTCTGTAGACAATCTTACTTTTACTTTCAGTGTACTTTTTTACACAAATGTAATGAAGAAATTAATTATCTAAGGAAGGTTGTTTGAGTTCAGAAAAATCTGTAAAGAAATTCTAGTCAGCTCATACTAAATATTAACAGAGTAACTCTTTCCTAGAACTTTCTCAGGACAGACAAATTTAAGCACATTTGTCTGGTGTTACTGAAAGCACAGAAGCAAGGCAGAAGACCATATCCAGACTCAGAGTATAGTGACCAGATTTGGCTCTGTAGAATCAGTCTGATATCCAACAAGAATAAACAGGTCTTATAAATCAAATGTGTTTGTCACAGGAGTCATGAAATCACATCCAACAATACAGGGAACAGAATGCATATGAGGCAAAAGGCTCTCTGCCTTTTTTATTGGAGCCTCTTTCACAATTCCTCAAGGAATTGTTCACCCTGGCTCATTCTTTTGACCATGTTCTGACAAGCACGAACGTGACCCTTGTGTGAGAGGACTTGTTATTTATTTTTGGTTTTCATCTTCATTAATTTTTAAGTTAGTATAAAAGGTAAGAAATTTCGCTATGACATTTTCATATATGTGTATTATTATACTTTGTTTATACTCACCACTGTCCCACCATGGCCTTCTTTTTACTTCCACCTCATCTCTTGTTGATTTCCTTTCCCTTAAAATAGTTCCCTTTGTACTTTCATGTCACACAGTTTCCATTAACCTTTCTCTTATCTTCCCTCCGGATTTTGCATATGCAATAAGACATCAATTTTTCTAAGTCTGACCTCATGATTTCACTTGACTTTAACTAAATAAAACCCCATTCTGTATATAAACCAAATTTATTTCTTTATTCATTTGCTGATAGGCATCTAAGCTGGTTGGATTTTATAGCTGTCATGAATAGTACAGCAATAAATGAATGAACATGACTGTACAAATATAAGATACATTGATTTTGATTCCTTTGAGTATATGCTCAAGAGTGATATAGCTGTGCCAAATAGTTGTTCTATTTGATGTTGATATTGACTGTATCAGTTGAGTTTCCTCCTGACAGTGACAGGCGTGTCTGACTAATATCACAAAACATTGCCATCTACAAAGCTCATGTCCAAGTGCCACACAACTAATTACAAAGTGTCTCATGATGTTTAAATAAGTTTATAATGTGTTGGGCTATAGGGTAGATGTGAATATTTCCTCTTTTCCTGTGTAGCAGTTCTCATTTTTTGATAATATGCATTCTGACTAACATGATATGGAATCTCAAAGAAGTTTGAATTTCTGTTTATGTAGTGGCTAAGAATGTTGAATTTTTAAAAAATGACTGGCCATTCCCATTTATTCTTTTGAGAACTGTCTCTTCCATTCATTTACTGAGTGGATGACTTATTTTTCTGGTGCTTAATTTTTGCATTAGTGATATTGAACTCCTGATGTACATTTGTCAAAGAGTTTTTTCCTATTCTGTAAGCCATTCCTTCACATTGTGATTGTTTTCTTCACTGTGAAAAAGCTTTTAAACTTTGTGTGATTCTAGTAACAAAAGCACTATCGTACTTTAGGGAAAATGTACTTTATAGTACTTTTTAGGGCTAAGGGTTCTAACAAGCAAGAAGTTAAAAGTGGTTGAAATAGAGAGGCAGTAAAATATGAGTGGGAAAGTGTGAGAACTAATAGTGATAATATTAAAGAATAGGTGCTGTAGAATAAAGGATAGTCATAAACACCTATTCATACACAACAAAATCCAAATGTAAACAATGAAACAGTTATCGGACAAAACTGTGAGTCAAAGTAAAAATAAAAAATCAAGGACATAAAATAAAAATATGTAATGCAAGTTTTGGTTTCTTTGTAAACTCTGTTGTATTATGTAAATATGTTTTTGTTTTAATCCCAAGTATGATATTTCAGTTTGAGCTTTAGTTTGTCCACAGCTGTTAATTGTCTCCTGCAGGGCGAGGCTTCTGCCAGCTGATAAGTCCTTCTATGACACAGAGAAGGGCATTTATCAAGAGTTCCAAGGATATAAATGAGAGCTCAGAGTGAATGTGGGTGGCATGCAGTGTTGACATTTAGCAGTTTAAAGGGACCACTGTGATGTGGAAGTTGAGAGCAGAGAGAGAGAAAAGCTTCAGGGCACAGCAGCTTGTGGGAAATTGCTGGCTGCATCTGTTGTTGATGGATATTGGTATAGCCCCAAAGACCCCTCGACCCTAAACAGCCAGGGGAAGTAAAGGGGCCCCCTTTTCCCACTAACCTTCTCTCTCTTATATAGGGTTGGGAAGTTGGAAGGGAGATTGACACCTAAGCACCTCAAATAAAGTAGAGTTTTTGTTTTTAAAGAGCGCTACAAAAATATAGGAAGAGAAACTAAATAGAAACCATTATATCAATATTTCTTCCTGGTTGGGTTAAATATACTTTTCCTCACCCCTTTAATTGTCTTCTGTAGTTGGTTCCCCATGTGGAGACAAGGTTGCTAATCTTAGTAATTCAAACAGGTTAGGTCAGTATGTCCTTCCATCTGAAAAATGTTAATCTGCCACACTTAGCTAACTGTGTGAGTTTCCCCCATCTAACATCTACCACCTGCCGGTTAAGATCTTACATATGGAGTGACAGAGATCACATTTTCCCACTCAGGGCTTTCATTGTGTTAATCTCTGGATGTGCGCAGAAAATACTCTAGGATATTAGCAATTCCCTACCATCCTAGATCCTATGTGTTTTTCACCCATCCCCTAAAGTTCTTGTCTGTTGAGACTTTTGTCTGTCTGTTTGATAGACTATGTCAGGTTCAGCATACTGTTCATGCATTTTTGTGTTGTCTAGTCAATGCTGGGGATGTGACCTTTTATATGTTATTTAAGGAAGTTACAACAGGACACTCATGGAAAATCTTAGCATCAGGCCCCTTGGGATGCTATGCTTTTAATCCAGTCACCAACACTGCCATGACACATGTCACCACAATCTAATCAGGTACCCATGGCTATGATGAAAAGCCATCTGGCCAGTGACTACTACTGATTCCAGTCCTGCAATACATCGAGGTGTCAGTTTCAAGCTGCTCTTTATTGTTTATAAAGTGGAAGGTATTTTTTTAAATATCTAGCCACATCTTACTTTCTTCTTCTTCTTCTTCTTCTTCTTCTTCTTCTTCTTCTTCTTCTTCTTCTTCTTCTTCTTCTTTCTGTCTCTCTCTCTCTCTCTCTCTCTCTCTCTCTCTCTCTCTGTGTGTGTGTGTGTGAGTGCATGTTTGTTGGTTGGTTTGGTTTTCTTTGTTGTCATTTTGTTTTGTTTGAGGCAAGTATTTCTATGTACAATTGGGTGATCTGGTATTTGCTATGTTGTCCAGGCTGGCCTTGAACTCAAGAGAGGCAACAGACTTCATCCCCTGAGTGCTGAAGTTAAAGGCATGAACCAAAATGCCTACTGCAAATTATTTTTTCTCTACATTGCCCTTCTCTATTCTCTTTCTTCTTTTAAAGCATCCACACAACCACTCCTTTTGTGTGTTTCTGATGTTTTTCTCTTTCTTTGTAATACTAGCTTGACTTTTCTTTTTAGTGGGACACACAAAGGTAGTTCAATATGCCGTAGGTGTGTACATCCCATGACTGTACTGGAATGTCAAATGTCTTCCATGTAGATCTTTAGTATCTAGCCCAGATCTCATACCCCTAAGACTGTAAATAATAATGGGGCATCGAATTTTTATTATCTAGCTTCTGGAAAAGGAAATTTCTGTCTTTAAATTCTGAAGTTTGCTCTGGCATCCAATCTGAGCCAATTTTTTTTGGAGGGGCATTGTATTTTACTTTTCACTTGATGCTAAAGATTTAGATCTTTTCTTTTGACATTCATTTTTTTGTGTGTGAATATCAATATGCTTTGGTCATCACTTAAAACTATAAATCTCTACTGCACTTGTGGGGTTTGTAATTCCAGAGTTCTCTCTAGACCTGGAAGGATATTCTACAACCATCTACACCATCAAAACAAATAGCTACTTCTTTACTGTTCTTCAGGTAAGGAAAACTAGCTTATGATAAGTAAATTTATGGGACATTTTAAACAACAACCCCTGACTAGTTTCTGTGTCCCTTCAAGATTATTTGATCATAGAGAAAAATAAAATAACGTGTCATTAACATTATGATAGGGCACAGAAAGAATAATGTAGTACCTACTATTTAAAAGCAGTGCAGAAAGTGGAAACTGAATATGGAAAATCAAGAACGTCTTCTTAATAAACCTAGCCGTTTTTTCTTTTTAATAGGTGATTTCAGGACCATTTATGTAAAGACAAGAAGGATAAAGGAGTTAAAAGACACTGCACCCTGTTATTTTTAATTTAACTGGTATGGCCTAATAATGCTTATTATTAGGCCTATACCTATTATTACATAAGTATAACCCACTATCAATCAGTTAAGACACAGATACCTGTTATATTTTAAAATAACCTTAGTTAACCTGGGGCAGGGCAGATATCAACCCTGTAAACTACTTCCTAGAGTGGAGCGGATATCCCATACCTGCCCCAATCCCATGCCATCTGCTCCTAATAATTTCTATCAAGCTACCTCCCATCCATAATGCCAAATACTTGATAATGTTCTTCATCTGAGCCAAATCCCCATCCACCCTGGCCACATGCTTCTCTTTCATTTAACCCATGGTGGCCTTTTTCTTTTCCTCTCTCCTCTGGTCTCTCTTCTTCTTCCCAAGATTCTCTCTGTCTCTCTCCAAGCCCAGGAACCTTAGCCACACCTATCTCATTTGCCTCACCCAGGTGATGGCCTTTTATTGGTCAAAAGGTGCGTCACAGAGATAGCAAGCAGTAATTAGCATCAAAATACATCAGATCATCCTCCAACAGCACCCACCTGCTACAAGATTTTTGGGATGCACCCCATCTTGTTCAAGTAATTTCCCACTCTTAAAATTCTATAGTACATACAGTTTATTTCTTCACAGTTTAAAATACTCCCTTTCTCATTTAATCTATCCATCATCATTCCACTTTCTCAGAACAATGCTCTTTCTTGACACCTACCAGCCACCTCATTTATTTTCTTCCATAAATATTAATTCTGAACTACAATCTCCCTCTCACCTTCTAGGTCTGTTATTATTCTGGGAAATGTTAAGGATCTATCCAGTACATTAGCCCACATATATTATTAATGTCCCCAATCTTTCTTTTTATAAACCATGCAATTAAAAAGTGTTGTTACTAATTCAAAGAATCATAACTCCCCAAATTGTGGAAATTCTAATTCTCATGCAGCAGATAACAAATGTGTCTATTCTCTTTCCTTCATTACTCCTGGTTCATAACCAGAACATTTATTACAGTGTAAAGTTGCTCAAATTTTGACACCAAGTCATTCACTGTACCCTTTTCCACAATCTCTCTTTTTAATGGAAAAGAACTGATTCAAAGACAAGAAATTCATTGCCAGTTGTCAGGCAATCAGAGTGCCTGTTAGGATTCTGCATTAAGTGCAGTCATTTGTAGCTGAAACATATCCTGGAAGTTGAAATATCTGCTAAAGTGAAATCCAGAGTGAATACTGTGACAAGCCAAAACTGTTTATATGCCAAAGTTATGAAGGAACAAACATTAAAATCTTTTCAGACATGGGCAGTTTCCCCAAAGCACAAAGAAAATGATAATAAATAAGCATGAATAGAAAACTCGGTAAATAAAAGGTGAAAAATAAGAATGTACATGTTTGATAATTTTTCCATTCTTGTGCAGTTCAGTAGGATTTTCTGTTTGGTAGCTCACTGAGAAGCACTTATTTTTTTATATTAAACCTTTTGTTTACTTCAACTGCCCTAATAAGGATTTCTGCATTTTCTCCATTCATAATCTCTGACAAAGACACTAATTCTATTTGCTTCCACTATGCCTAGACATTTGAGACACCAATTTGGTGATACAGAGGCTTCCTCACGTTTTTTCCCATGGTAAAGGGAAAAAGCAATGTAGTTAGTCATATGATTTTAACCATACAATCCCTAAACAAATTGAGTTTTTCCTGTTAATTCCTAAAGCTATGGAGTGTTATTTATAATTTCAGTTATCTATAAAGCAATGTTTCTCCTCCTTCCTCATTCTGTGATGTTTAACGTCATCCTCTGTTCTTCTGTGCTCCCGGGGAGCTTACTAGGCTAACAGCTCCCAGGCTCCACTGTGCTATGAGGAAGAACCTGAGGAACAGAGGTAGGGTCATTGAGTCTAAAGCCAAAGGACTATAAAGGAGACTGATGGATCTCAAATATGGGGCACAGCAGCGGCTCTACTGGAGTGAAGGCAGGCTGTCACCTAGACTCCTGCTCTCAGGAAGAGAGACTCCAGGTCCTCCAGTATCTCTGTGGGAAGAGGCCCTGCTGTGTCTGACAAGCAGGAAGGGAATCCTAATAGCACTGTGATTTGGAAAGTGCTGAAGGCAGTCTCTGGAATCATGAGCAGGAAAGAGACAGTAGGTGAAGCCAGGAGTTAAACTTTATTATGCATCTAAGCCTTGTTCATTCAGGGTAAAAGTGAAGTCTGAGCTAAGCCAAAAGCCAAAAAAAACCAAAGGGAGGAAAAGAACCAGAAAGTCGGATCAGAAGAACAAAAAAGGAGGACCACAAGGACCAAAAAGAACAAAAGAGGACCACAAAAAGGATGAAGGCCCCCACTAGTGAATTAGGGGAGTATTAAGCCCTGAAAGTTTTAAAAAGGGGAGGTCTCAAGATATGTCTTCTGTTTATAGTAAATATCTTGAGAGTCTTATCTCACAAAGGGGAAATAGCCCTCGGTAATCTGGAGATGGCTTTGAAATTTTTATCAGAGCAGGACCCGGTAGGTGTCACCTTTAACCAGATGGGATTTAGGAGCCTGCTGGGATCAAAAGGGAGTCACCTGCTTTTCCAAGCATCTTAGAATAGCTAACCAGAGGAAGTGAACTTCAGGCAATGACCCACAGTGTAATACATTTCCTCTTGTTGTGGTGATCCTCAGCCATAAAATTATTCTGTTGCTACTTTCATAACTATAATTTTGCTTTTATAAATGTTAAAAACCTCATATGCAGGATATCTTATGTATAATGCCTGTGAAAGTGTCATTTGACCCTCAAAGGTGTCATGACTCATAGGTTGAGAACCACCACTGTAGAGTAAATGATCACCTTATACAAGTTTAATTTTTAACAAGTATTCTTTAAATAATAGAATGTCTTTTTCTTGAGCATATTTCTAATATATGAGATTGCTAAATTGAAGATAATGATATCAGTTCCAGTTTTTATTATGAAAATGATTACTAATACTCATCATGATTATTAATATTCATCATTTCATTTCAATACTAGAAATTATGCAGAGAATTTTATCAAACATTTGATGCTATTCGACTGGTGTACAAACGGAGTCTTCAAAACATGCTATTTGGAGATGTGGGGAGATGGTCCAATGGGTAAGAGTTCTTGCTGAAAAAGTATGAGGATCTGATTTCAAACCCTGGAATGAATTTAAGATGCCAGGGTTGGCCGTGTTTGCTTATAAACTCAGCTCGGTGGGATATATGGGACAGATGCATCCTTAAAACTTGTATGCTGCCAACCTATTTACAGGCTCCTTAAGAGATCCTGTTTCAGGGGAATAAAGTAATTGTTGATGGTTCTGAAACCTAAAATCTTTTTCTGGATTTTGCTTGAGCCTCCACACATGCGCACATGCATGCACAGACACACAAACAAATATATAAACACATGCTGTGTGGATCAGAACTAACCTTGTGTCATTTGTAAATAAAATTATATCGGAATTAAGTCAGAGCCATTTTATGAATTTTTTGGCTACTTTCATGATATGATAGTTGAGCTGAGCAATTGCTTTCTAGATTACATGAGTAACATGCTTCCTGTCTGTGCCTGTACAGAAAAATATTAGCTTATTGGTGATGTCTGCTTAAGAAAATATTCTATAAAAGACACGTGACTTAATTTTTCATATGTTCAATTATACACATGATACTAAACTTCTACTAAAGGAACGTTGAAATGAAAAGATTTCCCTTTGTAAATCCATTTAAGCAGAGAAGAACTGACTGGTACTCTTCCATAGAATGTATCTTTAATAAAAATGATTACAAGAGATGGTATTTTATACCTAGGATGAATAAAGTTATCAAAACAAAGGCATCAGTTCAAAGAAATGGAATTCATTAAGGAATATAAGAAACGGAAGAATGAGGTTGTATTTAAAGGTGCCAGATGTCTTCAAAGAACTTAATAATAAGCCAACAACGATCTAAAATTCAAATGGACTGATCAGTTGAATTGAAAGTAAGCTAGGGGATTAAAAAAGAGAACATAGATATTTTAGGACTAAAATTAAGGTCAATTCATTTAAAAATATGAAGTTGTAGAACTGAAGAAACAAACTATAATATTTAGTTTATGTTTCTAAAGTCAAAAATTGCATAACATGAATATATCTATTTGTAAAAAAATATATTAACATGATGGTAAGTAAAACACACAATCATGGACGTTGTTGACGCAGCTCAGGCTTCATGTGGGTTCTGTTATAAGGAGAGCAAGACCCTCTCTGACATGGATTCTTTTGCCTGCTTTTTGATCACTTCCCCCTGACAGTACTTCTTGCTAGACCACAGAGGAAGGGGATAAACTCAGTCCTGATGGAACTTGATGAGCTGAGGTGAGTGGTTAGTGGGGTTCCACTTTTCTGAGGAATGCAGGAGGAGGGAGGAGGGAGGGAAGGTGGAACTGGGATGACAGGAGGTAGGAAGGGTAGGACTGGGAGGAGAGCAGGAAGGCAGCTAAGACTGTGGATAAGTACATAAATTTATTTTTTGAATATTGTTTCCACTTTCTTTTTATTATTTTTTAATTTTAATTTTATTAATTTATTCAGATTACAACTCAATTGTTATCCCATCACTTGCATCCTCCCATTCCTCCTTCACTCCTGCTTTCACGCTATTCCCCTCCCCTAGATCTATGACCGAGGGGGACCTCCTCCCCCATTATATGGTCATAGGCTATCAATTCTCATCTTGGTAGCCTGCTTATTCTTTCTCTGAGTGCTACCAGGCCTCCCCACCAAGAGGAGGTGGTCAAATATTGGGTACCAGAGTTCAAGTCACACAGAATCATAGGTGACAAATTATGTAGGCATGAAAATTACAATATTCTATTACTTGTTTTCTTTGACTTCAAACTCATTCTTCTAGTGTCCAGACTATTTGCCATTTCTTTTGTTGTCAATTTTCCGTGTCAGAATCTTCAATGGCTTAGCATTCGGCCATGATATTTTAGAGCAAATAGTACTATTAAGTGTCATGAACTGTGTGCTGAGTATATCTTCCTGCTGAGGTTGTGCAGTTGAAACACAGGACAAATTCTTCTGTGAGGTGTAGCTCAACAACAGAATAATAATTGAATTCCAAGCACCCTGACAACCATACCTGTACTTTCCAGTAGCATGGGCATGACTGTGAACACAGCTTCCATAGTGTTTTTATAATGGTCCTACTGACTAACAGGTTCCTTTTTCTCTCATCTTTGCCAAAACTTTTTTTAGGAACCATTCTAACATGGGTGAATTTATAAGTCTTTTTAAATTTGATTTTTATTTTCAAGGCAAGTAGAGAGATTGAGCATATTTTCATATGCTTATTGTCAATTTTTTGGCATTCATGAAAAATTATGTAAGATACAAATAATAGATATATTGTATTGGTGATAATTTAAATAATGAATATTGGTAGAAAATACATACTTACCAAATTAACCCATGACTCTAATAAAATTTTTACTAAAATTACAATTCAACTTTCCACTATAAATTAAATTATGCTAACAATTACATGGAAGCACAAAATATCTGAATAGATACTAAAGGAACCTTGAGAATGAATGAAGCTAGGAGCATTATTCTTGATTCTAAAATATGTTACAAAGCAACAGTAAACAGTACAATGTGGTACTAAAAATTAGAAAATTAACCGATCAAGCACAAACTAGAAACTAACAATTGCATAAATAGTTCTTCACACAACATTATCCAAAATATACAATTGCAAAGCAACAATCTCTTCAACAAATGATATGGGGGAAATGGATAGCGACATGGAAAAGAATTAATGTAGTCATTTGACTTACAATAGACACAAAAACAGCTAAGATCAAAGGTTTAGTTATAAGATTTCAATTTCTTTAAATCCTAGAAAAATATTGAGAAATAAGCTCTGTAGAACTGATTTTGATAACATCTGGGGAAGTTGAAACCCAAAAGTAACAATCATGAGAGAGAGAGAGGCAGACAGAGAGAGAGACACAGAGAGAGAGAGAGACAGAAAGAGACACAGAGAGAGAGAGAGAGACAGAGAGAGAGACAGAAAGACAGAGAGAGACATTGAAACTACATCGTACTAAATGTTTCTGTGCAGACAAGAAAGTTCTAACATAATGAAAATGGAACACAGTCTTTGTGAAAGACTAGATGACGCTATTTTATAAGATTATGAAACTACCTTTTAAAGCCACCTATCTCTTACCCTGTATTAGTATGAGACAACTGAGATAGGGATTACAAAGTGATACTTGCTCTATTATGTTTGAAGGAGCATCATTTAAAATAGGAAGAAACATTAATGCAGTAACTAAAAATAAAAATGTGTTATACAGATGTAATTGATATTATTTAGCATTAAAGGGAAGGAAGTCAAGTTTGGATGGATTGATCAACAATTAAGAGTTCCCACTGCTCTTGTAGAGGACCTGAGTTCATTTTCAGTGCCCACATAGGGTGGCTCACAACTGCTTGAAACTCCAGTTCCATGGGATCCCAGCACCCTCTTCTGGCTTCTATGGGTAATGTAGTCATGTGCACCAACACACACACACACACACACACACACACACACACACACACTCATATACATTCTCTCACACATACACATACTCACATATATTCACACACACATACTCACATACACACACACAGACACACACATGCACAATTTAAAAAATAAGGCAAGAGCTGGGTGGTGGTGGCACAGGCCTTTAATCCCAGCACTTGGGAGGCAGAGGCAGGTGGGTCTTTGTGAGTTCAAGGCCAGCCTGGTCTACAAAGCGAGTCCAGGACAACCAAAATAACAGAGAACCCGGTCTCAAAAAACAAAAACAACAACAAAAAAATAAGGCTAAAGAAATGGTTCAACACTTAATAGCATCTGCTGCCCTTCTAGGACAATTTCCAGACCCCACATGGCAGGTCACTGCTATATATAACTACAGTTCCAAAGAACTTGACTCCATTTTCTGGCCTCTGCAGGTGCTGCAGGTACATGGTTCAAATGCATGTCGGCAAAAACCTCACACACATAAAATAAAAATAAATATGTTAATTTTGGAATAGAAATGGAGGCTGAGAATCTTAGAGGATTTAGTGAATGGGAAAGAATATAATACAAATATACTATATAGAATTATCAAAGAATAAATTAAAATATGCATATGAGAATTTAAGAAAAACAGTAAAATATTTTTTTAAAAAATAAAGGAAGTTATGCTATGTGTAATTACATAAACAAAGAAGGATGGTGTGCCAAATGAAATAATTTGGGATAAAAGTAAATAACACACAATCTCATTTAATATGTGGAATGTGAAGTAGAGCATATAAAGGTTGTTATTGGAGGCTATGGAACAGAAGTTATGAGTAGTTACTCCTTAATAGGTAAGTTTTTTTTTTTTAACCCAGGATGAATTCATGATGAGATTCTGTTCTAATGCAGAACACTGTGTTACTTGTATTTATTTCTATAACCATCAAGATGACATATTAAAACCTAATGTCCATTGTGATTGTTTTAGGAAGTAGCACCTTAGGGAGTTGCATGGATTTGAAAATGGGTCTCTCAAAATGGAATTAATCTTACCAGAGACCTTGCAAAATTCTTTATGACCTTCTGCCATATAATGGTAGAGGGAAACATAGGAATTAAGCCACCATGGTGACTTCACATGCAAACTCTACTCATGATAGCTATAGGTAATACTACTTTACCATATATTTGAAACATGAAAGTGGGAAAATGAAGATTTAAGTATGGAAGAATGGGTATACGTTTTAGTTAGGGCTTTATCACTGTGAGGAGATACCATGACCAAGGCAACTCTTATACAGGCAAATATTTAATAGTGGTTCAGAGGTTTAGCCCATTTTCAGCATGGCAGGAAGCATGGTAGTGTGCAGGCAGACATGGTGCTGGAGAAGCTGCTGAAAGTTCTACATCTTGATCCACAGGCTGCAGAAAGGGCCTGGGTTTGTTTCACACTGGGCAGAGTTTGAGCATATATATGACCTCAAAGCACTGTCTCTACAGTGACACCCTTCCTCTAACAAGGTCACACCTCCTCCAACAAGGCCATACCTCCTCCAACCAGGCCATACCTCCTCCAACAAGGCCATACCTCCTTATAATGCCACTTCCCATGGGCCAAGCAGATTTAAACATAGGAGTCAATGGGGGCCATATTCAGATCACAACAGTATGGTAATAGTTATGTGGTAATTTTTAAAAATAAGGATAGTTATGTCAGTTTCTTCCTTCTCCTTTCCTTGAGACCCCTTTCTATGATTTAATTAGCATGAAATGGTGGCCATGAATGAATTTTCATCAATATTTAAATATAAACAGGAAATCAGTTGGACATGGCATGATGGCACATTGCTTTTGATCTAAGCACTAAAAAGGCAGAGTCAGGTGGATCTTTGTGAGTTAAAGGCCAGCCTGGTTTACATAGTAAGTTTCAGGTCAGCCAGGGCTACACAGTAAAACCTTCACCCCCCAAAAAAATATCATTTTTAATTTATAATCACAGTGTGAAAGTAGAGTGATCTATTCTCACATTTCATTTTAGTAACAAGCATCTGAAAATATCTAGAGCTGCTGTAATATGATAATAAAAAAATTCTTCCAAAAGCAAATTTAAAAACATTGTCTGGACATACACACATGTATGCAGCAAAATTTCTTGTGGAAATAGTTGGAATTATACTGTAAATGTGTTTATACTACACTATATGCATTTCATCTTGCATGGCATCAGAATAACTCTATCCTACGTCTTCCAAGAATATAGATATTCTCATACATAATGCTCATATAAGTATTACACCTAACAAACCCAACAGTGATGTAATTTTACTCAATGGAGTCTCTATTCAAACTCTGTAAAATTGTCTCAATTTTTTTATTTTCAAAAACTTTATATTCTTTTTCCTATGTTTCATGATGGTGATATTTTAAACTGTCCACAGAAGTTACCCTGTACAATGCCAAATGTTCTGGTTCATTTAAGTGATTCCTAATAACTAAGCTTATGGTAATATTGTTTTACATGAATTTCATATCTGTAATATAACTATTTTATATTATAATATATGACAATGTATATAATATACTCTATCCCAATTTTGGTCATACCATTTGAAGACCGCATTGAAATGGTATTTTCTACTTGTCTTCATTAGAGAGGTATTTTACCATTGTTATTAATAGTAAGCATCTTGTGGCTTCATACAATGAGAACATAATATATGGCTCTCCCATGGCATTTCACATAGTGTATTGTTGCATTTAAACTTATTAACTAACATTATTTTCTGCCACAAGTAGCTTCTTGTTATCTCTATTTTGAATACTAATATAAGTTCAGTAATTATTCTTATATTCAATATAAATTTAAATGTATTTGTTTTTTCTTTCCTTTATTGCTTCCTTTTGGGGGCAGGGTTTCTTTATGTAGCCCTGGCTGTCCTGGACTTGCTTTGTAGACCGGGCTGGCCTTGAACTCACAGAGATCCACCAGCCTCTGGCTCCAGAATGCTGGGATTACAGGCGTGTGTCACTGAGCCTGGTTTTAAATGTGTTTCTTAAAACATTAGGACAAAATTTATTATTGCAGTTAAAAACTGTCAATTGCTTTGATAGTGTCTGCAATAAATGAAAAATGATATATCTAAAATATTTATTCACTTAATGTAGCAGAATGTGTAAATTAAAAAATAATTGAGCCACTTTATGTACAATAAACTATTCTAGACAAACCAAACATCAAGCACCTGTGTCTTAGTTGTTCTCAGCTGCATTGATGCCATTTGTAATTCTTCTGACAAAGCTACAGCCTCTTAATGAGGGCTAATTATAAAGGAAAAATTGTCACAGAGCCCTTGAGAAGACTACTAATGTCCTAGAGTGGTATTATGTTATGAGTAATGGTGATTTATCACTTGACAGACTGCTGGTAAACCATTCCTTACTAAAGCCTTGACAACTTGTTTTCATTTATACAATATTTTAAATTTTTAATTGGCCATGATGTCCATCACTGACAAGCAATCCACACTACCAAGTAGAAATGTTGTTTAAGATTGATGGTGTACGCTGTACTATGTATTTTATCTTTAGTTTCCCCTGGCTACCAAAGTTGACTATTTTACACTTCTGTGAAAAAAACAAACAAACAAACAAAACAAAACCCACATTCTTCATTCTTCTTGTTTAAGAAAGAATTTCATTACTTAGCTCAGCCTGAACTCAATGTCTTGATCTTCCAACCTCTATCTCCTGAGGGCTGGGACTACAGGCATGAGTCATCAAACTGAGCCCAAGAAACTTCATCATTTTAAATAGCTGTTTTTCTTGATATGTTGTATAATTATGTTGAATATTTACTTCCATATAGTTAAGTACCTGAATTTGCATTTACCACTTGAGTATTAATTTCTCAAGGAAATAAGTTATTTTCCAGTTCCAGCTTCATGGAACGTAATCATAGAAATTCAATAAACAGTTACATAAGAAAATAGATGAAGATGTACTACAATATCATTGTTTCTAACAAACATTCCCTTTGTATTCTTGGTTAATCTTGTCTCATAGCCAGAGAGCTAAACCTCCTTTCCTCATTACTTCATTGTAAAGACTAATTCTCGTTAAGCCAAAGTAGTCTAGTAGACAGTGTGGGAGATGTGGCAGATAGTCAAATAGGACCTTAACCTGATGTGAAAGAGATGGAGGTCTGCATACAGACTATGTTAAAAAAAAATCACTTAGTTTTCCTAACTAAAGAGTATTGCCAAGTACACAATGTATGCTATCCTAGAGTTAGGGGATTCACCATTGGGAATTAGCCCTTCTGAAATATTTATTGTAGGAACCAGGATCTAGGAGCAGGTGAGAGAGACAGAGTCACCAATCCAGAAATAGACTCCTGAGACCAGCATCGAGAGTAGATCTACTTTACTAAGCAGAAGAAAGCGTTTCTATACAGCATTTGGACCATTGGGGAGTTGACACGAGCTATGGGAAGCCAACCATCCCACTATCACTATGGGGAGGTGCCAGGCCTGCCAACACCTGAGGTAACTTCCATGCATACTGGAAAAGCAGTTAGGGCGCAATTTGTGGCTCTACCAGTTTGCTGGGATCCTTCTTTTGTGTCACATGGTTTGCCAGCAGACATGGGCACTCCTATTATTGAGTGTCATGGAAGTCTCGCTTACTGTTCACCGTGCTCCATCACACAAGTGATGACCTGATGCCAAATATTTTCCATTGCTTTCTGTGCTGTTTTTCTCTTCTTATCTTTAGGGGATGCTGTGTCCTTGTTGACTCAATTTCATATAGGAATCTATAAAGCTTAAATTTATCACCATTCTACTGGACAGAACAACTTGGATATCAGGGTGATTTCTTTCTAATTTTTTTTAACATTTGAAAGTTATTGAACTACTTCAACAGGATTAGGCCCTTTCTTAACTCTATAAAGACATTACATACACATAAAGTATTTCAGATTGCTCCTACAGTGAAGGAGGATACAAAGGGATGTATCTGTTTTTTCTCCCAACCTGTGAACAGTAGTCCTGTGTTTCTGTTGAAGAAATCAAAAACTCATGTGAGATGTGCTTCCTTCTAATTTGTAAACATATAAATGGTTTACTTAGCAAGTTAGTATCAATATCTATGCTGAACTATTGAATATTTGGGGGGGGGGTATGAGACAGGGTTTCCCTACGTAGCCCTGACCTGTCCTGGACTCACTTTTTTAGACCAGGATGGCTTCGAACTCACAGCAATCTGCCTGCCTTTGAGTCACTGAATTCTGGGAATAAAGGCATGTGCCACCACTCACAGCTTTTGAATCTTATTAATGGAATGTTTTCATTGCAATCTCCACTTCTTGATATGATGTTGGTATTTTGAATACATTATACTCATTTTATTTCCTGATTTACTTATTGGTCCTATCTTCTATTACAGTAATGGTTTTAGGAAGACAAGATTTTTTTTTGTTTCCTATTATGGTACAAATACCAGAAAAAGTTGTATGTGACAGAAAGAATATTTAGTCAACATTTTTATGTGTAACACTGTCATTATCTGTTTATGTGGGCTTAGGAATGAGTAGGATCTACTATGATATTCCTAGCAATCATTTATCTGAAGCAGAACAATAATGTTGTCCCTATAGAAAAAAAAAATGGCAGCAAACAGTATTTGAGAACGAGTATGAACTATGGACTGAGACCAAGCTTTCATCAGGGAATTCACCATCTACATTCTGAGAATTTCACATTTTACACTATCCTTTGAACTCCAAACTTTAATGTTAAGTGAACTGTTGCATGTCCCATCATATCCATTATTTTGATATTCTGTATGTATGTAAGGAGGCAGAAGAAGTAGATTTTTACTCTACAAAACTCATTATTTACATAGATCAACAACTTGTTCTATAGCAAATGGGTCTTTTTTTTTTATTGGACCAGTAAAAGAAAGCATTTAAATCTTTCCCCTGCAGCACAGTCTAATAAAGTTGTGTGGAATTAAATGTGTTTCTATTATTATAGGCATCAATATACATAATATTGTATATTTACTGTAGCTCTTATTACACCAGTGGCAAGTTGGTCACCATAGCTATGCCCATGGTAGGGACCATAGATAAAGGTAATATATGGTATTATGAAGGTAGGAAAAAGCCCTCTGGAGACCCAGTAGTAGAGGACAGGTAATAGAAGTACTTATAGAAACTAAGTCCTAGAGAGATTAGATATATATCAACATAATAAAAGCAATTTACAGTAATACCACAGCCCATTTCCACAAAAACAGAAAAAGACACACTTGTTCACTCTTTCTGAGTACCTATTTAATTTAGTACTTGATGTCTCAGAGCAATAAGACAACTGAAGGAGATGAAATAGGAAAAGAAGTCAAAGTACCCTTTTTTTCAGATGACATAAATTTATATACAAAAGACTGTAAAACCTCTACCAGTAAATTTATACAGCTCATAATCACTTTTAACATAGTGGCAGGATCAAAATTAATGCATAAAAATATCCTTCCTATATAAAAATCACAAACAGACTGAGAAAGAGGTCCTGGAAATAGTACCTTTCATAGTAGCCTCAAAATAAAAATCTGGATAACTCTAACAAAGCAAGTAAAATGTTTGTATAATAAAAACTTTAAGACATTGAATAACAAATTGAGGAAGGCACCAGAAAATGGAAAGATCATCTACACTCATGGATTAGTAGTATTAATATTGTGAGAGTTACCATCCTACCAAAAGAAATCTACAGATTTAATACAGTCCTCACCTAAAATTTCAATACAATTCTTCACAGTAATTTTACAAAATCTTTGACTTTATATGGAATGTCACTCACACACAAAAAACCTCAAGATAGCTAAAGTAGTTGTCAATAAAATAACAAGTTATGTAACATAAAAGTTATCACTATCTCAGATTTTTAAAAATTACGTAAGTGTAACACAGAGGCATAGTTATAATAATAAAACAATATGGTATTGGAAAAAAAGATATACTAATCAATGAAATCAAGTCAAAGACCCAAATATAATTCCACACACCCAGAAACCACAATTTTTTTTTTTAGAGAAGCCAAAAACACACACTGCATCAAACACAACTCCAAATGTATTAAAAACCTCAACATTAGATCAGATACCCTGAATCTGACAAAAGAGAAAACGGGGAATGGTCTAAAACTCATTGGCCTAGGAAAAGACTTTCTAAAATAGGGTGCCAATAGCACATTGATTAAATCAAACAATTAATAAATTGGATATCATGAAGCTTAAACTTTCTGAATGGCAAAGGCCATCATCGTTGTAACCAAACAGCGTCAGACAGAATGGGAAAATGTCTTTACCAAATATATATATATATATATATATATATATATATATATATATATATATATATATATATATATAGAGAGAGAGAGAGAGAGAGAGAGAGAGAGAGAGGTACAGAACTAAACAAAAAGTTCTCAAAATATGAAACACAATTGGCTGACAAAGAAATGTTCAACATCCTTAGTCATAAAGGAAATGCAAATTAAAACATTCTTGATATTTTACCTTACCCCAGTCAGAATGGACAAGATCAAGAAAACAAATGGCATCAAATGATGGTGAGGCTGCAAAGAAATGGAAACAATTATTGATGTTGGGAATGCAAACTGGTACAGCAACTAATGAAATTCAGTGTGCCAGTTCCTCAAGAAGCTGAATATTGCTTTACCTCAAGATCCAGCTATACCACATTAAGCATATACCCAAAAGACTCAGCATTGACTACAGATATACTTTTTCATCCATGTTCAATGATGCTTTATTCATAAAAAGCAGAAATTAGAAACAGCTTAGATGTTCATCAACTGATTAATGCATAATAAAATGGGGGTACATTTACACAGTGGAATATTATTCAGCTATAAAGAAAAATGAATTTTGCAAGTAAATGGATGGAACCAGAAATAATCATGCCTAGTGAGGTAACTCGGAACTGGAAAGACAATGGTTTCTCTTATGTGGATGTTAGTTTTTAAGCTTTTGGTATGTGTGTTACAGTCTGAATAACCACAAAGATTTGGTACTGAGTAAGGTTGAAAGGGAAGGAAAGGGTCTTCTAAGAAAGACGTAATCCCCCTCAGGAACAGTCATAGGGGAGGGGAATAATGGGAAAATGGGGGGGGGGGAGGAATGGGAGGATACAAGAGATGGGATAAACATTGAGATGTAACAAGAATAAATTAATAAAAAAAATACTAAAAAAAAAGAAAGAAAGAGGAAATATAATAGTATTATGGAGAGATAAAGGGGAAACTAAGAAGATTAAATGGGGAAAAGAACAGAAAAGGATATAGAAAAGAAATTGGGGAGAGAATAATAAAGGCCATTTAGAAAAAACATATGGGAACCTATTAATGTATAATCTTCCTAAAATATATACATATATGAAAAGAATTAAAAAAGGAGTCACCATATAATTGGGGAGAAAATACCCCAACTAGCCATGTTACCCAGTGAAAACTCATAAGTTATATCTTGTTGAGTCATTGTCCAAAGAGGTCCCATACCCCACACACACACACAAAAATATGAAAATTAAACAAACAAGAAATATCACAATTTATTTCTAAGGTTATTGGTTGTTCTCCACCACCCAATGGTAAGACCCTACTGCTGAGAACAATGCATATTTCATCAAAGGAGAAGTCAAGCTGATGCCCCGCTTGAAAACTCATTCTTACTGATTAGCATTTATGGTGCTGTAATGTGCTCTTCACACTACTGAAGGAGAAAGGTAGTAGTCAGTTACCCAGCTACAAACATGTGACCTACAGCAATGACTTGCATGCAAAATGTACTGGAATAATAATGGCATAAATGTTACAATAATAAGTAACAACCTTTTAAAAATTACATGTAAGGCTCACTTCTTGAAGTAGAAGCCATTCCTGGTACTGCTAAAATAGAAAAGAACCTGGGACCATATAAACCATGAGCCCAGGGGAAAACTTGTTTGCTTACACTCTGCCAATGAAACATAGCAATGAAAGGACTCCTACTGGCATTTTCTTCTTAATGCACGCAGTAGATGGGAACTAACACAGAGACCCACAACTGGACAATGTACAGAAAATGAGAGACTCTGAAGCATTCAATAGGATGCCTTTATCAAACCCCTTCTTTCAAGGCCCAAGGATCTGGGCAGAATAAAAAGTGGAAAGATTACTAGAGTCAAGGGTAGTGAATGACTACAAGGAAACAGTATCTTTCAGACATACAGGGACTGATGTACATTTGAATTCACAGAGTTTGTGGCAACATGCATAAGACTCGCAGAGGGGTAAGCCAGAAAAAAAATGCAGCAATGAAAAGAGAAAATAGACACAAAGCCCCCTACCCCAAGCAAAAAGTGATTGGCAATTAGTACCTACCAGGAAAGGGAAAATCAATTTTGTCCAATTGAGTGTCACTGTAGATATGAATCACAGTCCAGGTCAGGCTTCGTGGTCAGGAGTTGTTGGATAACACAAAATAAATTCCATGGGTTTTTGTGTGTGCGGAGGGAGCTTTTCTTTTACTTTTTATTTTGTTTTAGAATTTTTTTTTATCTTATTGGGTTGTTTTATTATTTCTTTGTTTTGATTTTTGGTTCATGGACTGTTATTGAGAGTGGGAGGGAGGGAGAGAGAGAGAGAGAGAGAGAGAGAGAGAGAGAGAGAGAGAGAGAGAGAGAGAGAGAGAGAATTTGAAGTTGGCTGGGTATAGAGGAAGGAAAGATCTGGGAGGATTTAGAAGATGATCAAAACCATGATCAAAGTAAATTGTATGAAAAATGTAATTTTAATAATGGACTTCATAATAAAATTCATGTAAGAGGTTTTGAAAGAAAGTAGTATTAGAAAAAATAAGCACATGTGTTATTAAAGGAGCAGACTGAAAGGCACTAAAACATACTATACATCTGCATATATACAACATACATAATCACAAAATACACAAAATTAAATTAGAATATATTCTAAATAAAAACATAAAGTCTTCAACATGTTATTGATATAAATGATATATTTTCACATCATCCAAAGTATTTTATATTCTAATATAAAATTTTTATATGGGGGCATAAAGCAATGATTCAGTAGTTAAGAGCAATTATTGCCCTTGCAGGGGTCCCAGGCTTGGTTCCCACAATCTACATGGCAGATCACAACTGTTAGTAATTTCAGATCCATTGGATCTGATGGCCTCCTTTATGCTCTGCTGGAAACAGGCATGAATATGGTGAACATACATATATCCAAACACATACACATAAATTATAATAAATAGATCTTTGAAATTTTAAACTGGTAATTTTAAAATAACATCATTACTCCAGTTATATTTTAGACTATTTTAAATATAGTCATTTATGTTTATTGACATTTGCAAGTTATATTTCTTCTAATTTTTTTCTGTACATTCTTTCTTTTGTGAAATCATCTTATATTAAAATTTATATGAGGTTCCTATTAATGACTTTTCATTTATGCATGTAATGCATAAAAGTAAGAAACAAGTCTTTTCTATTAATAATTGTTTTTAGTAGATATATATTAGCATAAAGTAAAATGATTAATTTATCTAATGTTAGAGTAGCTATTTTTACTTGTTTCTTACTTTCAGCTGTTTGGATGCCATTTCTCATCCTTTTCCTCTAAGGTGATGTCTGTCACTGATGTGAAGTGTATGTGTCTTTTTATCAGAAAACAAAGACATAATATTGAGAGTTATTGTTGAAAATGTTTATTAATTCCTGTGTTTTCTTGTGTGATTACTTAGACTTCCTTTGTTTATCTGTTCTGGGATTATTTATTCCTTGTGTTCTCTTGGATATTAATTTTCTTCTTCATACCAAAGTATTTTTTTATTATACTCTGGAGAACTGCTTTAGTGGCCATCTGTTTGTATCATGAAATTTTTTTATTTCTCTTTTGATTCTTTTTAATTTTTCTGGATGTAATAATCTATGCTGGTATTCATGGTCTTTCAGAACTTAGAGAACATCAGTCCAGGCTTTTCTGGCTTTCAAAGTCTCCATTTAAAACTAAAGTGCCTAAAAACATCTTAACTCCTCAACAGCTAAGGTTAATTGTAAGCTGACAGAGATGAGACATGATAGATATTGATTCTCATCCAGAATTTTAGAATCACCAAGATAGGAAAGATGTTTTCTACAAGGTTGCCAAAAACACCATTAATGTAACATTCATATGATCTCTGATTGTTTCATGGTTCTTGCTGTATGTAATTTTTTATTTACATGCAATAATATAAATGTATATGCCAAGATAAAATCTTTAGAAGTGAAAAACTGAAAAGTTGTAAAACATATTTACTTGTAATTATATTTCAGAATTTTTGTTATTTGAGCTAAATATCACTTAAGCATAATTCATCATTACACATGACTTGGTTTTTATCTCTTGTCAATCTTAATAAACTTTTTTTGTTCTGTTCATTCAATGTTTTGAATAGTATGCATTATAGAGAGTTTCTTTTCCTTTTCTGTTTATTTTGTGGTCCTTGAAACTGGATAGGGATCTTTCCCTAAAAAAAATAGATGCAACTTTCTAGCCTATGAATAGCCTTAAGAAGACAGGTACAACATTCTAGCTTATGAGCAAACTTTTTGTGTGTTTTAAATTTTTTTGTTGCCTATCCAATCAGTCTGTGGAATGTTCACTGGGTTCTACAGGTGTTCTTTGGATGGCAAGGACTGAGGTCTCAGTGGGAGCAAGCAGTGTTTCACAGCAGTGGGTGCAGGATGACTTGCTATCTCAGGTAGTAAAATCAGGCTGGGAGTCTTTATTTGGCTGGCAGGCACAGGAAAGCTTGGTAGGTATGGTGGTTCAAATGAGAATGGCCTCCAATAGTTTCATCTATTTAAATTATTGGTCCCTAGTTGGTGGAACTATTTTTGGAAGGACTAGGATGTATAGTGTTGCTTGAGGAGGCGTGACACTGGGAATTGACTTTAAGGTTTCAAAAGCCCCACACCAGGACCTATTTTCTTCTGCCTCCAACTTTTGGGTCAGGATATAAGTTCATAGTTATTGCTACACTGCCATGACTCCCTGCTGCCATGCTTCCCACCGTGATACTTATGGACTCATTGTCTGAAATTGTAAGCAATGACCCAACTAAATTCATTCTTTAGTAACCCACCTTGGCCATGATGTGTCTTCTGCACATTAGAAAAGTAGCTAAGACACTGGTTGTGGGCTTTACGAGTTCAAAGATTTACAGCATTCCCAGTTTGCTTTCTGCTTCTTACTGACTGAAACAAAAACTGTCTCTAATGTGAGTTTATTTTTATTTATTAATTCATTCATATTTCATCTAAGTTGTTATCCCATCCCTTGTATCCTCCCATTCTTCCCTCCCTCCCTCTTTCACCCTACTCCCCTCCCCTATGACTGTTCCTGAGGGGGACCTCATCCCCCTGTATATGCTTATAGGATATCAAGTCTCTTCTTGGTAGCCTGCTATCCTTCCTCTGAGTGCCACTGGGCCTCCCCATCAAGGGGACATGGACAAATATGGGGCACCAGAGTTCATGTGAAAGTCAGTCCCCACTCTTCACTCAACTGTGGAGAATGTCCTGTCCAGTCGCTAGATCTGGGCAGGGGTTTGATGTTTACTGCATGCATTTTCCTTGGTTGGTGCCATAGTTTGAACATAACTTCTGGGCCCAGATCTTCCCATCATAACACCAAACCAAATAACCTAATTGAGAAATGGGGCTCAGAACTAAACAGAGAATTCTCAACAGAGGAATATCAAATGGCTGAGAAACACTTAAAGATATGCTCAATGTCTTTAGTCACCAGAGAAATGCAAATCAAAATGACTCTGAGATTCCATCTTACACCCATCAGAATGGCTAAGATCAAAAACTCAAGTGACACCACATGCTGGCAAGGATGTGGAGAGAGAGGAACACCCCTTCATTGCTGGTGGGAAAGCAAACTAGTACAACCACTTTGGAAATCTATCTGGTGCTATCTCAGAAAACTGGGCATATGGCTTCCTCAAGACCCAATTATTCCACTCCTTGGAATATACCCAGAAGATGCACCAGCACACAATAAGGACATATGATCAACCATGTTCATAGTGGCCTTATTCATAATAGCCAGAACCTGGAAACAGCCTAAGTGTCCCTCAGTAGAAGAATGGATAAAGAAACTGTGGTACATTTACAGTATGGAATACTACTCAGCTATTAAAAAACAAGGAATTCCCGAAATTTGTGGACAAATGGATTGAACTAGAAATGATCATAATGAGTGAGTTAACCCAGAAGCAGAAAGATTCAAATGGTATATACTCACTTATAACTGGACACTAGCCCAAGGGGCATGTCCCATGAAAGTCTTCACTTACCAGGAAAGTGGGATAGATGTGAGGACATCCTATTGGCACTCTAGGTGAGAGAAGTATAGGAAATACAGAAATAGATGGATCCAGAGGGTCCTAGAAACCTACAAGAAGAACATTATTTTGGGCAGATCTGGGCCCAGGGGTTCTAATGTGAGTTTAAATGTGAGTTCTCATCTTGCTGCCTCAATCACCATGCCTACTTGCTGTCACACTTTTTGCCATGATGATGATGATGATGGGTAAACAAAAGTTGTTTCAAATGTGCTTCAATGGTGCCTGGGTCCGTTTTAAACTGTTAGTTAAACTTGTTAGTGTCATCCATGTGATGCTGGCCTTAGAGTCATCAAGAATGCAAGAGTAAAAAGCTCATAGACTGTTACTTAGTTTTTTTCATCCACTCTTCTACTGAGGGACACTTAGGCTGTTTCCATGTTTTGTCTATTATGAATAAGGCTGCTATGAACATGGTTGAGCAAATTTTCTTGTTGTGTGCTGGAGCCTCTTCTGGGTATATTCCAAGGAGTAGAATAGCTGGGTCTTGAGGAAGCCCTATTCCCAGTTTTCTGCGAAAGCACCAAATAGATTTCCAAAGTGGTTATACAAATTTGCATTCCCACCAGCAATGAAGGAGTGTTCCTCTTTCTCCACAACCTTGCCAGCCTGTGGTGTCTCTTGAGTTTTTGATCTTAGCCATTCTGATGGGTGTAAGATGGAATCTCAGTGTCGTTTTGATTTGCATTTCTCTGGTGACTAAAGACGTTGAGCATTTCTTTAAGTGTTTCTCAGCCATTCGATATTCCGCTGTTGAGAATTCTCTGTGTGGTACATTTACACTATGGAATACTACTCACCTATTAAAAATAAGGAAATCCTGAAATTTTTTGTAGACAAATGGATGGAACTAGAAATGATCATACCAAATGTGCTAACCCAGAAGCAGAAAGACTCACATGATATATACACAGTTATAATTGGACACTAGCCCAAGAGCCATGTCCCATGAAAGTCTTCATTTACCAGGAGATTGGGATAGATGTGAGGACATCCTACTGGGACTCTAAGCAAGAGAAATGTACAAGATGGGGAAGTAGAAGGACCCAGAGGGTCCTAGAAACCTACAAGAAGAACATCATAACGGGTAGATTGGGGCCCAGGGGGATCTGCCCAAACTATTGCACTAACGAAGGACAATACAAGTAGTAAACATTGAACCCCTACTCTGATCTACCCAATGGACAGGACACTCTCCACAGTTATGTGGAGAGCAGGGACTGACTCTGACATGAACTCTGGTGCCCCATATTTGACCACCTCGCCTTGATGGGGAGACCTGATGGTAATCAAAGGAAGAATAAGAAGGCTACTAAGATGAGACTTGATAGCCTATGAATATACAGTGGAGGAGGAGGTTGCCCTTGGTCTTAGACCTAGTGGAGGGGAATAGGGTTGAAAGCAAGAGGGAGGGAGGAACAGAATGATGCAAATGATGGCATAACAATTTAGTTGTAATCTGAATAAATTAATTAAATATTAAAAAAGAAGAATGTTATTCCAAGGTTTAGAGAGCCAATGAGGCTAGGTGTGTGGGAGAGGAATCCCTGCATCAAAGTCCTGATAGGGCAATAGGTCCCAAGATGTAATTGCATGAATCTGTGGAAGTGAAGCCTGGCTTGCATCGGAAACTCTAAGATGTTGCAGATGCCAGAGACAGTATATCTGACATGGAGCGATGCACACAGGGAGAAGAACCAGCTTAAGATAGTGATGTATCTTGTGGGCAGCAAAACTGTAGGAGAAAAGATAGCTAAGCCCTTCAATACTAGACCCTGAAGACTTAGTGTTTGGTTGCTGGACCTAAGTCTCATTTTGGTCCATTATTTCTTCACTGTTTTATTATTCCCCTATTTTGGGATGGTAATGTATATTCTGTGCTATTAAATGTTAGAAGTGTGTAGCTTTTTTTATTTTAAAGGGATCTACCATTAGGGGATTGTCTGGAGTCTAAGAAGAGTCTTGAGATTAGACTTTTAAACTGTGTCAAAACTGAAACAGTGTAGGAACTTTTAAAGTTGGGCTAAATGCATTTTACATTACACCATGGCTATAAATCTTTGGAGTTCAAGGCATGAAGAGTGGTAGTCTGAGTATCCTCCATAAGTTCAGAAGTTCAGATACTCAGTTTCCAGTTAGGGGAGCTATATGGTTAAGTTTAAGAGATGTGGTGTTGAAGGAAATATATCACTGGGATTGAGCTTGGAGAGTTCAAAGACTTATACCGTTCCTAGTCTGTTCTACTTCCTGCCTGCAGTTTAAGTTGTGCATTCTTAGATTCCAGTTCAGTTGCCATGTCTGCATGTTACCACTCTTATGAACCATACTGGTAACAGACTCTTATTCCTCTGGAATTGAACCCAAATCTTTAACTCATGCTTAGCAATTGTGTTTTGCCATAGCAATAGAAGGTAACTAATACAGAAAGTGGTATGGTGAGTTGGATTTGGGGATCTTTATCTGGGGTCATATTTGCAAGACGCCACATGGTTCCTAGAGTAAGTTGTGAGGTTGGGTATCTGGAGAATAGGCAAACTGGGTTTGAGGGTTATAATCTTATATACAATCCAAAGGACACCATGCTGGGTCAGTGCTGACATGTAGATGAGGTGACTGACTGGTAGGCAGGTAGGTGTACTGGGCCTGTTTCTCCTTATCAGAGGATCTCCCTTGGAATCTCCATGTTATTGCATAATGGCATGATATGCATGACCAAATTTTTTTTAATTTAAACATATTTCTCAATAGAGAAGCTATACTCAATAAAATGAATGAAGAGTGATCTTTTGTCTATTGTTTTTCCTTGAAACAACTGTTGTTAAATCATCAGTTCATTAGGTTTTGAAAATAGCATGAATCTCCCTTTAATTTATTCAAGGCACATTCTTTCATTGTAGTGAGAGTTGTTTTGTTTTATCTTGCTCTTTTGCTTGCTCTTTGTCAGTTGCTAGAAAAAACAAGAATAAATGGTGCCCAGTATTGTGCTATGGTTTGCATTTTCCCCTTTCATGGGGGGAATAACACTGAAATAAAATAAAATTGGCAATCAATGCAGTTAATAAGAATAACTCTAATCTAATATGATGATAATCAATAAAAGATGCACAAAATTTCCTCATTCTTAGGTTATTATCTTTTTCATTTCCATTTAATGTTAAAGAGAATTCTCTTTGAATGTCATTTATATTTTGTGAAACAATGTTTTCTCTCTATTACAACAAGCCAAGAATAATTTAGGAAAGTAAAACCTGCAGAATTGCTTTAAAATAGTGAAATTAGTTTGTCCTTTTAAGCAATGACTTTATTTTAAAAATACAATTGACAGTTTATAAATGAATAATAGTTATGCTACAATGAAACAGTGAGCTTAAACAAAGATGAGCATGCTACCCAAATAGAACTTTATCCAACAAAATTTAATTGTAAGGAAATTAACATTTAACCTATTTATTCTAAAGTGATCTTGGGTTATTTTTTTCATCAACTATTAGTATGCTCATGTTTCCTATTGACAAAAGCTGTCTAAATATTATTCCAGTGTAATTTTCTTGTAGCATTAATTATAAATGTCTCACTAGAATAATGTAAAAGCAAAATCTCATTTGGAAAGCTGATCACATTGAGTGCATACGAATAAATTAAAATTAACAGCTGAGAACCAAAACCCTTTCCCACAAATGGAAATATCTTTCTTTATTCACTAGAGCTGACATGTCACAAATTCACAGTCTAGGTTTTCATTTCTGTAGCACATTAATATTATTAATATATTAAAATCACTGTTCCAAACAATATAGGGTAATGTAGCATATTATCTCCATAGCAAAACTGTTAAATTATAGTTCTGTAATCAAGATAACATACTTACATGTTTCTTGTTCAGTACTTATCTAAGTTTAAAGAAGGAGAAAAGATGGATGCAGTACACATTGAAAAAATACTTAGAAAAATGAACAAAAATTATGTAATATATCAAAATAGATTTTCTGGTTTTGCTTTGCAAGATGCTATTGATGAAGGAAGCTTTTGTGTTCAGAAGCTCTTTCTATATTGTTTTTCATAGCTCCATGTAACTCTAAAATTATCTCAAGATAAAAATGATTTTTAAAATACAGGAATAAACATATCTTGTAGTTGATGAAAATAATGAAAAAGCTTGCAAGAGTTAGAAATAAGAAAACCCCAAATTACACTATTTATCAATCACTGACATACATAGTTTCATTCAGAATCCAAGATTTTTCTGTCAAAAGGAATTTACAAGATCCTGAAAATTTTTATTCCACTCTAGCATAAAGTCTTCAAGGCTGACGTTAATAGTGTTCACCGTTATAATATCAGTAATATAGTTATGATTATTTTAGTGTTTGTTAAAGCATAAGAAGGGCAGCCCACAAGAAAATTTAGTATAAAACAGCCATGGAACTGTGTATTTAAGTGTCTTGGTTGTTTGAATGAGAGTGACCCCCCAAGTTTGCATATTTGAATATTCATTTCCTAATTGAAGGCCTGTTTAGGAAGGATTCAGAAAAATTGTGGTATTGGAGGACGTGTGTCACTGAGGGTGGGCTTCAACTTTTCAAAAGCCTACATCAAGCCCAGTCTTTCTACATGCCTGAAAATTTGAGATCAGATGTGAGTTCTTAGCTATTGAGATATTGCTCCAGTGACATGCCTGCCTGCCTACCACCATGCTCCCTGCCATTATGGACATGGACTAACAATCTGAACCTGTACACATGCCTCCAGCTATATGCTTTATTTTTTTAGTTGCCTTGGATAGGATGTCTCATAACAGAAATAGAACAGTAACTAAGACAATGTCCATGGCAAGAAAAAAAATCAAATATATGTGTGTATATATGTGTGTGTGTGTGTGTGTGTGTGTATAATATGTATATATAAAACAATGAACATGAAAAACAAATGTGGTTATTATATAGCCAAATATAGTATATAATATACAACTAAATATAATTTGGCTATTATATAATTTTTCATCTTGGGCTTACATTTTAATTTTATAATTTGTTCATAAAAATTATTAATTTAGATTAAGCATATAGTTTAGTGTTAAAGAACCTGCCTAAGATGACAACGATTGGTATCCCATACTCGGTGGTATGAAACTATGATACAAATATTATAAAAATATGTTTCTTTTTTATTAATTTATTAATTTGTTCATATTACATCTCGATTGTTAGCCCTTCCCTTGTTTCCTCCTATTCCTCCCTCTCTCCCACTTCCCCCCTTCTCCCCTCCCCTATGTCTGTGATTGAGAGAGACCTCCTCCCCCTATATATGCTCTTAGAGTATCGAGTCTCTTCTTGGTAACTTGCAATCCTTCCTCTGAGTGCCGCCAGGCCTCCCCATCCAGGGGACGTGGTCTGAAAAGGGGCACCAGGGTTCATGTGAGAGTCAGATCTCACTCTCCACTCAACGATGGAGAATATCCTGTTCGTTGGCTAGGTCTTGGTAGGGGTTCGAAGTTTACTGCCTATATTCTCCTTGGCTGGTGCCTTAGTTTGAGGAGGACCCCAGGGCCCAGATCTGCCTGTCATAAAGTTCTTCTTGTAGGTTTCCATGACCCTGTGATTCCTACTACTTCCCCATTCTTCCATGCTACTCTCACCTAAAGTCTCAATAGGATGTCCTCTCCTCTGACCCACTTTCCTGGTAAGTAAAGTTTTTCATGGGACGTATCCCTTGGACTAGTGTTTTGATATAAGTGAGTATATACCGTTTGTCAGTTTTTGCTTCTGGGTGAACTCACTCATTATGATAGTGTCTAGATCAATCCATTTGTACACAAATTTTGGGAATTCCTTGTTTTTAATAGCTGAGTAGTATTCCATAGTGTAAATGTACCACAGTTTCTTAGTCCATTCTTCTACTGAGGGACACTTAGGCTGTTTCCATGTTCTGGCTATTAAGTATAAAGCTGCTATGAACATGGTTGAGCATATATCCCTGTTGTGCGGTAGGGCATTTTCTGGGTATATTCCAAGGAGTGGGATAGCTGGGTCTTGAGGAAGCCCTATACCCATTTTTCTGAGAAAGCGCCAGATAGCTTTCCAAAGTGGTTGTACTAGTTTGCATTCCCACCAGCAATGAAGGAGTGTTCCTCTCTCTCCACGTCCTTGCCAACATGTGGTGTCATTTGAGTTTTTGATCTTAGCCATTCTTATGGGTGTAAGATGGAATCTCAGAGTTGTTTTGATTTGCATTTCTCTGATGACTAACAAAGATGAGCATTTCTTTAAGTGTTTCTCAGCCATTTGATATTCCTCTACTGAGAATTCTCTGTTAAGTTCTGAGCCCCATTTTGTAATTGGGTTGTTTGGTTTTGTGGTGTTTAATTTCTTGAGTTCTTTATATATTTTGGATATTAAACCTTTGTCAGATGATGGGTTGGTGAAGATCTTTTCCCATTCTGTAGGCTGTCGCTTTGTTCTCTTGACAGTGTCTCCTGCCTTACAGAAGCTTCTCAGCCACATGAGGTCCCATTTATTAATTGTTGACATTAAGGCCTGGGCTGTTGGTGTACTGTTCAGAAAGTTGTCTCCTGTGTCTATGTGTCCCAGACTCTTCCTCACTTTTTCTTCTAACTGAATTAATAAATCTGGTTTTAAGTTGAGGTCTTTAATCCACTTGGACTTGAGTTTTTTGCATGGTGACAAATAACAGTCTAATTGCATTTTTCTACATGTAGACAGCCAGTTAGACCAGCACCATTTGTTGAAGATGCTATCATTTTCCATTTAATAGATTTGGCTTCTTTGTCAAAAATCAAGTGAGCAAATGTGTGTGGATTCATCTCTGGGTCTTCAATTCTATTCCATTGATCCACCAGCCTATTGCTTTGCCAGTACCATGCTGTTTTAAAAATGTTTCTTATTGTAATGTCAATTAAAATAAGAAGATTACCTATGAGAGAAATCATCCTAATATGTGTATCAAAATTCTATATGGAAATAGAGAAAATAATGTGAGAAGTAACAAATACTTAAAAAGAAAAATATAGAAAAATATTTAGCATATGTTTTAAACAATGCATGTTGCACCATGCCTATTACCCTATATACATGGGAGATAGAGAAATGTTTATCAGAAGTTCAAAATGATACTCAGATAAATAAGTAATTGGTTTAAGGTCAGTATAGAGAAAGAAAGAAAGAAAGAAAGAAAGAAAGAAAGAAAGAAAGAAAGAAAAGAAAGAAAGAAAGAACTCGTGCTGAAAATGAATTCTCAAACAGAGGAATATTGAATGGCTGAGAAACACTTAAAGAAATGCTCAACATTCTTAGTCACGAAGGAAATACAAATCAAAACAACTCTGAGATTCCATCTTACACCTATCTTCATGGCTGAGATTAAAAAAAACTCACCTGACTGCACATGCTGGCAAGGATGTGGAGAAAGGTGAACACTCCTCCATTGCAGGTGGGAGTGCAAACTTGTACAACCACTTTGGAAATCAATCTAGTGTTTTCTCAGGAAATTGGGAATAACTCTACCTCAGGACCCAGACATACCACTCTTGGGAATATACCAAAAAGATGCTCCACCATACAACAAGGACATTTGCTTAACTATGTTCATAGCAGCTTTATTCATAATAGCCAGAATCTGGAAACAACTTACATGTCCCTCAAAGGAAGAATGGATAAAGAAACTGGTATATTTACACAATGGAATGCTATTCTGCTATCAAAAACAAGAAAATCTTGAAATTTGCAGGCAAATCGATGAACTAGAAAAAAATCATCCTGAGTGAGGTAACCCAGATCTAGAAAGGCACACATGGTATATACTCACTCATAAGTAGATATTAGCCACATTATACAGGATAACCACACCACAACACAGAGACTGAAACATCAACCAAGGGCCATGTATGGTGTGGACCTAGACCCTCTAGTCAGCTGTACTAGCACAATCTCCTTGTGGATCCCTCATGTGGAGAGTAGGGACTACTTCAGACATGCACTTTGGCCGCTGAACATAGATCACTTCCCCCTGGCAGGGCAACCTTGTCAGGATATAGAGGAAAAGGTTACAGGTAGTACAGATGATACAGAGGAAGAGGTTACAGGTAGTACAGATGATACATGACTGGCTGATGTCAGATGTTAGGGGAAGAGGGCTTCTCTTTCTGAGTACTAAGGGAGAGGGGATGGGGGGAATGAGACAGGGTGCTATAATCAGGATGTGAAGAATTTAAACTGCAGATCAAGCAGGTAATTTATATTGCTAATCCCATTATATGGAAATAGCTTTGATACTTGCTGAGACATGAATGTCTAGGCATAGACAATGCATCTTGTTGGCTACAGAACCCGTGTGAACTACTATTAGATGTCATTATTCATATGGAATGAATGAAGATTTACAGATGTCTTTTTTTCTGTTCATACAAAGAACAGAAAACCAGCCTTAATTGTTCTGTGCATCACACATAACTTATACACTTATAATTTGGGGACTGTATAATGCTCGTGAGAAATTATGTTTTCAGAACAAAAGAACTAGACATTGACTTTGGATCAGATCTGACAGGATGCATTCCTCTCAGCATGCTGGACACTGACATCCTTAAATCCTTCATATTCCAGCACCAAGTGCTTCAATTGCTGTTCCTCACCAGAACAAGACAGCTCCCAGGACACTTTCAAAGAAAGGGTCCAATCACAATTGGTCCAGCATTTCAGACTGTCCTACACAGGACTCTATTTAAGCCTAGAATTTCTCAACATTTAGAAACTGGACCACAACTGTTTAACCATTTCCCCAATTTTATTTGGCCCCCCTATTAGTTCCAAATCAGCCAGAAGAAACATTAAGAGAACGATGCCCCATCTCCTTTAAGGGGAGTCGGGTAGGTTTTTTGTTGCTTTAATGTGCTATAGAGCGTTATTATCAATGGGAGTTGGTTACAAGTTATTATTGGTCTTATTTAGAAAAAAAACAAAGTTAGCCTCATTGAAGTCTTTCTTTTCCCTTATTTTACACTTTTAGGTTTAGAGATAAGGATTGAAAATAAAGAAGAGGGGAATATATAAATATACAGGGAAAATAGAACAAAAAGTAGATTAGTGAATCTATTCCTCAACTTAATGCCTCAATTGTCATCCACAAGGTTATTTTTATTTCACTAGTAAAGAATTTTGTATATAGATGCAAAATAAGTTTAATTCTAGATACAGTGCTATGGAATTCAAATGTAAGTTTATTCTTCACACACACACTGTATATATATATACATATATATATATGTATATATATACATATATATATATATATATATATATTTCTACTCTAATATGAGTTATTGCACCCATATAACTCAATTATAAAACAAGGTTTACTTCTAATACTTTGAAAGTACTATTGCAGGGTGTTTAGGGTAAATAAGTTATACAAGTTAATTGTTCGTTGATCAGATCATAGGCATGTCAATTACTAGTCTACTTTTATCACAAGAATATACATCTTAGGTGCAGCAGATAGATATGAACAATAAGGTAAGATAGTGAGATAAAGTCTTCAAAAACCTAAGAGCCTTGCATAATATGGCATTGAAAATGTTTTTATTATTTTAAAGATTCACTGAAAATGAGACAGGTTAGCTCCTGGCAACACACAGCCTACCTCAAAGAGGATAATGAGCTTCAAAAAACCTTTTTATGGAGATGGCTTCAAATGTGGCAAAAAAAAGCAACTGGTCAAAATGTCCTCATTTCTACCACAGACAGAATTCTGCTTTAAAAAGGGGCAAGCTTGGATGCAGGCAGAGTTGAAAGCCAAACTTTGCCAAGACAGGATAAGCAAGTCCTCAATAATTCCTGCCTCACAAATATGTCTGTTGGATATATTGGGCCAGAAGGCTGAAGAATATGCTCGAAAGATATAGAGAATTTTGTTCAGGTAGCAAACTGTCTCTATCATCTTCTCATATGGAAAGCCACTAACCTATACACCCAGCATCTCAGGTAATTAAGTTTATTCCTTTTCAACTATCTGATGGAGTTGAAGACCATTTAGCTTAGTTTTACAATAAAGCTTAGTTGTTTAGGGGTTAAGATGCTTTTAGCTCTAGATAGATGTTTTAAGTTGATCATGACAAGATGTGATGGAGATCGATTTACATCCAGAATTTTAGATGCACTAAGATAGGAAAGATGTTTTCTTCAAAGCTGTCAAATACAAATAGCTAAAACACTAAGAATGTAACATTTATATAATTCCTGATTGTATTATGGTTTTTCTTGCTATAGGTAGTCTATTGTATATATGTGTAATAATAAAAATGTATATGTAAAAAATAAATGATGAATAAAGTATTAAGTAAAATAAGTAAATGGTATACTACAAAGCAATTGAATTATTTTAACAAAATAAATCTCATTTAGGTAATTCAAGTCAATAAATATTAACCTTCATGTTACATAATTAACTTTCTAGTTTTTATTTATTTACTTATTTGTTTTTCAAAAGCAGGGTCTTATGTAGGCCAGACTGACCTCAAACTTCTTATGTAACATCTCCTGATCCTTTTGCCTCTTCTTTCCAAGTGCTGGGATTACAGGCATGCAAGCGCTAAGACACCCAGATCATAGGTATAGGTTGAGCAGTCCTTGAGTATGTGATCTTCCTAATTCATCCTTTTCAGCATTTTTCATATTAGTTTGTATTATTCCCACAGTTCCTAACAGTGTTTCTAATGCATTATTTCAATATACAAAAAGGACTGTGGAGATTACCCAGCCAATAAAGTGTTTGTCTAATAAACATGAGAATTTGAGCCCCAGAACCCACATTTAAAAAAGTAGCCAGCATATTATAGTTAAATAATGTTGCCCTTTTGATAGTCTATAGATGTCTCTTCACTTGAATTATGGTGTGCTTTGCTGTACAGAAGCTGGTTTTTGTTTTGCTTTGTTTCATGTGGTCCTATTTGTCAATTTTTGGTCTTAAGGACTATGCTTTCAGAGTCCTGTTCAGAAAGTCTTTTCCTTTGTTCTAAGTTTAAGTATACTCCTTTTTCCTTCTTCATAAGATAGAGTATCAGGTCTTATGTTGAGCTCCTTGAGACTATCAACAAAGCTAAGGACCTGAGGCCCTAGGGGAAAACCTATTATTCTGCTTAATAAGCATAGCAATAAGATGACTCCTGAAGACGTTGTTATACACATAGACTGGAGTATAACTCAACCCTCATCAAAAGAATATTCTTGCAGTTGATGGTCAATAACACTGAAACCTAAAACTGGTCAACATGCAGAAAATAGGACTGTCAAGTACTTAGTTGTACTTGGTAGGTCTATATCACATCTCTTTCATCAGGCAAGGCTCAGAGATCTTCAACGAAGAGAGGAGGGAAAGATTGTAAGACTCAGAGGTGGTAGATGACTTCAAGGTGACAGGATTATACAGACCAAACAGGAAAAATGTATATATGAACTCAAAGAGACTGTGACAGCATACATAAGACCTATACAACCTCAAAATAAACATCACAGTATGGAGGAGAGGAAGTAGGCACAAAGTCTCACCCATAGCTAAGGAACTATTGTTTGCTGGAGAAACAGGAAAAGTCAGTATTCTTCAATGGACTGATACCTGGTATACCACTCACACTCCAGGGCAGGTCCCAGACCTAGGAATATTTAGCCAAAGCAAACTTGACTCCATGGTTTTGTTTCAGGTATTTCATTATTTTAGCTCAGTTTAGCTTTTTTTATTATTATTAATTTATTCTTGTTACATCTCAATGTTTATCCCATCCCTTGTATCCTCCCATTCCTCCCCCCCCCATTTTCCCATTATTCCCCTCCCCTATGACTGTTCCTGAGGGGGATTACCTCCCCCTGTATATTCTCATAGGGTATGAAGTCTCTTCTTGGCTACCAGCTGTCCTTCCTCTGAGTGCCATCAGGTCTCCCCCTCCAGGGGACATGGTCAAACATGAGGCACCATAGTATGTGAGAAAGTCATATCACACTCTCCACTCAACTGTGGAGAATATTCTGACCATTGGCTAGATCTGGGAAGGAGTTTAAAGTTTACCTCCTGTATTGTCCTTGGCTGGTGCCTTAGTTTGAGCAGGACCCCTGGGCCCAAATCTGCCTATCATATTGTTCTACTTGTAGATTTCTAGGACCATCTGTATCCTTTTATTTTGCTATTCTCCCATGCGTCTCTCATTTAGAGTCCCAATAGGATGCCTTCCCCTCTGTCCCAGTTTCCTGGTAAGTGAAGGCTTTCGTGGGACATGCCCCTTGGGCTAGTATGCAGATATAAGTGAGTATATACCATTTGACTCTTTCTGCTTCTGGGTTACATATACACTATGGAATACTACTCAGCTATTAAAAACAAGGAATTCCCGAAATTTGTGGATAAATGGATTGAGCTAGAAATGATCATAATGAGTGAGTTAACCCAGTTTAGCTTTTAAAGAAAGAAAATGCGGTGTTGGGTGGGTAGGGAGGCAGGAGAATATCTGGAAGGAGTTGAGGGAGGGAATGACTATAATAAAATATGTTTTATAAAATTCACAAAGAATAAATAGAAGTCTTTTTTTTTAAGTCTGATATGCAGAGAGCACATGGTTTTAACCTCAATTCTAAGGAAGCAGAGATGGAAAGATTCCTTGAGTTCACTAGCCAGCTAGCAGGGGGTGACTAAAAGAGCTCCAAGCCAGCCAAAGAAAGACTGTTTTGCTAAAAGTAGATGGAACCTGAAGAATTACATTGAGGAAGTCTTCTGCCTCAGCATGCATACATATATTCACATGTACTGGTATACACACACACACACATACACACACACACACACACACACAAAACTTGGTACCATTTTAAAAATGCAAAGTAAAAGTAAAAACTCGTAGTAACATTCTGAATGTACTCATGTTCATTAATAAAATACCAGTAAACATAGTCATATACAAGAAAAGATATTAAGATATGAATTTTGGAAGAACCTGTACTTTTTTTTTGCAAAATAAAGCATAAAATATATAACTAGTTAGTAAAAAAAAAAAAAAAAAAACAGTAAAATTCTCATATTCTTAAGTAGTAAATTTTAGAGAGAAGATAGATTTCTGGTTGTGATTTGACCATGGAGACTCACTCCCACATTTAAGCCAACATTTTAGATTTGTTTGTGTAACATGTTATGTTATGTGTGTGAATGCATTTGTGCATATATAGATGTGTTTGCATATGGAGGGCAAAAGTCAAAGTCAGATGTCTATCTCAACCACTCTTCACCTATTAAAAAAAACCAACACTCTTTTTCTAAGATCCTAGAACTCACAAATTCAGCTAGATTAGCCAAGCAAGCAGGAAGTTCCAGAGATCCTGCTATCGCTGTTTGCCCAGTGTACTCTATTATGTACACATTTTTACTTGAGTGCTGGAAATACAAACTGGCTTCCTCCTGCTTAATTCACCTCCCAGGCATTGTGACATTTTGAATCTATATTTGCATATCTTGAATGAAAGTACTGGGTGGTATCCTTTGCCAGAACAACAAGAACCAAAAAAAGTAAGCCTTTGAAAAACAAAATGCAGAAAAGAATATATCATAACAACATGGAAACTTACATGTGCAATGGAAGATATTCAAAGTATTCAAATGATTGCGATCTGTAAAGGCTTGTACTTCAATTCTTTGCATACAGTTTTTAAAGATTTCAGATCTGGGGTAGCTAGAGGCCAGGGGGTAAAGGTGCTTGTTCTTGAGCCTGAGAGCCTGAGTAAAATCCCCAGGCCACACATAGTAGAAAGCAAAGAATACTGATTCCTGAACATTCTTGTGTGGTGCATTTGCATGTGCTCGCATGTACACACACACACACACACACACACACACGCGCGCGCGCGCGCGCGCGCGCGCGCGTGAGCGCATGCACGTACGCAAGAGAGAGAGAGAGAGAGAGAGAGAGAGAGAGAGAGAGAGAGAGAGAGAGCCTTTACATGCTTGTATATAATCTGTCATCAGTAATATAAAAACTGAGTATATGTGATGAATAAATGGAATACATTAGCAGTATGTATTTTTTTTTTATGAAAGCCACCTCCTATTCTATGCTCTCTGCCTTGCTATTCTCTGTGGTCACCTCCATAACTCTAAAAACATACGACTACTTTTTCTAATATTTGAAAGCACAACTAACATTTGCAGGGATGTGTCATTTGCCAGGAAATCTTTAAGGAAATGGGAACTACATGAAGCCTAAGGTGCCCATTGGCTATGTGTATGTAGGGGGCTTAGGTCCAACCCAAGCATGGCCCTTGGTTGGTGCTTCCATCTCAGCAGGCCCCTCTGGCCTTCATGTGGGTCTTCTACCAATGGGAGGGAGGACTGTCTCTGACATGGACTTTGTTCCCAGCTTTTTTTCAAATCACTTCCCCCTGGTAGGACTGCCTTGGCAGGACACAGGGGAAGAGGATGCTCTAAGTCCTGATAGGATTTGATGAGCTGGGATGGATGAGAAGGGGGCTCCACTTTTCTGAGGTACTAGGAGGCTGAGGAGAGGAGGGGTTGGGCTACAACCAGGATGTAAAATGAATCAACAGTGAAAAAAAATTGAATGGAGACCTACAAAAAAGAAAGAAAGACAGAAAGAAAGAAAGAAAGAAAGAAAGAAAGAAAGAAAGAAAGAAAAAAGAAACAAAGAAAAGAATGGGGAGAAAAGAAATGGGAACTATGATATGAACCAAGATAATTATGTCCAGAGAATATTGCATCTCTTTCTGCAGATTTTTTCAGGTACCCTTGTGGATGAAAAAGAAAAAAAAAAGCCTCCTTCAGACAGACTTCTACCAGAAGACTCTCAGATAGCTGAGGCCTTGGCCCAAAATGTTATAAAGTATCAAATGAGGTCCTCTGCGAGGTGGAGGAGGGACTAACAAACCCTCGTGCCAGGGGAGGCGCCAGAGGCGTGGAACTCCCATCAGGCCTCTCCCCAGGATGTTCCCATCAGTCTTTGTGTGGGTGGTCACTTCCTACTTAATGCTTCAGAAGCCCGTGGGTTAAGGGAAAATGAGGACGCCATAACGCTCTCTGTCCAAGACTGGCTGCTACCCTAGCAAGAAACAAGACCAAAAATCTGCCAGAGTCAAGGTAAGGAGGTGAATGAGAATGAGTTCGAGTGCCGGTGCGATGCCCACGATAGAAGAGAAATATTTTTGTTCTCAGTCTATGATCCCCAGAAAAGTGCCCTTCCCCAGCCCTGGGGTCCAGGAAACTGGATGGTGTCTGCAGTCTCTCCTCATATCCCTCAAGCCAACTCACAGAAGCCGCCTTCACCATTGGTGCTGGCTCTGGACTTTAGAAAATGAATGCTCCTCGTCCCCAGCTCCGCTCCTGTCCCCTCTTCCCACCCACCCCCCCCCCCGCCAAATCCTGCCCACTCCTGTCTCCCAAGCTAAGCTTTGTTCTAACCTAAGAAGAGGTCCTCCTCCTAGATGGGGATACTACTATTCTTTGTATAGAATATCATTGGGAGAAAAGATGCCCCCTTTATCCTCCTAATCAATCTCACTTATCCCTGACTCTTCCTCCCTCCATCTTCTACCATTCTCATCCTCTGCTTCTTTCCCACCCTAGCTCCTTCCCTCCACATCTAATTCTTCATATTCCTGCTTTAGGCAGTCTTCTTTTTTTGCTTTGCCTTTCAGGCTGGCCTCCAACTCACAGCTATCCACTAGCCTCCTGCTCCTGAGTACTGGGATTAAAGGCACACACCACCACTCCAGGCTTCAGCTGTCTTCTTCTTCCTTTTTCTTTTTTCTCTTTCTGTATCATTGTTTTGTTTTTGGGTTTTCATGACAGAGTTTCTCTGTGTAGCTTTGGCTGTCCTGGCCTTGCTTTGTAGACCAGGCTGGCCTCAAACTCACAGCAATCCACATGCCTCTGCTTCCTGAGTACTGGCATGTGGCACCACGCCCAGGTTATGATGTCTTCTTCTTTTATTTCTTTTTCTTTTTCTATTTTTTTTTATGTTGTTGTTGTTGTTTGAGACAGGATATCTCTGTGTAGCCTTGGCTATCCTGGCCTCACTTTGCAGGTCAGGAAGGTCTGGAGCTCACAGAGATCCTCATGGGATTAACAGCCTGCAACACCATGCCCAGCTTCTGCTGTCTTCTTTTTTTTTTTTAATCTTTTTCTTTTTTTCCTCTTTCTCTTCCTATTTCTTTCTTTTCTTCCTTCCTTCCTTTCTTTCTTTTTGGTTTTATCGAGACAGGACTTGTCTGTGCAGCCTTGGCTGTTCTGGACTTGCTTTACACTTCAGGCTGGCCTCCAAAGCACAGCAATCCGCCTGTCTCTGACTCCGGAGTACTTCTGTTAAAGGCCTGCAACACCATGCCTGGCTTTGGCTGTTTTTTCCTTTTTTTTTTTTTTTTCCCTCTCTTTCTATTTCTTTTTTTCCTTCCTTCCTTCCTTCCTTTCTTTCTTTCTTTCTTTCTTTTGTTTTTGGTTTATCAAGACATGGTTTCTCTGTGTAGCCTTGGCTGTGCTGGCCTCACATTGCAGTTCAGGATTGCCCTCAACTCACAGGGATCCACTTGCCTCTGAGTCCTGAGTACTGGGATTAAAGGTCCGTGACCAAGCCCGGCTATGGATGTGTTCTTTTTCTTATTTACTCTTTTTTTCTTTTCTTTTCTTTTTTTTCCCCCCTGAGATAGGGATTCTCTGTATAGAATTGGCTGTCCTGGCCTCCCTTTGTAGTTCAGGCAGGCTCCAAATTCACAGCAATCCACCTACCTCTGCCTCCCAAGTACTGGGATTAAAGGCATGCACCACTGTGCTCAACTTCAGCTGTCTTCTTCTTTTTTTCTTTTTCTTTTTCCTTTTTTTCTTTTCTTCTTTCTCTTTCTGTTTCTTTCTTTTTCTTTTTCTTTTTTTTCTTTTCTTTTCTTTTTTTTTTTTTTTTTTTGTTTTTCAAGACAAAGTTTCTCTGTGTAGCCTCAGCTATCCTGGCCACGCTTTGTAAAACAGACTGGCCTCGAACTCAAAGAGATCAACCTGCCTCTGCTTCCTGTGTACTGGCATTAAAAGCCTGTGCGACCAAGACGGGCTTCAGATGTCTTCTTTTTTTCTTTTTTCTTTTTCTTTTTGTGTTTCTTTTTCTTTTTTTTTCAAGACAGGGTTACTATGTGTAGTCTTAGCAGTCCTAGCCTCACTTTGTAGTCCTGAACTCACAGTGATCCACCTAGCTCTGCCTCTTGTGTACTGGGATTAAAGGCCTACACCACCATGCCAATGCCAGGTTTTGGCTGTCTTCTTCTTCTTCTTCTTCTTCTTCTTCTTCTTCTTCTTCTTCTTCTTCTTCTTCTTCTTCTTCTTCTTCCTCTTCGTCTTCTTCTTTGTCTTTTTATTTTCTTTCTTTTTCTCTTACTGTTTATTACTTTCTTTTTTTTTTTTTTTTCTTTTTTTTTTCTTTTGGATTTTCAAGACAGGATTTCTCTGTGTAGCCTTAGCTATCCTGGCCTCGCTTTCTAGACAAGGCTGGCGCCCAACTCACAGAGCTCCACTGTCCTCTACTTCCTGAGTACTGAGATTAAAGGCCTATACCACCATGCCGGGCTTCGGCTTTCTCTCTCTCTTTTTTTTTTTTTCTCTTTCTCTTCCTGTCTATTTCTTCTCCCTCCCTCCTTTCTTTCTTTCTTTCCTTATTTCTTTCATTTTTTGTTTACTGGGACAGGGTTTCTCTGTGTAGCCGTGCCTATTTTGGCCTTGCTTTGCAGTTCAGGCTGCCCCTCAAATCATAGCAATCTTCCTCCCTGTGTCTCCCGAGTACTGGGGTTAAGGGCCTGCACCACCAAGCCTGGCTTTGGCGTCTTCTTCTTTGTTTTTTAAATCGTTTTCTTTCTGTTGCTTTCTTTCTTTTCTTTATTTTTATTTTTATTTTTTACTATGTTTTTTTATTTAATTTTTTATTAATTTATTCTTGTTACATCTCAATGGTTATCCCATCCCTTGTGTCCTCCCATTCCTCCCTCCCTCCCCTTTTCCCCTTATTCCCCTCCCCTATGACTGTTCCTGAGGGGGACTTCCTCCCCCTGTATATGCTCATAAGGTATCAAGTCTCTTCTTGGTAACACAGTTGAGTGGAGAGTGGGGTCTGACTTTCTCACGTACTCTAGTGCCTCACATTTGACCATGTCCCCTGGAGGGGGGGGACCTGGTGGCACTCAGAGGAAGGACAGCAGGTTACCAAGAAGAGACTTTATTTTTATTTTTATTTTCATTTTTATTTTTGAGACAGGGTTTCTCTGAGTAGCCTTGGCTGTCCTGGCCTCGTTTAGCAGCTCAAGCCTGGCTTGAACGTACAATGATCCATCTGCCTCTGTCTCCTGAGTACTGGGATCAAAGGCCTACACCACCAAGTCTGGCTTTGGCTATCTCCTCCTCCTCCTCCTCCTCCTCTTCTTCCTCCTCCTCCTCCTCCTCCCCCACCTCCTCCCCCTCCTCCTCTTCCTTCTTCTTTTTCTCTCTCTGTTTCTTAGTTTTTTTCTTGTTTTGTTTTTTGGTTCTTTGAGACAGGGTTTCTCTGTGTAGCCTTGGCTGTCTCGGCCTCACTTTGTAGTTCAGGCCTGCCCCCAGCTCACAGCGATCCACCTGACTCTGCCTCCTGAGTACTAGGATTAAAGGCCTGTGCCACCAATCCTGGCTTCAGCTGCCTTCCTCTTCCCCCCCCCCCTCTCTCTTTCTGTCTGTCTTTTGGTTTTGGTTTTTTGAGACAGGGTTTCTCTGTGTAGCCTTAGCTGTCCTGGCCTCACTTTTGTAGTTCAGGCAGGCCCCAACACACAGTGATCCACCTGCCTCTGACTCCGAGTACTGCAATTAAAGGCCTACACCACCAAGCATGACTTCAGCTGTTTTCTTTTTTGTCCTTTTTCTTTTTTTTGTCTTTCTTTCTTTGTTACTTTCTATTTATTTATTTATTTATTTATTTTGGTTTTAGAGACAGGGTTTCTCTGTGTAGCCTTAGCTATCCTGGCCTCGCTTTTGTAGTTCAGGCCAGCCATGAACTCACAGTGGTCAAACTAGCTCTGCCTCCCAGTACTGAGATTAAAGTTCTACACTACCTTGACCAGCTTCGAATATCTTCTTTTTTTTTTTCCTTTTTTTTTAATTTCTCTTCCTGTATCTTTCTTTCTTTCTTTTTTTTTAAATTGTTTTTTATTAATTTATTCTTGTTACATCTCAATGTTTATCCCATCTCTTATATCCTCCCATTCTTCCCTCCCTCCCATTTTTCCATTATTCCCCTCCCCTATGACTGTTCCTGAGGGGGATTACCTCCCCCTGTATATTCTCATAGGGTATCAAGTCTCTTCTTGGCAACCTGCTGTCCTTCCTCTGAGTGCCACCAGGTCTCCCCCTCCAGGGGATATGGTCAAATTCTTTCTTTATTTCTTTTTATTTATTTAATTATTTATTGATTGGTTTGTCTAAACAGGGTTTCTCTGTGTAGCCTTACTATCTTGGCCTCACTTTGCAGTTCGGGCAGGCCCTGAACTCACAGAGATCCACCTGTCTCTGCCTCCTGAGTACTGGGATTAAAGGCCTACTCCACCATGCCAGGCTTCGGCTGTCTTCTTTTTCTTCTTTTTTCTTTTTCTTTCTTTTCTTTTCTTTTCTTTTCTTTTTTCTCTCTTTCTGTTTCTTTGTTTTTTTGGTTTTTTTTTATTTTTTGAGACAGGGTTTCTCTGTTTAGCCTTAGCTCTCCTTGCCTTGCTTTGTAGACCAGGTTGGCCTCCAACTCACAGCAATCTGCCTGCCTCAGCCTCCCAAGTACTAGGCCTGTGCCACCAAGGCAGACTTCTGCTGTCTTCCTCTTGTTTTTTTTTTTTCTTTTTCTTTTTCTTTTTTTCTCTTTCTCTTTTTTTTTTCTATTTTTCCTTTGCTTATGGTCCTTTGAGACAAAGTTTCACTGTGTAGCCTTAGCTATCCTTGCCCTGCTTTATAGACAAGGCTGGCCTCCAACTCACAGCGATCCACTGGTATCTGCCTCCCTGGTACTAGAATTTAAAGGCCTACACCACCATGCCAGGCTTTGGCTGTCTTCTTCTTCTTCTTCTTCTTCTTCTTCTTCTTCTTCTTCTTCTTCTTCTTCTTCTTCTTCTTCTTCTTCTTCTCTTTCTTCTTCTTCCTTTTTCATTTTTATTTTCTTCTGTTTCTTATTTTCTTTCTTTTTTGTTTTGATTTTTTGTTTTGTTTTGTTTTTCGAGACAGGGTTTCTCTGTGTAGCGTTGGCTGTCTTGGCCTTGCTTTGTAATTCAAGCTGGCCTCCAACTCACAGCGATCTGCCTGCCTCTGCCTCAGGAGTACTGGTATTAAAACCCTACATCACCATGCCTGGCTTTGGCTGTCTTATTCTTTTTTTCTTTATCTTTCTTTCTTTCTTTCTTTCTTTTTTTCTTTCTTTCTTTCATTATTGGTTATCGAGACAGACTTTCTCTGTGTAGCCTTAGCTGTCCTGGCCTCACTTTGCAGTTCAGGACTGCCCTCAACTCACAGCCATCTACCTGCCACTGTCTCCTGACTCCTGGGATTAAGTGCCTATACCACCATGCCTGGCTGCTGCTGCTGCTGCTGCTGCTGCTGCTGCTTCTTCTTCTTCTTCTTCTTCTTCTTCTTCTTCTTCTTCTTTTAACTCTTTTCTTTTTTCTCTCTGTTTCTGTTTTTTGTTTCTTTTTTTTGTTTGTTTGTTTTTTGTTTTTGTTTTTTGGTTTTTGGTTTTTTGTTTTTTTGTTTGTTTTTTTGTTTTTTTTTTGTTTTTTTTTTTTTTTTTTTTGTTTTTCGAGACAGGGTTTCTCTGTGTAGCCTTGGCTGGCCTGACCTGGCTTTGAAATTCAGGCCAACCCTGAACTCAAAGCCATTCACCGGCCTCTGCCTCCTGAGTCCTGGGATTAAAGGCCTATACGACTATGTCTGGCTTAGGCTGTCTTCTTCTTCTTCTTCTTCTTCTTCTTCTTCTTCTTCTTCTTCTTCTTCTTCTTCTTCTTCTTCTCCTTCTCCTTCTTCTTCTTCTTCTTTTTTATTCTGTTTATCTTTTTCTTTGTTTCTTTTCTTTTTTTTTAATTTGTTTTGTTTTTCGATACAAGGTTTCTCTGTGTAGGGTTAGCTATCCTGGCCTGGTTTTGTAGATCAGATTGGCCTCAAACTCACAGTGATGCACTTGCCTCTGCTTCCTGAGTACTGGGATTAAAGGCTTGTGCGACCAAGCCCATCTTCAGATGTCTTCTTTTTCTTCTTTTGTCTTTTTCTGTTTCTTTTACTTTTTCTAGACAGGGTTTCTCTGTGTAGCCTTGGCTGTCTTGGCCTTACTTTGTAGTTCAAGCCTCCCCTGAACTCACAGCGATCCACCTAGCTCTGCCTCCAGAATACTGAGATGAAAGGCCTATACCATCATGCACAGCTTCAAATGTCTTCCTTTTTTTTTTATCTTTTTCTTTTTTGTCTTTCTGTTTCTTTCTTTCTTTCTCTCTCTCTCTCTCTCTCTCTCTCTCTCTCTCTCTCTCTCTCTCTCTCTCTCTCTCTCTCTCTCTGGCTTTTTGAGCCAGGGTTTCTCTATATAGCCTTGGCTATCCTGGCCTTGCTTTGCAGTTCAGGCCTGCCCTCAAATCATAGTGATCACCACCTCCTCCTCCTCCTCTTCCTCCACCTCCCCCTCTTCTTCTTCTTCTTCTTCCTTTTTATTTTTTCTCTGTCTTTCTTATTTTGTTTTTCGAGACAGGGTTTCTCTGTAAAGCCTTAGCTGTCCTGGCCTCGCTTTGTAGACAAGGCTGGCCTCGAACTCAAAGCAATCCACCTGCCTCTGTCTCCTGAGTACTGGGATTAAAGGCCTACACCACCATGCCAGGCTTTGGCTGTCTTCTTGTTCTTTCTTCTTTTTCTTTTTCTTTTTCTTTTTCTTTTTTTTTTTTCTCTCCGTTTCTTACTTTCTTTATTTTTTCATTTTTTTGTTTTTCAAGACAGGGTTTCTCTATGTAGCCTTTGCTGTCCTGACCTCACTTTGTAGACAAGGCTGGCCTCAAACTCGCAGTGATCCTCTGGCCTCTACCTCCTGCGTGCTGGGATTTAAGGCCTACACCACCATGTCTGGCTTCGGCTGTCTTTTTCTTTCCTTTTTTTCTTTTTCTTTTTTGTTCTGTTTTTCTTTCTTTCTTTTCTTTCTTTCTTTTTTTTTTTTTTCAATACAAGATTTCTCTGTGTAGTGTTAGCTATCTTGGCCTGGCTTTGTAGATCAGATTGGCCTTGAACTCTCAATGATGCACTTGCCTGCTTCCTGAGTACAAGGATTAAAGACTTGTGTGACCAAGCCCATCTTCCGATGTCCTCTTTTTCTTCTTTTGTCTTTTTCTATTTCTTCTTCTTTTCCTTTTCTTTTCTTTTTCTTTTCCTTTTTCTTTTCTTTTTATTTTATTTTATTTTATTCTTTTTTTTTTTTTTTTTTGAGACAAGGTTTCTCTGTGTAGCCTTGGATATCCTGGCTTCGTTTTGCAGCTTAGGCCTGCCATGAACATACAGCGATCCATCTGTCTCTGCCTCCTGAGAACTCATATTAAAGGCCTACACCACCATGCCTGGCTTTAGCTGTCTTCTTCTTTTCTTTTTCTTTTTCTTTTTTTCTCTCTCATTCTGTTTTTTAGTTTTATTTTTTTATTATTAATTTATTCTTGTTACATCTCAATGGTTATAGCATCCCTTGTATCCTCCCATTCTTCCCTCCCTCTCATTTTTCCCTTATTCTCCTCCCCTATGACTGTTCCTGAGGGGGATTACCTCCCCCTGCATATGCTCATAGGGTATCAAGTCTCTTCTTGGTAACCTTCTGTCCTTCCTCTGAGTGCCACTAGGTCCCCCCCTCCAGGGGACATGGTCAAATGTGAGACACCAGAGTACGTGAGAAAGTCAGACCCCACTCTCCACTCAACTGTGGAGAACGTTCTGACCATTGGCTAGATCTGGGTAGCGGTTTAAAGTTTACCGCCTGTATTGTCCTTGGCTGGTGCCTTAGTTTGAGTGGGACCCCTGGGCCCAAATCTGCCTATCATAATGTTCTACTTGTAGGTTTCTAGGACCCTCTGGATCCTTCTACTTTGCTATTCTCCCATGCTTCTTTCATCTAGAGTCCCAATAGGTTGTCCTCCCCTCTGTCCCAGTTTCCTGGTAAGTGAAGGCTTTCGTGGGACATGCCCCTTGGACTAGTATGCAGATATAAGTGAGTATATACCATTTGACTCTTTTTGCTTCTGGGTTAACTCACTCATTATGATAATTTCTAGCTCAATCCATTTATCCACAAATTTCAGGAATTCTTTGTTTTTAATAGCTGAGTAGTATTCCATAGTGTATATGTACCACAGTTTCTTTATCCATTCTTCTACTGATCGACACTTAGGCTGTTTCCATGTGCTGGCTATTATGAATAAGGCTGCTATGAAAATGGTTGAGCACATTTTCTTTTTGTGTGCTGGAGCATGTTCTGGGTATATTCCAAGGAGTGGAATAGCTGGGTCTTGAGGAAGCCCTATTCCCATTTTTCTGAGATAGCACCAGATAGATTTCCAAAGTGGCTGGACTAGTTTGCATTCCCACCAGCAATGAAGGAGTGTTCCTCTCTCCCCACATCCTCGCCAGCATGTGGTGTCGCTTGAGTTTTTGATCTTAGCCATTCTGATGGGTGTAAGATGGAATCTCAGAGTTGTTTTGATTTGCATTTCCCTGATGACTAAGGAGGTTGAGCATTTCTTTAAGTGTTTCTCTGCCATTTGATATTCCTCTGTTGCGAATTCTCTTGTTTTTTGGTTTTTCGAGACAGGGTTTCTCTGTGCCTGGTCTCACTTTGCAGTTCAGGCCTGCCTCCAACTCACATCCATACACCTGTTTCTGCCTCCCGAGTACTAGGATTAAAGGCCTGTGACACCCAGCCAGGCTTCATCTGTCTCCCTCTTTTTTTCTCTTTCTTTCTATCTATCTTTTGGTTTTAGTTTTTTGAGACAGGGTTTCTCTGTATAGCCTTAGCTATCCTGTCCTCGCTTTTGTAGGCCAGGCTGGCCTCGAACTCACAGCAATTCACCTGCCTCTGCTTCCTGAATACTGGGGTTAAATGCCTATGCGACCAAGCTGGGCTTTGGATGTCTTCTTTTTCCTTTTCTGTTTGTTTCTTTTTCTTTTTTTCTCTTTCTTTTTCTCTTCCTTCCTTCCTTTCTTTCTTTTATTTTTGGTTTATCAACACAGCCTTTCTTTGTGTAGCCTTGGCTATCCTGGCCTCACTTTGTAGTTCAGGCAGGCCCCAAACTCACAGTGATCTACCTGCCTCTGCCTTCAAGTACTGGGATTTAAGGCCTACAAAACCATGCATTGATTTGGCTGTCTTCTTTTTTCTTGCTTTTTTTCTTTCTGTTTCTTTCTTTCTTTCCTTCTTTTTGTTTGTTTTGTTTTGTTTTGTTTTTCGAGACAAGGTATCTCTGTGTTGCCTTAGCTATCCTGGCCTTGCTTTGTAGACTCGGCTGTACTGGAACTCAAAGTAATCTATCTGCCTCTCCTTCTGAGTTCTGGGATGAAAGGCCTTGTCTTCTTTTTCTTCTTTTCTTTATCGTTTTCTTTCTTTTTTTTTTTCCCCAGACAGGGTTTCTCTGTGTAGCCTTGCCTGTCTTGGCTTTCCTTTGTAGTCAGGCCGGCCTCCAACTTACCGATATCAGCCTGTCTCTACCTCCAGAGTTCTGGGATTAAAGGTCTACACCACCATGCCTGGCTTCAGCTGTCTTACTCTTTTTCCCCACTCTCTTTCTGTTTCTTTCTTCCTTCCTTCCTTCCTTCCTTTCTTTCATTTTTTGTTTACCGAGACAGGGTTTCTCTGTGTAGCCTTCGCTATGCTGGCCTTGCTTTGTAGTTCAGGCTGACCCTCAAATCACAGCAATCTACCTCCCTCTGTATGCCGAGTACTGGGCTTAATGGCCTACACCACCATGCCAGGCTTTGGTTGTCGTCTTCTTCCTTTTTTCAATTTTTTTCTCTTTCTGCTTTTTCTTTCTTTTTTTGATTGTTTGTTTTGTTTTTTGTTGTTTTTCTAGACAGGGTTTCTCTGTTTAGCCTTGGCTGTCTTGGCCTGGTTTTGTAGCTCGGGCCAGCCTGGGACTCACAGCAATCCATCTGCCTCTGCCTCCTGAGTACTGGGATTTAAGGCCTATACCACCATGCCAGGCTTTGGCTGTCTTCTTCTTTTAATTAATCTTTTAATTTTTTCTCTTTTTCTGTTTCTTTCTTCCTTTCTTTTTTCTTTCTGTTTCTTACTTTTTTGTTTTGTTTTTTGAGACAAGGTTTCTCTGTGGATAAGGTTCTTTTTTTCTTTCTTTCTTTTTTTTTCTTTTTTCTTTTCTTTCTTTTTTTTTTTGTTGTTGTTTTCGTTTTTGTTTTGTTTTGTTTTTGACACAGGGTTTTTTTTGTGTAGCCTTGGCTATTCTAGCCTTGCTTTGTATTTCAGTGTGGCCTCAAACTCAAAATGATCCATTAGGCTTGGCCTCCAGAATGCTGGGATTAAAGGCAAGAGCCACCATGCCCTTGTTTAGCTGTCTTCCTTTACCATTCCCCGCCCCCAGCCTTTCCCTCTAACAAAGCCTACCTCTTGCCAGATCCTCCACCTCCTGACCATTCCTGTCCTGTGCTCCTGCTCCTCATCTTTTCCTTTAACCCCTCATCTTCCTGGCTTCTTTCTCCCACTATGCATCCATGCAATTAACTTTAACTTTCCTATCTATGCCTCTCTTTGCCCTCCCTTACCGTTCTTCTCCTGGATCTCATCCCTCTTACCTTCCTCCCTTTTCCTTGTTCTCTTCCTCATAACCTTCCCATTATCCCTACTATTACTTTTCCCTCACTCTTCTTCCTGAGTCCCTCCCTTCCCCCTCTCTTCCAGTTTCCACCTACTTTTATCCTTACCTATTTCCCTTCCTTTTCTTTTAATCTCTTCTCTGCCTTCTCCCTCCTCCCTTTCCCTATTCCTCCTCCTTTCATTTCTTATTGTTCCTCTTTTTCTATCTCATGTCTCTCCTTGTCCTCCCCTATTTTCCTCCCTCTTACCTCTGTTCCATTTCAATCTTTCTCCTACTCCTAAACTTTCTATTTTACCTCCCATCATTTCTTCCTCAGTTTTCTTCCCTCCTCAATCCCTTCCCTTATGTCTTTCCACCTACCACCTCCTTTTCTTCCCCATTCTCCTTCCTTTCCCTCCAGTCTCTTCTCCATCTTTACCTTCTTCATTTCCCTACCCTCCTTTTCTCTTTCCTTATTGTTTCTCCTTTGCTCCTTCCCTTTTGTGTACCTCCTGTCTCTCCTTCTTCCATTAGCACAACAGCTTCACTCTCTTACCTCCTCTGTTGCTTCTCTCTTCGCTGCTTCTTCCTCCTTTCTGCCTTTCTTCTCTCTTCTTTCCTTCCTCCCTCCCACCCTTCCTCCTCCTTTGCCATATCCCCCTCTCTTTCCCAGGTCTCTCTTTCTTCCCCTTCACCCCTTCTCTCTTCTTTTCTCCCTCCTATCCCTTCTCCCACTTCCTCTGTTTCTCTCTTTTTCATCCATTTCTCTCTTCTCCTTCGATCTCTCCTCCCTCTCTTCTCTCTTCCTTCACTCTCCCACCCTAATTTCCCTTCCTCCCTTTCTTCTTCCATATTTCTTCTGCTTCCCTGTTCTCCCTACCTCCTCCCTTTCATCTCCTTTCTCTTTCCCTTAACTCCTCCCATTGCCCTGTTGCCACTCCCTTTCCCTCCTTTCCTTCCTTTCCCTTCTCCCTCCATTTTCTTTCCCCTCCTCACTGTACTCCTTGTCTACTCCTCCCTCTCCTTGATCCCCCTCATGGTTTCTTTCTCAGGTTCTCCTTTCCTTCCTCCCTCCATAAACATTCCTAACTTTCTCCCCACCACCACATCACCTTTTGCTTATTCTCCTATCTCCCTTTTTCTGTTCTTCCTCTTTTCTCCTCCCATCATTCTCTCCTCTTACCTCCCCAGTTTTCTCATTTCTTCCTCTTGCTTCCCTTCCTTGTTCTCCCTCCCTTTCCTTGTGCCTCTCTTCTCTTTTATTCCTAGGTGTATCCCCTCCATGTACTTCTTCCTTTTGTTTCTCCCCCTCTCCTCCCCTATTCTCCTTCCCTCATCTGCTCCCTCTCTTCCCTCCTTTTTTTGTTGCCTTCTTTCCTCCCACTTCACACCTTTCCCTCTTCTCCTTCCTGCCTTTTCCATTTTTCTCACATTTCCACATTCTTCCCTTCTCTCTTCCCTCCTTGTCCCCCATCCCTCTTTCCCCCTCTCTTTCCTCATTTCTCCTTTCCACTTCTCTCTCCCATCTTACTGTCTTCCCTCCATGTGTTCTTCTTTTATGCCTCTATTCTCCCTCATCCTTGCCTTCCCCTCCTACATCCCTCTCTCCTCCCTCTCTTCTCTTTTCCGTTTCCCTCCTTTGCTTCCTCCCATCTACTCTTTTTCTTTGTCTACTCTTCCACTCCTTTTCCCTGTTCTCCTTTGCTGCCTCTTACCTCCTACTTTTCCCTTTCCTCCCCCGCACTTCTCTGCTGTTCTCCCTTCCCTCCTTCCTCCATTTTCCCTCTCCCCTCTCTTCCCTGTTTTCACCTCCACCTTTCCCTCCCCTTTCCTACTCCCTTCCCAGGTCCACTTTGCTCCCCACCTTTGACCACCTGCCCTCTTCTTCCTTTCTTTCCCATGTTTCCTCTCTTTCCCATACCTCTCTCTTCTCCCTCCTCTTTTCCACTTCTCTCATGCTCAATCTACTTACTTTCTTTATGACTCCTTCCCTCCTTTTTTTCTCTTTTCTCCTCTTTTAACCCCCCTTCCCTGCTTCTTTCTTCCTTCTCCTGATTGCCATTTACCCACTGCACTCTTGCTTCCCTCCCTTGACCATCCCCCATGATCACTTCCCCTCACAATATGTTTCTCCCACACTTCTACTCTCCCCTGCTCCTTGCCTTGTCACTCCCCAGACCCAATTTCATTCAGTTTCCTCTACTCTCCCTGTTACAGTCACCCTCTTACAAAACAACTCTTGTTATTAGTCTTGGAGTACCTCAGAGAAGATATCACCCAAAGATGTGCCCTAGACAGTAGTATACTTGTATCAAAAGAAAAACCTTCCTATCCTGTACCAGAGTTGCTAGCCTACCTAAAAAGCTCAGAATTAATCACAAGCCACATTATTATTCTGATTTTAGGACTGTTGCAGAACTATAATATGAATTAGTAGTAATCTTTTCTAGTACCTGCCTTAGCTTTCAAATAATCAACAGAGACCGATCAGATTTATTCAATAAGCTTTAAGCTCTATAACTGGGCAGATATTTATCATTCTAACCCAATTATTATAGTCTGGCTACCTACCTGCCATGTGCCCCTTTACTTGCCATATCAGTCTAAGTTGGTCTTCAGCTGTAATTCTCTGCCTGGTGGCATATTCCTCCTCATGGTGACTTCTTTCCTCCTCTTCCTTTGTTCTCTCCCTCTCAATGTATACCTGAGAGGCCCAGGCTGGAACAAAAGTCCTGCCTGCTCTCTCCTCTGCCCAGTCATTGGATCATAAGCTTCTTTGTAAAAAAAATTAGAGATAATTTGGAAGCAATTTTTACCCAACATTGAGACAGGAGATTCTTCATAGATATTACAGTGCCCACATCTGGACTGTAACCAGATTTCAAGGCACAGAAATCAGCATCTGAATACACAGTGCACAGAAACATCCTCCAACAGACATCTCAAAGCCAACACCTGCCCAATCACAAAAGCTATGTCCCTGTCTTCATTCTGGCTTATCCCACTTTAGAGGTCCCTGTCTTCATTCTGGCTTATCCCACTTTAGAGGATAACAGTCACATATTTGGTATGCCCACCATTTGGAATATCTATAAAACCTATACCCTGCCTAAAATATGTTCTTATTCTCAGCCTAGGGAAACCTCAGAGGATATCCTAAGAAGAACGGAATAACTGCCTCTATAGTCTCAGAAAGACCAAGGCAAGTAAAAATGAGGAGCCCCATTTAGTAGAGCAAATTCCTATTGTTGCCTACTATAACAGTAGAAAATGGGAACACATAGAAATAGAGATAATAAGCAAGACCCTATGTTGTTTCTCAGAACCAAACATATCACTAGAATGTACCTGAGTACTCTGTTCTTACTTGTTGATATTAGAAACCTGAGTATTTTGGAGTAAAACAATAGGGACTTAGTTCAGCCAAAGGAGTACCATGCTCTGCACAGAAGTAAAAGAGGAATGCTCCGTGAGTTCTGAGGGAATCACCCATTCCAGAAGACTCAAAGTCTCACTGCTTTCTCTTGTTATCAGCCCTGAGAGGCACCAGTAGGGATATTGGTCTAATTTTGGCAAGAACAGTCTCAGGGATTTGAGAGGGCTTTGCTGTGAGAAATATCCCAGTTATGGAAAGAAATCTATGTAAATACAACGAGGAAAGACCCTGGGAACCTACTTTTTCCTACTGGCAACCTGCTTTGTCCATACAATAATGATAGGAGCAGTGAAAAATTGCCTCCCATGAGTGGGGTAATTCGAAAGGATTTTCTAAGTGTTGCTATGAATTCCACTATATGAGAATTTATAGATATTTTCAGGAGATAAGGAACCTTGTATATTTGGTATACCACAAAAGCCATCCCCTATTGGTAGTCAATGGGCAGGTGAAGTGGCCACCATCTCCTCCAAGGAAGTCTCAAGAGGTACTAGCAGGAAGAAAGTATTTCTAGGAAAATGAAGCATTTATGGGCCAAGGGAAAATGTAAAATAACCCTTAGTGTATTCAACATTTGAAGGTCCTCTATGGAGCGTTTCAGGATAAGGTTGCCTGTCAATTCTATTTTAGTTCAGTTTTTTGTTTGTTTTGTTTTTCGTTTGTTTGGTTGGTTGGTTGGTTTGGTTTGCTTTTCACTTCGTTTTCTGCTACTACATGCTAAGAAGCACTCTACCACTCTACCTATCCTATGCCCTTCTTTTACATGTTTATTTTGTGATAGAGTATCACTAAGTTGTTCAGGCTGGCCTTGGAGTCTCTGTAGTTAAGACAGATCTTGAACTTGGGATCCCCTTTCTTCAACTGAACCACTAACCCCAGATCTTTGTGTTAAGCATAAAAGAGTGTAAATCTTCAGTGTGTTATTGTAGCTACTAGTGAGCAGAAGGAAGCTTTATCAAGTGCTGTGGGTAGAATAGGTGAGTACTCTGAATAAGAGACAAAGCCATATCTAAGCAACCTATGACAGAAAGGGCCCTGCATACATTAGTCTCAGTTTTAAAATGGCTCATAGGGATGATAGGTTGATAAACTTCACCACTGTCTCTTCCAGGGTCTCAGGGACATGTTGATATTTTGGTTTGTGGTAACAGTTTCAAACAGCAGAAGAGGCAGACCCAGGACTTGTCAACAACTGATATAATCATTCTGATTGAGAAGATAGAGGTTCCTTGTATCTCCAAGCAAGGGGTCTCCACTGGTGATCTTTGCCACCACTCCTGTACATTAAAGGCTAGGCTAGCAAGCAGCAGCGTAAGATGCACTTTACTCCTTGGAGTATGAACTAATAGTCACAGAAGCTCTTTATGTACCTAGAGCAGTATTTTCATAGCAACCTGGAGAAGCCGAATTAAAGACAAGGAGGCCTCCTCCTGGTGAAGTTGCTCATGCCACCTTCTTCTGTCTTCCTTAGGTACTTAAATCTCCAGCATCCTGCTGTTGTCCTTGATCAGTCATCATGCCTCGGGGTCAAAAAAGTAAGCTAAATGCCTGTGGGAGACGCCGCCACCGCCGCCGCAGAGCCCAAAATAGTGCTCAGGCTTCTGAAAGTTCTAAGGAAACAATAGAGGCAGAAAAAGAGTCCTCTCCTGAATCATGTGGTGCCTCTGAGATATCAGATGACGATTCAATTTCCAGATTAGCTACCCTCATCCTTGCGTGTGATTTTTCAGATGAAAGTTCTATTGATGATCTTGATGAGGAAAGCTTTTTTTGCTATCACCACTCCATTAACCGCCAAAATATTCTGGCCAGAAAGGTCATTCTGCTGTTGCAGATGATGCTTGACAACTACAAAACAAAGCAGCTTACTACCATGGAAGATATAATGCAGGTTATTGATGAGAAGGAAATTGATGTCCTCCCTGAGATCCTCAGGGAAGTTTCTGAGAGACTTGCAGATATCTTTGCAGTTGAGCTGAGGGAAGTTGAATCAAGCCGGGGGGCATATGATCTTATCAGTAAGCTGAAACTACCCAACAATGGGAGGGTTCGTGCTGGTAAGGGCTTTCCCAAGACTGGTTTCGTGATGACTATTCTGGGCTTGATCATTTTGAAAGGCAACTGTGCCAGAGAAGAAGACATCTGGACAACACTAAAATCTATAGGTGTATATCCTGGGAAGAAGCACCGCATCTTTGGTGAACCCCGGAAGCTCATGACCCAGTATTTGGTGAAGCTGCAGTACCTGGAGTACCGGCAGGTGGCCAACAGCGACCCTCCACGCTATGAGTTCCTGTGGGGTCCCCAAGCCTACGCTGAAACAAGCAAGAAGAAAGTCCTGGAATTTTTGGCCAGGATCAATGAGCTCTCCTCTAATTACACTGCTGATTTTTATGAAGAAATTTTAAAGGAAGACCAAGGGAAGAATTGAAACAACCATGAAGTCAGCCGTGCTACTCCTCTCAAAGGTAGTGGATTTCGTTGGCGATATGTCCACAGAGTTCTCTCTCCCTTGCCCAAGTTTAAACATGTTTTATTGTCCATAAAATATAGCAACACAATAAGGATTTCCTTGGAAACGTGAAAGAAGGCCAGAGAAAACAGAGTAATACAGTGAAAGGATAGAAAGAAATTAAAACATGAGTAAGGCTTGTTTTCTGTAAATATGTTTGTTCTGTTTGATGAAGTTAAATGTTTGAAAACTTTCACCTTGTTTATTGTAAGGAAATAGAAGAAATTAAATGTTTATTAATTAGATTTCATTTGTTGACTCTTATTTGTTGAAAATTTCTATTCCCTTGTTTTATTTTATTTTTGTGACAGGGTTCCCCATAGTCCAGACTGGCCTCCAGCTTTCCACATAGCTATGATTGACCTTAAACTTCTGATGTCCCTGCCTTTACATCCCATGTATTAGGATTTTAGGTATTCACTGCCACACCTAACATACTAAACTTTTCACAAATGTGTGTTATTTGCTAGAACTTGTAGCAATTTGGGGATTCTAAGATGAAAAGCCCAGGTTCTCCTCATAAAATTTGTTTTCCTTTCATTGAAAATAGATGTTTTTTTCTCATACAACATGCCCTGTTATAGTTTAACGCCCCTCTACCACTCCTAGTTCTTCCCCCACCTCTCCTCCCATTTGGAACCATCATCTCTCTGTCTCTCATTAGAAAATGAGAAAGCTTCTATGGAATATAATATATAATGTAATATAATAAACTAACAGATCAGAAATTGGGAAAAACAAGTAGAAAGAAAGGAGCCCAAGAGAAGGCACAAGAAACAGAAACCCACTTGTTTGTATACTTAAGGATCCCATAAAAACACTAAACTGAAAGTCATATACACAAAGGACCTAGAGATCAGAGAGAGAGAATGTAAGTAAAATACATTCCTTTAAAATTTATTTTTTTAAAGGAAGAGCCCTAACATGACATTATGACACAAGGAACCTCCAAAGATGCCACTGAGTTGATTTTCTGTTAGGCATCTACTTCTGTGCATGCAGCTTACCCCTAAAAAGTAGTTTGTTTCTCCAGTGAGAATATCTTGGAGAAAACTAATTTTTCATTTGCAAGTGGTTATCAACTTCTTCTCATAGATTTCAATGTATGAACATTTGATAGAGTAAAATGATAAAGATCTTTATTTTTTTAAGGTAAAGTGAAACTTTGCTTCCCAGTTGTCCCCCTGATATGTCAATCAAGCAGCTTACAGCCAATCGATGGGCAGGGAAGAGAATAGGGCTGGACTTCTTTCCAGCCAGAGGAGGAGGAGTTAGAGAGAACTTCAGGGGACTGGGTGAGAGGATTTAGTTATAGGCAGACAGAGGTGCTGGAGAGGTGAAAGATTCAGCTGGAAGAAAGAAAGAACTAAAAACCAAGTAACTTGGGAATTTTAGCAAAGATGGAGTCAGGATAACACAGAGGGTTAAAAACAGATATAAACTGCTCAAGATTGTGCTGTGAAGCTTATTATTAATCAATCATAAAAGAATCTCAACCATTTGTGTGATAGCCGGTTAAGAAGGAAACCAAGAGGGAAAACACCGCACAGTTTTGTAAAAAAAATAACCTTTAACAAATGGCATACCAAGTTGGACCGCAATTTACAGTAATCTGTAAGCAAGAACTTACGCAGAAAATAAATCTACAGAGCAGTTTCTTTGTTCTCTTAAAAAAGAAAGGAACCAAAGTTTCTGAGGGCTCATGGCTTCCTCATTAGACAGACAACCCCTGCCCCCTTGCCCCTCCCCTAGAGCAGCAAGGCCTCCAGCCAGCTGCAGAAAAACTGATACATAAACCCCACAGAAGCAGTTCTTTTAACCCTTGCTAAGAAAGAAAAAATGTGGCTCTTTAACACAAGCAAGCTTCTCAAAGCCAGACTTTTCGTAGCCAAGACAGGAAGCAAAATCCCTTTGGGAAGGGCTTTTTACTGGCCTGACTCTTGCAGGCCAGAGGAGCAAGCACTTGTGGACCCAATAACTTCCCAGAGTGGGGGAAGGGTCAGGATCCAGAGAGGGAAGCAAAAAAAAAAAAAAAAAAAAAAAAAAAAGCCTCTCTCTAGAAGCAGGAGCAAGAGACAGACCAAGAAGCCTCAAGCGTCTGAACTTGTATGTACTAGAAAGAAAGCTGGGTTAAAAATGTAGTAGTCCTTAGGGAAAGATTTTGAGAGCAAAGAAAAAGTTTATTTCCTATGTTGGAAGTGAAGGAAGACACAGTGCTTCTGGATTTCATTTGAGTTTGTTTCTGTTAGCATATAAATACTGTTTTCAGTGACAATTTAAGTGTCATGTATGTTCTTTGGGAGAGATCAGAGTAAGGCATATTTGGAGAAAGAAGAGACTAGGAAATTAGATGCTAAATTAAAGGCCATAGAACAGAGGTTGGAAGACTCTTTGACTCAAATAGGGAACATTTAGAGAAATCCAATCTGGAACTTAGAATAACAGCAAAAGCAAATGAGGAAAATCCACAAAGACTTTAAGAACTTGTGAAATGGCAGCCCATTGAGATGCTCTGTATAATGACTTTGGCTATAGTCAACATGGTCAGATTGGAAATTGTGTATTGTCAGGGTTCAATTACTAGATGAAGATCTATATGCTAAAGCAGAAACGCAGATCCTGTTTGGTGTTGCCTTGGATAAAGGTCATACAGTGGCTTGTGTGCTCCATTTTACAGAGACTAGAGAGCTGAAATATAAGAACCATGCCATAGGTTCATATTCAGAATTCCATTGTGTTTTGCCTTAAGTTCTGGAGAACATGGCTCTAAGGTATTTGTTAGAGGTGGTGACTATCTCAGAGGTGCGTTTGCAAATTGGGCTTGATGGTGCTTACTTCAGCATATGTATCCGTTGTCATACAATGACTTTTTAAGGCATTATGACATGAAACATTTAATAGCTATGCAACACATTTCCTGTCTTTGATTTTGTAATTAGGACCACTAATGCTAATCTAATTCAGCAGTCCTCTCTAAAATGGAGTATATCTTAGCAGGTGGTGCTACTTGTCTCATTAATTTTTTTGGGGGGCGGACCGGGTTTCTCTGTGTAGCCTTGACTGTCCTGGACTCACTTTGTAGATCAGGCTGGCTTCGAAATTACAGCAATCTGCCAGCCTCTGCCTCTCAAGTACTGGGTTTAAAGACATGCACCACCATGCCTGGCTTTAGATTTTTTAACGGATAAATCATTATTTAATCTATTTTGGATAGATATATTCCCCTTTTGTTTTATGACCACATTTTAAAAAATAGTGTTAAGTCTTTTAATACTTGTTACTAAGGTTTCAGGTTCTAGCAATTCTAAAAATTTACAAGTATATATTTTAATTAATATATTGTAGTTACAGACTTTAACAGCGAGGTTTTGCATTCTTACTGAATATTTTTTGTTTGAAACATGTATCAAATTAAACCCATTTGTTCACATTATACAAAGGAAAAATGCTGCACGCACACACGTTCACATACAGTAAAGAATACCTACTGGAAAATAGAGTAAAAAGTGTGCAATGAAAGCAGGAGCAGAGAAGTTCAAGACTAGCCTTGGAGAAACAATAAATTCCAGCCCAGCTTGAGATATATATGTAAGGACCCCACCTGTCAAAGTTCTATGGGAGGGTGAAAACAGGAAGACAAGAGCAAGGGGATTACAATCGAGATGTAATATGAATAAATTATAATAAAACAGAGAAAAAGAAATAATAATTAAAAACAGAAAAGCAAAATGCCAAGATCAAATGAAAAACTGTGTTTGTAGATTTTCATTCCTTATTTGTCATTGGATGAGAGTGTTTCATATATAAAAAAGGCAAGTATATTTGCCAAATCAGATATAAAATTTTATTCCAGGAGCTGGAGAGATGACTCCATGGTTAAGAGCATTGTCAGCTCTTCCGGAAGACTGGAGTTTAATAGCAGCACCCACATAGATGTTCACAAAGGGCTGTAACTCTAGTTCCAGGGAAATCAATGTTTTCTTCTAACCTTAGTAGTGACATCATTCATATGGTGCTCAGACATACATGCACAGATAAAACACTCATACACATAAAAGTGCAATTTAAAAACTGTTTCATTTTTCTGCCCACACTTGGAGTTGTAATATACTGATTTCCAGCATAACCACATTACCATTATGGTGTGTTTGTTTTCTTTTATATTCATTTTATTCATATTTCCCAAGCCAAGTCACTGGCTTAAAGACTGAGATCTAAGGCACTGGGTACTAAGGACCTGCACACAATAACCCTAAGTCTTTATGTTTCTTGACATTGAATTATTCTCATATCCATAAGACAGATGTACAAGAAAAATAAAACTCCAAACACAAAGGCAGGTGGATTGCTGTGAGTTCGAAGCCACCCTGATCTACAAAGTCCAGGACAGCCAAGGCTACACAAAAAAATCCTGTCTCAAAAAAATCAAAAAAAAAAAGAAAAAGAAAGAAAGAAAGAAAAGCTTCTAAATGCTACTTATATGGACACAGCTAGCAATATCATAAAATCTATTAGAGAAAAATCCAGATTGAAAATGAGAAAGGGGAAGTGATTAGCACCTAAATCGCAGGACTTGGGAGGCAGAGTTAAGCAAATCTGTGAGCTCAAGGCAAGTCTTGTCTACATAGTGAATGCTAGGTCACAAAGGGCTACAGAGTAAAACACTATTGATTAATTCATTGATTAATTATTGACTGGATTTTGGTTGGGGGATTGGTATTTATTTTTTTTGAGTTATTTATATATTTTTGTTATTATGTTTTTGTTAGATTTATAATATATATTTTGCCCCACCTCCACTCCAAAAAAACCCCAAGAAAATAACCATAAAATCATAATACATGGCATTTGATGTAGAGAGATGACTCCTTAGTTAAGAGTTCTTAAAGCTGGTGCAAAGGACCCACATTCAGTTCCCAGGATCCAGATCAGGGTGGCTTACAACTGTTTCTAACACTAACTCCAGGATATCCAACATTGTTCTGGCCTTTGAGGCATTGTACTCTTGGCCTCATACACCCCCCCCCCCATGTGCGCTCTCTCTCTCTCTGTCTCTCTCTGTCTCTCTCTGTCTCTCTCTGTCTCTCTCTCTCTCTCTCTCTCTCTCTCTCTCTCTCTCTCTCTTATATTCAGACATATAAAGTGAATATTACCTGAGGCTTTTAGTCCAGTTCTCCCTCAGTTATCAGTTATTAAGTACAAGTGTTTTCATTTTGTCAGATCTTAATCTTAGGGTTTTAAACAATTGTAAAGGTCAAGTTCCATAATTAATGTTATTACAAAGATGCAAATTCTTTTTTCTTTTTTTATTTTTATAGAATTCTATAATGCAATTACTTTTTGTTATTAATATTATTTTTTATTTTCTTTTTTTAAAATTTTGTTTTAATAATTTATTCTTATTACATCTCAATGGTTATCCCATCCCTTGTATCCTCCCATTCCTCCCTCCCTCCCATTTTCTCCTTACTTCCCTCCCTTATGACTGTGACTGAGGGGGACTTCCTCCCCCTTTATTCCCCCTTTATATGCTCATAGGGTATCAAGTCTCTTCTTGGTAGCTTGCTATCCTTCCTCTGAGTGCCACCAGGTCTCCAGGGGAGGAAATCCTATTGAGACTCTAGATGAGAGAAGCATGGGAGAAGGATCCAGAGGGTCCTAGAAACCTACAAGAAGAACATTATGATAGGCAGATTCGGGCCTAGGGGTCCCGTTCAAACTATGGCACCAGCCAAGGACAATACAGGCCGTAAATTTCAAACCCCTACCCAGATCTAGCCAATGGACAGGACATTCTCCACAGTTGAGTGGAGAGTCGCGTCTGACTTTCACACATACTTTGGTGCCTCATATTATTCTTTTTTACATATACATTTCTATTATTATACATAAAATAAGATGCATACAGCAAGAAGAACCACAAAACAATCAGGAATTATATAAATGTTACATTCATAGTGTTTTGGCTATTGGTATTTGGCAACCTTGAAGAAAATATCTTTCCTATCTTGGTGCATCTAAAATTATGAATGCAAATCAATATCTAGCATATCTCATCTCTATCAACTTAAAACATCTATCTGGACCTACAAACATCTTAACCCCTAAACAACTAAGCTTAATTGTAAAACAACACTATCTGGTCTTCAATCCTATCAAATACTTGAGAAGGAATAAAACTAAACATCTGAGTAGACAGGAAGTACAGGTTATCAGCTCCAAAATGAGAACACGACAGAGACAGATTGCTGCGTGAATAGTCACCCAAAACTCTCTATAACATTAGAGCATCATCTTCAGCCTTCTAGCCCAATATATTTGGCAGACATATTTGTGAGGCAGGAACTATTGAGGACTTGCTTACCCTGTCTTGGCAGAGTTTGGCTGTCGACTCTTCCTGCATCCAAGCTTGCCCCCTTTTAGGTGGAATTCTGCCTGTGGCAGAAACAAGGACATTTTGCCCAGTGGTTTGTTTGCTGCATTTGAAGCCATCTCCATAAGGGGATTCATTGATTCTCATCATCCTCTTTGATGCAGTCTGGGTATTGCCAGGAGTTATGCAGTCTTATTATCAAAGAATATTTAAAATAATAAAAAATCTTTAAATCCTATATTCTGTAGGTCTATGAGGCTTTTGAGATGTTATTTAACTATTTTACCTTATATAACTATAGAATCCTATCTATCAATTAAACCCAGGATATATATATTCTTGTGATAAAAATGGGCTAGTAATTGACATGACCATGATTTGATCAACTAACATTTAACTTGTATTACTTAATTATCCTAAGCAGCCTGCAGTAGAACTTTAAAAGTTTTAGAAGTAAACTTTGTATTATAGTTGAGTTGTATATGTGCAATACTTTATATTAGAGCAGAAATATAGATATTTGTGTGTGAAGAATAATCTTAAATTTGAATTCTATATCACTGTATCTAGAACTAAACTTATTTTGCATCTATATACAAAATTTTATACCTGTTAATTAAAAATAACCTTGTGGGTAACAATTAAGGCAACAATCTACTTTTTGTCCTATCATCCCTATATATTTATATATTTCCCCTTATTTCTTTTTGACCCCTATCTCCATATCTAAGAAAGATAAAGGGAAAGAGAGACATCCCTCAGTCCAACCTTGTTTTCTTTCAGAATAAGACCAATAATAACTTATAACCAACACCCAATGAAAATAAACATCTATAGTCCAAGAAAGCAACAAAAACCTACACAACCTCCCCTTAAGGAAAATGGGGCATTGTTCTCTTAAGATTTTTTTCTGGCTGATTTGAGGCTAATAATATCTTTGCAGGGGCCAAAAAAAATATAGGAAAATGGTTAAACAAGCTAGGAATAGCATTTGTGGTCCAGTTGAGGAATTCCAGGCTTAATTAAAGTCCCATGTGAGACAATCTGACTTTGTGGATCAGTTGGGATGGGAAGCTTTCTTTGAAGCTGTCCTGGGAGCTGTCCTGTTCTGATGAGGAACAACAACTGAAGCACTAGGTGCTTTAGCAAGAAGGATGAAGAATGTCATGTCCAGCATGCTGAGAGGAATGAATCCTGTCAGATCTGATCCAGTGTCAGTGTCCAGTTCTATTGTTCTAAAAGCATATAATTTCTCACAAGCATTATACAGTCCTAAAATTATAAATGTATGAGGTGTGCATGATGCACAGAACAATTGAGGCTGGTTCTCTGCTCTTTGTATGAGCAGAAGAAAGACATCTGTACATCTTCATTCATGCCATAGGAAGAAAGGTAACTAATGATAAATCTCAGGGATTCTTTGACCAACAAGAAGTGTTGTCTATGCATAGACATTCATGTCTCAGCCAGTCTCAGAGCTAGTCCTATGTATTGAGATTAGCAATATAAGTTACCTGCTTGTTCTGCAGTTTGAATTCTTCACATCCCAATTTTAGCCTCCTCCTCCATCCCTTCTTCCTCCCTCCTCTAGTCCTCAGAAATGGGAGCCCTCTTCACTTAACATCTGACCTCAGCCTATTAAGTATCATCTGTATTACCTGTATCCTCTTCCTCTGTGGCCTGTCAAGTGACTCATACTCTTTTTAAAGAAGGGAATGGTGTCAGAAACATGAGAATTTTAGCATTAAACTGTGCATCATTTATGTAAGTGACTATATTTTACATAACAAGAGATGACTATAATTTATATAACAGCAGAAAGTGATTTAAAGTCTGATATTTCATGGCCAATTTCCGTGTTTATTGTAAAATATATGACTAAAATTAATAGCTAATTTCAGAATAAATGTTGAAGGGATTGGATAGTATGACAAAAAATTAATCTATACTAGATGTATGTAAATATATATATGTACAAGGATAGTGTGTATTTAACTAAATGGAAAAAGAAAAATGTACATATATATTTATATTATACAGCCTATATAATTATAAAGATATAATTTATATGCTTATAAATAAGTAATTTATATCATCACACATAAATTCAATATAAAATGATATATATACATGTATTCTTTATATATAAGCAATTTATGGAAGAATAGCAATAAAACAACAAATTTCAGTACTAGTTAAAATGATAAAAAGCTAATAAAAGTGACACAGATAACTAATCAATCTCATTGAATGAAATAAAGAATACAAACATGTATTGCTATTATGAATAAAAATATATTAGCAATAATAGATAGCATAAACATACGAAACCCATTTTGATAATCTTTTTTAAAAGATTACTTTTTATTTATAAACACAAATGGTTGCTTTTCATGAATACATATATATGAAATGTGTTACTGGTGTTCACAGAATGCAGAAGAAAGTGTCAGGTCCCCTGAATTTGGAATTATTGTTAACTTCCATATGGGTGCTGAGAACTAAACTTGGGTCCTCTTTAAGAATAGGAAGTGTTCTTTACAAGGCTGCGCCAAATTGCCTGTGGCCATGTTTGTTAATATCTGAGAACTCAGATCTTCTTATATGTTTTCAAAACATTTTTTGTTTGACAGTCACATATAAACATTATATATACAATGTGATAAAAGTACATACATGGTCAAATGTGAGGCACCAGAGTACGTGAGAAAGTCATATCACACTCTCCACTCAACTGTGGAGAATATTCTGACCATTGGCTAGATCTGGGAAGGGGTTTAAAGTTTACCGCCTGTATTGTCCTTGGCTTGTGCCTTAGTTTGAGCGGGACCCCTGGGCCCAAATCTGCCTATCATAATGTTCTACTACTTGCCTCACATTTGACATGTTCCCTGGAGGGGGAGACCTGGTGGCACTCAGAGGAAGGACAGCAGGCTACCAAGAAGAGACTTGATACCCTATGAGCATATACAGGGGGAGGTAATCCCCCTCAGTCACAGTCATAGGGGAGGGGAATAATGGGAAAATGGGAGGGAGGGAAGAATGGGAGGATACAAGGGATGGGATAACCATTGAGATGTAACAAGAATAAATTAATAAAAATAATTTTTTAAAGTACATACATATAGCATATTCTGATTCCTGTCACTCTCATTCTCTTATTTATTTCTGTCCTTATTACCAGCCCAGACTTTCATATTAGATAAAATAATAACTAAATAATTTTAACACAATTTTTAAAAATGTGAAAGTAAATGGGTGTGCTTCATTTTCATTTCTTTCTAGATGATACAATTCTACAGAATATATGATTTACTTTCTATTTTACTCATGTTACTGTTGGCAGCAGTTCAGAAAAAAAGATGTCCTGATCTAATGAGCTCAAAAGCAATTCCACCTCATTTACTTTCTGTGCATTATGTTATCTTTGGGACCCTAATAAGAATGTGGATATCATGTATTCATTTCTTCCTATGTTGTCTTACCTACACACTAGTAGTAGTATCTCCATTAAAACCTTTGCTTAATATGGATACTAGGGAGGGATGACACTTTTCTTCTGGGGGATATGAAAATTAGAGTCTTTTAGGGACTCTGTAGTCTGCAGCCTAGTGGCTGATCTTCCTAATGTGTCCTGTACTACTTCCTGAGCCCTCACTGAATAATTATTCTTCTCTCACATATTACATCCAGAGTGCAGTTTACCATCAGTCCTCTCCTCCCAGACCCTCTCCTCCACCACTTCTCATCCACTCCTCTTACATTTCTATTCAGAGAAGGGCAGGGCGCCCAGGGATATCAACCAAACATGGCATATCAAGTCACCTCCCCTCATATTAAGGCTGGATAATGCTACATAGTAGAAGCAAGAGTACCCAAAATGGGCAAAAGGGTCAGAGACAACAATGGTTTCTATATAAGAAGGCTACTGGTGTTTTGTTTTGTTTTGTTTTAGTTAATCTTATATCCAGCCACTTTACTGGAGGTGTTTTATCAACTGTAAGAGTTCCTGGTAGAAATTGCACCTCTGTAGCTGGAACACAAGGACCAGGGGAAGAGGGGCAAAAGGAACCACCTGACTCTGCAGGCAGGTGATCCAATCACCTGGAACTCCATTAACTATTGCATTGCATCACTACAAAACAGGCCTTGAAGGAGCCTGACCTAAGTCCAGGCATTGGCAAACTGAAGCCACTGCACCTCCTCAGGTGAGCTCGCAAGCTACCTTAATGGTGTTTACAATTATCAGGCAGTGACCAAGAAGCAGCTAGTTCCAAGTTGAAAAAAAAAGTTATATGAAATTATCAAATTAATGAAATAGTTTATTCTTTTAAAATGTGGTTTCAGAAAAATATGTGGGGGTAAAATAAACTGAAGAACTAAGATGTAGGCATAATGGTTTTGAGAAAACACTGGTGAAGAGAAAAAGGAACTGAGAGGATGGCTTGATAAGAAAAATGTGCCTCCCTTGCAAGCATGACATTCTGAGTTTTATCCTCTTTTTTCCTTTTATGAATTTTATTTACATGGGACATGATTGAAAAGAAAGCACTTTAAAATGCTTTTGCTAAAAAGATTTAAGGTATAAGGTCATGAAAGCTAACATTTTTAGATACAATTGATATAATATCCTTTTTAAAATTATATAAAACATAAAATCATCAATTACTTAATAATTAATATTACAATTGAACATATTTACCATCAGCAATACTTCTCCAGTTATGAACACAAATCATTTGTGGTTTTACCATAAGGCTTTCCCACGTTGGTTATTTATAAACAGAGAGGAAAGATTTTTGTTCTGAAAATTAAGTAACATTTCTTTTTTCTCCTTATACTCTAGTTTATCATCATCATCATCATCATCATCATCATCATCATTATCATTAAGTCACATTATATCCTGATTGTAACCTCCTTGCTCTTGGAGACTATCAAAGCTTGGGGATCTGGACCTAGGGGTCCTGCACAAACTGATGCATCAACCAAGGACATTGCAAGGAGAGGACCTAGACCCCTTGTTCAGACATAGCCAATGGACAGCTCATTCTCTACATGGGGATGGGGGAGCAGGGGCAGGCTTTGACACGAACTCCAGTGTCTGCTATCTGATCACTGTCCCTTAGGGGAAAGGCCCCTGGGAACACAGAGGAAGGAGATGCAGGCTATCCAGATGAGACCTGGTAGGCTGTGGTCAGATGGTAAGGGAGGAGGTCTCCACCTATTAGAGTTCTAGTGAAGGGGAATAGGACAAAAGAGGGAGAGAGAGGGGAACTGGAAGTTACAAGTGAGATGTAATCTGAATAAATTATTTTAAAAAAAATAATACACTGATGTGGTCGGTGACATGGTTCACAGGGTAAAGGCATTTGTGAACATATCCTAGTAGCCCAAATTTCAGGCCCAAGACTCAAGCTATGTGATCACTCTACTATTAAACCATATCCCCAACTTGTATTCATTGTATTCTCTAAATATTTCATTTTGGAACTTAAGGCAGATAGTAGGAAATTGAATAAAACATAATTCACTGTGACAAATTTACCAATTAAAATCCATATTCAACATTTCCAAAATTTAATTATCAAAACCTACATTTTAAAAATTGTGTTAAAATTCCAAACAGCAATTTTGAGTCTTGTTTTCCTTCTTTATGTTTTCTTATTTTTAATTTTATTTTATTATAATTTATTCACATTACCTCCTGATTGTAATCCCCTCACTCTTATCTTCCTGTCCCTATCTTCCCTCCCTCTTCTGCCCTATTCACCTCTCCTAGAGCTCTGATAGATGCGGTCCTCCTTCTGTACCAGTGTTTTTGCTGCATTCTCCAGTCTATTCTCTATATAAGGTAATGCCATTCAAGCTGGGGCAATAGCTCAGTCAGAAAAAAATCATGTCACACAAGCCTAAGGGCTGAGTTTGATACCCTAGGACCCATGTGAAAATAACCAGAAGTAGTAGTACAAGTTTGTGATCCCAGCATTGGGATATTGAAGACACGTTGTGCAGTGTGGCTTGTTGGGGCTGCCAGAGCACAGGGTCAGACCTTAATGTCTCCTATACCCTCCTCTATATTCCAGAACCTGTTTTATTTGTGCTTCTGGGAATCTAATGTCCCCTTTAATCCTTCCCTGACAGGAGATGCTTAAACACTAACTAAGGAAAATTGGTACTACAAATACCCCAGCCACCTTGAGGTATGATGAGGTAGCCAATTCTCAAAAGTTATCATTATCTCTGAAATTTTTTCCATGAGATTTAGCTTAAGGTATCCTTCATTCAGCTTTGCTTGGTGTTATACCCTTGCTTAAGCCTTTCCCATACTAGACCTCTTTTCCCACTCTCCTACTACTTTCCCCAGGAATACTTTGAAGCAAACCACTTTTATCTGAGTCCATATTTTAGAAGGAGTTCCTGGAGTACAGCAGGACCAATTTTGCTTTTGGTTATCTAACAATGTTTTCTGTGAGGACCAGAAGATGATTTTCATATAGAAATCTTCAGGCCATATAAGAATTTGTCAGTTTTCTTCTACAACATGCATAAATTTTAGAGAAAGTTACTCCCTGAAGATCCCTTGATTTGGAATATATAATTGTAAAAGTAAATTTGGAACATATAATGCTTTGGTTTATGAAATATAGATGGATATAATTTTATCATGTTAAATTGGAGAATTCAAATTTGAGGCTTTTATGAAAAGTTCCCCAGTAGGACTTACAGTAGTATAATTATCTTTCTCTGTTATACAGTGTCCCTAAAATCATAAGAAAGATTCCCTTAGTAAAAGTAAAAATCTGTTTTATTATTTAGGATTTATTTCATCACTTAAAAATAATGTGTCATTCTAGGTATTTTCTGTACTACGCAAGAGTCAATGGGAATCTTCATATTTTCAATATACTATTTTAAGTAAAAACAGTCATTAGGTACATGGACCTAAATTATAGATAGATATTAAAAGATAGATAGATATATAGACAGATGTATAGATAGATACTAAAAGACAAATAAAGGGGATATGTGTTTTCCATTGTAATGAAGGATTTCTAAAGCGAACTGTCTATAGGTTGATAAGCTAAAATTTAAAGCAGCAGGAAAGAAATGGTAAGGAAATGATATGATAGGAAATTTATCTCTGTCATTCACTTGTCTACTGTATTCAATGTACTGTGAGTTATCTATGCATATATGAGTATGTAAACATGTATTATTTTTAAGACTTGCAGTAGTTCACTATAAGGTAAATGCAACAAATACTATTTTTAACTGACAATCAGAAAACTACGGAAGTTTGCAAACATACATAATAAAACAATAAGAAAGCCAAATACTTTGTACAATTCTTTGTGAATTTTAAATATGCTATACCATACCACTATATTATTTTATTAAGCAAGAAATTCACTATTTCAAGAAATCAGTGCTGATATATATTAAAAACATGCCATATTTTCAGTTTAGTCTGAGAAGTATGGTCAGAAAGAACAAGAAGCAAAAAGGGAAATAAAGCGAACTGGCATTGATGGATACAAGAGAAAATAATCCATAAGTGATCCAGGCAAGGGTTCATATTATCTTTGTAGCCTACACTTTTGGTTACGCTTGTTAATGCCTTGGTAGTTAGGAACCCAGAAGATAAGTTAAATATTAATTTCTCCTATATATCATTGAGCCCCAGAAGAAGCTTCATGAAACTGCAATGGCAAATCTAAACTGCCATTTGAATTTCACAAGGCCAGAATACAAAATGTCTCTAAGAAGAAACAACTTGATTATATATATATATATATATGCCATTTCTTAAAAGGTACTTCTTATACATATGAGTGTCTAGCCTGCATGTGTACCCATGAACCAGGTGTGTGCCTCATGCCTAAACAAGATCAAAAGGGGCATCATATCCCTTAGGGCTGAAGTTACTAACAGTTACGAGGCACCATGTGTGTGCTGGGTAACCAAACCCAGGTCCTCTGAAAGAGCAGCTCGTAAACACTCAGGCATCTCTCCAGCCCCAAATATATACAATACTTAATACTTACTATTTTTATTGACAATTTTATACATTTGTATAACATATTCTTACTATATTATTATTTGAATAAGGTATATATCTGGAATTACAAAGAGTTGATACCTTCCATGTTGATGCTAGGAACTGAATGTAGGTTCTTTGGGAGAGCAGCAAGTGCTTTTAACCCCTGAGCCATCACTAAACTAGCTTTTTAGGCAGTTCTGGACCACTGACTGTGAAATGGTTTTGCTTAGGCTGGGCTGGAACCATTTACATTAAATAACAATCAAGACAATCTCCCCCAGACATGTTCACAGGTAAACTTGATCTAGACATTTCCTCAGTTCAGGCTTCCTTCGCAGATAATTGCAACTTGTGTCACAATTAAAAGATCACCATATGAGAGAGTACAGAATAAAGAAATCCTTTAAAAATATAAAAGCACAATGTTACTATTTGCAGAAAACTTGTGACTATAGATAAATAAATGTCCCAGGCTGGCTTACAACAGGTATATTTCTGGCATTCCTCCCAGCTCAGACAGTAGCCCAACCAGCTCACAGTAGAAATATTCAGTTAATTGAGCACAAATCATTGATATATCTATTGTATGCAAAATGGGATAATTACTAATTGTGAAACTGTGACATTTGTTTTCCATTGTGGTGGTCTGAGTGAGAAATGTCTCTCCAAGTATTTGAATACTTGACTCTCCACTGTTGGTACTGTTTGGGGAAAATTACATAGGTGAATCTTGCTGGAAGAAATGTCATTGGCAACAGGCTTTGAGATTATATAGCATAATATATTTCCAGTTTACTCTCCCTGCTTCCTGATTGATACTGAGATGTGATTTCTCAGCTTCTTGCCCCTGCCTCTATATCTACCATTTCTTGTCAAGTTTTCCAACCAAGGTAGATTATTAGCCATCTAGAACAATAAGCCAAAATAAAGTGTTTCTTCCACTAGTTTTCATGGTCAAATTATTTCATGATCAAAGTAACAGAAATGTAATTAACACATTCATATTGATTATTTATAACTTTTGATTTTCGTACAATTATTAATTTTTTTTAAAAAAGGAAAAGTGATCCCAGGTTATTTGGAACCAAAATTTAAAGCTGAAAGTTATATCACAGGAAATGTTTGAGTTTTAGACAACCCAGAACAGTCGTTCATTTTATAAATTTTAAAACTATTTATTTTTTCTTTATATATATATATGTTTTTATTTATTATAATTTATTCATATCTTACATCCTGATTATTATCCCTTTGCTCTTATCTTTCTGTTCCCACCCTCCCTCCCTCATCTGCCCTATTCTCCTAACCTAGACCTCTGATAAGGGGCCCTTCTAACACACTGTCCAACAACAGCCTATGCAGTCTCAGGAGTGGGAGGGAGAGGGGACTGCCACTGATCCTCTGACATTCACTCTGGTGGCCATGATTTGATCACTGCCCCTCGACAGGATTGCCTTGAGGGCACACAGAAGGAGGGTATGAAGACTATCCAGAGGAGATCTGATAGGTTTTTTATAATTGTTGGGTTTTTTTTATATTGGTTTTTTAAGACAGGGTTCCTGTACTCTACAGAAGAGGCTGGCCTCGAGGAATCACAACAATCCTCCTGCCTCTGCCTCCCTCCCAAATGCTGGGATTAAATGCGTGGGCCACCACCCCTGGCCCTGATAGGTTATTATTATTTTTTGAGATAACCTTTTTCTGTGTAGTCCTGGCTGACATGTAACTCTCTCTATAGACCAGTAAAACATCAAATATACAGAGATCCTCCTCCTTCTGCCTCTTGAGTAGTGGGATTAAAGAAATGCGTTACTACTCCTGGCCTATTTGTTGTTATTATTACCATTTCATTATTATTTCTGTGTTTGTTTGTTGTGTGTGTTAAAGGATGGGGACAGAGAAAGGGATCAGGAGAGAGAGGGAGAGACATAGACAGAGACATAGAGAGAGACAGAGACAGAGACAAAGAGGTAGGCAAACTGCGTGTATATGCATATACTCATTCCATGGACTACATGTGGAGGCCAGAGGACAACTTTGTGGAGTCAATTTGCTCTTTCCAACATATGCTTTTGGGGTTCAACTCTGGTTATCAGGTTTCTATAGCAAGGAATTTTAGCCACTGAGCCATCTTCTAGCTCTGCTTACGTTATACTTGGTAGTCTCTGATTTCTTTATATTCTTATGACGTCAGCCTTCTGTGTTACATAACATGGAGATAGAAACTTATACATCGATATTGAGAAGAAATATCTGGTATGACCCCTTCATGTAGTTGAATTTAGGGACTGTTGTAATGGGTTTTTTTTGTGTGTATGTGTGTGTATAGTACAGATAATGACATTATCTATCCACATTCTTACAGGAACAGTTAAGTGAGGTATCCATTAAAGCATTGTCATATCAAGTCCTACCAAACTACCAATTAATTTGTGATCAGAATTCCACTGAAAAGTGTGGACAAACTTGAAAATGATACTGGTTTCAGGAGTATGGATACTGTCTTCAATAGTGTGGCATGAAAATGACCATTCACAGAAAAAGCTATGACATTTTAGCTTTAGATGAAATCTAGTATTTCAGATGTCTCATAGTGTTAAATTGAAGTAATTTAGGAAAAGAAGGCAGGCTTTGACTCAATATCTTGTAAATGTATCTTGGATAATACAAATGGCACTGCTTATTCATATGTGCCTTGTGAGTAAAACTTATGAATTTTAAATAGTGAAAATTCAGTCATAATCATAGAAATTCATCTGTAGATTAAATATTAATACTAATTTTCAGAAAATAATATGAGTAGTTTGGTAGAGGTTAGCAGCAGCATTTGAATATTTTAGCACATCTTTCAAGGAAAATAACAGATTTAAGCAGAAATGAATCATAAAGCACTTATTATTTTTGAGAAGAAAGCAAATGTAAATTTTACCATTTTATCAATATCCTTGAAATAAAATCATAATTAACATCTGCCAGCTAGAAGAACTATTTCATCTCCTTCACAGTGCTAGCCTGATAATTATACAGGTTTGACTGGCTCACAGAATGTGACCTGAAAGAGAGAAAAATAAAAAGTAAATAATTCTAACTAAGAGGGTTCAGGGAAGGAAAGAAAGAAAGTGGCACCAGAGAAAAATGAAGTAAATTTATATTAGAAAGCAAATTCATTTTGAATATTTTTGGAGGGGAAACAGTAAAACTGTGTAGTATTTCAAGAAATCTATGTCTGAGTCAGTGGTACGGGGTTTTCTAAAAAAAAATAAAAGTTACTTATTCCAATTTTGTCCTAATTGTCCTGTGACCAGAAGTCCCATAATAGAAATATTGAATATATTCTTGTGTTTTCTACATCAAGGAGGAAAAAGTGAGAACTATTCCACTTGTGAATAAAAATGGAAAACATGCAGGTTATGTTGGAAAAGTAAACAGAAACATTGTTTACAACGATGAGAGTCAGAGGAGAAAAATGTATGTGAGCATATGGACAGAGAGGAGTCAGGAAAGGAGTTCATGAGTTAGTAGTTATTTGAAGTGATAGTTTGCCATGAATACTAAGTATATTTTACCTCACCTCTCAGGGCCACTTCATTGTGATGTTACAGTAATTTTTACTTTGCTTAGTTTCAGTAGCTTAAGAAAAATGATTAACCTCCCCAAATCCATTTGGAAGCACAGTGTTATGAGGATAATTTTCCTCCAAGATTTTTTTAAAATCATAATTTCCTTTAGAAAACTTTGTCTTCTATTTTGTTATCTCCTTTGATATTCTAAATTTGGATTTATCTTTTTTTCTCTCCCAAAATATGAACAGGATATGTAGAACTGTAAATCTACGTGTAATCTTTGTAGATAAGACATCTTTGTTTCATAAGCCTTCTCTTTCTTAAGGTTTCTTTTCATTTTTAATTATGTGTATGTGTGTATGACTATTGCTGGTGTTTGTATTTGTTGTGGGTACCATCAAAGACTAAAAGACATCAGATTCCTTGGAGCTGGAGTTATGGGTCCTTATAAGCTGCCTAAGATGAGTGTCGAGAACAGGACTCAGATCAATTACAAGACAATTATCGGTCATTAACTATTGAGTAATCTCTCCAGGCCCCTTGACTCTTAATCAGAAGTTTCTTCTGTTGTATTTAAAACTGTAGTCTTTGCTTTGATGATTGCATGTATGTATGTATGTATGTATGTATGTATGTATGTATGTAAATGCAATCTGGTTGCTCATACCCCTATCATCTATATCTCTCCATCCCCTGCCAACCACCTACTTCCTTACAAATCCCTTTCTCAAATTTATGTCTGTTTTGTCTTATGACACACTGGGTAACCAGAGATTTCTGTGTGACTATAGCTTTCAAACTGTCCATTGGAGCCTGGTAGCCTCACTGGTAAGTTATTCTCTTGTTTTAAATAATCTTAAACATAGATTTTTTTTTTACCCCTTTTGATGTCAGTGTATACGTTTAAACATGTATTTCCTAGACTGCACTCCATGTAATCTTTTCACTTATTAATTATATTCACTAATTATATTTCTACTGACAATAAAAATATGTATTTACTTTGGAAAATTGAGACATTTTATAAATAGACATTAGGGAAATATAATTTAAAAATTAGTGGCCACTTAACATCTGTCTTAGGATCATATCACCGATTTATAATATATATTCTTTTTATATTTTATGCCACAAGTATTATTATTTTTACAGTCTTATAATGTTAATGGTCATGTTATAATAAAGGCCAGGTTTTACTGAATATAATTGATAAGTAAATGTCAGTAATCTTCATAGAGACAATTTGAAATGGGTAATATTATCTTTGTTTTAAAATTTAAAAAAACCAAACCTTTAATAGAATAAGCAATTTGCTTCTTTCTATATAGATAATATGTGGTAAAGCACTGATTAAAACAACTAGAATTATAGCTTACAAAATATCAATTTTTATAACATATTATTAGTTCCTTGTGATAATAATTAAATGGACAAAAAATTCCTTTTACTAACTTTCTTCTATCAACTATTAGTACTGCTTTGAAGTTCTCAGTATTATAATTTGTGGTGTATTGTACAAATGAACAATTGTGGTTATGCCTTTAAGACAAATTCCTATATACATAATCATTAAATTAAGACTATGAAGTACAGTGGTGAACTACACTAAAGAAATGAAGTTTTTTCCAAAACACATATAATTTCACTGTTTTATTATATTTCTTTTCATACATTATTTTAATATTTAAATGTTATCAGTATATCACTCAGACAGATAAACCCTCATAATTTCCTCATTTCAATTACTAAGGATACATATATGTATGTGTATATATGTATATATATATATATTATGCATTATATATTCACTTTAAATAACTTCTTTGCATTTTTCATCCTTTAAATTTTGTTGACTATAGCAATTTTCAAATTTCAATTTGTATGGCTTTCCTCTTTAATAATAATGCATTTATATTTTGACTGATTTTAAAAATAAACTAATGAAATATTTAAAGTTATTTAATTATTTTAATTCAATAACATAAGTGTTGAAGCTAAATCACTTTTCTCACAGCTTAATCAAAAGAACAAGCAGGTGACTTCCCAGTACAAGGAAAGCAGTCCCTTGTAGCTGATTGTGAGTATGAAATCAAAATTCAGATCAAAAGGGAATAACGAAAATGTTAAGTAACAAAGTCCCAGAGCTCTCCACTTGGGACCAAAACCTGGAATGTGACCTTCAGATTTATCTACAAAATGTAGCTCATTAGTCAACTTAAGATCAAAATTCAACTGCTGTCAACATGTGTTTCTTGTGGATTACTGAGGTGGCTGTTGTGTCTCTATTCAAAGTGCAGAGCAGGTTCAACAATTAATCATACATCTATAATTCTTAAAGTCAAGCTGAATTTGAAATAGTGCTCTAGAACTTTCTTCTGAAGATGGATGATGGTAAAAAAAAAAAAGAGCAAACGATAACACAACAGTCTTCTTTTTTTTATTTGATTTATTCAATTTATATCTCAATTGTTATCTCCTCACTTGTATCCTCCCATTCCTCCCTCCCTCCCTCTTTCATTCATTTCCCCTATTCCCTTTCCCTAGACCTGTGACAGAAGGAGACCTCCTCCTCCACCATATGTTCATAGCCTATCAGTCAGACCTCATCCAGATAGCCTGCTTATCCTTTCTCTGAGTGCCAGCAGGGCTCACAAGAGTCTTCTTTAAAGCTCATGCTGACAATTGGCATTGCCATGTTGTGTTTGGTAAAAGAAGATGAAATGGAAGGAATTCTTTGCTTCAATTCTGGGAGGTACTTTTATATCTCATGAAAAAAAGTTATTCTGGAAAAGAGAAGAAATATATTGGCAAAGCAACCTAATATATCGCACTCAGAATATACTCTACTCTTATATGTGTCCAGAGGATACTGTGAGACACTGGATGTTTTATAAACTTTCTTTTCTCAGGTCGGCTAGAGTGGTTTACATTCCCTTTTAGAGAGACCTTGACTAACATTTTCCCAGTACATTTCTTGACACAGGCACAAAATATTTGGTGAAGCATCAGAAAGTGGATAAAAATGTTCATCCAACATGTCTACCAATTAGTATGCCAATCACCTTTATTCTGCAAAAGAGTATTCTATCTTAGCTATTTCTGGGCTTTAAGTGAGGTAGGAATCTTATCTGGGCAATGCAACCATACACAAAGTAAGGGGATCAATACTGTAATATAGTGGAATTGGGCCCAATTTCATGCGTCCTTTAGAAAATAGGATTAGATACATTCTGAGCCTTTGGAAGTGATCAGAAAGACTGCCGAAAATGTATATTTGGATGTGTTTATTGGTATTTCTACACTTAGTTCTTCTTCTGAGTAGTAGTTGGTTTTCCAGAGAAATTATTTTAATTAGTACTGAAAAAATCCTTAGATGGAAGAAACAGGTGAGATTATAAAAAGTGAGTAAAAGAAAGAACTAACTAAAGTCATAAAGTACAAATGGAATCAAGTTGACTAAGACTGAGAAGTATCATTTGTAGTTGTTTCCTGTATTCAGCTTAGAATGAGTGGTTTTCTGCTCTAAATGTTCTGCTTTTTCTTTTTTAATATATTTTATTAATTTATTCATATTACATCTCAATTGTTATCCAGTCCCTGTATCCTCCTATTCCTCCCTCCCTCCTATTTTCCCCTTACTCCCCTCCCCTATGACTGTAACTGAGGGGGGACCTCCTCCCCTACTCGAACTCTGCTTTTTCTTTAAACAACTCTATTACTTTTGTAGTATTAAATTTTCCTTTTTTGTTCATTGTCTACCTACTTCAAATAAACACAATATTATTTCCCATCAAAACTGTATGAGACTCAAATAGGTATAGCTTGAGCAATAAGAAGTGTATTTTAAAATGATCCTCTGGGATGGAATTTTTTTCTCAGTCAACAAATCTGTATTCCTAGAAGCATATCTGAAGAAACATTGTTTAATGCAGTAATAAAACCAATGTCATGACCAGGTACATTTTTCCTATAAACTCATTTCACATTAGCAATTTTACTTTGCTCTTTAATGTACCTGATTCATTCATACATACCCATATTGAAGTAATTGATCTCATATAAAACAACTAAATTAAGTATGTACCCAGTTATTTAGGATACTGATGTGTCATAGAACATGACAGTTTCATTTCTTCATATTATTTGAAGATAGGTAAGTCAACAGAGATCTAAGAACTACAAATTTTGTTAAGTATAATCTAATAGAAAATATGAAACAAATTGCTACTTAAAAGTACAATAAAATGTGCCAAGAGCCATCCTCTCAAAGGAGCTCACCTAGCGTGTGGGATATCTAGAAGGAGATTCAGTATTTTGAAAGGTCTGTACTGTGATGCACCTCCACAATTGCTTCCAGCCTCTGACACACTGTTGAGAGCCATTGATTTGGGGAAGTTCAGTAGGCATGAGAGCTCGCTGGAGGTAATCCAATATTTGCAATGTCTATATTATGATGTACCCCAGAATTGTTTCCAACTTCTGACTACTATATCAATTGTGTTTTGCTGCATCTCTCTAAAATCTGGCATTAGATCCAGGCATGGTGGCGCATGCCTTTAATCCCAGCACCCAGGGAGGCAGAGGCAGGTGGATCACTGTGAGTTTAAGGCCAGCTTGGTCTACAAAGCGAGTCCAGGATAGCTAGGACTACATACATGGCCATCCTAGTCTACAGAGTGAGTTCAGGACAGCCAAGATTACACAGATAAACCCTGTTTTGAAAAACCAAAAAGAAAAAACATCTGGCATTGGTGTGTACTGTTCCTTTCTGGTTATTGACCAGCTCTGATTCATCAAACTTCCTATAGGATTTTGTTGAAGATGTACTGTTTGTTATTCAGATGAATTAATCCGTGATTATGGAATTCTTGATTTGATTCAAATAGCTTTAAAAGTTAAATTGTCTTTAGATGTTCTAAAAACAGTTTTAGAGAGTTTATGGCTGCAATAAATACCTTTGTGGACCTCCAAATGCCTTACTAAGAATAGCCTTGTAGCAGATTTGTGGCTTCAGATAAGCCTCCACTTCAGATGTCACCATGAATCCTGTTTTTTCACCATAAATATAGGCAAGTTGGTTTGAACTTCCCATGCACCCAAGTTGGGATGAAGCTACCCAGAGATGTCTGAATTTACTCTGTTTCTTAGAATGAAAGACAGATAACATTATTGTCCTGAACTCATTATGAACTAAGAGATCGCTCAATAATGTATAGTTAGGTCAGTTCTAATCGATAAGTCATATATTCTTGTAACTTTTAGGTCTTGTCACTCTGAACTCACTGTGAACTTATGTTATGGATACTTAGATAAGAAATGTTTAGATTTAAAACATGTAACCTGCTGTATATTAGAATTCATCTGTTTTTGTTATTAATTGCCCTTTATCAACTATGAAGTAATACCCTTTCATCAGAAGTAGAAGTATGTTCACCAATTATAAATGGTGTTGAGATTGGGAAACCTGACTTCACTTGAAGTTGAAATGCCTAATTTCATCCATCTTTTCTCTTGAATGTATGAATGTATGTGTGTGTGAGTGGTTTATCTTCTATATCTCTCTCATTTCTTATTTCGCTGTAGAGTCACAAATAAGTTAGCAGACTCGGGCCTTTTTTTTTTCTTTTTTACCCAAACCTAAGTTTACATTAGCTTACCAGAGATCTCCACAAAGAAGCCTATCTACGGATCAAAGAGCCTTCTTTTAGGAGCCCCATGCAGTCTCTAACCAGAAGCTGCTTATCCACCTCAGCCATCGGAAAATTGTGGTCAGTTTAAGGTCTCCTCCTTGGCTGCTGTATCTAGTCCCTAGAGAAGAAACCTCGGCCTTCCTTTCCTCTTTCTTCACTCAGTCCTGATCGGTTGCCTGACACACCAGCTCTGGCCACCCAAGAGATGAAGCAAACTGGAAGGGCATCTGCATCCAGCCCCAGAGACCCTACCCTGGACCTCTTCAGAACAGCAGGTGTCCATTAACAAAAATGAACAAAGGACAGATAAAAATGTTGCAGAGAGAGCTGTGAGGAAACAATCTAGACTCACTACATCTAGAATCTGAGAACTGGAGAAGTATGTAGAGGAAAGGACCAATGAGCTCTATTTCACCCATACTAAACCCCTTGTAACACTCATAAAAGAACAGATACAGGCTGGAGAAATTGCTCATCAGTTAAGAAGGTTTTTTCTTCTTTTAAGGCAACGTTCCACGTTGTTTGTTTACAGTGATCTTTAACTCCAATTACGCTAGCTCTGTTGCTTTCTCTCCTGGCCTCCATGGGTACTGCAGGCTTGTGGTAAACACTACAGGAGACAGAATTATTTCTACATGAAATAAAAATAAATATTTTTAAGTGGCAGAATAACCAATACATTGTGGCACATTCCTTTAATCCTAACACTCAAGATGCAGAGGCAGAGACAGGAAGATCTCTGTGAATTGCAGGTTAACTTGGTCAATGTAGTAAGTTCCAGGACACATAGTGTACAGTGAGTGTACAGTGAGACCCTATCTCAAAAAAAAATTAAATGTTCAGAATCCTGCAAGTAATTCTGAGTCACAATCACATACATACTAGCTCCAAGAAATCAACTTGACCATGGCCATTAAGTTAAAACAAGTTGTTTTAATATTGGGTTTAGAACATGTTAGCGAAGAACACCTCCTTTGAAGTACTTTTGAAGCTTTTTCTAAATTTAATAAAAGAAACCTTAGTAAGTTACCCAGGCCCTTTTATAATTCATTATGAAGCTCGCAAACATCTGAAATTTTGGACCTTTCTACCTCAGCCTACTGAGTAACTGAGATTATGGATCTGCACCACCAGGCCAAGCATTTTTTGCTTTGTTTTTAATAAATTAGAAGTGGAGATCAATGTCATTATATTAAAATTCCTGTTTAGAATTTGAGCTGATTACAACAGATACATGATAGAAAGCTCATGGGTTCAAAGACATACAGACAGACTAATGCAGAGACTAGGCAACTAAAATGATGTCATACCTAACTGGTAGGTCTATAATGCCACCTGACACTTAAGGATCAGGAAACATTGAGAGAATAGAGGTAGGAAGATAATACAAGCTAAAGGATGAGGGTGTCCACCTCTAGATAGTGTCTTCTAGACATGGCAGGGAAGCTGTGCCAATGGGCTCTCAACAGTTAATGGTTGTCTAAGATAGAATTTTTAAAGTTGATAATGACAAGATGTGATGGAGATTGTTTTACATTTGGAATTTTAGATGCACCAACATAGGAAAGATGTTTTCTTCAAGGCCGCCAAATACAAATAGCCAAAACACTAAGAATATAACATTTATATAATTCCTGATTGTGTCATGGTTCTTCTTGCTATAGGTAGTTTATTGTATATATGTGTAATAATGTAAATATATGTAAAAAGTGTTTAATTAAAAAAAGTATACCTAAAAAAAGACCTGAACAATGACAATACCAATTGACATAACAATGCAAATGAAGGCAATTTCATAAGGCTCCACTCCTAGACAGAGGCCTACTGACAAGCCCCTACTAAACGAACTAATCCCAAGAAGTCAGCCCTAAACGCATGTACATGTCCATATGAGCAATACTATATGAACTCATCAGGGTGTGTGGGGGCAGGGGGACTCTAGGCAAGTCTGTGAGAGCATTTACTGGGAAGATTAACTAGAACAGGAAGACCCTCCCTGAGAGTGACAACATATTCTGAACTCAATCATAAACTTTATAAGGAAGTGGAAGCACAGAAGGATTCAGATGGGGAGGGAGATTCATATAAATGGCATAATACAATGTTCATACATGAAATTCTTCAAATGATAAAATGTCCAGGTCAGAGACAGTTGGAAGATACCTGTAAGGAGCTTGAGGCAGAAGAATTCGTAGTCCAAAGCCAACCTGGGCTATTGAAGAAGATCTTGTTGTTTTTTTATGTCAGTGACTCTTAAATGAGTACTTACAATCTAAATTTCTTGAAATTTGTGTATGATAGTAAATTTAGTACTTTAAAGTTAACATATGCAACTTACAACCAACTTTTGGGACTTTTCCCACCTCAGTTAATTGTATATACTCAATTGTTCTAGTTTTAAAAAGCCTGATTGACACTTTAGTTCACATCCAACACTTACTTTGTAAACAAATCGTGTGAACTCATCCTTCAAATTATAGTGATTTTATACTGTCCACTTCTGTGAAAAAGCATCACCATCTAGTGGCTAGTTATCTATAATAATTTACTTGCCACCCCAGTTTTCCTCTTTCTCCCATTCAGTCTGTTATAAAGAAAGCCATCTAGACAAATCTATTATAAGTTGGGTCCTATGATGTTACCCTTGAGCTTAACATCTACAGTTGTATCTGGGCTCCCTCTGAGGAAAATCCAGAGTCTTTCTCTGATAGTTAATGGTACACATAACATTTATTCCCTTACTTACTCTGCTCTCTGCCAGAAGTGCTTCCTTTTTTTCCCCTGAGTATGTCAACACATTCTATTCCTAACACAGGGACCTTGTACTGTATGACTGGGATTTGCTTCTAGATACCTTAATGGTTTGTTGGGGTTGTTTATTTGTTTGATTCATTTTCTCTAAATTTCAGTCTAATATCTTTTTGATGACTTTTTTTTCTAGCAACTTAATTGGGATGGTTGATCTTGATTGTTCAGTTAATTGAATGTGGAATCAATGAGGAAAGAGCCTTCTGGCCATATCAGTGTGGGTATTTAACACCAGTATTAATGAAGAAGGGAACACCCTCCCTTCCTGAGCATCAATTTCTGGACTCAGCGCATATATAAAGAGACCTGAGGGAAAACTGGTACTACTTTTGCCTGCCACCTTTTCCTTTCAGATGAATACATGTACTCTATTGATGCTGTAAGTAATGCTATCCTTCACTGACTTAAGAACCTAGGTACCTTAATATCCCAACAAGAACTAAATGACAATGACTGTACAGGGATTATATAAGCCTTTAGCACCAGGCTAATACTGTTGAAACATCTAGCCTGGTGAACTGAGCAGCCACTTGACTCTCAGACTTTCCATCAGGATAGGGAAGCGATCGAAACCAGATAACCGAGTGTAAAAAACTATTTATTCGATCAAGGTCTCTCTCAGAGACCTTTATTAATAAACTCATTTATTCTTTCTGTCCCTCACACTTCCTATAACCTTCCAATTCAACATAGCTTTCTATTTATCCCTTTTTATATATGTGTCCAACTTGAATTAAATGCTACATTATAGCTGTGAATTTACTTATTTCATATGTTGTTATTTTATATACAGTTGTATGAAATAGTGTGTTCTTACATGAAAGTGTAACATAGACTATATTGAAGTAATGTTAGGGTTTTCTGTGTATTGCTTAACTATAGTCATTACATGAGTATTCATGAAAATATTTTCTAAACTCAGCAATATATTCAAGGAATTATATTAAGTTATATCTACCATATATTATATCATAACATGGGTACACATAGTTTTTAATTCTTTCGACACTGATGGACAAAAAGCTTATTTCCAATGTAAGTTATGACAAAGTTTAAGTAGATATTTTTAAGAAAATTGTCATGTAATCTTTCATTTGAGTTATGAATTAATACTGTCATTTTTCATAGAAATAAGATTTAGTGTGGTCAAGTTTTATTTGATTTATTTTGTTTTAAAATTTTTTCTTGTTTAAAGAAGTTATTTCTAGCTCAAGATCCTAATAGTTGTCCTTTTTAACATATTAATTTTCCTTAAATACTTAATTCTTTTATAACTCAGCATTTATGAATACTAGAAGGCATAGAACCACATCAGTTTATGTTCTGCAATGTAATATGAGATTGGATCATCTCTTAAGTAAACATATTTTTCTGCTTGTGGCTGAAAGCAATATTTTTTATCAGACACAGAACATTTATAAACACATGTGTCAGATTCTTGTCCTCAATTCTATTCTGTTCATCTACTCTCCTTTCTCATGCTAAATTGATGAATTGATTTCCCTGAACATGTTATTCAACTCAATTACCATAGTTCCTGACATATAATGAGAATATGGAATATACAAAACAGATGCTTTTCAGAAGTTTGTAATTAATGTTCTTTATTGCTCAATGAGTATAAGAAAGGTTAATTGGTGGCTCATAACTAGTGAAGTGTTTATATACTTTCCAAGAGACAAGCCATTACAGATGCAAGATATGTTCCTCTGGGCTTTTCAGTTCCTTCAGTGTGTACTTAGAATGACAAGCTGAAAGCATCTGGAACTTCATTAGCTCCCCACCTATTTTCAGTCGTTATCAAGTAGCAATGCCAAGAGAAAATCAATTGGCTCGCTTTTTCTATCCAAGAGGATTGGAGACGGTTGGAGAAACAATCACCAGTATCCAATAGAGATCAGCATTTTGTGGCAGTATGCTACTTCTAAAACTAACTTTTCTTTCAATTACCTGGAAAAGGTAGGTAACATTATATTTGGGAGAGGTGTTTAATCAATCCAAGCATTGTTTACTTTTTTTGGCAGTGCAAATACCAGTGCACATAAAAAAGTGCTATTTAAATGTTATATAAAATTTAATTTAATCAGAAATTATTTTTGTGTTTTGATAACATATGTCAGTTAATGTATGCACATACAAATTCATTCTTAATAATGAAAATGTTATTGTGTTCTTTTTATTTTCTCAATCATTTCACCTTTTCTTTGAAAGTAGAAAATTTGTTCCATTGAAGATTGCTCAGTATTTTTAAAAATATAATTATGTTTTCTTCTTACAACTTTTATATTTGTAGCACTTAATGAAGCTTTCCTTTTCTAATAGTACCTTCTATTAAAACCATACCATGTACAACATATTGATAGCATCTTATATCTCCATAGAACTTTCAGCATTTACTTTGTACTTTTAAATACATAACTTTTTTTCCAAATGAGAAATAAGTATCTAGTTAGTTACTAATATAAATTTTATTTTAAACCACAATTTGGGAGAGAATTTAGGAAAATATTCTTTTAATTCCTTTTATTCCATGTTATCATTATTTAAATATGAAATATTCCTCAGTTTCATGTACTGGAACATACTGTCTACAGCTACCCACATTGTTTTGGAAAATTGAAGAACTTGTAGGTCAGAAGACATGTTATTCAGAGGTAGACTACTGAGGAAGGAACTTGAAGGTGATACATATATTTCTAGTACCAGCTTGCTGAATTCCTCCTAATAATAAACATTTTTTCCTCCCGTTTCTAAATCAGCTGTCTAGCTGAATCCTCAACACAGTGCCTAGAACTATAAAATGAACATTTCATTTATTTTTGTAATAATTCCAACTGTTATGTGGAGAAGAAAGTCTTAGTTTTGGTTTGATGTCTTCCTAACCTTCTATAAATTTCAGCTTTCTATGGTTTCCCCAGTGAGATTATTTTAGAAGTACTCTCATTCTGTCTCTCTCTTCTCTCTTCTCTCTTCTCTCTTCTCTCTTCTCTCTTCTCTCTTTCTCTTCTCTCTTTCTCTCTTCTCTCTCTTCCCTCCCTCTTCTCTCTCTCTTCTCTCTTCTCTCTTCTCTCTCTCTCTCTCTCTCTCTCTCTCTCTCTCTCTCTCTCTCTCTCTCTCTCTCTCGTGTGTGCATGCCCTGGGACTTTGCATTCAAAGCAAGCATTCTACTAGCGAGCTACATTCCTAGCTCTTTCTTATAATTTCTCAACGTTTGCCTTCTGTTTTAGAATAGAGGAATAGGGCTATTAAAATCGTGGTTTTGATATTTATCCTGAGTGGCCTTATTATCTTCAAATGAGTATGATATGCAGCAAAAGCATGTAACCCCAAATTAGGCAATATTTAATTCTTAAGTATTAGTAAAGTGAATGTGTAAGAAGTAGTACATGTTTTATGAGGCAATTTAAAGAGCAAAACTACATATCTTATTATAGGAACTCTATTTCAGCTCTAAAAACTGTGAGAGGGTTAAAAATGTACAGTGCCCCACACTATTAAGATGATTGTTAGAAGAAAATGAAAATGAACAGAATATTAGGGAAACAATACCAGTTTTCTTATTACAGGGTAACAAAAAACAGTAGCATTAAGAGCAACAGCAACAACAAAATGATTGCTTTGAACAATTTTTATATCACCTATTATCCCCTGTAAAGATGTAAATATAATGTAAAGAAATGGTCAGTGAAGAACTTTGTGGTAGACACTATTACTCCTTCTGCTTTACTTCTATTATGTAACCCCCTCAAGACTGAATCACAGATTCCCTCAATCAGAAATATAAAAACCAGAAGGCTGATAGTGCACACAATAGAAAGGCACCTAATAATAGGGAGCTCCAAGTGTATACTAAAGAAGCATTTCCCCGAACAAATAAGTATCAGAGAAAAGCTTTCAAAATGATTTTTCTAAACTGGACCTGACCTTTTCTTTTCCAACAATTCATTTTTCCATCCAGAAAAATATTCTCATCAGTGTGATATGTGATTAGGGTGTAAAAGCATTTCACTTGAAAGGACAGAAAATAAAATCTATCTAATTGTTGCAATCATTTACCTTCTATCTTGAGGGGTCCATTCTATTAACTAGTCCATCGTATTTATCTCACTCGTCATAACTTTCTATGAGTCATAGTCAGAATAATTGGCTTTACTGGCTGAGACTTAATACTCAAAAGTCATATCACAGCTTTCCCAACATTTATTGAACTTACAAGTATGGGTGAAAAGAGTTCTGAGCAAAACTCAGCTCTTAATGCAAAGATGACAATTTGATTGGCTTGGGATAACAGTAACAAATAATAACTGTCATGTAGATGTCAGACTATTCGAAACCTACTTGACTTTAATGCATGTTTAAAGGAAAAGAGAAAGGCTTTATACATGAGAGGTTCCTAATTCAATGAAGCATAAACCCATTCTAAAAAAAGAGGACAGGACATAAATAACTCAATGGACAAAGGAGAAATACTCTAAAATGTAGATAAAAAATCATTGGCTATTTATATACCTTCTATCATAAAGAACAGTCTGAATTCTGGTGCTGTATAACAGAAGAAAATGCAAAGCCTTATTAAAAACACATTAATTCCATTAATTTTAATATTTTATTACCTTTGTATTTCTCTCCATGTCTATAAGAACATTATTGGTTTTAATCCATATGCTACATTAAAACAGATAATAAATCAAATAGACCATTTAGTAAGAACGTGAGTGAAACAACATTAAAAAGTTGATATAAAAAGAAATTTTCAGTTGAAAATATGACATCACAAAATAATTATTGTTTTAATATTAGTGTAGCTGCTATTGTATATTCTGGTTTAGAAAGATTGCCATTATTGGTTATAGTTTTGCTTGGAAATGATTTCTCTTCATGAAGCAATTTTTATTTGGGAGGGGTAAAGGGAGGAAGGAAGACATAAAAGAAATAAAGAGAGCTGCTTATTTTACCTTATTTGAATATGCCAGAAGAAATCAAATTGTTCATTGGCATCTAAGCATATTTGGCAAATGAAGGCCGTTTTTAAAAGGAACTGTATTATTTATCTACTGTACATTTTTAACTACTACTAATTTGTTTCCATGAAAGATGTAACTTTTTCCATGATCATACTATTTACTGCTCCAGGGGAAAAAAACATACGTTCTTCATTTGTCAAGTCTACATTCAGTTCAATATATTGAAGGATAATTTTTTTTAAAATGTGTGTTTCAAAGTTTCAATTCAACATTTTATTATGCACGTTTGAATTTTTTATTAAATTAAAAGAGCTATTTTACTTTACTCAACAAATGAAATAAATTTAAAGGGAAATGTCATTGATTTAACTAAATACATGGTCAATAATTTTAACATAGGCAACTTGGCTTTACTTCAAATTTATGAGCTGAAATATATCTGTATTTACATATATGTGTGTGTCTATGTGTGTGTGTGTGTGTGTGTATACATTATAGCTATAGGACATTAGTTAACATGGCTTGATGGTGAATTTCTATACACATTTTCAAGAATCATTTAAAGGCAGAAGTGAGACTTTGAAAGATAGGGTTTTTGTTGCTGTTGTTTGGTTTTTTTTTTTTTTTTTTTTTTTTTTTTGAGACAGTGGTTCTCTGTGTAGCCCTGGCTATCCTGAAACTCTCTCTCTTAGATCTGGCTGGTCTTGAACTCAGAGATATGTCTGCCTTTGCCCCCCTCCACCAGTGCTGGATTAAAGGCTTGCACCAACATACCCAGCTTTTGATAGACAGTTAAAAATAATGGTACATGTATTATTGCATTAAAGATGCATCTAGGGGAGTTCTTTAAAAGTTTAACTTCAAAAAGTTGTATAAATGTTATGAAGATTAATGAACTTGCAATGCAGCAAAGTCTGGTAGCCTTTGGTATACCTTTGTGAAAACTTGTATTATATCACACATGTGCTTGCTTAAGTGTATGAACTAGAAGTGCATTCACTCATATCAAAACTCTTAATTGTACTGATATCTATACAAATCTAAAAGATAAGCAAAGTCAGGCTTATCAATTAGCCTAGGACAGAAAATGAAATAAGTAGGAAAAGGCATATGTACTGAGCTTCAGGCACAGGGAGAAATTACAAAAAGTTAGTATCGCTTTTAAACTGTGTTCTTTTTTACTCCCTTGGACACTTGATAAATTCCAGCACAATGAACTGAGAGAGAGCAAAACAAATAAACAAAGAGCTTAAAATTTAATTAACACAAGAAATAGATGCATCATTACAGCAGTTTTTGTTTCTCACAAATAGAGTGGCAATGTATTCTGAAGTATGATACTAGCACATTTGAAGCTTTGCCAATGACAAGCAATAATATTCTCATCTCAGACGTTAATCGATTTCAATTCCTGACATTAACCAGCATGACAGAAACACTAGCAGTCACCAGTGGTGGAAAGGCTCTTTCTGGCAGGCATTTGCAACAGTGGTAACTTCTGGGGAATTGACAAACTTGTGCTGCCTCTTAGCATCAACACAAGAGGAAATTATACCAGGCAACTGGAGTATAGTAGTAAGGGTAAGCACTGCTTGCTTCCACCTTTTGGTCAAAGAGGTGCCACGAGTCATTTTCTGGGACTTCTGGTATAAATTTTAAACACAGTTAACTATTATAGATTTTTCTACAAATGCATAGTTGTACAGGCTGATAAGCACCAATTAACACCTGTTATTTTGATTGTGGAGTTTCAAAAGTACAGATTATATATAGTTTTAAATATATGAAATTCATGGATTATTAGCTTTCTAAAAAACTATATGTGATATACTAGTTTTATTTGTCAAATATGTTAATGTATTTTTTCAAATTGCAATGTATCGTTTATTAGTTTGTTTTCTAGGAATATAATTAATTGTAATAAAACAAAAATATATTATTACTCTTTTTCTCAATTCATTTATTAGACAGCTTTATAAAGTTTATTTAATTACATTAGGTATTTCAGAAACATATCACATGTGCTAATAACATGATCATTAGCCATTAGTATTAAAAACTATCTTAGCTTGCAAAAAATTATAAGCATATTTTCCTGAATCGTGCAACAGTAGCTTTACTGTAGTCTGATAGGTTAATACTGATGAAGTCCATATTCCACTTTTACATAATTTGTGTGTGGTAATGACCTTCTTGACAGCATTGTGCATAAAAATTTACTATAAAGTAAATAGTACCTAGTGTTCAGGTGTCATTCAAGTAACAATTATCTCAGTGGTATTTACAACAAAATGATCTATTTCAGTATCAGATACTGTATTAACTTTTATCAACATAAGAATTCTTTAGTTTAAAATACCTCCTCAATCATTCTCTTTCGTGGTATTGATATATTTTTAAGATTACAAGCTGATTACTTTTCAAAATTTCTCTTAACTTGTATTTCTTTAGGTTCCCTGAAATCATCAAAGCTTCCTAAGAAGAAGCACAGCAGTTTTTTCAATCATTATTGATAATGCTAACTTTGTTAGCTTGAGTAAAATGTCATGTTGTGAGCACTAGAAAGTTGTTCTTTCCATTTTGTGATAAGAGTAAAAAACATATTTGAAACTATTTAAATGGTTTGTTCAACATCAATCTTTAAGTTTACTCATTTATATGAATGTATGAATTTGTATTCCATGTTTTATTAATCTACTATTCTTTACTGTTACTTTGTTTGTTATTGTGTGTGTGCATGCCAGTGCCATGACATGCAAGTAGAGGCCAAAGGACAACTGGTAGGATTTAGTTTTCTCCTTCCATCATGTGAGTTCTAGAGATTGAGCTCAAGCCACCATGCTTGGTGCCAAGTGTCTTTACTTGCTGACCCATCTCACTCTCCCTAATCTACTGTTCACATTATTGATCTTAATCACAGATTTGACATACTTGAGCCTCTTTACCTTGCATAAATTCAAAATAACCTCATGATTTTTTGAGCAACTATTTCTGTCTGGATATGAAAGCATATTAGGAGGCTGCCTTCTCTTTTCTATGCTCTAGAAGTTGAATTATACATTTTTTCAGTCTTGATTTCTTTCAGTGTATAACATTATGTGAAAAATAAAATAATTCATATTACATCTCATTTGCTATCCCATCTCATGCATCCTCCCATTCCTCCCTCCCTCCCATTTTCACCCCACTCCCCTTCCCTATGACTGTGACTGAGGGGGACCTCCTCTCCCTGAATATGATGCTAGTGTATCAAGTCTCTTCTTGGTAGTCTCCTATCCTTCCTCCGAGTGCCATTGGACCTCCCCAACAAGGGGACATGGCCAAATATGGGGCACCAGAGATCCTGTGAAAGTCAGTCCCCAGTCTCCACTTAACTGTGGAGAATGTTCTGTCTGCAAAGGAGGTTTCTAAGTTGACTTCCTTATTTTAATTATTTGCTATTAGTCCACATGGTGCAAAGAAACTGCTTCTTAGAGACTAACTAGATTTTAGATTTTAGAACTCAGATAGGAAAATTAGGTAATCATCATACCCATGTGAGGGGTGTGAGAGCAAGAACAAGATAGTGGGAGACTACATAGAGATACAATTTCATTTACATATAATATATGTTGTAGAATACTATGGATCATTGTCTAAAAGTAAGTAAATCTACATACATACATAATACATGTATTAATTAATATTTTTTTTAATTATTAGAAGTCAATAACAGCAAAAGAGGACAGCATTCCACAGAGTTGTATCAGATTATAGGCATCTCACACTTTATTACAAACATATTTGTAAAAATTAAGCATTCAATACTGTTTTTGATGATAAAATAGTGGAGGTACCTCTATTCACTTAGGGAAAAAACTATACAGATGCCAATCACATCTGCTTTATCCCGAGGATTTATGGAAGGCCTTGGTAACACACACACACATACACACACGCGCGCACACACACACACACGCACACACACACACACACACACACACACACACACACACAAGAATTAAGGGATTATGGGCTGAAATTGAAAAATAAATGCATTAGTTATGTCTGGTTAATTGTATTAATCATACATACAAAATGAAAGAATGTATTTTTTAGAATTAAGGCACATTATGAAATTGTTTGATGTACTATCAACAAAAAAAAGGCAGACATGAAAAGTACATCAAAATTTTTTCTAAATATACTTTAAATTAACATTTCTAAATATAAAATATGTAGTAGTAAATCTATCAAGAGGTGTCTGAACTTCATGAGGATTTATTTATTTTCCAAAACCAAATATAGATGACAAGTAATTGATCATCACCTATGTCAATTCTCCTTTGATTTGTTTTGTATAACATTATGCTTATAAACCTTTTAATATTTGTCATTACACAACTTAATAATGGGAAAATGGGAGGGAGGGAAGAATGGGAGGGTACAAGGGATGGGATAAACATTGAGATGTAACAAGAATAAATTAATTTTTTTAAAAAGATAAAACAAGTGGTAACATATTAATCATTGAAAACAAATAAGCCTTACTGATAAATACCTATAAACAAAAATGTGTTGTGTGAATAAGAATTCCTAGAAAGAAGCAGTGTCTATGGAGATTATTCAGCTGATTAGAATGTCAGTGATGCATAAAGTTGGAAATGTTGCAAATCCAGAGTCAAATTATCTTGAACTAATCTGTATCCCCCATCAATAGAAATTTACAACCCACCTCTGTACCTAAACTCACATCTTTTGTGAACATTAAATAATCTCATTGGAATGTATGAGCACATCCCTGTTTCCACCAAGCAAAGGGCTAAAAATGTTGTTCAATGCCTATAGGTGAGTTTCCTCAAATTTGTGATAACCTACCTGCCTGATGCTTCCACCAAGATATTTGAAAAGCATGTTGTCTTATGAATTTTCTTTTCTGCTATTATAAAAATTAATGTAATTGCAACCTCATTGGAATATAGTATTTGAGGAACTCTATGTATGTGTTCATAGACCATGATCATTCATATTTGGCTCTAGAGTAAACCATATCTTGTATTCTTTTGTAGTGAGAGTTGTTTCTTTCATCAACAATAATATTTTTACAATTCAAAGTAATTCTTATTTGAAATAGAAAATAAACATGAAAGTTACTATTAATTGTATATAATGTGTGTGTATGTATGTGTGTATGTGCATATAGCTCAGGTTCTGACAAAAATCTCTTAAATTAAAGGAATATTCAGTCCTCCATGAACAAACAGAAGCTGTCCCCATCACACTGTATACACAAAAATTTACATGAATCACCTTACTAAAGATTAACAATATTGTCTAAAATATTTAGAAGATAAAATGACAATTTTTATGTGATTGAATGTCCACACAGTTTTAGAAATTTACATAAAATATTATCTATAATTTTTTAAAAATATGTTTTAATTGAAATATAATTACATCACTTTCCCTCTTCTCTTTCCTTCCTCTAGCTCTTCTCTCTCTGATGTCCCAGCTCAATAAAAAAGAAGAAAGAAAACTTTTTTCTCTTTCTTATCTTTTTTCAGTCTTAAATTAATTTATTCTCTCATATGTTACATCTCAACCACCGTTTCACCTACTTCCTCTCCTGTCAGTCTCCCCCCTTCTTACGACCCCCAACCCTGCCTCTGCTTCTGCATCTGTTCCTTCTCCATTTCCTTTCAGAAAAGGGCAGGCCTCCCAGAATTATCAACTAAGCATTGCATATAAAGTTGCAATAAGACTATGCACCTCCCCTTGTATTAAGAATGAATAAGACATCTCAGTAGGAGGAAAAGTCACAAAAGCAGGCAAAAGTGTCGGGAACATATTGCGCTCCCTCTGTCCACAAATACAGAAAGCTTCACAACTCTAATATATGTGCAGTGGGCCTAGGTTAGACCCATGTTGACTCCCTAGTTGTCAGTTCAGTCTCAGTGAGCCCCTGAATCTAGGTTAATTGATTTTGTGGGCCCTTTTCTTGTGATGTCCTTGACCCTTCTGGCTCCTACAATTCTTCCTCCCCCTCTTCTGCAGGATTCTCTGAGCTCTGCCTAATGGTTGGCTGTGAATCTCTGCATCTCTTTCCAACAATTGCTGGATAGTGTCTTCCTGATGACTGTCATGCCAGGATCCTGTCTATGAGTATAGCAGAATATCTTTAGGAATCCTTTCATTTTTTTTTCCAGGCATGCTTGGCTCTATCCTATGTGTATGGACAATCTAACCTCTGGTTTCTGGTCCTCCAGGCAGTGTCAGGGGTGAGCTACAACTCATGGCATGAAGTTCAATATGGACCAGTCATTGCTGGCCATTCCCACAATTTCTGTGCCACCTTTACCCCAGCTTGCTGTCAGCATAAATTGCAGTTTGAAAGCTTTGTGACTAAGTTGGTGTTACTTTATTTTTCCAACATATTTTTATTAATTATTTGGGAATGTCACATAATGTACACAGATCTCACTCATTTCCCAGTCCTCCTCCCTTTTTGCCGTCCCTCCCCCCAAACCAACAATAAGAAGAAACAATTACACTAAGTCCAATTTGTGTTCCTCATATTCTCACTGGAACCTGGTCAAACACCCAGTGTCCACTTCCATTTCCTGCCAAAGCCATCAACTTTGGAGAGCTTCAATATCCCCACCCCAAATTTTAAGAGTTCTCTTTATGACTTCTTGTCTAGATTGTTCCTTTGTAGGGAAGAGAGGTTGTCACAGAAGTCTTCCATGCCTCTTTTTCTCAACTGTGAGTCTATAGTCACTGATACCACTGCAGAAGTTTCCTTGTCCTTTATAGTAAACAGCAGCATGAATCGTGGACTTCTACATGGTTTCTAGTGACAGCTGGGACCAGAGACATTCACATTCAGCTGGCCTCTCATAGCAATACACACGACAGAAATCAACGTGGCCTTCAGCTGCAGCACAGACTGCAAACATTCACGTAGCCTTCTGTAGTAACATGGACCATGGATATCAATGTGGCCTCTAGTGGGAGCAGAGACCATGAACATCCATTGCACTCTCTCTTAGCCTCCTCCCTCTATCATTAATAATCCCTTATTCTCTGAAAGATCCCTACCACTTCCATTTATTTTTGTTTTGCTTTGTTTTATTTTGTGACCAACTGAGTTTAACCTTGGACATCCACATGAGCATAGTGCTAGAACATGAAGGACCCTTAAGTGTCTACACTGCTGAAAGAATTAAGTTTCTTTCTACTAGCATCCATGTAGTTCCCCAGGGATGTGTGTGTAATACCCAATGAGGCCCTCCACTGCCCAAAGGACTATGTGTGTGCAGGCCCAGTACAGGCAATTTTGGCTGCTGTCAATTCATGGTCCTCAAGAATATGTCATGTCCATAAGATAGTGTTTCATGGCCATTGATACAATCATTCAGTTCTTACAGTTTTTGTGGAAATCCTAACAGGGGAAGTGGTCATGTCTCAGACTTCTTTGCTTGCTCTTGGGACTCTTTCCTTCCTTCTGAGTTGTCTTGCTCTATACTGATATGAGGGTTTCTGCCTAGTCTTATTGTACCTTGTTATATATTTTATGTTGATATCCCTGGGATATATGCTCTTTTCTGAAAGGAAGATGAGGAAGAGAGTATCTGGGAGAAAAGAGAGTAAGGAAAGGCCTCAGAGGAGTGGAAATAGGGGAAACTGCAGTTAAGATATATTGTTTAAGAAAAGAATAAAAATGATCAAATTGTGATATTATATGTACCCCATCTTATGTCATATTGGATATCAACAAAATGTCTTCCAGAATTGAAAAAGACACTATGGAAAAACATGCCCAAATGGTTTAGCATAAGCCAGTGAGTTGTGAGAAATAAAAGTTTACACTCAGTGTGATCAGGGAAAGAGGGAGAGGAGGGGTTTTAACAACTTTTTTTGAGGCAAACATTTGGAGGATATAATTCAAGGCATATCTTTTGCTTCCATTCTGAAAATGGTCCTTGAGAGACTACACATGATAAAATGACTCATTCATTTTTCAGTTTGTTGTTTTGATAGGTTAGCATTACAGCCAATAAATTCAGCTTAATGAAGAAATCTTCAGAGGGTCAATAAATTATAAAGAAACTTCTTTGATATTTTCCCTTGCTCTGTCATGACAGCACCCTTGATTTCTTGTTCTTACACACTTAAAATGAAATTATTGAAGTGTTTAACTTCAACCTTTCCTCTTAAAGTCTTATAACTGAACTTATTTTACTCTTAAAAAATCCATCTATTACAAAAAAGAATTATAATTTAAGTGAGACTATAATGGAGAGAAAGAGAAATGGATTGATTGAATTAGGACAAGAAAACTGATTGAGGCTTAAATTAAAGATGAAGTATAAATGATATGAAAAGTAATCCATCTTCTAGAACCTACACTTTATATTTGAAGAGAGCTTTTAGTGTCTAGATACCTTGGTAATTTTTAAACAGAGTATATCCATTTGGAGGATTAAAAGGGTCAGCAGTATTGGAATATTTAAACTATTTCAATACCCATATTATTGCTCCTACTTGCTTAAGATGACTCAACTTGCAAAGTATATAATTTTGGATCTGTCTGTTTTCTTTTCCATTGCTGTGATAACATATTCCGATTAAATCAACTTAAGGGAGAAAATGTCTTTTGTCTTCCTTTCAGGGTGCAGTTCAGATTTATAGGCAGGTTAGGCCTGTAGGATCTAGAAACAGCTGGTTACATTTTATCAATGGTCAGAAAGCAGAGAGACAGATGCATGCCACTGGCCAACTTGTTCTCCATTTATAAAGTATAGAATCTAAACCAGGAATGATGCCAACCTGAGGGTATAGATCTTCTGACATCAATTAATGCAATCAAGATAATTTACCAGAAGTCTATTTTGCAGATGATAGTATAGAATCTGGAGTACATCTAGTCCATTTTTCTCAAGTAAAATACTCAGTTATAAAGTTAAAAGCATTTACTTAATATAATATGATTATACATATTCATATGATTTTATTAGAAGAAGGAAAATTGTTATTTATATACAAATATATAGGACACTGTGTTTTGCTAAAATATCTAGAGTTTTTCTAGGTTCCTTTCTAGAGATTGAGTACTTTCCCTCTCTCTTCAGTCTCAGACATGGAATAAGTTTTGCATCTGCTTCCACCATCAAAAAACAGTAGAAATGATGTTTTCTGACTTCTGAAGCTCAACCCATAAGGATATATTGCTTCTGTCAAGTGTTCTTTCCTCAGGACACACATCTAGGAACAGAATGGACATTGCAGAAATATAGTACCCATGAAGCTATTGCGCTGGAGAATTTTTCAGGAAGATCACATATATAAAATAGAGAAACCAGTGGATCTACACTGCATCAGCCTTTAGTTGTTGGTTTTCCTATGTGTAGACATCTGGTATAAGAAAGAATAGCATTTACATGATTCCAGTTCTTTGCAATGACGTCCCTTAAGCTGCATGAAGAAGAAACAGTTTGTTCCTGGCAAGCCCTGTACACATTGTAGATTTGTGAGAAAAATAAATGTTGCTGTCTTAAGCCACAACATGTTGGAGTAGTTGATTATATACCAAGTTTTAACTAGAAAAAAAATTGTTGAATTTCAATTACTTCCATTTATTGTTTGAACTTCAAAAAGTAGGTCCCAGATCTCTTTGTAAATCCTATAAGATTCATAGGACCCAAAAGAGTTCTTCCAAGATTGTTATGTGGGCAATTCTAAGGGATGTTAAGAGGAAAGAACTGAAAAATACATCTTTTTGACAAATCCTCTCTTGCTGTTTTATTCCCATATCATGTCTAAAATATTTACAATTCTCTGTGAAATGGTTTCTTCAGTTTATAGATATAAACCATAGCAAATGAGCCACAAATGAGGGATTTTTAAACACACACACAGAGAGAGAGAGAGGAGGGGGGGGAGAGAGAGAGAAATGAATTTGTAAACTAGGGTAATAAATTGGAGTAAATACTAGAGCAGGGTACATGTCAGTAGGCAAGAGTATGATATTGTAAGAGAGTCAATGATAAAGATCCATTAAGCAGAGAAACAAGCCACTTATAAGTGCACATTTGAAAGAGGAAGCTATTAAGATATAGGATTTTGAGGGTTGTTCATATGATACAGGATCTGTAAAAAAATGAGATAGAATTGTCAGATAGGCTATGTTATAAAAGCGAGCAGATGTGAACTACAAATACTGCTTTGATAGTGGAGTTATAGAAATGACTTTTAGGGTTTTTCAACTTGACCTTTACATGAAAAAAATCTCATCAGAAAGATAAAACTAAAACCAAAATGGAATTAATGACACAAAATTGGAGACTGTTCTGCGAACAATTTTACAAAGAAAACCATTTAATGTCTAAAATTATATAAGCAATCTTTCCTTAACTGTGATACTTCTTTCATCACCGACTTCTCTTGGTTTAATAAAGAATAGGGGCTGGCAAGATAGTTTAACCAGTCAGGGCACTTGCCTCCTAACCTGAAGAATTTAACTTAATCCACATGGTAGAAGAAGAGAACTCAGATTTATAACTTCTCCTCTGACTGCCATACATGCCCCATATGTACACACACACACAAACACACACACACACACACAGAGAGAGAGAGAGAGAGAGAGAGAGAGAGAGAGAGAGAGAGAGAGAGAGAGAGAGAGAGAGAGAGAGAGAGAGAGAGAGAGAGAGAGAGAGAGAGAGAAGGGGGAGAATGTTTAAAATATTTTAAAGTATTTTAAAATCAGTAATGAATAAAAAGTTGTTATGGAAAGAAGACTAAATAGTTTAAGAGTGTTTGCTATGCAATCATGAGGATCAGAGTAACAAACTGGGTGTTGAGTAATCCAAATGCCAAGTGTGGAAGACCGCTGAACTTGCTGGCTACCACCATATACAAGAAAACATGAGCCTCAGATTCAGAGACAGACTCTAACTTAAAGGAATAGTCAAGGAATGATATATGAAGACACCTGACAACTTCTGGCTGTGGCACTGCTGCAGAGATATACAACTGAACATATACACTGACATGCTAGATAGCTAGGTAAATAAGTATCATTAAAATAAATCGGAAAAAATAAGAATAGAATGACATAGAAGAGGTATGTCCCTTATCTTTTATGATAAAGGCCTCAGTTCAGTACTTTGCACTTCCCCCAAAAAAGAAGAGAAATAAAATACATGAGGGGAAAACAGTGAAACAAAATAAAGGAACAATAAGAAAGCTAACTCTGCCTCACATTTGACCATGTCCCCTGGAGGGGGAGACCTGGTGGCACTCAGAGGAAGGACAGCAGGTTACCAAGAAGAGACTTGATACCCTATGAGCATATGCAGGGGGAGGTAATCCCCCTCAGGAACAGTCATAGGGGAGGGGAATAATGGGAAAATGGGGGGGAGGGAAGAATGAGAGGATACAATGGATGGGATAAACATTGAGATGTAACAAGAATAAATTAATTAAAAAAAAGAAAATATTGGACCTAATAAACAGCAACAAAACTGTAAAAAAAAAAGAAAAAGAAAAAAGAAAGAAAGAAAGAAAGAAAGAAAGCTAACTCTAATAGTTTATGCAGTCTCAGAACCTAAGCCACTCTCCCCAAATAGAAACAGTACTCCCCCACCTGCTTTTTCTTTCCCAAGCTCTAAATTCTCTGTACTGCTACTCTGAATACACTTAATCTTCTTAAGCAAATTTAGCTGGAAGAACTCCTTTGAAGTTCATCTTAGTCCTTCCAAAATTCAAGGTAAAAAAGAAAGAAAAATAGTTTAAATCCAGCAATCTAAATTAGAATATGTGTATGTACTCACAAAAATAATCAAAGAATACCATTCCGTGGCTAAGTATACATCTGGGAGTCCACAATGGCAGTGGCATTGTGCGACTATCTAGATCATTCCAAATGATGGAAATCCCATTTTGTATAAAAATGCTAAATAAATTAAAACCTGGTGGATTTAGGGAAGTATTATTAAACACAATCCTATTTAATCTAACCATAAATAGAATCTGAGTGTGACCAGGGGCAGAGATCTCTAAAATATCATTTAATTCATTGAAGCTTCACCCCCACTATAATTTGGACCTAAATGCAAGCACCACACAGCTATACGTGAGCCCCGAAGACCTCATCTGTTTTATTGCCTGTCACTGAACAATTTACAGTGCTTGCAAATTGTGTCTCTTATTTGATCATCAGTAGTAAGATGAATATTTATTCTCTGTAACATGTGTCACAGACTCATTCCTAACACCATACTCCACCAAAATTAGTAAATGCAAAATAATGCCTGTGGAGTTTGTAAAAAAAAAAAAAAATTATAAGGAAGATCATTTATATCTTCTTCCTGAAAAGTCACCCTACACATCGACAAATAAAAATCCCAAAAGCTTTATGTTAAAAATACCCCATATTTTTTTGGAATATGAACATTTTAATGTATTTATTAACTCTAGAAAATACTGTACTCCCCAATATTAGAAATGAACATTAATAGTTAGGTTGTTAACTGTTATTTAAAACAAGCCTTCTGAACAAGAAGCTGATTTGTACACACAACAAGGTGCACATTCACAAGAAAACTTTTTAAACACTTTATTATCTTTAGCTGTACCTAGGTGTTTGTGCCAGAATTTGGGTTGGTGATTGTGAGTATTGTGTCCAGGAAAGCTAGAATAGGGTATTGAATGCCCTGGAATTGAGTTGCAGTTGTTTTTGAGCTGCCTGATATACATGCTAGGGACTAAATGTGTGCCATCTGTAAGAGCAATAATAGATATTAGCTGCTCAGTGAACTCTCAATCCCACCATAGACTGCTTAAAATTTTTCCTCAGTATACAAATAGGCATCTATGGCCTCAGTTAATATTTGCAGTAGAATATTGAATATAAATAAAAGATATGCTCTGTCTTAAATAACAAATCGATGAACATGTGTTCTAGAGAACTGATGAATAGGTCATAAGAAAAGGATCAAGATGATGGGAAATACTCATATTGGACTCTTCTTTGAAGGAATTTCATAAAATTATTTATTATTATAAAATCAATATTATAATATTTATAAATGATACTTATATATGCATGTAGATTAATAACATCAGAAATATAATTGTTATTTTGCTTCACATATTATAAATATACTAAAATATTTTATATGAATATGTACTTGTTTGTTTTTCATTGGTATAATAGAGGTACCATATACACATATATGACATACTTTAATATTCACTATCCCAGATCTCTGATTATTTTTATCAGAAGGAATAAATATCACTGAGATGTACAGGGCTCTTCTCTACCTATCCAAACTATTTGATCTTGTATATATTTAAATCTCTTCAGTTTGGGTTAAGCATAAGATCTCCCAAGAATAACAATGTAAGGCCATAATGGTCAATGCATGCTTATTAAGTTAGTAATGTTAATTTTCAAATGAGATAATTAATTAAACAAAGATTTTTACTCTTCTGTTTCATATCAATTTTAATGCATAGTTGATTTATTCAGTAAGGCAGTTTATATACTAATGACTTTAAAGGGTGTAAGATGAAATACAGTATAAACAGCGTTGTAGATAAAAATCATTTGTCCTACCAACTTAAAAGAATACTTTTAGTATTTACCAGTTTTGCAGAAAGGTAAGATGAGGGTAGGTAATGCAGAATGAAGACTACTCCGTGATGGTGCATAAACAAATGTAAGATGTGAACTCAGTTTTCTTTGTGTACATACAATATTCTTTCAGATTCTCTGCAGAGATCCTGCTATGTCTCTCTTACTATCTTGCAAATTTATTATTTTATGTCATCTACTCAGTAAATTTCAGAATAATTGCTAAAACATGATGTGGTGTTTAAAAAAGAGTGGCATTTTCACCTTGTCAATCTCTATGTTAGAAAAGTTTTGATTGAGGTGGGGCTTTTTGTTTGTTTGTTTGTTTTGTTTGTTTTTTTGGCATGGGGAAAGAGTTATAGAAACCATGCTGACCAGTTATTCATGTAACTTATGTGATTCATTCAGGCATTGAATCTAGTGGCTATAAAGGAAAAATAAAGCCTTGGAGAAATATTTATATACTCTTTTCATATCAATCTGTTCAAATCAGCCGGGTAAAAGTCATTATAATTACTTAACTGTTTATAATATGTATGTTTTATTAAAAATTGCTAAAAGCAGGATCATAAAATTAAATAATTTTGTTGTATTTAAATAAGAAATAAAAATTTGACAAACTAGAAAACAAGTAACAGAAACAATTTCCCTAAATTTTACTATTAAGAAATAACTATTTTTATTTAAATGATTAATTTTACATGGGATATAATTTATTGCTTAAGTACAATATTGATGGATTTTAAGTACCCTTATTGAATACTAATTCTTATACTACTAAGATCATTGCCTCAAATCTTCAAATTATTTATTCAGTTAATCAACCAATAACATTGCTGTCATGTATTTTAAGATGTTTTTTTCAATTAACAATTGTTTTATGCTGTAATGTAGTTAGTGGTAAAAGTAGTAATTATAAATAACTAGTCAGAAGTTAATAAAGACACTAAATTTCACTTCGAGTTTAATTAAACTTGTCAAATGATGGGTTGGTCTTTCGCAGTTTGTAAGTAAAAGTCAACAAATATCTTAAAAATTTTCTCTTTTTTCCCATGAAGATTGAGTCATTTGTTATAAGAGCAGATTTCTAGGAAATTTGGCATATGAACTGTTAAAATTCATACTGAAATATTTTATTATTACAGAATAATTGATGAGTAGAGTTTATTCTTTATCTTTCTTTCCTCATTTAATATTTACTTGATATTTTCTAGCTTTTAAAAAATTTTTCTGCCCAGATTAAGTTCCTTGCCTTGGCAAAAAAAAAAAAAAAAAAAAAAAAAAAAAATGTAAACATGTTCAGTTGACATTAGTGACATCATGGAGAGGGAGAGAAAAAATGTGTTTCACAATTACATGTTAATAATCCCTTAGTATTTCTTGCTCTGCTAATGTAAAAGCGGTTTAAAATTGTAGACATCTAACTGAAGGCCCGACCTTTAATGTTCAATAGTACAGCAGCTCCCTCTATAGGACACTTGAAGCCATATACCACCCAGTCTGCTAATGTAGAAAACAAAGCCATTTTCTGTGGAGATTTTTCCTCAGCCTCTTCAGTGTCTGACCATCTTATTCAGTAACCCATTGATTTGTTTTGTTTTGGCTTAGTATTTTTGCAGAATATATTGTAAAAGTGATTGTTCTACTTAAAGTGGAAGGAGGAAGAGGAGAAAAGAGATAGATACAAAAGGTTTTAAGACATGCATTCTTATCTACAGTCAACTGAACTGTAAATAAAATGTCAAATCTGTGAAATCAATTTTTAACTATTTCTAATTTATGAAAGTGTATATTGACAATGGGCTAGGTATAAATTCATTTATGTAATTTTTCAGTATAACAAACTACATGTAATAATGACTGACTATCACAGCAAATCTTATGTATGGATTTAGGTTTCTGAGTACTTTGGTAAATGTGACTCTTTATCATAGACAGCATAAAAATGAAGTTGTGAAATATAAAAAAGTTTAAATGAACAAAATAAACCACATTTAGAAATGCAGTAGTACATCTTTAATATACATATAAAATGAATGTTTTGAAAAATTAATATCAAGAAATAATTTTACTAGACAAAATTTACATAATTAGCATGTGTTTATGTTTTGACAGAATGGCAATAAGATATTAATAACCATTCTTTCCCTGTATAAGTCAATCATTCTGAAATCTTGCATAGTAATTCAACTGTCTTCATTAGGAGAACAGAAACCCAGGTTATTCACTATGGCATAGTTCAAATTACTGTTAATTGCCTATGACTGAGGTTCTAATGAATGAGGATTATTTGCATAATGTTATTATGCTAGGGTACTCAAAGTAATTTTACTTTGCCAGAAAACTAGTTTATAAAACAGTACTAGTAACCTGAATTATGTATTCAGCTTCCAACCTAGCTTAAGTACCTTATGAATACTGGTTTCAGAATTATTGCATTCTCATTACCTTAATAAGTAAAGAGATGATGAGTTAGTCCCACTGCCATTTCAGGATGTGCTAATTTAAAAGTATAAAATTAAACATGCATAAATTGTTGTTAACTTTCCTGAGCCATGGCCACTGTCTGCCTTTCATTTGTAGAAATAGTAATGATACAGAAAGGGAGCATATTGTGTACCTGGTTTATCAGTTTCACTTCATTGTGATTGTGTGTGGATACAGATGAAAAAACATATTTCCTTATGGTTGAACATACTACACTTTAGAAACCCTTCTGGGTAAATTTTTCTAAGAAAAATACTGAAATGTCCTTTCAAGTGAAAACTAAGTGATGCTATTGAAGTCATGTGTCTTATCAGAAATATTTTAATTTCATTCAATAACATACATACATGCTTTAATTTGAAAAATACAATTATCAACAATTATTTTATTTTCTTCAACCCAATGGTTTGAAGAGGAATGATATTTGAAAGAAGATTTCTGGTTCTTACCTTGTGCTTTTGCTTCATTTGATATTCACTGGGATATTCACAGGGATATGTCTGTGAAGCTCCATTTTGGAAAGAATAACTAAAATAAAATATAAACTTCACATATTTTCTAGCAGGTAGACAGATATAATAGATCATTTCTCAATTCCTCCATATTTAAAATGGTAGCTCCTAAAATCCACAGTTAAACCTCTGCCTCATAACTTTATAATTTGTTTCCATGGGTTCTTACCATGGAGCATTTCCTATATAAGAATAATATGGCAACATTCACAAAACCATGTGCTCCTTCTAAAAGGGAGGGTACTGCAGTGAACAAAACTGTTCTATTGAAACTGCCTCTACTGAAGAAGAACAATGACCATCAGTTCTTTTTTATTTTAAATGTATTTATGTATTCACTTTATATCCTGAAAGTAGCCTTCCTCCCTCTACTCCCAGTCTCTCCCCACATACCCCACCCTCCCATTCTCCCCTCTCCTCCTCAGAGAAGGAGGAGGTCCCCCATGGCTAACAATCCTCCTTGGCACATTAAGTCTCAGCATAACTAAGAGCTAAGAGCATCCTCTCCCACCGAGGCAAACAAGGCAGCCCAGTGAAGGGAATGGCATCCAAAAGGAGGCATCAGAGTCAAAGAGGGCCCCATTCCAGTTCTTAAAATAGAATTCTTCATAGAACCTAACCAAAATTAAAATTTTATATAAAAGTAATGCAGTTGTTTAGCTAAGTCTATCATTATATACTACGTGCACCATCTAATTATTTGGGAGTATGTGAAAATCACAAGAATGTTTTAATAGCTTGAAAAAATGCTCAAAAACACATTCTAAGCAAATATCCAAACAGTGCTGATATTAATGAAAACATCAAGGCAACCCCCAAGATTAATTATAACCTTTTACAGATCATGATCATGATGACAATAATTTAGTAATACTTCACCCCCAGTCATGTAGCTTTTATAAGACACATTTGATTTTTTTTCAGTATCTAAGCTAAATTGCAGAAATAAAAGAAAGGTAAGATAAGGAGGGTGAAAACGACTTTGCAGTGCTGCATAAACAAGAATAAGAATTGCAGATTCAGAGTGAGATGAATAAGGGATCTTTTCACAGTTTCTCAAGTCCAGATTATTTTAACTAAGGATTATAGTCAAGTAAACATAAAAAACACCCAAAGAAAACAACTAATGAAAGCACATGTAAATAAACCACGCAATAACTTAGATTAAAAGCCAAGGAAAAGTCAAGTATCCAATCCCCAAAGCATGCAGTTACACAGATGGGGATAATAGCAAGAAAAGGACTAAGTACATAGTGAAGCAATTTGAACATATGGCATTCTTAAAGGTTCATATGAATTGGAGAGCAGGGAGCATTTGGGCTGTAAAGGAGGCTAACAGATCACCAACGTAGTTGGCTGGCTAATGAGATAACTCTGACCAAAGGAACTGTGAGGACCATACCTAAAGGACATTATGCACAATAAACAAATAATTCTGAAATGTCCTGAGATGTCTGTTCTTATTTTTTAGGAGAATGAACTAATTCCCTGGAAGTGCTTATAATGCAGGAAATTATCATTGAGTGCTGAGATCAATAGTTGTAGCAGACTAACCCCATGGTGACTAGACTCTACTAGAAACAAGATTGTAAAATAAAAGGTAGTTATAGATTATATACAATGTGTATCTCTTCACCACACAAGTTCAAATTTTATGACTACTTGCAATCACTGGTAGGAAGGAAACTAACATAGATTGGCTATCTACTAAGTACTACATTAAATATGATAGTCTCATTAAAACTGAAAATATCTTTAAAGATACTCTTGTCAAATCTTTCAGAGAAAATACTTAAGGTTCTTAGAGACTGAATTATCTTAGGCCATTTATCTAAAACATATGAAAATGTAAATTTAAATTCTGCCAAGCTTCTCTTCTTCCCTCTAGTACTTTGATGTTAACAAATAATATTTGCAGGCCACACATTTATCATTCATCACTCTATTGTCAATGACCTTTACTTGATTATAATGGTTTTACCATCAAAACAGAATAAGACCTTTATCTTTTTTATAGGTATGCCAAGCAGTCATTTGTGCTGAAACTGGCATTACATGAAATTAAATTTAGGGTTGAGGAAAGCAGTACTCTAGCCTCGAAAGTAGAGGCCAGAAATTCAAGGAAAGTTTCAGAACCCATTCCCTTCAGGAAATTCTCTGTAAGGCCTGGTTTTTTCATGTTGCAGTTCCTGAAAGCTTTTATACCTTGATAATTTTTATTTCCTTTCTCATTGTGAATATTCATCCTGGGATGGAGCCCAGGACCCTGAACATGCTAGGAAAGCATTCTACTACTGAGCTACATCCCTGACTCCTCATTAGGAACTTTTGTACTTATCTACAATATGCTATTGGTAGTATACTTCCTTCTGTGAGTGTTGTCAACATTACACAATCGTTAAGGCCTTCAACAATCTAAGAAACTCTTCTAAGAGCAGTAAGGATTGAAAGAGAAGTAATTGGAAAATTGACGCCATTTGTTTTGAAAGCCCAGTTTTCATGTTACCGTATTTTATTCTATTTTTGCTCATTTCAAAGATGAGATGTCAATTGTGAGAAATTAGGGTCTACCTTGGCAATTAAAATAATGTTGTGGACTTTGCTTGCTTGTTATTGAATGAGATTATTTAAAACAAAATAGATTGAAGATGTGAAACATTAAGATATTAATATACTATTTTAAAACCTGAGAATATTTTATGAGGCATGTCACCCCTAAAGGTACATACTGGTTGGAGATATATTTATATTTTTTTTCTGGTTCTCTATTTCCTTTTTGAAAAGAGGGCATTCTGTTTTCCTGACAACAAGAGCATCTCTACCACTTAAAAAATGACCTGGCACATGGTAAATGTTAAATATTTCATGACTGATTGACTGAATAAATTAATGGCATGTGCTTTGAAACCTAAAATATACTGATTAGTGGAAATCATCATTTAAAAAAAGAATCTGATTGATCAAGCTGAGTCTTCCAGAAGTATTCATGCATTCACAAAATTATACTAATTTTTACTCAACATTCATCATTTCTATACACCAAGTTTCAACCAGATGTTATTTAAAGTATCTGAATTATAGACCCTTGAAATCTGGGTTTGTAATGGAAATGCTGACAGCCACTTAACCAGATAATAGCACCAGTTCACTTGGTGTATATATATAGTGCCACTGCTAATATGGCTGTGCCATCTGTTCTATCTGAGAGTTGGAGAAGATTTAAACTGCAGACAACTGCTTAAAATAATGGCTGGATACATATGACCCTGAAAGATAAAGTGATAAAATGGCACTTGAATGCTTTAGTTGCATTGCTTTGGTGCCTACCTAAGCAGCAATACTGGTCCATGAAAGAAATGATTGGAAAGCAACATATCACCTTGAAATCCATCAGGCATTTCTGTTTACAAGTCTGTTTCTGCAAAGCAAGGCAGGACAGCACTTTGCACGTCTTATGATTTTTAACAGCCTAATAATCAATCTATGGTTTAAAAAAAGGTTTCTTAAATGCTAATGTCTTTTCCTCTGTTAACTTTTAATTTTAACATAAGGGGCAGAGGACCCCAGATGGCCATCAGGAACTCTGCAGGAATGAGTTTCTCTAATTACTGACACTTGACAAGCTTTGTTGTTTTTGTTCCAGAAAGTAGGCTTCATAGACCCCAAACATTACCAGAATGAATTCTTTCCATGTGTTATCAGCGCCTGACAGCCTGTGAGTAACTCTCTTATGCCTTTCTGGTTGTATATCTGGGAGAAACATTCATTTACTCTCTAAACCTCCCTGCTATTTGATAACAGAACAGTGCAAGAAAATAGCCGCACTGAACATCTCAAAGGTCATAGGGCAGAAACACCCATTCTTTTCTAAAAACTGTTATCAGAGGGACATAGGCTTTGTCAGCTTTTCCATCTGAGGTAACCAATCTATATAGCTGGATAAATATGTGTGTTTCACATAGCATTTCTGGTAGCCTGCTTGCAATCTGGGCCCTCGAAATTGCATCATCTTTTTATTGTGGAAACACACACATTTTTAACCACCTCAGTGGGCACCAATGACAGAACTAAGAATGATTTTACCCAAGTACATTTTTTGAAATCAATGAATTTATATAACTTGTTTATAGGGTAGAAGAGTGAAGGACCCCACAACTCACCCAACATGGATGGTAACCTCGTGGACTCTGCATTGTGGGGTCTGGCTTTTTGTTAACTGTCCACTTCTTATATAGCTTATCATCTGTTAAGATCACATGCATCTGAAATAGGAATTTCAGGTGTCTCCAGACCCTCTCTTCTTTCAGCCCATCTCCAACTCCAATAGATTTCGTTACCTGCATTGCCATCACCTAACAACATTGTATTATTCTATTCAAGTTGATATAGTTACCAAGAATTCAAGATGGCATCTAGTTAAGCCTAGAAGAAAAAACACCATATCACACCTGAACAGTCTAAACTTCAAATTCATAAAAAAAACTCTTCTACCTCCTACTACAAATTTCACTTCTGTATTCTATAGTTGCTTGGCTTTTGCTTGTTTTGTTTTTTACAGATTTTTTTTTTAACAAAACCCAGTAAGTGTTATAATGTCTTTTGTTACTCTCTCATATCCTAGTCTTCATTCCAAAGTTTTCAAAACACAAATCATCAAAGGTAGATAGTGCAGGAAAAAAGAGATGAAGTAGAGTTCACTTTTTATTTTTTGCAAACTAGGTACCATTTTAAAAGTATTTTCATGGAATCATGAGCTATATTGAACACTTTAAAACCATGGTAACACAACTGACAAAATAGGAAAAAATCTAAATGCTACATTCATGGCAGTTAAAATGTAAATTAAAGAAATAATCCATACTGTTTTTATATCTTATTAACTCACTCAGCTATTAGTGATAATGATACTCTAGAGAACAAGCAAACATTTTTCTCTTTATAGAGTATATATATATATATTGCTTGTGTGTTTGCATGCATATGTGTCTGTGTGTGTGTAGCATATAGGAAGTTAACCCATATTCAGTTATTCAGTTCATGGTTTGCTTTTAATTATGTAACTTAGGGCAAGTCACTTACCTTCTCCAGTGATCAGTTTTGTCTCCTGAAAATTTATATTAATATGATTTTTATCAGTGTTTATTCTCTAACCCAGCATGCTAGTCAAGCACTGTAGCACTTAGCTACAAACCCACTCCAAATTATGCTAAAAATAGTAGCTCTTGAGTATTAAAATAAAATGAAGGAAAATATGAAAATGAATGTTCAGAAAAGCATCTAAGATGGAGAAACACTCAGCAAAACTTAAACATATTTGTGTGATTAAAATTAACAAACAATAAAATTGGAAATGTTTGATATTAAGTAAGTATTATTTAACTCTCATGGTAATGATAATACATAGAAATTGTTTTAGGGTTAAGATTATTTTCTCCTTAGTGACTATAGTGCACAGATTGCAATGGCAGTGTTTATGGACTTACTGTGTTCATTTTTTGTGTATGTGACAGGAGTCATCCTTCCTGCTCTGTAAGAATCAAAATCTAAAATAATAATTCTAGCAAAATCTGCTCAGGAAAAGTATAGTTTATAGTATAGTGGTACAGCAACCTTTGCTTTGATTTTGAAATACTTGATAGCTGACATAATGGACTTTCATATTTGAAAATGCACCAGTTTGGAGAAAGAGCTATTGTCCCTGAACTTCAGCAATTTGAAGTGTGGTTTTTGATATCCATAGGAACTTATAAGTTTCTTACTTTACCTGACAACTATTACCTTTATTACCAAAGACAATTTGAACAGATAGGAGGTTTTCTTTTGATGTCTTAAATCCTGAATTTGTAGCCTTGTGAAAAAAAAATAGAAGTTTCACTGTCCTACAAAATCACTATTGACTACACATTTGTTCATTCTCTGCATAGTTTTGCCAAAATTACTTATGGTTGAAGTCAAACAATTTGTAGCTCTTCCATACTGGCTTTTTTCACTTAGCAATATATCTTTATCCTTACTCTTTTCTGTTTAGTAGAACATTTGTCTTTAATAACAAATAATATTTCATTGTATAGATGTATCTCATTTATTTACAGAATTGTAGAATGGCATCTTAGCTTCTTCCTAGTTTTACCATTTAGGGATAAAACACTATAAATTTCTAAGAGCAGGGTTTTGGTGAACGTTTTTTAGTTGCTTTGAATAGAGGATCCAGTTACTGGGTCAGATTGCAAAGAATATATTTATTTACATAAGAAACTATTGAACTGCCTTTCAAAGTGACTGCACCACTGGGCATTACCATCAACAATAAATGAAAAGTTTCTTCATATTTTGTAAGCATTTGGTGTTGTCACTATTGTAGATTTTAGTTATTTTAGTAGGTATGTAATGAAATATCACTGTCATTTTATTTTGCATTTCCAGAATGGCATATAATATGTAGAATCTTCTAATATGCTTATTTTCCATATGTATATCTTATTTTGTGAGGTACCTATTAACATTTTGGGCTCATTTTTAAGATCATTTTTTGACAATGGAAACTCTTATAAATGAAACCGTGTAATTGAAGCTGGCTTATAGTTCAGAGGTTCAGTCCATCATTGTCATGTCAGGAAGCATGGTGGCATACAAGCAGACGTGGTGCTGGAGAAGTATTTGAGAGTTCTACATCTGGCTACACATGCAGCAGAAAGTGATAGAGAGAGGCACTGGGCATGGCCTGGGTCCTTGAAACTTCAAAACCTACCCCAGAGACATACTTCCACCAACAAGGCCACACCTACTCCAACAAAGCCACATGTCCTAATCTTTTCAAATAGTGTGCCTCCCTATGATCTTAGGTAGGCCATTTTCCAGTTATATTTTAATTTATTTTAATACATATTTATATTATAATTTATTTACATTCCATCTTACTTGTAATACCCTTGCTCTTATCTTCCTGTTCCCACACTCCCTTACTCTTCTGTCATATTCCCCTCCCTTAGACCTCTTGACAGGTGGGCTCTCCTCCCCTAACCATCTGACCACCGCAATATTATTTCACCATAATCTGTGCTTCCAAATGAACATATTTTATTACATTAGTAATTATGTTTAAACAACATCATCCTCTTGAACATTTTTATGGATATTTTATAAAACTGGGGAGGCATGATTATCCATGCAAAATCCTGCTGTCATCATTTCTCCTGAAGTATCCATGTGTATTGGTCAGAAAGACAGGACAGAAAATTTAAAGTAGTAAATAACAAGTAGGCACTTTTTTTCTTGGTAAGAAAAACTTCCTTTAATGACCTTTGTATAAAAATTTTAAAAAGAACTATACTTGAGACCATTGACATTTCTATGACAACTTAAATTGTCAGTTTAGCAGACTACAAAATCAATTAAAAGTATGAATTTTAAGTTTTGCCTCATTTTTATGTATGGAAGCTTAAGATGAGAATGTCAATTTTATACTTTAAATAATCAAAGATTTGTCCAAATTATATGCAGATGAAGCTTGCTTTAGGAATTGACCCAGAAATAAATTCTGTAAAAATAGCTAAGTATTCACATTTGGATGATGATGGGATGAAAACTTTAGGACATGAATATTTCCATGTATTCATAGATATGAACATAGGTTTTACTGAGCATATGCTAACACTTTAAATTAATCAACTCCACTTGGGAAGTGGAAACAAGAGGATCACAGAGTTCAGGGAGAGCTTGGGATCTGAGACCCTATTAAAACAGCAAAACAACCAAAAAAACCTTTGCCTTTTTAATTTTTGGCATAAAAGATCCAACTACATCCTTTTCTTCAATTTCTTATATACTTAGTCCAGTGCTTGTTTTCACTTTTAAAGTCTCTTTTATGCCCAAAATGCATTAAAAACTTGGACACAATAATGTAGTTGAAACTTTGATTTCTAATATATCATTAACAATATTATTTCAAAACATTGTCCAACATTTGAATTTTAAATTCCTAAAAAATCTTGTATTGAGAAACATATGTAGCCTCCTGTCAGATATTTTTTTCCTATAAATCCATAATCTTTCTAAACTCTTAGAGGGCTTTTTTGCATTTATTATTGACTGACTTATTGATTGATTGATTGATTGACTGTGTGTTTGTATGTGTGTGTGTGTGCGTGTGTGTGTGTGTGTGTATCAAGGGATTTTAATCCAGCAACATGGCTACTCTGGCTGGAATACAGACACACCCTTAGCACACACCTTAAATCCCTCTTGCTTGAATATAGACACACCCTTCATACATACCTTTACTCCAAATAATGAAGGTAAAATTAGTTTGTAGAAGTAAGCACCTATATTTGAAAGTGATGTCTAATTGAGAGGCGAGCAAAGTAACAAATGAGAGAAATATTTGACAAAATAGGGTGTACCCAACTCTCATGAGAACAGCAGGAGAAAGAGGTGACTTAAGAAATAGTGGTAAAGGGAGAAAGAGAGAAGGCATTTTTACTGGGATAGTTTTACAAAGACAGGTTGAAGAGAGAACAAGCTAGACACAGGTGAAGACAGAACAAGCCAGAAAATGAGGAGCCAGAAGATTAGAACAGATTGCTAGAGTTGGTTTGAGACCACACAGAACAGTCAGAAACTAAGAGAAGACAGTTTGAGTAAGTCAGCTGGGAGAAGAGTTTGAGCCAGAACAGCTGAGTTGAACCAACCAGCCCAGAGCTCAGAAAGAACAAGAAAGGGTGAGCTCATTAAGCAGTAACTCTCAGAGGCTGAAAATTTTTTAGGACTAGATTATATATTATGGAAGCAAGAAGCTTCCAGGACTAGGCCTAGGTTAGCAGATAGATGCAGTATGCCTAGGAGACGACAATTACTTCAGGAGAATTTTTAAAAAACCTACTGTGTGTGTGTGTGTGTGTGTGTGTGTGTGTGTGTGTGTGTGTGTGCACGCGTGCACGTGCGCGTCCATGCTTGTGTATGCTAGCAAGCACATTTGCAGTCAAATGACAACTTTTGCAGGTTAGTTTTTTTCCTTCCACCATGTAGGTACTGGAAGGGTTCAGCCTCTAGTTGCCAGGCTTAGCAGCAAGAACTTCCACCTATCGATAAGTTATCTCACTGGTCCAAGTCTGAGAGATTTTTAAAGTGTTTAAAATAGAAGCCTTAACCTTTTAAAACTTGTAATTCTGATGATTCATGTATATGTTATCTTGGAATAACATTACTTGCAGAAAGAAATATGTAAGATTCAAGAAGGAAAACACTTGTATTACAATGACTTATCTATAATAAATTTGTACTATGAAGTTCCTATATATAATATATTATATATATTAATATATGCATTAACTTTATAATAATATCCATTGATAAGCTTAATAACTAGAGAAAATTTGAAGTTATTATAAGCATAAAGGATATTTAAGAGACCTATAACAACAATATTGCAATTATAACAATATTCATAATTTTTGCTGGTAAAGCATTACAGTTACTGCTAATATGACTATTGCTTTTACTTAATCTCTAGCAAGGCAGAAAGATCATTTTCTTAGATTTTAGTGAAAATTTGTTTTCTTGTCTGATACTGTATATTCTTCTGAATTATATTCATATAAATCCAGTACTTCTGAACCAAAGAGTAACCAAAAGTTTAAAGGAAATACTGATAATACATTAGAAGCAAAATGAATGTTATTTAACTAACAGATATGGAATTTTCTTTAATCATACTGTTTTAGCTTCCAAACACTGTAGCCATTTGATTTTTCATATCAGGCTTAGTAAAACATCTCAGCCTATGCTTGAGAGTCATTTGAATCGACAAGACTATAAACTGCTTGTCAGGTTCTTATTGCTTTGTTAACCCTACACATGCTGTCTCCACAAGGACCCCTATAAGAAAAGAGAGAGAAGAACGGAGGAAGCTCCTACAAGTGCATACTGTGGTACCATATGCTTGAACAAATCTGCCATATGTTCAGTGTAAAATCCATGCTCCTAAACTGGCTATGATTGCACATTTGTGTCTTATAACTGTTTACAGTGCTTTTAGTTTCTTTTTTGTTTGTTTGTTTGTTTGTTTGTTTTATTCCTATAATATTCCCTTTGGTGTATGGAGTCACCCATGACATAATTTTAAATTATTTCTATTTTCAAATTAAGGGAAAAAAAAACATAGTCTGGTCTAAATCTTGATCTTGTAGATGTGTATAAGGATATTTTATTTTCTATTATTATTACAATTATTGTGTTTCTATTTGTATGTGTGTGAGAGAGAGTAAAAGAAATATATTTCTTTTTTAATTTTTAATTTAATTTTATTTTTACATTTTTTTATTAATTTATTCATATTACATCTCGATTGTTAGCCCTTCCCCTGTTTCCTCCCATTCTTCCCTCCCTCCCACTTCCCCCTTCTCCCCTCCCCTATGTCCCTGATTGAGGGAGACCTCCTCCCCCTATATATGCTCTTAGAATATCGAGTCTCTTCTTGGTAACTTACTATCCTTCCTCTGAGTGCCACCAGGCTTCCCCATCCAGGGGACGAGGTCAGAAAACGGGCACCAGAGTTCGTGTGAGAGTCAGATCTCACTCTCCACTCAACGGTGGAAAATATGTTCATCGGCTAGGTCTTGGTAGGGGTTCGAAGCTTACTGCCTATATTCTCCTTGGCTGGTGTTTTAGTTTGAGGAGGACCCCAGGACCCAGATCTGCCTGTCATAAAGTTCTTCTTGTAGGTTTCCAGCTATTAAAAACAAGGAATTCCCAAAATTTGTGGACAAATGGATTGATCTAGAATTATCATAATGAGTGAGTTCACCCAGAAGCAAAAAGAGACAAACAGTATATACTCACTTATATCAAAACACTAGTCCAAGGGATACGTACCATGAAAAACTTTACTTACCAAGAAAGCGGGTCAGAGGAGAGGACATCCTATTGAGACTTTAGGCGAGAGGAGCATGGAAGAATGGGGAAATAAATATATTTCTATATTCAATGTTATATATAAACCTTGCTCTATCTGTAAATTGTGTGAGTTTCAAATACACAGTGATTTGGTGATAAATTAACACTGGAAAAAAATTATAGGAAACAGATTTGAGTCTGTGGGCAGAAGACACTCCCTTTCCATAAAAATTGCCCCAGATGGCTATTATCTATTGCTTATATAAAGTTATTTCAGACATATTAAACATAAGGCTTAAAATATTTTTACTATGTATATCAATATAGTGCAAGGTATTTCAGTGTAATAATATGCACTGAGTGGGTCTCATACATTTGAAAAACTAAGGTAATGCCGTCCTGAATTCAAATGAAACTCTTACCAAAATTCACTAAATAAACAAAAACATTTGTTCATGATTTATGTTCTGGTTTTCTTTGTAGCAGGCAATGATTACTGGTATGAAAATGTTAATTCATTTTGCTTGCTATCTATTTGATGTTTTCAATTCACTTTAATGTAAGTATCATTCTCATTTATCTTCATCTGAAGCCTTGTTCATTTTAATTAAATGGTGACTGTTTTCTCCTGAATATAAGTACAAAGAGCAAGTCTCTTAATCTATTACCATCAAAATTGAGCTTTGTATCTTTTTAAGTTTAATCAGCTACAACCTGAAAAATGGACACTGAGCTTCTTATATTTTGACCATTACTTGTCTTTACATGGCATTAAATTAAATAAATCCAAGAATTTTTTCATGTAAATTCTATTATGACACTAAAATGGAAGTTTTGAAAACTCTAAACCAGAGAAAATCCTAAATCATCATTTATTCTTTTTACGGATATGGATAGTTGTATTTATTTGTAGAGAGAGAGGTGATAGCTTTAAAAATAACTGAGCATTTCTTTGCTTGAAAATCAACGATGTTATAATCAAATGTAGAAACAATACTAAGAAGACAAGAACATTCTTTCAGTGGCAGGCTGGCTATTAGGAACTAATGGGCAGGTGTTGGTACACTGAAGATTTCAGGGTCCATGCAAGACACAGAAGATCCAAGCAGGGGAAGCAAGGCACGGATGTAATTATGCACCTGCTTTACACAATGCAAAACCACGTTCCCTTATGTTGCTAAGTTATTGATTTGGAGAATAACATTCTAACAGACTGAAATCAAATAAGGAAAGCCAGAATGTTTAGGTAGTGCTTTCAGAAAAGCAGTTCAGAACATAAATGTAAAGCTTTATTAAAGTTGATTTGAAAAATAAGTATGATAATAATGTATAAATCCTATAGCTGTATTCCTGCATATAAATGTTTACATACTGTTTCCAGAACTTTACAGCTTTTTAGAAAACAACTTTTAACTTTTCAAACTATCAAGAAGTTTTCAAAAACAAATGGAAAGTCTTCTCAAAGTCAAAAGTCACAGTGCTTCTCAAAATCTATTTTATTTAATTTCTTCCAAATTATAGTTCTGTCACTTATTCCTATATTAGTAACAAAACATTTAAAATAATGACAATATCAATATTAAGTGTGTTAAGTTATTTGATGTAATAACTAAAATGAAACATTAAAATATCTATCTTTAAAAATGATTTAAAAGATTAGTTTTTACTAAAGATATGAAAACCTGCAATTTCAATGTTATAGACTCTGTCATAGTAGAATATTTTCCCTTCTCAACTTTTCCTGTCATTTCCTCTATTTGAGTAAGGAAGTAATCATTGTGTAGGGCTAAGAAATTTCGGAGTTCTTATCAGTGGAAAGAGAGGCTTTGAGGTTTTGTACAGAACCAAAGCATGTATATATTTCTATAGTCACATTTTATTTGAACACAGAATGTGACATTCATCTGGATATAGGAAAACAAAGGAATCTAGTACAAAATGTGGTAAGAGTTATTTTGAATGTTCATACATAAATGTGAATTTCTATATTAATGTTAGTGGTACTTAAAAATTTTAAATTATTGAGACTGAAGAAATGTTAAAGTGGTTAAGAATACTTGTTCTCTTCTAAAACACCTGGGATCACTTTTCAGCACACACATAGCACCTCACAGCCAACTATAACTCAAATACTAGGAGATTCATTGTCCTCTTCTGGTCCTCACAAGCACTGCAAACATGTAGTGCAGCCATACAAGCATACAAAACACCCATACACATAAAATAAAGTCATTTTTATAAAGATGTTAAAGGTATAAACTCCCTTTGAAGACCCCAGGGAAAGGTCTTTTCTTGCCTTATCCAATTTTTCTTTCTATTTGTTCACTTCATATCCTGATTCCAGCCCCCTCCCTGGTAGGCTCTGGGTCCCACCCTCCCTCCCTCATCATCCCTCTCCTCTCCTCTAGTCCTCAAAAAGGGGACCCTTCTTCCCCTAACATCTGACCTTAGCCTATCAAGTCTCATCAGAACTGCTGAACCCTCTTTCTCTGTGGCATGGCAAGGCTGCCTGGCCAGGGGAAAGTGATCAATGTGGGGACACCAGAGTCCATGTAAAAAATAGCCCCTACTCCCCATATTATGTGACCCATAATAGGCTATCTCTCTACTACATCTTAGGAGAGGGTCTAGGTCCTTACTATGCATCAGTCTCTGCAGCACGCCCTTCCTCTGCCCATATTTATTGGCTCCATTGGTCTCCTTGTGGAGCTCCTGTCTCTTCCAAGTCCTTCTATCCCTTAACTCTTCCATAAGACTCCCTGCTCTCCACCCTGAAGTTTTGATGTGAGTCTCTACATCTGCTTTGATCCTCTGCTGGGTGGAGTATTTCAGAGGACCTCTATGGTAGGCTCCGGTCCTGTTCCTTCTCTTCAACTGCTTCCAGTGTCTATATTTTGTTTTCCCTTCTGAATGAGTATTAAGTACTCTCCCTACTGTCCTCCTTCTTATTTAGCTTCTTTAGGTCTGTGTATGGTACTGTGGTTATCCTGTATGATGTGGCTAATATCTGTTTATAAGTAAGTATATACCATGTGTGTCTTTATGGGACTGGGTTAACTCACTCAGAATGATCATCTAGTTCAATCCATTTGCCTGCAAATTTTATGATTTCTTTGTTTTTAATAGCTGAGTAGTATTTCATTCTGCAAATATACCACAGTTTCTTTATCCATTCTTCAGTTGATGGACATTTGTTTGTTTGTAGATTCTGGCTATCACAAATAAAGCTGCTATGAACATAGTTGAACAAATGTCTTTGTTGTATGGTGGAGCATCTTCTGGGTATGTTCCAAGGAGTGGTATGACTGGGTCTTGGGGTACCACTATTCCCAATTTTCTGAGAAAGCACCATATTGATTTCCAAAGTGGTTGTACAAGTTTGCACTCCCACCAGCAATGGAGGAGTGTTCCTCTCTCCCCACATCCTCACCAGCATGTACTGCCATTTGAGTTTTTGATCTTTGCCATTCAGATAGGTGTAAGATGGAACCTCAGAGTCATTTTGATTTACATTGCCCTGGTGAAGGAGAGATAAACTTGTTTTTTAGGATCCCAAGTGCAGGATTGGAATGGTCTTGTGAGAGAACAGGTGAGATTAATCCACTAGAAGACTGACCACCTTGTGTGGGAGCTTGAATGTTGCTAGCCGAAAAGATCCCATGACCAGACTCTGGGAGGAGATATATAAATGAGCCCAGAACTGGAAGTGGGGCTTTATGGAGACTTGGGATAGATTTGGCTGTTCATCACTGCACTTTGAAACACTCCTAGAGAGAACTGCTCGAGGGAAGGCTTTGGGGAACTGGCTCCTGCTGAGGTTCTGGGTTCTGGTTACTCTAGGTTCCATCAGAAGAAATCCTGCAGATTGTGCCAGGAGAACCGTTCCTCGGAACTGATATCCTTATGGTTTTGTTATTGTGTTCATTAATCCTCATTTCCTATTGTTTTGGTTAGTCGGGTTATAAGTGACATATGCTCGGTCACTAAGTTGTTAATAAAATATATTGGTTAAGAAAATTGAACATACACCGTGGTGAGTAGTGACCTTGAGTATTTCTTTATGTGTTTCTTGGCCATTCTTTATTCCTTTGTTGAAAATTCTGTTTAATTCTGGACCCCATGTTTAATTGGATTATTTGGTTTGGCTTAATTTCTTTCTTTTTTTAAATTTTATTTTATTAATTTATTCTTATTACATCTCAATGGTGATCCCATCCCTTGTATCCTCCCATTCCTCCCTTACTCCCATTTTCCCCTTACTCCCTTCCCCTATGACTGTGACTGAGGGGGACTTCCTCCCCCTGTATATGCTCATTGGTTATCAAGTCTCTTCTTGGTAGCCTGCTATCCTTCCTCTGAGTGCCACCAGGTCTCTCCATCCAGGGGACGTGGTCAAATATGAGGCACCAGATTTCGTGTGAAAGTCATACCCCACTCTCCACTCAACTGTGGATAATTTCCTGACCATTGGCTAGATCTGGGTAGGGTTTCAAAGTTGACTGCAAGTATTGTCCTTGGCTGGTGCCATAGTTTGAGCGGGACCCCTGGGCCCAAATCATAATGTTCTTCTTGTAGGTTTCTAGGATGCTCTGGATCCTTCTACTTTGCTATTCTCCCATGCTTCTCTCATCTAGAGTCCCAATAGCATGTCCTCCCCTCTGTCCCAGTTTCCTGGTAAATGAGACTTTCATGGGACATGCCCTTTGGCCTAGTGTCCAGATATAAGTGAGTACGTACCATTTGACTCTATGTGCTTCTGGGTTAACTCACTCATTATGATCATTTCTAGTTCAATTCATTTGTCCACAAATTTCGGGAATTCCTGGTTTTTAATAGCTGAGTAGTATTCCATAGTGTAAATGTACCACAGTTTCTTTATACATTCTTCTACTGAGGGACATTTAGGCTATTTTCATGATCTGGCTATTATGAATAAGGCTGCTATGAGCATGGTTGAGCAAATTTTCTTTTTGTGTGCTGGAGCATCTTCTGGGTATATTCCAAGGAGTGGAATAGCTGGGTCTTGGCTTAATTTCTTGAGTCCTTTATATATTTTGGATATTAGCCCTCTGTCAGATGAAGGGTTGGTGAAGATCTTTTCCCTATCTATAGGCTGTTGTTTTGTTTTGTGGACAGTGTCCTTCGCCTTACAGAAGCTTTTCAGTTTCATAATGTCCCATTTATTAATGGTTGATTGTAGGGCCAGAGATGTTGGTGTTTTGTTCAGGAAGTTGTCTCCTGTGCCAGTGAGGTCAAGGCTCTTCCCAACTTTTTCTTCTAACAGATTTAGTATGCCTGGTTTTATGTTGAGGTCTTTAATCCCCTTAGAATTTAGTTTTATATAGAGTGATAAATAAGGGTCTATTTGTATTTTTCTACAAGTACACATCCAGTTAGACCACCAGCACTTTTTTGCAGATATTATCTTTTTTCCATTGTATGGCTTTGTATTCTTTGGCAAAAATCAAGTGTCCATAAGTATATGCACTTATTACTGGGCCTTTGATTTCATTCCATTGATCCCTCTGTCTGTTTCTATGCAAGTACCATGCAGTTTTTATTACTGTTGTTCTATAGTACAACTTGAGATCAGGGATAGAGATTCCACTGCAAGGATTGGCTTAGCTATTGAGGATTGATTGTTTTTTCATATGAAGTTTTCCATATGAAGTTCTTTCAAGGTCTGAAAAGAATGTTTTGGCATTTTGATGGGAATTGTATTGAATCTATAGATTGCTTTTCGTAAGATGGCCATTTTTGGTATGTTATCCAACCAATCCATGAGCATGGAAGATCTTTCCATCTTCTGATATCTTCAACTTCTTTCTTCAGAGGCTTGAAGTTTTTTTCATACAGGTTTTTCACTAACTTGGTTAGAGTTACAAGATACTTTAAGTTTTTTGAGGCTATTTTGAAGAGTGTTGTTTGCCTGATTTCTCCCTCAGCCTGTTTGTCATTTTTTTTTAGTTTATTTTGTACATAGCCCCTTTGCTGAAGGTGTTTACCAGCCATAGAAGTTACTTGGTATAATTCTTAGCGTCATTTATCTGTACTATCATATCATCTGAGAATAGTGATATTTTTACTTCTTCCTTTCCAATTTGTAGCCATCTGATCTCCTTTAGTTGTCTTATTCTTTTAGCTAGAACTTCAAATGCTATATCAAAGCTATGTGGAGAAAGTGGACAGCCTTATTTGGTCCCTGATTTCAGTGGAGTTGATTTAAGTTTCTCTCCCTTTAGCTTGATGTTGGCTATAGGCTTGTCATATGTTGCCTTTACTATGTATAGGTATTGGCCTTGTATCCCCAATCTCTTCAAGACTTTTTAATATGAACAAGTATTGGATTTTGTCAAATGCTTTTTTAGCATGTAAGCGTATGGTCATGTGTGGGTTTTTCTTTCAGCTTGTTTATATGATGAAGTACATTGATGATTTCCATATATTAAACTTCCCTGCATGTCTGGGGTGAAAGCTACTTGGTCATGGTGAATGATACTTTTGATGTGTTCTTGGATTTTGTTTGCAAGTATTTTATTGAGTGTTTTTGCACCAATGTTCATAAGAGAAATTGGTCTGAAATTCTCTTCCTTTGTTGGGGCTTTGTGTGGCTTAGGTATCAAAGTGACTGTGGCCTCATAGAATGATTTTGGTAATTTTCCTCATGTTTCTATTTTATGGAATAGTTTGAAGAGAATTGGTATTAGATTTTCATTGAAAGTCTGGTAGAATTCTGGGCTATATCCATCTAGACCTGGTCTTCTTTTTTGGGGGGAGGGGAGACATTTTTTTGACTGCTTCTATTTTCTTAGGCAATATAGGACTGTTTAATGTGTTTCCCTGGTCTTGATTCATATTTGGTAGTTGGTATCTCTCAAGAGAATTGTCCATTTCATTTAGATTTTCAAGTTTTGTGGCTTATAGGCTTTTGAAGTAAGCCCTAATGATTCCTTGGATTTCCTCAGTGTCTGTTGTTATGACTCCTTTTTCACTTCTAATTTTGTTGATGTGAGTACTCTCCCTCTGCCTTTCAGTTTGTTTAGCTAGGGGTTTGTCCATCTTGTTGATTTTCTAAAAACAAAACAAAACAAAAAATCCCAGCTCTTTGTTTCAGTGATTCTTAGTATTATTATTCTCTTTGTTTCTAAGTTATTAATTTCATCCCTGAGTCTGATTAATTCCTCTTGGGTCTCGCTGCTTCTCTTTTTCCTAGATCTTTCAGGGTGTTAAGTTGCTAGTATGGGATCTCTCCAATTTCTTTATGAAAGTGCTTTTGCTATGAACTTTCTTCTTTGTACTACTTTTGTTGTGTCCCATAAGTTTTGGTATGTTGTACCTTCACTTTCATTGAACTTTAGAACATCTTTAATTTCTGTATTTCATTCCTGACCCAGAGGCAATGGAGTAGAGAGTTGTTCAGTTTCCACAAGTTTGTATGCTTTCTGTTGTTTCTGTAGTTGTTGAATTGCAGCTTTAATTCATTGTTGTCTGATAAAGTACAAGAAGTTATTTCAGTCTTCTTATATTTGCTAAGGTTTGCTTTGTGACCAAGTATGTGATCAATTTTGGAGAAAATTCTGTGAGGTGCTGAGAAGAAGGTATGCTCTTTTATGTTTGGGTAGAATGTTCTGTAGATATCTGCTAGGTCCATTTGATTCATGACCTCTATTAGTTTCATTATTTATCCTTTAGTTTCTGTCTTGATGATTTGTCTATTGGGGAGAATGGAGTGTTGAAATCTCCCACTATTAATGTGTGGGTTTTGATGTGTGGTTTAAGTTTTAGTATTGTTTCTTTTATGAATGTGGGTACTCCTGCCTTCAGGGCATAGACGTTCAGAATTAAGATGTCATCTTGGTGTATTTTTCCTTTGATGAGTATGAAATGTCCTCTCTATCTCTTTTGATTAGTTTTGGTTCAAAGTTTATTGTATTAGATACTAGAATGTCTACTTCAGGTTCCTTCTTGGGTCCATTTGCTTGGAATACCTTTTCGCAGCCCTTTAGTGTAAGGTAGTGTCTATCATTATTGCTGTTAACCTGTGTCTTTTTATTTGGGAATTGAGGCCATTGATATTAAGAAATATTAATGACCAGTGGCTGTTAGTTCCTGGTTTGTTTGGTTTTTTTATATTTATGGTGTGTGTGTGTGTGCATGTGTGTGTGTGCATGTGTGTGTGTGTGTGCGTGTGTGTGTGTGTGTGTTTCTTTCTTTTAGTTTTGCAGTTGTGGGGTTATTTATTTCCTGTGCTTTCCTGGGTGTAGTTAGCCAGTTAACCTCCTTGGGTTGTTTTCCTTACAGAATCTTCTATAGGGCTGGGTTTGTGGCTAGGTATTGTTTAAGTTTCATTTTGTTATAGAATATCTTGTTTTCTCCATATATGGTGATTGAAAGTTTTTGAGTATAGTATTAAGGGTTAACATCTGTGGTTTCTTACTGTCTGCATGACATCTATCCAGGACTTTCTGGCTTTCATAGTCTCTATTGAGAAGTCAGGTGTAATTCTGATATGTTTGCCTTTATATGTGACTTGGCCTTTTTTCTCTTGTAGCTTTTAATATTCTTTCTTTGTTCTTTACATTTAATGTTTTGATTATTATGTAGCAGGAAGATTTTCTTTTCTGGTTCAATCTATTTTGAGTTCTGTAGGCCTCTTGTATGTTTATGGGCATATATTAGGTTGGGTGAGTTCTCTTCTATAATTTTGCTGGAAATGTTTTCTGTGCAGTGGACCTTGGAGTCTTCTATTCCTGTTATTGTTAGGTTTTGTCCTTTGGGGAGTCTTTTCCTTCTTCTAGTCCTTTTATTCTTAGGTTTGTTCTTTTTTATAGTGTCCTAGATTTCTTGGATGTTTTCTGTCAGAAACTTTTTAGTTTTAAATTATTCTTTGACTGATGTATCAATTACTTAATCGTATCTTCTACACTTGAGGTTCATCCATCTTTTGTTTTCTGTTGGTGTGGTTTGTGTCTGTAATTCCCGTTTTTTGCTAGGTTTTCCAACTCCAGTTTTGCCTCAGATTGTGTTTTCTTTGGTGGTTCTAATTTCAGTTTTTGGTCTTGAAAAATTTTACTCTTTTCTTTCATTTCTTTCTCCAGTTTGATTATATTTTCCTGTAATTCTGTATAGAATTTATTCAATTCCTTTATCTGTTTGAATGTATTTTTCTATATTTCTTCGACAGATTTATTTTCCTCCTTCAAGGCTTCCATCATTTTTATCACCTCAAATTTAAAACAATCTTCTTGCACTTCAGGGGTGTTGGTATCTCTGGCAGTGACATATGACTTTGAGTTTTGTTTCCTGTGTTCTTTTGCTGGCCTCCAGCTATCCAGTTGTCTGTGATGTTAGATGGCCTGGAGGTTTCTCCAATGTGGTCACTATGTGTCTCACTAGAGCAGACAGGTTGAGAGCAGGTTAAAGAGCCAAGCCATACTCCCTCCAGATTCCGGCATTGACTCTGTCCACAAGTGACTTCAATAGGTCTTGCCCAAGCAAGATTCCAAGCAAAGTGTGTATGTCAGCATAAGCCTAAGCAAAGATGGAGAGACTTGTAGTTCCAGAGTTTTCCATCACCTCAGGAAGCACAGAACTTCCAGCTTTTAACTCTGAACCTCAGAGCTTCTAGCTCTTCCACTTGCCCATCCTGGTGTGATAGTGGTCTTTATGAATGAGAAGGAGAGGTCTGCAAGCTGCTGAGGTCTAGAAGAAAAACTTTTGTCTCCCTCAGCTCACAGAAACATAACAACATTGTCTTCAAAAGAAGGAAAGATATCCTCTGCTTACTTTTCCCCCCAAGAATTTTGTTTTCCCAGATTTGTTACTATGCTATCCATACTAACATGTCTAAGTCAGTTCATTCATTGAAGATCAACTGCTATAATGCTGAGGAGCTACTTAGTGGTAGGGTACAGGCTTGGGTTATGAGGCCTAGAGTTTTGACCCAAGTACCAAAGAGAAAAAAGAACATAAATTATCAGGTGACCCCAGACTTAGACTAGGTACTTCCCTTGGTCAGTGCTGATCCTTCTTCTTTTATTGTTTGTCTGATAGAATCTCTAGCACAAACTGGCCAGTCTCCTGTTTTGCTTCCTTTGTGGTAGGGTTACAAGAATGAGCCTTACAGTGCTGTATTGTTGTTTGAGTACTGGTCATCAAACTTTTCTGCATCATGCTTACTAGGAAAGTGTTCTACCATTAAACCACATCTTCAATGTTGAATGGTAAGGTTGCATCTTAAATAAAAACCCCATGTGGGACCCTTCCATCCACTAAAAAATATTAAAAAACAATTTTAAAAAACAGTATTACGGTATTTCAAAGTGTTTACATTAGAGTGAAATGGAATAATTGGTGTGTTCCATGCTTTATAGGACCAATGAAAATAGTAAAACTAATCTTTGAATTTTCTATCCAACATTTTTATGCGTTAATATAAATATTCTCTTTACAAAAGTTGAAAACAAAATTTGAATATGTACTTAGGAAAAAATAAGGAAATATAAGATCAATGTAATTATAGTGCAAAAATCAGATTTTTCTTTCTTTTTTCTTTCTTTTTATTTTTGACACAGAGATTCCTTGGAAACTCTGGAACTTGCTTTGTAGACTAGGCTGGCCTTGAACTAATAAAGATCTCCCTACCTCTGCCTCCTAAATGTTGAGTTTAAAGGTGTGCAAAACCATGCCTGACTAAAGTTCAGTTTTCAAATACATTTGTTTTATATGGATTTGTATGTATGATACAGACAAGATCTATACAACTATGTTATAATAGCCCCCATTCTCTATTTTCTTTTAATTTTGAGATAGATTCTCACTAATTTGAATTTTCTCAATAGTCCTAATTCAGCCTCTTGATCACCTGTAATTACAAATTTATGCCATCAAGCTTATTAATATATACATATATAAGTATATATAATTAAATACAAATATATATGTATTTATTTAAACTTCTATTTGCTATACTGGCATGCTACATAGGTAAATAATGTTTATAAATCTGATATTTCTAAAAACACTTCATATCAGGAATATATACATACCTTATAATGTCTTGTCATTTATTGTATCAGAAACAGAAGAAATAAGAATTTACAATTTGAGCCTTGAGCTCACTGGGACAAGAGACAAGTTCCTACACAGAACACCAACAACTCAAGCTATAAGATCAACAATTAATAAATGGGACCTCATAAAAGTGAAGAGTTTCTCTAAGGCAAAGGACACTGTCCACAGAACAAAATAACAGCCTACATACAGGGAAAAGATCTTCACCAACCCTACATTTGACAGAGGGCTAATATACAATATATAGAAAGAGCTCAAGAAATGAAACACCAACAAACCAAATAATCCAATAAAAATGGGGAAAAGAAATAAACAGAGAATTCTCAACAAAGGAATATCAAGTGGCTGAGTAACATTTAAAGAAATATTCAGCATCCCTTGGCATCAGAGAAATGAAAATCAAAATAATTGTGAGATCCCACCTTACACCTATCTGAATGGCAAAGATAAAAAACTCAAGTGATAGCACATGCTGATGAGAATGTGGAGAAAGGTGAATACTACTCCATTGCTGTGGGAATGTAAATTTGTGCAACTACTTTGGAAATTAATTGGGTGCTTTTTCAGAAAATTGAGTGTAGTGCTACCTCAAGACCCAGCTATACCACTCCTGGGCATATATACCCAAAAGATGCTCCAACATACAACAAAGGCATTTGCTCAACTATGGTCATAGAAGCTGTATTCATAATAGCCAGAATCTGGACACAACCTAGATGTCCCTCAACTGAAATGTGGATAAAGAAACTGGTACATTTACACAATGAAATACTACTCAGCTATTAAATCAAGGAAATCTTGAAATTTTCAAGCCAGGAAAGACACACATGGTATATACTCACTTATAAACAGATATTTGCTACATCATACAGGATAAACACAGTACCATACACAGACCTAAAGAAGCTAAACAACAAGGAGGATACTAGGGAGAATGCTTAATTCTCATTCTGAAAGGCAAACAGAATAGACACCAGAAGTGGTTGAAGAGCGGGAACACGACAGGAGCCTACTGTAGAGGTCCTCTGAAAGACTCCACCCAGCAGAGGATATAATAAGATGCAGAAACTCACAGCCAAACTTCCTGGTGGAAATCAAGGCATCTTATGGAAGAGTTGAGGGATAGAAGGACGTGGAGGGGACAGAAGTGCCACAGGGAGACCAATGGTGTCAACAACTCTGGTGCAGGGATATGCTGCAGAGACTGATGCACCAATGAAGGACCATACATGGTGAAGACCTAGATCCCCTGCCCAGAATGTAGTAGATAGGCAGCACAGTCTCCTTGTGGGCCCCATAATAGGAGGAGTAGGGTCAACTTTTGACATACCCACACATTGTTCACTTCCCCCTGGCAGGGCGGCCTTGCCAGGCCACAGAGGAAGAGGAAACAGGAAGTCCAGATGAGAATTGATGGACTGAAGTCAGATGTTAGAGGAGTAGGGCCCCCATTTCTGAGGACTAGGGGAGGAAGGAGGGGGTTTGAGCGAGGGAGAGTGGGACTTGTGGGTGATGAGGGACAGGGTTGCAATTGGGATGTAAAGTGAACAAATTATAAGTAACACAAACAAATAGAATTTACAGTTCTGTAAGTATCTATTTATTTATATTATTTCTTCTCTATGATTTCATTTTCTATGCAGTATGTATATACATAGGTATGTATGCATTATGCACGTGTGTGTGTGTGTGTGTGTGTGTGTGTGTGTGTGTGTGTGTGTGTGTGTGTGTTTAATATAGGATATTACCACATACATTAAGCTGGCCTGGAACTCAAAAATATCTATTTGCTTCTGCCTCCCAATTTCTGAGACTAAAGTTATATGTCACTATGCCTGGAAGTGCTGTTTTTGAAATGGACCTTAGCAAAACGTATAGCCTGGATTGGCTTCAAAATCATCTGTGTTCTATGGCCTCCCTAAAGCTTGTATTATGAACATTCATCACTACTCCTGAGCATGATTTCCTGAGCAATGAAAGTGACTGTAAATTATATCATCTTTACAAGAAAAACAGCTGTTTTCTATCTACCATTATTAAAATCTTTAACAGTAGAAACCTTGAGGAATAAAAAATCAGGAAGAAAAGTTTTAATAGAATCTTTAGTCTTCTTGAATTATATATTATCTGTTTCATAAATATTTTAAAATTTTACTAGGTTATAGTACTTGTTTTCATTTGTCTGTGTTTAAATGGTTCATCTTTCAATATCTCTATGACTAAAAGTTTGCACATCTGCCTGCTTATTTCTGTAAAATAAATTCTCAGAAGTAAAATTGTTATGTCAAAGTGTGGAATCATATTTAGGAAACTGGAGCATCTTCCCAAGTTGAATTTCAAGTATGATCTTGTTTATACTGACCTCCAACAGCATAATTGTCATTCACCTATATCTTAGTCCATACTGGGCATTTTATGTTTTATAATTTTACTCTTTGTAAACTTTTGCCAAGTATGTAAGAAAAATGGAATGGAAAGTAGGTTTTTCTAGTTTCGGGGAAAAGGTCTTTGCCATTTCTTCTATGCACATCTTTCCTTATGGAATGACATTTTATTAGCCTAGTGCCTCAAGCTCTCTGTGTCTCTCAGTTGCACTGCTTCAGAGGAGATGAAGTACTTTTTCTGATTCATTTACATAATTGAAAAAATATCCAATGGGCCATAGGGCCCACATCTGTTGTATCTTTGTCCTGGGGTACATTCTAACTCCAGGACTAAAGGCCACGGCTGTCCTACCTCACTAAATAGACAAGCGAACAGAGTTAAGTTAGGAGGACATAGTAATCAGCAAGACTCAACGCAATCAAATTTATTTTTTATATAGAAGATTGTTTGCAATGTGCATCACCCATTATTTTGACTTTGCTGTCATTTTTAAATGTCAGGAATAGAGAGAAGCAAATAATAATTTTAGGAACTCCCCCAAAAACTTGAACTTGGAATTTTTATCATTTTATAAATTAAACTTAGTTTTGTTGATGTACATTTATATATCTACAAATCATTTATATTTTCCTGTTTTTATTGAGGCAGTTTTTAAAAAGTAATTTCACTTAAGTATTATCTTAAATTAGGTATTCTACCTTATTGTGTCATGGTAATTTGATTCTCTGTAGATTAATTAATATATGCACATATGTTTATATAGAGACGTAGAAATTCTATTCTTCAGAGTTTCTATTTTTGTTTACAATAATTTGTTTTTTATCTTATTTATTTCATTTTTTACATATACATTTATATTATTCCACACATATACAATAAACTACCTATAGCGAGAAGAACCATGACACAATCAGGAATTATATAAATGTTACATTCTTAGTGTTTTGGATATTCATATTTGACAGCCTTGAAGAAAATATCTTTCCTATCTTGATGAATCTAAAATTCTGAATGTAAATCAATCTCCATCACATCTCGTCATTATCAACTTGAAACATATATCTAGCCCTAAAAACATCTTAACCCCTAAACAACTAAGCTTCATTTTAAAACTAAGCTGCCTGGTCTTCAACTTCATCAGAGACTTGAGAAGGAATAAAATTAATTACCTGAGTTAACAGGAAGTGCAGGTTAGCAGCTTCCAAGCTTTAAAAAATGACAGAGACAGTTTTCTGCCTGAACAGCCACCCAAAACTCTCTATAATGTTGGAGCATCATCTTCAGCCTTCTGGCCCAATATATCTGACAGACATATTTGTGAGGCAGGAACTATTGAGGACTTGCTTACCCTGTCTTGGCAGAATTTGGCCATCCACTCTGCCTGCTCGATAATTTGTTTTGAAGATACTAATAGAAGATAAGTTTTTCAGTTTAATGAAAAAAACCAGGTATGATTAAATGGTTGGCAAACACTTTTTGGGTAATTTTGCGATCGCTTATAATATAGCTTCTTGAGTTGTTCTACTTTGATAAGATTTCTTTGAAAAAATGTTGTCTTTTTAAACTTAAACTCCTAATTGTACAGTTTATATTTTCAGGTAGAGCTAATTAACACATTTTTGTATATAGCATGAAATATTCCATTATACCATTTATTGTTCATTTGTCTCACTCAGGTTCAAGCCTTGTATTTTCAGTCTTCAACTGATAGCACGACCATCATAATAAATATTTGTTTAGCAAGTGAATTTGCTTATTCTAGACTACAACAATAATATTCAAAGTTTAGTCCTTTAACCAGCAGTATCATCATCTCCTCAAAACTTGTCAATTAGACAAAGGGATTTTGACCCAAAAATATATGAGATATTGGGTGGTACACTATATTTCTTGATCAGAATCGCTACAAATAACTTGCTAAATTTTATTAGAAAACACTGACTTCTTCCCCTGCTGTTTAGAATAAAATCTAACATTCTAATGCAAAATGCAATGTATGGTATAAATAAACAGGTAAGGGCAAAGTCTTTTATTCAATCCTTAGTGGTGAGTCTTAAACACATTTAAATATGAGCAACACTATATGGACTCAGTAGGTATAGAGAAGTTAGAGAGGGAGAGAGGGTTGAAAATGATGAAAATACAGTTTTTGTGTATGATATTCTTATAATTTTTTGAAAATTAAAAAATGCCTTTATGCCAAAATACTAACATGTGTTTTATATTATTATGGAGAAAACAATTGCACAATGGGTTACTAATATAATGGAACGATAAGGGTCTGGTTAATTATTTTTAAATCAAAATGTATAATGTAGCACTAGAGGCTTTCATGGCAGAATTAATTAATTGGTAAGAATAGGTACAATTTGTAATAAACAATAGTTATTTTATAATTATTAAAATTATTATGAATTATTTGGTTGGAAAACATAAAACATTAGATAAATATTCAAAATATTTCAAAATAGAATGGAATATCCTAGGTTATATTAGAAAGGAAAGTAAATAGGAACAATCCAAAAAGGATGTCAGGCTGGCAAATACTTCACTGGATTTTAGCTAGTATTTGGGTTAATATATGGTAGAATAAGCATGCATATAACATTTAGTGAAAATACACGTATTTTAAAAGCCTAATGTGGTGCCAAAAACCTGTAATCTGAAAACTGGAGTAGATGAGGCAGAAGATTGCTATGATCAAAGTCAGCCTAGGCTATAGAGTGACTTCAAGGCCAGCATGAACTATATAACAAAGCCCTGAATAAAAAACAAAAATAAAAAACAAAACCACACAAAATAAAAAATAAAGCATAAAGAGCTTTACATCAAAGTTTATTACTGGTGCTATGGCTCTCATTTTCTCATATTTAAAGGTTAAGTTAAATATGTTATACTTCTATAGAATTTAACACTATGCTCTTCAATATCTGGTTTTTATATATTCATATTTATTTTTATCTATTTGTCTCATTTCATTTTTATTTTAATGCACTTCTGGACTCTGTGTTGTCAACATATTATTGGTTTTTTTTTTTGCTTATTTTTAAATGATTTTTATATTTTTAATTGGTTCATTTTACATCCCGATGGTAGCTTCCTCCCTTGTAACTTCCTGGTGCCCTTATCTCCCTCATGCTTCCTCCCTCCCTTAGTCCTCAGAAAGGGGAGCCCTCATCCCCTAACATCTGACCTCAGCCTATCAAGACCCATTTGTACTACCAGTATCCTCTCCCTCTGTGCCTTGGAAAGGTCTCCCTGCCAGGAAAAAATGATCAACGTGTGCGGGTCAGAGTCCATTTCGGAAGTAGTCCTTACTCCCCATGTTTTAATTTTTAAAAAATGTGTGAGTGGTTTGCCTTTATTTGTAATTTGAGCATGCAGTTCCCGTGAAAGCCAGAAGAGGGCATTAGATCCCCTGGTGCTGAAGTTCTGACAATTCTGAAGGCTGTGTGGGTGCTGAACAGAACTTAAGTCCTCTATAAGAGCAACATTGCTTCTTAAGTACTGGGCTATCTCTCCAGCTCCTTATTTTATTTTGTAAAGAATTCCTTTGTACTTACCAATGAAAAATGTGTTTGATAATGCATTTGCACTTTAATGTCTCCTGTGCAAATTTAAGCCTTGATAAATTCTGGGGAGGAACTGGGAGGAGTCAGGATAGAGGAATAATGATTAAAATATTTTCTTTAAAAACAAGGGATGGGATAACCATTGAGATGTAATATGAATAAATTAATAAAATAAAAAAATAAAAAATTGAAAATTAAAAAATGTAAATAATACAGAAGAAAAATAAAACCATGCCTTTTCATTTTTAAAATGTCCTCTTCTATTTTACCACTCTTTACATCACTGTGATACATAAAGATGCTATTATCCAAATACATAGTGAACTCGAGCGTATCTTCACCATACCACTCTATCGTCTGCTTTCTTGTCCTCCCACCTTCTCTCCTTTTATTCTCCTAGACAATTTTCCATTGATTTTCAAGTCAGTGCATATATGATTTCATGTTCCATATAAAATGTGAGATCCATAAGTGAGATAAAATGTGATATTTGTACATTTCAGATTGATTTAATTCACTTAATCTGATTATCTCCAATTACATCCACTTTGCTGAAAATTACATAATGTCATTCTTCTTTATGCCTAAAAGTTCATATGTATGTATAGACAGATAGATATCAAACATACTAGATTTTCATCTATTCTTACATTTATAAGCACTTAGATTCATTCACTCCATGTTTCTGTATCCCGAATAATGTTACAATAACCCTAGATGTCCTAGTACCTCTGTGGTGCACTGACATGAAATCTTTCAAACCACTGAGTCAACATATGGTCAAATGAAATCACAAGACATTTCTCAAAAGACAAAATATGTACAAATGGTCGATTACTATGTGAAAAAAGTCCAAAATCAATGATTATGAAAGAGATACAAATTAGATCATTATTGCAATTATAAATCAGCCTAGTCATAATGGCAGTCATTAAGGATACAATTAAATGCTGCTGAGGATTTGAACTAAAGGAGACTATGCATAGCTGGTACGATGCACACTAGTACTGCTACTATTGAAATCAGTAAGGAGGATCCTCAGAAAACTAACAATAACATGACCCAGCAATATTAATCTTGACATTTACCCAGTTAACATTTTTCTTTTTTCTTAAGTCAAAATTATTACTGGATGTTACATTTGATTGTTTCTCTTTGGTTCAAATAACCCACAGTTTGAAAAATAAGTTAATAATATACTGTTCAAAGTCTTTGTCATTCTGACTCTTATTGCTATCAAGAACAGCATTAATCTGCCAGTTTTCAGACACCAATTTCAATTACCTTTTATCATCTCTAGTTAAATAATCCAAAAAATCTTTTGTTTCCTTACATAGAATGTTCTTTCTCTTCTCTTCCATGCTCATTGTTAGGAGGGTAGGTCAAAAGATTTCCTATCTAACACAAAAGTAATTTTAAAACATTGATTTCTACAAGATTTCATGTTTGAATATCTACTTTCACTGATGAACTGAATTGGATCCATGGAGCACAAAGAATGGTGGAAGGATAAACCTAACTCCATAAAGTTATCCTTTGACATTTACAAGCTAATATATGCAGAAAATATCTCTCTACATCTCACTAGTTTCTCACATACAAAATAACAATATTTTAAAAGAACAAAGCATAGTGATATATATGACAATATTAAAAGAAAAATATTATTTGTATGCCAACAAAAATTTTAAAATTAATTTAACATATACTAAAATATTTTATGAAACAAAGGCAAAAATTATTGAATAATTTCTGTTTCTAATATAGTTCTAGAACTTCAGTTTGGATAGTATAAATCTAAGTAGCTGGGCCTAAAATTCAAGAACCATTAGAAAATCCTTATTTATTTATTTATTTATCTTTAATTTTTTAGTTGAAACAGGATCTTGCTATATAGCCAGACTGGGCTTGAACTCAAGACTCAACTCCTCTCCTAAGTCCTGCAATTTCCAATAGACCTGTTCAAGTGAATCTATTTTTATTTGTTTGTGCATCAAAGCATATTTCATGCATATCTTCTGTGCATTTTAATTACTGTATTCACAGCAGCACCTTTGGTTTGTATGTGCAAAAGTTTGAATACCATACCTTCAATGTTTTAGTTGTAAGAAACCAAATCTAAATGAGCATCAGGTACTGATATGAAAAGAAATTGGCTTGTTTCACTTCTTTACTTCTTATGCTACTTCATATCTTTAATTAAAAGCCAAGGGTAACTTCAGATGGAATAGAATGTGTCTAATCATTATTAGTCTTACGGAAGCGTGGTTTCTTTGACCTTGAAAATGAGCTGTGCGTATAGTTTTCATAGAAAATAGCTAAGAATTCATTAAAGTTAAATTCTATATGCCAACTGGAAAAAGACAAAACTTCACTGGTTCTTCAGAGAGATGGGAAGTGGACTAAAAGAGAAAGTGTCTGTAGAGCTAAGCAAATGCTGGACTCTAGACTTTTTCTCTCTGCATTGGCTTTGCACTTAAGTACTCCATCTGGAATACTGCTGCCAGGATGCCATTCTGATGAATGGGAAGATGAGAGTTAGGTGGCTCAGGATAATTAATTAGGAAAGCAAAATTATTGTCATAGTTTTGGTTCAGTGTATGGTAGCAATGTGATTGATGTTCTCTACCATTTGAGTCAGTACTCCATTTCATGTGGCAACTGCCATGTAGATTTTTTTCCTTGTCTTAGCCTTTCTGAAAAAGTAAAATCCTTCCATTTTTAGAAATGGTTTGCATTTAATTTATTGTTTGATGTTTTGGTTTCAGTTTTGGTTTTTGGTTTTTCAAGACAGAGTTTCTCTGTGTAGCCTTGGCTGTCCTGGACTCACTTTGTAGACCAGGCTGTCCTTGAACTCACAGTGATTTGCCTGCCTCTGCCTCCCAAGTGATGGGATTACAGGTGTGCACTGCTGGCTATTTCTTTCTTTCTTTCTTTTTTTCAAATGAAAGGAAATCTTTAAAGTTATTTAATGGAGGCTGTGGAAAGATGGCTTAGTGAGTAAGAGAAATTGTTGGTCTTACAGAGGACCCAGGTTCACTTCCCAGTACCCACATGGTGGCTAACAACAATCTGTAAGCTCCAGGTTCAGGGTATCCCACCCGCTCTCTAGCTTCCATGGGCTCCAGGCATGCACACTGTGCACAAACATACATGCCTAAAAACACAAATGCATATAAAGTAAAATGAAATATACCTCTAACCTTAAAATTTTATCACTTAATTGGGGTAAAGAGATTGTTTAGTGCTTAAAAGCACTTGCTTTCTCTTGCAGAGAATCTGGGTTCCATTTCCAGTACCTATAAGGCTGCTCACACCTTCTGTTACTCCAATTCCAGGGAATCTGATGCTCTCTTCTGGTCACTTCAGGCACTGAACACAGGTAGTATCCACTAATTTGTGCAGCAAACCATTTATACACATAAATAAAAATAAGTAAATCTTAAAAATTATTTATTCACCTCCCTCCTGGACTAGATATTATTGCCTATGTGCAGAAGTATTGGAAGGATTCTAGTGCAGAGAGAGGTGAACTCAGGAAGCCCAAACAAAGAAATAGAAAAACTGAGATGGGAAAATGAGAAGGTCAGTAATGTGGTATAACATGACTACAGTTGGGAGTCTTTAAAGTTACATTCCACTGGAGAATCTGTAAGGAATTGTACAGAGTAGGGCTCTGAAAGTCCCCAGTGAAGAGTAGCTGGACTGGCACATTCATTTATCATTTCCATTCATCACTGACTGGGATATTCTTGGTTAATCATTGGAATTTCTTAACTGTTCTGATTGTAGAGCTAACAATAAGCTCCTGTACTATCAGAAGCCCACAGAAAAACAGGGAATTAAACTCGATAGGTGAAACTGTATACTGTGTGCAGACTCTCATGTTGTGGAAGGGGAAACTAGAAGAAATGCCTCAATGGATCAGAAGTATGTTCCAAATTATTTATGTATATATTAAGTACGTATCTTCTTAGAACTTTTCATGTGCTAAGCATTGGTAAAATAATGAGATATGAATTGATAAAGTCAGAAATCTTCCCTCCACTGTGCATGTCTTCTTGTTCAGTTTCCAAATAAAATATTTTTAGGATTGTGCCCTTCTCTCTATCCTAGTTTAAGCTGTCAAGACAATTATTATACGAATAATTGTGGTTACTGAAACAATCTTTCTGGCCTTTGTTTCACTTTCACACTGCTTAAAACCATTTAATAGTTCTTTGTGGATTTCAGAATAAGAATCATAATCTTGCTCATCTTCCCAGAATCAATGTAGATTTCCTTCCCAGAAACCCATTTCTCCCTTCTCCTCACAGGCATATGTGGTTCATCCATGCATCCCAACATACTTTGTTTCTCAATTTCACCAAGTGACATACAGTCTCTTGCAGTGCACACTCCCATCTTCTTTTTAAAACGAGTTTCCTGGGTCCCATTTAGCTGTTGTCTCTTTGAGGCCTGCACTTGTTTGAAAAAAGAAACAGATGAAGAGTGAATCTTGGGGAGAGAGGAAGTGGAGAAAAGCTGGGAGTTGTGGAGGGAGGGAGAAACTGTGGTTGGGATGTATTGTATGACAGAAAAATTTATTTTCAATAAAAATAATAATTTCCATTTATGGGCAACAATTTCTGTGAATGTACTTTATTTTCTGTGTAACTCTTGCCATCTGGTCTTATTATATTTTCCAATATCAATTGACCCCCTTTTTAATCTTTCTATAGTACCTGCTTTTTTTTTCAATTAGCTTTACATATTCTTAAGATAATGTGTATGACACTGTATTGTGGATATTATATTGGCTATCTCTCAAATGACCCTGTGAACTCATTGAAGGCAAAAATTAGTGTATTTCACACCATTTGCCATGCCTGTGCATCTGAAATTGTCATTTTCAATAATGCTGAATGAATGGGAGTTAACAAAAGAAGACAATGTCCATTGACTTTAATGATCCCACAGGCTCAGTAGTGGTGTCTGTCCCTAAGGAACTTCAGTCTGATGGCCTTATACTTTCAGAAAATTTAATTACATGCCAGATCAGTCTATGCAATAACTGTAAGTATCTCCTGTTGAGTTTATGTGACCTTAGAAAGCATGATTGAGTCTGAAATATTCATGATAAAACAAATTTCCTTGGTCGCAGCTGTAGGCTTCATTCTGGGCAATTACGGTCCTAATTTCTTCCAATAATTCCTGCTGAGTCCCTCTACAACCTTCCATAACTTCAGGCTCCAAGTCTTTTGAATGTGATGAAAGTCTCACATTTAGCTCATAGGAGTCCTAGTGGTTTAGTATTCCATGGTCTTCTCAAATTCGTTTTGTAGAACTTATAATGCAGGCTTAAAAAGGCAATGAGACAGCTGGAAAAGGTTGCTTTCACTCTGCCTTTATTTAGCAGTTGCTTCGTAAAGCAGGAAAATAGTATCATTTTCATGATTCATCATCTTGTTTCTTCTATAATAGTATCAAAAGAAATTGGAGATGTCAGTGGATTTATAGCAATAAAAGTTTGTTATGGAGAGTGCTGTGAGCTCTTTTATTTGATTTGTGACTAAAAAATGTTTTATATAAGACTAGTCCAATATATCAAGTATGTTAAGGCTCACTCAAGAATTAGTGAAAGAGCTTACCATAATGACAATGTTTTCCCTTGATCAAGCTTTAGAGAAGCTTCTATGAGCCCTCTTTTCAACTAGGCCTTGCTGTTTTTGGTTCCTATCTTTCCTTTTTCTAGTCCCACTGTAACAAGAATGTGCTCTCCTGTTACTAGCACTAGAATCCTCTTACCCTTGATGCCTCTTCTGAGGCACATTCTGTCCACCGGACCCCCATCCCCACTCTGTTCCTTAGCTATAAATTTCTGGTTTCCCGGTGTTTAGACAGAGTCCAGTCTCTCTCCCACCTTGCCACAGTTTCAAACGTATTTAAACAGTCACAAATAAAATTCCCTACAACTTTAACATGTTTCATTTTTCAGTATTAAATTATTGGCTATTGTACCTAGAAATTTTGAAGTATGTGCTTTTTCTAAATTTAAATATAAATCATTAAATATATTTTTTCACCAAAATGTCCATCCAAACAGTGGACTAAAGGCATATGCAGTGTCACAGTGATATTGCTAATAATGAACTCTTTCATGTTATCTCTTCTCCAGGTCTTTCTTGATTCTATTCCTTCTTCCTTGACCGTTCATTCACTTATCGTCACAATACTGACTCTACCTTTGCAACTCAGCCTTTATGTATTATTTGCCTCAACTGATAATACTCTCTGTCCTCCATAATCTATAATTATATATGTATTGAATTTAACATAATTAACAGATACACATTTGTATCTTAGTAGTTTTCACATTTGCAGTTAGTAGTTTCTTGCCTTTTTACATTTTCAGTAGGGCAGCCCCATGTCACATATCCTAACTTATAGCCAAATTGAAGTGAAAAATAGTATAAGTTATGTTAGTGCATGTTTTTGGAACAAGTTGATTATGGGATTATTATGTAGATAAAACTTGGTGACTAAAACAAGAATAATAATAACATTAGCTGTAAATTATGCACTATATGTGATTAAAACAAACAAAAAGTCACCTGCCATTACTCTCCATAAACACAATAGTATGTAGACTTTCATAGAGTTTTAAAAGCTTGCAGATGAACATACTATATGACTAGTATTTGAGAACCTTAATTTTAATATCACATCTTTTTAACGCAATACATACATATGGTGCTTGTCCAGCTCAGTGGCCACTTTTCCTCCTCCATCTCGTGTGCAATCTCTTACTCCATCAGTTTATGAAAGCATCTCTCTGGAAAAAAATAGGGTGAATATTTTCTAATCAACTGGAAATATCTGCTTTTCTGACCTTTATCCTAGTGGAACATTCACCTGTTCCAGACAAAATGTCTCTGAAAGAGGAGTGACATGCAGACCACAAATAACTCTCTCTCTTTCTGGAATATTTCTTCTAAAGTTTCCTAGGGAAATTACACATTTAGCTGGCCTGATGATTTGTTCTCACTAATAAATAGAGCTAGCTTTTTAAAAGCCAACCAAGGTTAGAAATCCGCAAACACACAAAGTACAAGAATTAAAAAGAACATCATTTTCATTTTTGTCCTTTCACTCTAAATGTTCTTATACCAAAAATAAACATAGACTAGTCCAGAATAGCATACATGAATGTCAGATGCTTCAAAAGAAAGTAAAGCATGCAGAATTTTGTGGTTTAAAAGAATCAAGACTTTATAAGATGTGATTACTTTTCTCATCTACACAATTAAGGAGGTTGAGCAATAACTCAGAATTACTTGTACTGAATTGTTCATGTACATGGGTTGTGTTTTATATGCTGAGTCTATCCAATTATTTCTTCAGTCAAATAGTCAAATGGATTTGAGTATATTTTGAGTATATTTTCCTCCTAATTACACAAGGGAGTCAGCCCATGATCTGGGTTTACATCCAAATTGACTTCTAGCATGTATAGAATTTAGAAAATAGTATGGAATGAAAAAAAGATGTTACACTTTTTGCCCCAGCTAACATGATCATCAGATATTTCTGCCACTTAGGAGCTGGATAAAGCTGTCATAATGAAGCATTAACATCCAATGCATGAGAAATATAGTATTCTGCCATTAATAGCAAAGACATAACTTATACATTAGTCATAGAAAAATACTAAAGGTAATAGTTATTAATAAAAATAGATTATAATATATTGAAATTATGGCATTGTCTGTGGAGAAGCTAAATAAACAGGTACTGTATACCATATAGACATGTTTAGATAGAGGCTGATTCATATCTTGGTAGCATAGGACATAATGGCACAAGATTTATTCTCAATACTCATTTAATTCAAAATGTACGATTTTTATTTTACTTCTGGAATTTTCAATTTAAAAATTTCAGGAAGTGGCTTGATACAGAAAATCAGAAGTCTAGTAGTAGGACTGTGATAGACTACATTTGATTTCAAAAGTAAATGTTCCTAAAGCATATAGAAATCCCACTGGTAGATATTTTTGTGCAAGCATTCACCAATAAAAACTAATGAAGTAAACCAATGTAGTGGCACCATAAGCTGCCCTTTAAAAGTTAAAATAATCTTTTAAAATTCATCATTATCAATGTTACTTGACTTTATAATTTCATATATTTTTGACCTAGTGCTTCATTTCATTAAAACAACTCATTTTTTAGATATAAATGAAATGTGGTATTGTGAATTTTACTTTACACATCACTAATGTCATGGTTGTTGTTGCAAGGCAAACAGTAATTTCCAGGTAAGAATTCAACTTTATAATGTACTTCCTAACTAAATAAACTTAGCTGACTCTATCTTCTACCTCTCATATCAACACAAATGTGGACAAATAAGAGTGGAGAGTGATCTGAGGCTCAGAAACAGGTTTAGATATTGAAGAGACAAATGTGCACAACAAAACAGACAGTGCTCTATGGTGTAAAGGAAAGAATTGTTTGTACTGAGCGTTACTTTGACTTATTATTTTGCCTAATTGTTGTCAATTTGCAGTCTTCAGAACACTTTTGTCCTTATCCCTAAGGAGTTAGTTAGAAGTGTAAACCATTGAACTATATCCTAGACCAGTTGACCAAGTATTAAATTTTCATGAACGTGTGGAATTGCAATGCAAGATAAAATCAGATAACTAACATTCTCCTTTGTAATTATATATTTTAATTCATTTATCACATATTGCTAAATTTTTATCATATTCTATGTGCTAGGAAAGTATCAGGGGCATGAATATGGATTAAAACTATTGTGAACAACCATTTTTTATGACAAGAAAATTTAATGACTAAGGCCATTTACTCACAGTATAAACCCTATAACTTACATATTATTTTCACCATACCATTTAAAACCCACTTCCATGTAATGTAAGCACATACATCAGTCAAGTTTGTTAAGAAAGTGCCTAGTTCTGCTTCATATGGTCCAACATGGTTATCTTGAGGAAGAGATATGAATTATCTTAAACTTTGAATTGTACTTTTGAATAAAAATCAAGTTAAAAGAAGAGAAAGAACTGTCCCTTCATATAATAAGTCTGGATTCAATTTAACCTAACCATAACTATGGTTATTCATGAGGAATTGCTCTGGAAAAACTCAGTCCTAGTGTAAGAGGGAGGGCCAGTCTGAAGATGTCATGGAACTGAAAGAGACAGAGAGATCTAGGATTGCATAGAGTATATTTTTGAGTGATTTGTAAGAGTGTGGTCCTAAGTGGCATTAAGACCATTTGGATCCATACAACTAGGATCAGTCAGAGCTGTTAGAGCAAGAATGACTTCATCATTGTTGTAGTGTGACTAATGTGCCTTAACAACAGGAACGTGGGTTTACTAGAGGATTAGAACATATTCATATGTTTGTGTTTAAGCATTAAGAAGAAAGAGAAAGAGAGAATAGAGCTTTTGTATAATAGTAATGTGGAACTTTAAAATTAATATATTTTTAGGATGGAGGAAGGGAGAGGATGAGGATAAGCTGAGCACTCCAGTTTTCATTCCAACCTCAGACAAATTCAACACCAATCAAAATTCTGACTTAGAGTCACATGATGATCTCAGTAACAGCCACTGAGTGACACTGCATTAGAATTCCTAACCAGTGGAAATTGTAAAATATATATGTAAAATATATAATATATTTTTCAATATAAATATAATATATATCAGTATGTGTATATATCAAAATATATTTCTACATATAAATATATGTCAATTTGTGGTGTTTGAGGTGTATGCTTCTGTGTTAAAACTTTCAATAAGCCCCTATTTGTTTGCCAATTCAAGCCATAGCAATTTTACAATCTCTTGCATATTTTCTTTTATCCCTATACAAATTTAGTTCCCTACATACATGCTTACACACATGACTGTTTGTGTATTATATTCACCTTCATTCTTTGTTTTTGTTTATTGGAATATCTATATGAACCTATCTACCTAAGCAGCTTTTTGCACTAAGTATAATCTTTACATCATAGTCCTTCTGGATTTCACCTGTAAATTTTTATTATACCATAAATATATCTCCTAGTACAGTATATGTAATTTTTAAAGAACAATGTGCTGTGCTTTATGCTCTGTACCAAAACGTTAATGACTTTTGAGTCATAATTAATAATGGATTTCAAAAAATACTTACTGAAAATTTAAATTTCAGATTATTATCTCTGCTAAAAATTTCTCTGAAGGAATCAGAATATCTGTATAATTCTCTTTTAAAATAAATATTCTTATTTTATGTATATGAGTGTTTTGTTGCATGGATGAACACATGTACATACAGTGCCTGGCATCAGAAGAAGGCACCAGATCCCCATGGAACTGGAGATACAAAGAGTTCTGAGATGTCATATTTATGGTGGGAATTGAACCTTCATCTCCTGAAAGAGTAGCCAGTGCTCTTAACTGTTGAGATATCTCTCCAGCTCCCCAGTTCTCACTTAGAGCATGTTACTTACATCATTGAATATATATCCACATGATCAAAATCCATGTGAGACAGAAAAAAACTTTTTGACATGGACCATTGAGTTCTAACAAATCTCAATGGCCAAGGTTATATGAAAATTTTCAATGTCATTTCTTCACTCTATAATATAATATGGTAGTGTTTGAAGGGTCTCATTAGTTCACTATGTTTGATTTTTTTCCCCACGTAACTTGGTTATTTTGATGTTGGCAGAGATTTTTAGGACTCTTCTCCGCTAATTCTTAGCAGGTAATTTGTAAGCTAGAAAAGATAATGTCAGCTATAATTTGAATGTCTTTCATTGTATTGCATATCACTGATTTAAAATATTTAATTTTCTCTAATGTAAATGACATGAAGTGTCACCATAGTTATAAAAGTTAATATAGTTATATTTAACTTATAATAAGAAAATGGACAATTATACTAATGTTTTAAAAATTATTCAGAAAGTTTGAGATGATATAAGTGTGCTTCCAATATAACTTAGATTATAAAATAAAATTTTGCTTCAGTCAAGATATTTAAATATTCATAAACCTCTTATTTAATGGCTCCAAGCAACTTAAAAATGTAACTCATTCATTCACGTGTTCCTTCTCAGAAATGTCCTTTATTATTTTAAATATCATGTAGGGTACGTTTCTGTGCTTAATTTTGTCTGCAAAATTTACCTACAGTTTAATCTAATGTTCTATGTGTGAAATATGTGAGTTGAAAGCTATCCTAACACAGAACATACTTAATATAATTCAATAAATAGTTGCTTAGCACTTGAATATATATGTATGTAAACACACAGTATGTGTGCATATTTCAAGTCAGACATAGGTGTATTCAAATTCTAGTTCCACTATGTAGTAGTGAATCAATAAATTATAATTCTGGGACCTGAATAGAGTTATCAAAAGATAACTAAGAAACACCTGTAAAATGTTACTCATCCCTAATAGTTAGAGAAATGCAACTCAAAACAACTTTGAGATTTCATCTTATCCCAGAAGACAGAATGGCAAAGATTAATGGAACAAGTAACAACAAATGCTGCATGGGAATATGGAAAAAAGAGAAACATCCTCAATTTGGTGGGATCACAAACTTGTTCAACTACTATGGAAATCAGTGTAAAGAACTCTCCAAAAACTATGACTCAGTTATACTACTCCTTGCCATACTCTCAAAAGACATGGCATCTTACTCCACAGATACTGGCTCAACCATTTTCATTAATAGCTAAAAAAATCAAAACAACCTAAAATGTTCTTCAACTGAAGAATGAATAAGGAAAATTTGGCACATATATACTAGAAAAAAAAAACTATTCTGCTATCAAGAAAAATAAAATCATGAAATTTGCAAGTAAATGGATGGAAGTAGATACCCAGTAGACTGAAATAACCCAGACCAGAAAGACAAACATCACATGTTCTTTCTAATTGTAGGGTCCTAGCTTCAAATATTAAGATTTGAGAAAATTTCATGGTGTAGGTGTACAAATAAGAAAACTAAAAAGGGTTAGGGTCTTGGAGGAGGGGATTGCTGTGGTAATGAATAGAGTAAAATAGCAGAATACAAAGGATCTGATAGGAGAATGGAAAAAATGGATGGGCTTCATTTAGGGAGGGCAGAGGAATATAAATACAAAAGGAGGAGGATAAAAGAAGTCTTAAAAATGTCATAACATACTATTAACTATTCCAAAATACCTTTAGTATATTCAAGTCAGTATATACATAATACACATGCACACATACACATTCACACACACATACATATACAGTTAAGTGTACTTTTCCTATCAGAACTGACTGTACTCCCTCCAGGGGCCAAAAGCCATTTAACAAAAAGTCCAACATCAGGCATGAGAAGCCTCCTTTTGAGTTATTGATCTGGGTTATCTAAGGGATTCCCAAAACATTAAAGGCTACCGTCATTGTATTGACTGCTCCCCTCCTAAAAAATGGAAGGTAAGTCCCTGCAGCATGCACTTCAGAAGTAGGGCCCAGAGACCCAGATCTAGAACTGGGTCTGGAACCAAAAGCCTTCTTCCTGAAGAATAGTTTTCATGTTGTCAGAAGACAACACACAAGATTTTAAAGCAGAGAAAGAACCAACAGCACTACTCTACAAGTATATTTTAAAAAGATAATAGACATTCTTATATTATATGAGAAGAATTTAATTTAAACTGGTTTCTAAAAAAATATTTATAGGCTGACCATGTGCCAGAGAAGGCCAGTAGAATGTAATTTCTAGAAAAATAGGATATGAGTTCAAGTTTCCCAAATAATCCTCAGAAACTCCAACAACTAGAAATTGCATAGATTTTATTTGATGAATATATGTTTCCTTGTCATCTGGGAAGAGGGAACTTTGACTGAGACGATTCCTCCATGAGATTAGACTATAGGCAAGCCTTGGGGGCCTTTTATTTCCTTCCTTCCTTCATTCTTTCCTTTCTTTCTTTATTCTTTTCTTTCTTTCTTTCTTGCTTGCTTGCTTGCTTTTATTGAGACATTGTTTCGCTGTATATCCTTGGCTTTTCTGGACTTGCTTTGTAGAGCAAACCAGCCTCAAATTTGGGGTATTTTCTTGATTTATGACTGTTGTTGGAAAACTCAACCAACTGAGGTTGATGACACCCTGTACAAGTGGTACTGAGTGGTACAAGAAAGCAAACTGAGTAAGCCATGAAGACCAACCAATATGCAATGTTCCTTCATGGTTTATGCTTCAATTCCTGTCTCTAGCCTCTGGCCATGAGTTCAACACTAATTTCCTTTCATGATGAGCTGTAAAACAGAATTTGCTGTTTTCTCCTCAAGTTGCTTTTGAATGCTGTCATTACCACAGCAATAGAAAACAAACTAGAACAATCCCCAGTGACATAACTGAGTAGGGATAATGTCTAGTAATACAGTAACTTCAACATAGGTACGTAAAATACACTAATAACCTGGTTTAGTAATCAGATGGTGTATGTAAATGACCACCATCTTGATTTATACTATAGAAATGGATGCATGGTTTAAATCATATTCTCTAGATAGCTTAATTCAAATAATGCTGAGAGAAAAATGCTATAGACTGTGTACAGTATTTTTTCTGAGTTTCTTTGAGAAATGCCTTGAGCTAAATAAAGCTGCAAAGGCTTGTCTCCCACTCCAGTGTATAACAAGAAGAAACAATTCTAGAATGGGATTCTGGTGGGATCAATACTACAAAGAATTCTACTTATTATTTGGCAAGTTTCAGATAGTTTACACATAGCTTATTCAACCTGGATGCCTCTTCTGACTGTACATTCAAAGTTCTGAGAAAACACCTAAAGTTATATGCAAAAGATGTGATGAAAGTGTCATGGAAGAATGCCTGGAGGCCTTGTTCAGTTTGTGAGATGCATAGAAAAGACTCTTGTATACCACATATCAAGTTTCATCACCCCAGTGGTTTCCAAGATGAAGCAGAGCACTTAATTTAGCCACTTGTTTGTCCTTAATAAACAGGACTACATTGACCACTATTGTTTCTACTTACTTTCTGGCAACAACTGTAGGTAAAAGACATACTTACTGTATAAAATCTGTAATGTTGGAATAACCCAAATCCTACCTGTTGGAATAAACATCAACAACACACTTTTAATCACTAGTTCAGTTTAACATTCTAAACAATTGATTGTTGACTGATTTTGTTTACTAGACCATGTTGATCAATCATAATTTTTACCATTGTCTAATTATTAGCTTCAAAGAGGTATATATTCAGGTTAAATTTTAAAAGATCATTTTTTCTTCTGACTCTGTTTAACAGGAAAATTGGTAGTGCTTCAAATCACCACGACATTCCATTACTCTACTTCATGCTAAATCTTCATTTATCTATTTAGCTGGTATTCCCTAAAAGTCTATGCTAACACCATCCTCATCAATATTCATTTTTTTCATTCCAGGGTAAGATTATTCAACCCATTGTCCTTAGTGCAAACTTAGTTGAAAATTGAGCTTTTGAAAATATTTAAAATTAACATAGATTCACAAATACAAAAGGAACAAGGTAAACAATTCTGCTGGTCATTTGTAAATAATAAATTTATATACTTGTTCATCTTAAAAGGGCACATAAAAGAGGACATTCTATATGAATTTGTGCATAGGTATGTTTATGTATGGTTACATGGTCTATAAAGTTTTTAACTATACAAAGTCTACTTTGTGTTTTGTAAAAATAGCCTGAAATTCTCAGTAATCAGAAGTTTATTAAAATATTTTTCTAAAGCCAATTTGCCTGGGAATCATTACTTTTACCTTTATTTCACCATAATAAGCAAGCACACTTTACCAACACATCCATAGAATGTGGGCTATTGTTAAATTCAAAATGTAAATGGCCTAAACCTTGCAGCACAGCAATTCTTTCACAAATGGGAAACATCACTTGGCAATATTTAGGAAGCATATATAAAATAAACTACTGAGAAAAGTAACACTGCTGCACAGAAAAGACAAACACACCTTCGTGTAAAATAACAACATAAAACAAATTAAGTATATTCTCCCTCCTTCCCCCTCTAGCGAGGTGCAGAATGTCTGGGTCCACTGACAATATTTAATATTTGGCATCTTTACTGTACATACTTTTGTTGATCAGTTTAATTCACTTAAGCAGCTTAGTAGCTTATTTGTCTCTAAAAATTTTTAAAAACCTTTCCCTTATGAATAATTCAAAACTTTGCTAGTTATATAATTGCTTCTTTGGCTCCTTCCACAGCCAACTGCTTCTTTCAAGCAGCAGATTCCAGCCCTCTAAGTTTTTATCATGGGTCTGACATCTGGGGAAAAATAAAATCCAAGATTTTTTTAAAACAAACTTTCACTTTCTTTTCACAGGTGCTAGGATTTTCTTTTCTTTGTTCTGCATCAGAAAACAACATAGATAATATTATCCACAAATGTGGTGGACTCCTTTTGTGTACAAAAGTTTAAAGAGGAACAAATCAGGAATAGGGAGCTATAAATAAATGACTTAGAATCAAGGACATCTGCAAAATTTGGATGATATTGTATCTGTATTTTTGTCCCATATAGAAAAAGAATTGTTAAATTTCATAAAGGAAATTGTATCATCTTAAAAATGTATTTAGAAAGCTAATTTTGAATAGATGAAAAACATTCTTTCTCTCAAGGCAATATTTATATTTCTAAAATCTTTTTATTTTTAATATTTATATTTTTAATTTATATATTCACATAATATCCGAATCATAGCCCCTCCCTCCTCTCCTAATCTTTAAAAATACTATTCATTTCAACATGAAAACATAAGTAAATTTCTCAAAATTCATATTCGGGTCATCGAATGACTTGATTATTCTAATTATCAAGTCTATATGAATTGACAATTAAAATGCTAGTATACATATATGTATATATGCATGTATACATATATATGGTTTAGTACCTGTTTTCAGAAGAGTGAATGAATGAAATAATTATTTTCTTTGACAAAATATATTATATTTAAACTTTCAGAGTCTTCTGGTGCTACCCCATTATCTAAATCCAGTAAAAATTTATTTACAAACATTTACATTTATTCTATTTATATTTTAATAAATTTGGTTTTTCTTTTTAAACCATATTTGTTACAGACTAAGATTTATCTCATGTTATCTTCATAAATATCAATAATGACTCATTCTGATCGTTCTGAAAAGGAAATATTGGACCTCATGTCCAATAATACTGTCACAATTAATCTCATGAACTGTCAGTGTATGTAAAAGTCTTAATTTTTTATTTTTATTTTTAACCATTCCCCCACAATCCCATTATTTGTGTTCCACTGAGAATAGGATACAGTTAACAATGAAATATACCTGCATTCCATTTTATGTTAGAATTAATTGCTTCTGACTTACTGTAATATGTTGTCAGGAGCCGACATTCGCCATTGCAAGACGGCGCCGGTTTCCGGGTTCTTCTTGAACTCAGCAGTGGTAAACAACTGTCATGCGCATGCGTGAATCCCGCCAAAAGCCATGCTAATGAAGCTTTGAGACACGAACCAATCGAATCTACACATGCCTCCCTTTGCTCTATATAAGCGGCGCCAGTTCTGTGCTCTGGGTCTTCCATTCTTAGCTGTCAGCTGCGCAGCCAGGCATCATGATGTATCCCCAATAAAGCGTGCTTCAGAAGGATCCTGTTGCGGTGTCTTCCTTGCTGGCGAGGCGGGCGCGGCAAGTGGTGCCGAAACCCGGAACCTGAATTAACACCAACGAGGCACCAGCGGAGACCCCTCTTTGAGGAGGATTCAGAACTGACACGAGGGAAGGATCAGATCCGACTTTCTACTGAAAGGTATGCTCGTTGCAGGTGTGCATCCTCTCCTTTACGCTTTCATTTTCGTTTGTCTGGTCATCGTTGTTCTTATAATTTGCCTTTGTCTGAATTGTCATAGTCCAGGGCACGAGTGTGTCTGTGGGGAGGCATATAATTGCTGTAAGTCACGGGTAGATAACCGTGCTGGCCGCCTGCTCTTGTAGATAAAAGAGAAACATGGGCAACTCCTCATCAAAGACATTGCTGCAAGCTTTGAAGGAGCTCCTCAAAGAGAGGAAGTTAACGATTCCAGAACAGACCTTAAAGGGGTTTATAAAAGAAGCCGATCAAGCGGCTCCTTGGTTTATAGTTTCGGGATCATTGACTATACCATGTTGGGATAAACTGGGACGAGACTTAGCACGAGAAAAGGAACAAGGTACATTGGGCCCAGGTGCCTATCCCATATGGAAACTGATAAAGGCATGTTTAGAAGACAAAAAATGTGGAGAAAGAATAAAGGAAGGACAGAAACTATTAATAGAGTATCAAGAGAGCATGTCAGAATCAGATAGAAAGGGAGAAAAGTCTAGACATAAAAAGATAAAAAAGGGTAAATTAGAAAAGGAAGAAAAAGATCAGGTGATTCCAGAAAAAGGGAAGAGGAAAGAAAAGAGTCTGTATCCTTTATTAACAGAATTCACAGATCTTCAGGTGACAGAATCTGAGTCCAGTTCTTCTGAGTCAGAAAGAACCAATATATCAGGGCCAGGGATGCTATATACTTCAGACGAGGAGGAGCTGGAGGAGGAAGCAGCTAAGTATGAGGAAGAAAGGTATAGACCGCCTCTATATGCTCCATCGGCCCCTCCAGCATCTGAGGCAAGGCCTAAAACAACCACAGAGGCAAAAACATCTTTTATAAAATCCAAGGATAGGAGAAAAATATTGCAGACATTCCCAGTTTTTGAAGATGAGAATCAAGCAAGGTTCCACAGACCATTGGAACATAAACAGTTAAAGGAACTTGCTGAATCAGCCAGAGCATACGGTGCTAATGCATCCTATACTCAGATACAGATTGAGAGACTTGCAGCCACAGCCATGACGCCCGATGATTGGCATTCTACTGTAAGGGCTTGCCTTACTATGGGCCAATATTTGGACTGGAAATCAATTTTCTATGATCTTTGTCAGAATCAAGCTAAGGCCAATGCTGCCGCAGGCCAGCCACACTGGACTTTTGACATGCTTACAGGACAGGGGCAATGGACAGCAAATCAGACGGCCTTACCTGTGGAAATATACACACAAATAAATAATAATGCCATTAGAGCTTAGAAACGTCTCCCTAACAGGGAGAGGTGGCTGGAAATTTAACAAAGATCATTCAGGGTGCTAACGAGCCTTTCTCTGATTTTGTAGCTAGGATGGTAGAAACAGCAGGAAAGATCTTTTGTGATCCTGATGCAGCTATGCCTTTAGTGGAACAATTGATATTTGAACAATGTACTAAGGAGTGTAGAAATGCTATCACACCCTGGAAAGGAAAAGGATTAAATGCATGGATGAAAGCCTGTAGGGAACTCGGAAGCCTTCTGTCTAACTCCGGAATTGCGGCCGCCGTTCTTGCGGCTCAGAGGTCCAATAACATGACATGTTTTAATTGTGGAAAGAAAGGACACCTAAAAAGACAGTGTAGACAACAAAAGAAACCACCCGAAAATAAAAAGATACCAGGAATTTGTCCCAAATGTAAGAAGGGTAAGCATTGGGCAAATGAATGTAGGTCTATAAAGGACATAGAAGGCAGACCAATTGAAACCAGACCTGAACGACTGCCAAAAAATGGGCAGCGGGGCCCACGTCCCCAGGGCCCTCAAATGTATGGGGCCATCCAGCCGAACCTGCCAAAGGTGTCATTCAGACCCCCGGGCCCAGAAGAGCCACTCCAGGTTCGGCAGGACTGGACCTCAGTTCCACCACCACAGCAGTACTAACACCACAGATGGGATGCCAGCCTATACCCTCTGATTTCTTTGGACCTTTACCTAAAGATACGGTAGGGTTGGTGCTAGGAAGATCCTCATCTGCACTTAAAGGATTAATCATTCATCCTGGAGTCATTGACTCAGACTATGAGGGACGGGTTAAAATATTATGTTCTTCCCCATGAGGAATTACATCTATCTCTCTGGGAGATCGCATTGCCCAATTGCTAGTTCTTCCCAGCTTGCACAAACTGTTTACTGCTCATGATGTTCAAAGAAAAGATAAAGGATTTGGCTCCTCGGGAGGAGGTCATACGTATGTCTCCCTAGAAATGGATGACCGGCCCACCTTAACGTTATACGTGAACAATAAAAAATTTACTGAGATATTAGACACTGGAGCTGATACAAGTATCATCTCCACTCATTGGTGGCCGAAAAATTGGCCTTTAATGCAGGACTCCCAGACCCTTCAGGGATTAGGTTATGAGTCCTCTCCATCAAAAAGTGCCTCCAGTTTATCATGGTACGACGAAGAAGGAAGGGAGGGAACTTTCAAACCCTATGTCCTTCCTCTTCCAGTAAATTTATGGGGAAGGGACCTATTAAAACAAATGAATTTTAAGTTAACCAATGATTATTCTACTCAAAGTCAGAAATTATGAAGAATATGGGCTGTATTCCTGGAAAAGGATTGGGAAAGAACTTACAAGGACGACTAAACCTTGTTGACGTACAATCTAAAGAAGATAGGACGGGTTTGAGTTTTTCCTAGGGGCCATTGAAGAAGCTATTCCTATACCATGGTTAACGGAGGATCCGGTGTGGGTTCCTCAATGGCCTCTCTCCTCCGTAAAATTAGAAGCAGCTAAGCTACTAGTAGAGGAACAAAACTCGATGGGGCATCTAGAGGTTTCCCAATCACCTTGGAACACGCCTATTTTTGTAATTAAAAAGAAATCAGGAAAATGGAGGTTATTGCATGATTTAAGAGCAATTAATAATCAAATGCAAATCATGGGACCCATTCAAAAGGGCCTGCCACTTTTATCAGCTTTACCAAAAAATTGGAACTTGGTTATTATTGACATTAAGGATTGTTTCTTCTCAGTTCCTCTACATCCCAATGATAGATGCAGTTTTGCCTTTACTATACCCTCTACTAATCATGAAGAACCAGATAAAAGATTTCAATGGAAGGTATTGCTACAAGGGATGGCAAATAGTCCCACTATGTGCCAATTCTATGTAGCAAAAGCCATCGATCCAGTTCGCAAAAAATATCCAAAATTGCGTATATGCCATTACATGGATAATATTCTACTTTGTAGTAATAATCAAGAAATGCTGCAAGAGGCTTTTGTATACCTAAGTCAAGAACTACAAAAAAGGGGACTGAAAATTGCCTCTGAGAAAGTACAGGAAGGAACAATAGGAAACTTCCTAGGAACAAGAATTTATTCGGATAAGGTTACACCTCAAAAGATTACTATTAGACGAGATTCGTTAAAGACTCTTAATGATTTCCAAAAATTGTTGGGTGATATTAATTGGATTAGGCCATTTTTAAAATTATCTACATCAGAATTAAAACCTTTATTTCAAATATTAGAAGGTGATTCTCATATTTCGTCCCCTAGACACTTGACCATTGAGGCAGAAAAGGTATTAGAAAAAATAGAACAAGTAATTAAAGACTCACAACTAACTAGGATTAATGAACAACAACCATTTTTATTATGTATTTTGCCATCTCCTACTTTACCTACAGCAGTGTTATGGCAGCAAGGACCCTTGTTATGGGTACATCCTCATGTCTCACCAGGAAAAATTATAGGACATTATCCCACTAGTGTTGCTGACTTGGCCCATAAAGGACTACAATTGGCCATCACCCATTTTGGTCGTTATCCTGAGACTATTATTAGCCCATATACTGCTCATCAAATTCAGGTGTTATGTGCCAACATCAATTCTTGGGCTATTCTTAGATGTATTTTCCCTGGTATTATTGACAATCATTATCCTAAACATCCATTACTTCCATTCGCCTTAACTAATGCCCTTATTTTTCCAAGGATTACTAAGACGGAACCTTTAACCAATGGTATTGATATTTACACAGATGGATCCAAAACAGGTATTGGTAGCTATGTTATAGATAATAAACCTTGTCAAATTCAATTTCAATTACATTCTCCACAATTAGTAGAATGTGCAGTGGTGGCCTATGTGCTCGATAAATTTTCAGACTCCATAAACATTATTTCAGACTCACATTATGTGGTCAATGCTGTTAAATCACTTGAAGTTGCAGGACCAATCAATGCCAAGAGTTCGGTAGCCCACCTTTTTTCAGAAATAAGGACTAAGATTCAACAACGACATAACCCATTTTTTATACAACATATCAGAGCACATACATTATTGCCCGGGCCTATGACTAAGGGCAATGCCATTGCTGATGAAGCCACATGAAAGATGTTATGGGTAAGTATAAATTCTGATGCTGCAAAACAGTTTCATGATCTATATCATGCACCAGCTCAGACTTTGAGATTAAAATTTAATATATCCCGTGCCGAAGCGCGAGATATTGTCCTTCAATGCAACAATTGTGCTGAATTCCGATCCATGCCAACCATCGGAGTTAATCCGCGGGGCTTAAGACCATTACATATTTGGCAAATGAATGTGACACATATTTCTACATTTGGAAAATTAAAATATGTTCATGTTTCTATAGATACCTGCTCTGGTGTTATACATGCTTCACCACTGGCAGGGGAAAAGACAACACATGTGATTATCCATTGCCTGGAGGCTTGGGCAGCTTGGAGTAAACCCCAAATCCTAAAAACTGATAATGGTCCCACATACAGTTCAAAAACTTTTCAACAATTTTGCAAGCGACTTGGTGTAGAACACCGCATGGGTCTACCCTACAATCCCCAAGCACAGGGGATTGTGGAACGTGCCAATGGCACCCTGAAAATGTATTTACAAAAACAAAAAGGGGGAATAGGCCACTCTATGGGACCTAAAGGCACTATCTCCCTTACTTTATTTACTTTAAATTTTTTAAATTTGGATACAGCAGGACATTCTGCGGCGGACAGACATGTTATTTCTCCGCCACCTATCAGAGAACAAGTAAAATGGAAAGATGTTCTCTCTAATCAATGGAAAGGCCCGGATACAGTAATAATAAGATCCAGGGGAGCTATCTGTGTTTTTCCGCAGGATCAAGAGAATCCTATCTGGGTACCAACAAGATTAACAAGAATTGTGAAGGCACTTGAGCATGATGCTACTATGGAAGAAACTTACACTGATGGGAGCGACACTGCTGACGCTGATAACCAATCCAGGAGAGACGATCCAACTATGGGCAGTGACAAAGACGTGGCCAGTGCCGATGCCAGTGCATAGCGAATCATCAGTTCTACCCACATTTTTATCAACCTCTTGTGATCGGGAAATACCCTGTTTCAAACCTAATGCTGAAGGAACCAAAAAATAACTTTGTGAATTGCAATTCTACTGAAAGGACTTGCTATCTAGCGGAATGTTGGAATGGAAAAGATGAGAAGAATGACACTGCCATTGTGGTAAAACTGCCAACCTTTGTCCCCATTCCAGTAGAAGCGAATGAACAGACGTTTCCGATTCTAAATCTTATGAGACAAAAAAGAGACTTTGGAGTAACTGCAGCCATTATATCTGCGATAGTCATCTCAGCGGCTGCTGCGACTACAGCGGCTATAGCAATGACTCAACAGGTCCAAACTGCCGCGATCATCAATGAGGTGGTCGAGAAATCTGCAACAGCACTAGCAGTCCAACAAGAGATTGATTCACATTTGGCATCAGGAATTCTCTTGGTTAATAAGCGAGTAGATTTGGTACAAAGCCAAGTGGATGAGTTGTTCAATGTTATCCAATTGTCATGTGTGTCCTCGATGCGGGGCCTTTGCATAACCCCATTGGCATATAATTCTTCATTTAGAAATGAGAGTATGTTGTTGTCTAATTATCTAAAAGGCAACTGGACTATTGAAGGTGAAAAATTGTCTAAAGATCTGCTAATGTCTATTGCTAATTTGAATGGAACTAGACTAGAACCACTTTCCATGGGAGCTTTTGTTGACTGGATTAAGGATGCTTTTAATTTCTTTAAGGAATGGGCAGGGATTGCTGTATTAGGAATTCTAATGCTTATCTCTGCCTGTATTTGCTTCTGGTGTTTTTGCAAAATTACAAAACAAAAAGCACATGATAACGCTATGGTTGTGCAAGCTTTGGCAGCTATTGAATTAGGACAATCCCCAAGCATATGGCTGGCCGCTTTGAAAGAGTAATCATGTGATCGATTGCATTGTCTCTCTGGCTTATCGCTGTCTCAACACCACCTGCTCTCGTCTCCCCCTGATAAGTTGTTGATGCGTTTCCTCTCTGCTCTCATGGCCTTTGCACTCTGAGGGTTTGTCCCATTGCACCAGAGAAGGCATGGAAACATCTTGGGATGTCAGCCTTTGCACGTCTCTGAGTCTTACCTCATTGCACGAGACAAGGTGACTCCCCCACTTTCCTAAGAGCATCTTGATGGCTGAGCCGTAGAAGGTGAGGCTTGATCGACACCCATTTCCTCTTTCGGTGTCTTGATCGCTGCGCTGTAGAAAGCAAAGCTTGATCGTCACCCATCTCTTGTCGTGCATCTTAATAAATATTTAAGGGGGAAATGTCAGGAGCCGACATTCGCCATTGCAAGATGGCGCCAGTTTCCGGGTTCTTCTTGAACTCAGCAGTGGTAAACAACTCTTATGCGCATGCGTGAAGCCCGCCAAAAGCCATGCTAATGAAGCTTTGAGACACGAACCAATCAAATCTACACATGCCTCCCTTTGCTCTATATAAGCGGCTCCAGTTCTGTGCTCTGGGTCTTCCGTTCTTAGCTGTCAGTTGCGCAGCCAGGCATCATGATGTATCCCCAATAAAGCGTGCTTCAGAAGGATCCTGTTGTGGTGTCTTCCTTGCTGGCGAGGCGGGCGCGACAATATGTATCTTATTCAATTGTATCTTTAAAATATAATGTCTTTATGTTTCAAACAGGGCAAAGCAGATTTTGAGTAGATTTCTTTGATATAAGGCAATTAAGATCAAAAGGCCTTTGAAATGGCATTGTTTTTATTCCTATTTTGGAAAAAGAAGATTTATCTTTTTAGAATATTTTATCAGTTTGTTGAATATTTCATTTGATTCCATTTTCATTGTCAAACATATAACAGAAGAGATTGATTTCTCTGAACACAACCCAAATGTTCTTTCTAGTATATGGGGTCTTTTTTTATATATAAAAAAGGAAAGCTTTGGGAACATGGGTATAAAATACTACCAAAAATATAATTCATGGCCTTAAGAGGTAAAACTGTCTATATGGCAAGCCTTCTTTTGAGACATTTGGTGTCAATGTCTAGTGGGATTGCATTTTAAATTCCCTTTTAAGTTCTACATTTTGATAAACTCATAGATAGAAGTTTGCAAAATATTAATATATATATGAATTCTAATGGTTAATTTCAATTATCATCTTGATAAGGACTCATTATATTGAAACACAGCTTTACGTGTGTATGTAAGAGCGCATCCAAAGAAGACTAACTGAATATGGGCAGCACCATCCAATGAGCTGGAATCTTGAACTAAATAAAAAGGGAAAAAAAAAAAAAGCTGACTGAGTTCCAGCACTCAAATTTCTGTGTTTGCTGTATGCCAAAAGAGCAGGCAGCTTCTCTTTCTCCAACATAGCCTTGAGCCACTCCTGCTGCCATGCAGTCCCACCACAATGGAGTTCAGCTCAATCTATGATTCAATAATTCCTTCTTTACTTAGGTTGTTTCTCGACAGCTATTTAGTCACAGTGAGTAATGTACGTAATATGAATGCATATAACTGTCATTCTGGTGTCACATGGTCCAAGATCAACTTTCGGTCTTTTAATTTTAAAATAAAACCAAATCAAATAAATAATGTGCACATTTTTGTTATAGAAGCAAAGTCAAGTTAAATAAAACTCTGTAGTGTTGATTTCACAATATATTGACTTAAAGCTCTGTTACTTGGGGAAATGTTTACATTTTCATAAGACTAACTCAGGCAATTACGGCAACATTTGGAATAATAAGAATAAAGACTTACACGGGGAATGAGTTATATAAGGCAATAAGGAAGTGGCACTACATTACACCTGAGTTTTAGTAAAGTAAAAATAATTATTATATTTATTTTGAATAGTATGATGTTTGGTCTTCTATTACCTGTCGTCCTGTGAGAGTATTTCACAGGTTCACTAGTGTCCACATTGATGGGATCAATGGTGAAAACAGTGACATCTGGAGGCCAATTGCTTTAGTTTGTATTGAAGTAGCTGTTGTAAGCACTGGTCAAGTTCCATAAATTCAGAGACTCAGGCTCTATTGCCATTAGTACTCTTCATATGTTTTATTTCATACATCTACTTGAGGTAGCATATGTAACATACTCCAAACAATATAGGTCAAAGGCCAGTGTGCAGTAGCTGTTGGCCATAAATACTCTCATGTCTTTGAAGTATGAATGTTGTGAATCTAAAGGACTTTTTCCACTTGTACTTGTGTGACATGAACTATTTATGGCTGTTAGCAAAGACAGTGATGCCCGTAAGCAATCTGCCCTTCCCTACTAACAGGCTTAGATTTAGTAAATAGCAGAATAGCTTGTATTATTTATTACTTGTGGGCTTTAAGATATTGTTGGAACTCCAATGAATTTTCTCTTTGGATTTGGAATATTAATTAAATTAAAGCAGTAGTTAATTTTTGAGGACAAGTTTAAGCATGTGAAACGGTCAAATTAGGGAACCCTTTGTCTGCTTAGTTCCTGTCTTCCTCCTTCTCCTCTTCTTTCTTCTTCTCCTTCACCTTCTTTGTGGTGCTTATCTTGTGTCTAGAGTGACTTTGCCATGAAGAGCTTCATAATCCATGTGCTGCCAAATAATTAGATGATTATAAACAACATAATTAGTATTTGCCTTATTTTTTATACAGAACTGGAAGCAAAATGATTATAAAAATAGAATGATATTTTCAATTTTATGTCCTCCACATGTTGTTACATTTGAAAGAAATTGATACATGCATCAATAACTTTTAAAAACAGTTTAAAAGAAAATACAACTATATAAACTGATGCAAATGAATTTAAGTGGTCGCATAGCTTAAATCTAACACATTATTTGATAAAGATATAATAACTCTATTATAATCCTGCAAGCATAATCTGATTCTACTTGGCCATTGTCTTTCTTATGCAATTTTGTCTAAGCAGAAAATACATATAAAGCATTCTATTCATGTTCTTTCCAATTGTATAATAATGAGCAATGTGCTTTGGATATGATCAGAGCTGTGTGGGAAGAGCAATGTCATTCTTTTAGTGTGTGTGTACATGCAAGACTGTGCATGAAAGTTTGGGAGTTGGTACCATGCTGTTCCTAGGTCATAAGACATGGCATCATGTATCTTTAATCACTGAGCCATCGTCACAGTCATAAAAAGGCTTCTGTGTGTATGCATGTGTCCTAACTGTTGGGAGCAGGTGTATCTCTGACAATTTTGCCTGTCCTTGACTGTTTTCTTTAGGTATTTCGAGGCAGGGTTTCTCTGTGTAACAACCCTGGGTGTCCTAGACTCACTTTGTAGACTGGCCTTGAACTCACAGAGATATGGCTGCTTCTACCACCCCACGTGCTAGGACTACAGGTGTGTGCCACAACACCTTTGCCTGCTCTTGAGACCCTTTTCCTCCTACTGGGTTACTGTGCCCAGCCTGGTTTTATATGATGACCTTGTATTATTATATGTTGATTTATCTTGCCTGAGTGTTGTCTCTTGAAGGACTGTTCTTTTGTGAATAAGAAACAGAGAAGGAATGGATCTGGGGAAAAGAGGCGGTAAGGGTTGCTAAGAGGAGTGGAGGCGGGTAAAACTGTAGTCAGTATGTATTGTATAAGAGAACAATTTATTTTCATTTTTAAAAAGGAGAAAAACGCATAGAAGGATGAGCATAGGTAACATGAAAGCACTGCACATGTGTGTATTTTGGTATCTGTAGGGGATCCTGAATCCAATCTCTTATGAATGTCAAGGCATAATTATTTATACTCACAGGAACATTTTTAAGACATAAAACAAAACAAAGGCATGATGTTACATATAATATAGAGTTCTATTTAAAATATATTCTGGTGCCTCATATTTGACTACTTTCCCTGGGTGAGTAGGCCTGATGGCACTCAGAGAAAGAATAAGCAGGCTACCAAGATGAGACTTGATAGCCTATGATCATATGGTGGGGGAGGAGGTCCCCTTAGGTCAGAGACCTACGGGAGGGGAATAGGGTGAAAGCGGGAGGGAAGGAGGATTGGGAGGATACAAGTAAGGGGAAAACAATTTAGATGTAATTGGAATAAATTAATAAAATAAAATTAAAAATAAAATATATTCTAGAGTGTTCAGCTATAGATGATTCTTTTTTATTAACTTCCTGCCATCTAAGGCTCAGAAAACATTGTTGGAAAATGAGCAGAAAGAATATAAGAGCTAGGGGAGGAGGAGAAGAGCTGTGAAATGTTGACTTCTGTGGATGTTGCAAACAACAACTCGTAATAGCCATAGTTACTACAAACCCTGCACAAGACAAAGCCATTCAAAATGCCGACATTAATGGTGAAGGGGTCCCCAAATGCCACCTTTGGTAAAGGAGCTATTGATAGTGAATTGTTGCTGAGGGAGAGAGAGTCACTCTCCTCTGGGGACATCAATCTCTTGGGGGTAGTGTTGCCCATACCTTACTGGATGACCATGTACCATGTTACATATATGTAACAATAGTTGGATTAATGGGATTATCAATAACATAAATAGAAATTACCAATTTGATGGATAAATGAATAAGCAACACTGTTGGGGGAGTTAAAGCAAAATAATATAGGATGGGTAGGATCAAAATACATTGTACGAATGTCTGGCTATCAAATACCAATAGCCAAACACTAAGAGTGTAACATTTATATGATTCTTGATTGTTTCATGGTTCTTCTTGCTGTAGGTAGTTTATTGTATATATGTGTAATAATATAAATGTATATGTAAAAAAGAATCCTATAGTCATGATGAAACAATTTTGTCAACAACATAAGGAAGATCCCAAATAAATTCTTCAGATAAGAAAGCAAAAAAAGAATTAAAAATATTATTAAATATATTTTATAATTTAATACTTATATGTTTATTAAAAAAAGAGAAATTCTAGGAAAATATACTAAAAAGGAAGAGTCAGAAGTATTTCCTGCATTTTGTGCATTCCATTCTATTGTTTTGACTTTTACTGTACTTCTTTTGCTCCACACTCCCACTGGTTCAAGCTTCTAGGAAGCACTTAGGAAAGAAAGTTTGTAATCAACCTTGTTATATAATAAAAATACTACTGACCTAACATATTTCATTTGCTCAAATCTGGGTATTCCTGACTGTTTTGTGGCTCTTCTTGCTGCATGTAGCTTTTATATGTGTAATATTATAAATACATACGTAAAAAAACTTAAAAACTATACATTTTATTCCAACATACAGTTAATTAATGCCTATTGTATGAAAGTCACTGGACAAGCTATGGGGAATATGTAGAAAGTGATTGATTAGATATAGGTGCATTTCCATGTTCCTTATACCTACTACAATTATCTATTAGTATTATCTAATAAAGGTAGTCAATTCCATCTTCAAGTACGTATTGATAAGAAACCTGAATCCAAATACCCTGGTATTTCTATAGTATTATTGTATCTATTGTAGTTTTCTAATGTATTTTATGAGCCTATAGTAGGAAATACTAGATTTTCAAGTTTAAGTGAAATTTCAAGTTATCTAACTCTTCTAATACCTGAGGTTCAAAAAGATGGAGGACAGTTTGAGCACTGGGTTGTCATTCTGAAATAAAGAGCTCTTTTTAACACTTCACAGTTTATACAAAGCCAGTTATTCTCTTTTCCTCAGACCTGAATACACTAGTTAACAAAGCAGATCTATACTTTGTCTTCATGAGGCTTAGCATGTAGTTGGAAAGAAGAACAAAATTCATAGGATAAAACAACGTTATGTTTATACTTGATAACACATTGCATGCCATCTTATACTCTAACAGGGGAGAGTATAAAACAACTATTCAGGAATAGCATTACTCTATAGATACTATCCTCTGGAATGTATTAACATTTATGGATATTAAGTGTATGTATGAGTATGTGTGTATAATATCCTTGTTGTTGGCATCATTCTATAGAATCCATATGAAAGATGGAAGGAGAGAGCAGGTTGCAAGTAGTCCTCTGTGCTCTGATATAAGACTAAAGAATATATAGTAAAATGTGTTATAATGAATCCATATGAAATCACATATATTTTATTTTGTCCTATCTTTACTCTTTATTATCACTAAAAACTACTTTTAATTTCAAATATCCTGAAAAAATACTTGGTGTTAGTTGTGATTTAATGGTATTTAATTGTTTCTTTTTTAACTTTCCAGTCTTCTATTTTTTAACATAATATTTCTATTAATTATTTGGGAATTCCACATCATGTGCCCTGATGAGAAGTCATAGGGAAGAGGGAGTGGACATGGTAGCACTGGGAGGTCTTCTTGATTCTTATTGGCAGGCAGCAACCAGCAGCTCTCTAACGAATCTTCCTAGCACTGGAATTTTATTTTTCTCTTTTTTACATATACATTTATATTATTACACATATACATAAGAAACAATCTACAGCAAGAAGAACTCTGAAATGATTATATAAATGTTACATTCATAGTGATTTGGCTATTTGTATTTGGCAGCCTTGAAGAAATCATCTTTCCTATCTTGGTGAGTCTAAAATTCTGAATATAAATCAATATCTATCATATCTCATCTCTATCAACCTAAAACACCTATCTAGACCTAAAAACATCTTAACCCCTAAACAACTAAGCTTAATTGTAAAAGTAAACTACCTGGTGTTCCACCCCATCAGAGACTGCCAGGGTGCAGGCTAGCAGCTTTCCAAATGAGAAGATGACAGAGACAGTTTGGTACCTGACTAGTCACCCAAAACTCTCTATAACGTTGAAGCATCATTTTCAGCCTTCTGGGCCAATATATCTGATAGACATATTTGTGAGGCAGGAACTATTGAGGACTTGCTTACCCTGTCTTGGCAGAATTGGGCCATCAACTTTGCCTGCGTCTAAGCTTGTCCATTTTTAGGCAGAATTCTGTCTGTAGTAGAAACAAGAACATTTTTCCCAGTGGCTTGTTTGCCACACTTGAAGCCATCTCAATAGGAGGTTCTTTGATGATCATCATCTTCTTTGAAGTAGGCTAGGTGTTGCCAGGAGTTAACCTGACTTATTGTCAAAGAATCTTTAACATAATAAAAACATCTTTAAATGCCATATTCTGTAGATCTTTGAGGCTTTTGAAGACCTCATCTAATTATTTTACCTTATATATCTATAGTCATATCTATTTGTTAGACCTAGGATATATATTCTTGTGATTAAAACAGACTAGTAATTTGTATGACCATGATTTTATCAACTAACAATTAACTTGTTTTACTTAAGTATCCTAAGTAGCCTGCAGTAGCACTTTCAAAGTATTGGAAGTAAACCTAGTATTATAATTGTGTTGTATGGGTATAATACTTCATATTAGAGTAAATATATATTATATGTGTGTGTGTGTGTGTGTGTGTGTGTGTGTTTATCAAGTGAAGAATAATCTTAAATTTAAATTCTATACCAGTGTATCAATATGAAACTTATTCTGCATCAATATGCAAAATTCTATACTAATGAATTAAAAATAACCTTTTTTTGTAACAATTAAGGCCTTCAGTTGAGGAGCAGATTCAATAATCTATTTTTTTCTCCTATCATCCCTATATATTTCTATATTTTCCCCTTCTTTGTTTTCAACCGCTATCTCCATATTTTAGAAAGACAATGGAAAAGAGAGACATCCCTGAATCCTACCTCATTTTTTTCCTGAATAAGACCAATAATAACAACTTACCATCAACTCCCAATGAAAATACCCTCTATCACCCAAGAAAGCAACCAAAAACCTGCCCAACCCCCCTTCAGGGGGCATTGTTCTCTTAAGGTTTCTTCCAGCTGATTTGGAAATAATAATACCTTTGTAGGAGCCCAAATAAAATTGGGGGAAATGGTTAAACAACTTAGGAATAGCATTTGTGGTGCAATTTCTAAATGTGGAGAAATTCCAGGCGTAGTTTAAGTCCTGTGTGGGACAGTCTAAAATGCTGGACTAATTCTTATTGGAAGCTTTCTTCGAAGGTGTCCTGGGAGCTATCTTGCTCTGATGAGGAACAGCAACTGAAGCATTTGGGGTGGAACATGAAGGATGTAGGACATGAGCATCCTGCATGCTGAGAGGAATGAATACTGTCAGGTGTGATCCAGTGTCAATGTCTGGTTCTTTTGTTCTGAAAACATAATTTCTCACAAACATTATACAGTCCTAAAATTATAAATGTATGAGGTGTGTGAAATGCACAGGACAATTGAAGCTGGTTCTCTGATCTTTGAGCAGAAGAAAGATGTCTGTAAACTTCATTCATACCACATGAAGAATGGCATCTAATAATAAATCACAAGGATTCTATAACCAACAAGAAGCATTGTCTATTCACAGACATTTATGTTTCAGCCAGTCTCAGAGTTATTCCCATGTAGTGGAATTAACAATATTAGTCACCCACTTCTTCTGCAGTTTGAATTCTTTACATCCTGATTGTAGCCCATTCCCTCATCCCTTCTCCCTCCCTCTCCTACTCTTCAGAAAGGGGAGCCCTCCTCCCCTAATATCTGACCTCAGCCTATCAAGACCCATCTGTACTACCTGTATCCTCTTTTCTGTGGCCTGACAAGACCACCCTGTCATGGGGAAGTGATCAACAATGGAAGACAGAGAACATGTCAGAAGTAGTCCCTACTCCCCATATTGTGGGACACACAAGGAGACTGTGCTGCCTATCTACTACATGTGAGCAGAGGGTCTAGGTCCACATTATACATGGTCCTTGTTTGGTTACTCAGTCTCTGTATTACGTGTGTATAGTGTATGTGTATAGTGTGGTTATCCTGTATTATGTGGCTAATATCTGCTTAAGAGTGAGTATATAAGATGCATGTCTTTCTGGGTCTGAGTTATCTCGCTTAGGATGATCTTTTCTAGTTCTATCCATTTGCTTTCAACTGTCACTGTTTCCTAGTTTTTAATAGCTGAGTAATATTCCATTCTTTAAATGTACCACAGTTTATCTATTTTTCAGTTGAGGAACATCTAGGTTGTTTCCAGATTCTGGTTATTACAAATATGCTGCTATGAACATAGCTGAGCATCTATCAGGTATATGCCCAGGAGTGGTTTGGGTGGGACTTGAGTTAGAATTATTTGCAGTACCCTGAGAAAGCATCAGATTGATTTCCAAAATAGATGTACAAGTTTGCACTTCCACTATAAATAGAGGAGTGGTCACCTTTCTCTGTATCCTCACCAGCATGTGCTGTGACTTGAGTTTTTTATCTTAGCCATTCTGAGGGTGTAAGATGGAATCTCAGAGTCATTTTGATTTGTATTTCCTGAGACTAGGAATGTTGAGCAGTTCTTTAAGTGTTTCTCAGCCATTTGATATTACTCTATTGAGTATTCTCTGTTTAAGTTTGTACTCCATTTTTAATTTTTAAATAATATATTCAGATTAATCCCAGTCATTTTCCCTCACTTGTATCTGCCACTCCCCCTCCCTCCCTCTTTTACCCTATTCCTCTCCCCTAAACCTGTAACAGAATGGGACCTCCCCTTACACACACCATATTATCACAGTCTATCGGGTCTCATCCAGATAACCTGCTTCCCTTTCCTCCAAGTGCCACCAGGACTCCCCACCAAGGGGAAGTGGTCAAATAGGGGCCCCCGGAGTTCATCTCAGAGGCAGTCTCTGCTCTTGCCACAACCATGAAGAATCCTCTGTCCACTGGCTAGATCTCAATAAGGGGTCTAGGTTTACTGCATACATTGTCCTTGATTAATACAGCAGTTTGTGCAGGGCCCTGGGTCCATATCCGCCAGCCTTGCTGGTCTTCTTATAGGGTTCCTGGATCCTCTGGGTCCTTCTATATCCTCATTCTTGCATACTACTCTCACATGGAGTCCCAATAGCAAGTCCCAGCACCTGTCCTGTTTCCCATTTCTCAGCTGAGGAACATCAAGGTTGTTTCCAGGTTCTGGCTATTATGAATAAGGCTGCTATGAACATAGTTGAGTATATGTCCTTGTTATGTGGTGGAGCATCTTTTGGGTATATTCCAAGGAGTGGAATAGCTGGGTCTTGAGGTAGCCCTATTCCCAGTTTTCTGAGAATGTGAGTGCCAGATTGATAGTATAAGTTTGCACTCCCACCAGCAGTAGAAGAGTGTTCCCCTTTCTCCACATCCTTGCCAGCATGTGCTGTCACTTGAGCTTTTGATCTTAGCCATTCTGATCAGTGTAAGGTGGAATCTCAGAGTCGTTTTGATTTGTATTTCTCTGATGACTAAGGGCATTGAGTATTTCTTTAAGTGTTTCTCAGTCATTCGATATTCCTATATTGAGAATTCTCTGTTTAGCTCCAAACCCCATTTTTTTATTATGTTTCTTTTTAAACATATACATTTATATTATTACACATGAATAAAATAAACAACATACAGCAGGAAAGACCAATAGACAACCAGGAATTATATACATATTACATTCATAGTGATTTGGCTATTTTTATTTGGCAAATTTGAGATGAACCTCTTTCTTATCTTGAACCCCATTTCTTTGTGCGGTTATTTGGTTTAGTAGCATTAAATTTCTTGAGTTCTTTGTATATTATGGATATTAGCCCTTTGCTGGATGTAGGGTTGGTGAAGAAATTTTCCCAGTCTGTAGGCTGTTGCTTTGTTCTGTTGACAGTGGCTGTTGCCTTACAGAAGCTTTTTAGTTTCATGGCATCCCATATATTATTTGTTGACCTTAGTGCCTTAGCTGTTGGTGTTCTGTTCAGGATGTTTTTTCCTGTGTCAATGAATTCAAGGCTCTTCCCCACTTTTTCTTCTAACAGATTTAGTGTATCCAGTTTTATGTTGATGTCTTTAATCCATTTGGACTTGAGTTTTGTGAACGGTGATAATTATCTATCTACTTGCAATTTTCTACCTGTAGAATTCCAGTTAGACCAGGACCATTTGTTGAAGATACTATCCTTTTTCCATTGTATAGATTTGGCTTCTTTGTCAAAAATCAAGTGCTGGTAGGTATATGGATTTATTTCTGGGTCTTTAATTCCATTAATCAACCAGCCTATTTCTATGCCAGTACCATTCTGTTTTAATTACTGTTTCTCTGTAGTACAGCTTAAGATCAGAGATGGAGATCCCTCCAGAGGATCTTCTATTGTACAAGATTGTTTTAGCTATTCTGGATTTTTTGTTTTTCCATGTGAAGGGTAGAATTGATCTTTCAAGGTCTTTAAAAGTTGTGTAGGTATTTTGATAGGGATTGCATTGAATCTGTAATTTGCTTTTGTTAAGATGGCCATTTTTACTATGTTAATTCTTCTGATCCATAAACAAGAGAGATCTTTCTATCTTCTAATATCATCTCCAATTTCCTTCTTCAGAGACTTTAATTTTTTTCATATAAGTCTTTGACTTGCTTGGTTAGAGTTACCCCTAGATACGTTATATTATTTGTGACTATTGTGAAGAATGTGGTTTCCCTAATTTATTTCTCAGCGTGATTGTCATTTGTATATAGGAGGTCTACTGACTTTTTGAGTTGATTTTGTATCTAGCCATTTTGCTTAAAGTGTTTATCAGCTGTAGGTGTTCTCTGGTAGAATTTTGGGGGTCTTTTATATATACTATCTTATCATCTGTGAATGGGGATAATTTGCCTTCCTCCTTTCCTATGTGGTTCCTCTTGATTTCTTTTTGCTCTAGCTAGAACTTCAAGTACTGTACTGAAGAGATATGGAGAGTGGGCAGCCTTGTCTAGTCCCTGATTTTTGTGGAATTTCCTTGAGTTTCTCTCCATTTAATTTTATGATGGCTATTGGCTTTATATTATTTGTAAACTATTAAAAAGGTGAGAAATTAGGGTTTCCCTAATTTCTTTCTCAGCTAATTGGCCATTTTTATTCAGGAGGGCTACTGATTTTTTTGTGTGTGTGGTGATTTTGTATCCAGGCACTTTGCTGAAGGTGTTCATCAGTTGTAGGAGTTCCTTGGTAGAATTTTTGGAGTCATTGGTATATACTATCATATTACCTGTGAATAGTAATAATTTGACTTAGTTCCATTTTGTATCCCCTTGATCTCTTTTACTTGTTTTATTGCTCTACCTAGGACTTTAAGTACTATAATAAAGAGATATGCAGACAATGGACAACCTTGTCATGTGCCTGATTTCAGTGGAATTAATTTAACTTGATGCTGGCTATAGACTTGCTGTTTATTGCCTTTATTATGTTTAGGTATGTGCCTTGTAGCCCTGATTTCTACAAGACTTTAAACATGAATGGGTGTTGGATTTTGTCAAGTGCTTTTTTGACATCTATGAAGATAACCATGTGCTTTTTTTTCTTTCAGTTTGTTTATATAATGGATTAAATTGATGGATTTCTGTATGCTGAACCACCCCTGCATACCTGGGATGAAGCCTGCTTGGTCATGGTAACTGATATTTTTGATGTTTTCTTGGATACAGTTTGCTAGTATTTTTGCATCTAAGTTTATAAGAGAAATTAGTCTGAAATACTCTTTCTTTGTTGTGTCTTTGTGTGGCTTAGATATGAAGGTGACTGAGGCCTCATAGATTGAGTTTGGTAATGTTCCTTCTGATTCTATTTTGTGGAAAAGTTTGGAGAGAAATGGTATTAGGTCTTCTTTCAAGGTCTGGTAGAATTCTGTGCTGAATCCATGTGAGCCTGGACTTTTTTGTTGTTATTGACAGACTTGATGACTGCCTATATTTTCTTAGGAGATATAGCACTATTTAATTCTCTTACTTGATCTTGATTCACATTTGATAGTTGGCATCTCTTGAGAGAATTGTCCATCTCATTTAGATTTTCAAATTTTGTGGCTCATAGGCTTTTGAAGCAAGTCCTAGTGATTCTTTTGATTTCCTCCATGTGTTTCATTATGTCCCCTTTTCATTTCTGATTTTGTTGATTTGAATAGTCTCCTTCTGCCTTTTAGTTAGTTTGGCAAAGGGTTTGTCTATCTTGTTGATTTTCTCAAAGAAACATCTTGGGTTCATTGAATCATAAAATTGTTCTCTTTGTTTCTAATTTATTGATTTCTGCCCTGAGTTTGATGATTTGTGGCAGTCTACATCTCTTTAGTGTGTCTGCTTCTTTTTGTTATAGAGATTTCAGTTGTGCTGTTAAGTTAGTCATATGGGATCTCTCCAATTTCTTTATAAAGGCGTTTAGTGCTTTACGTTTTCCCCTTAGGACTGCTTTCATTGTTTTCCATAAGTTTAAGTATGTCGTGCCTTCACTTTCATTGAATTCTAGGAAGTTTTTAATTTCTTTTTTTAAATTTTGTCCCTTGCCCAGAGGGCATTGAATATAGAGTTCATCAGTTTTGATGAGCTTGTTCTTTCTGGTTTTGTTGTGTTTTAGCTTTAATCCATGGTGGTCTGATAAAATGCAAGGGATTATTTTAACCTTCTTGTATCTGTTGAGGTTTTCTTTGTGACCAAGTGCTGAGAAGAAGATGTATTCTATTGTGTTTCAGTGGAATGTTCTGTAGATATCTGTTAGATCAATTTAATTCATGATGTCTTTTAGTTTAATTATTTCTCCATTTAGTTTCTATCTTGATGATTTGTCTATTGGGAAGAGTGGGGTGTTGAAATCTCCCACTATTAATATGTGGGGTTCGATGTATGAATTAAACTTTAGTAATATTTCTTTTAGAAATGTTGGTGCTCCTGAATTTGGGGCATAGATGTTAAAAATTCAGACATCATCTTGGTGTATTTTTCCTTTGATGAGTATGAAGTGTCTTCCATCTATTTTGATTAGTTTTTTTGAAAGTCTGTTTTTTTAGATGCTGGAATGGCTGTTCTATCTTGGTTCTTGGTTCCATTTGCTCGGAATATGGCTTTTCAGCCCTTTGCTCTGAGATAATGTTTATCTTTACTGCTAATGTATGTTTTTATCTGTAGCGAAATGGTGGATCCTCTTTTTGTATCCATTCTGTTAGCCTTTGGCTCTTTATTGGGGAATAGGGGCTATTGATTTTGAGAGATATTAATGACCAGTGGTTGTTGGCTCCTATTTTGTTTTTTATATTGGTAGTGATAGTGTGTGTGTATGTGTAAGCTTCCTTTCCTTTGTTATTGCAGATGAGGGTTATTTATTTATTTATTTATTTATTTATTTTTCCTGGGTAAAGTTATTCTCCTTGGGTTGGAGTTTTTTTTTCTAGTATCTTCTATAGGGCTGGATTTGTGGCTAGGTACTGTTTAAGATTAGATTTATCATGGAATATCTTGATTTCTCCATCTATGATGATTGAAAGTTTTGCTAGGTATAATAGTCAGGATCGGCATCTGTGGTCTCTTAGTGTCTGCATGATTTCTGTCCAGGCCCCTCTGGCTTTCATAGTCTCTGTTGAGAAGTCAGGCGTAATTCTGATGGGTTTGCCTTTATATGTGACTTGGCCTTTTTTTCTTGTCACTTTTAATATTCTTTCTTTGTCCTGTACATTTAGTGTTTTGATTATTATATGTGGGAGGATTTTCTTTTCTGGTCCAGTCTATTTGGAGTTCTGCAGACTTCTTGTATATTTATGGGCATTTCTTTCTTTAGGTTGACCTCGTCTCATTGTGATGTCTCTGATGTTAGCTGGTTTGGTGGTCTCTGATGGTCAGAGAGGTTGGAGGAAGATATAGACAATGGGGATTTGGTCCCATACCCTACTTATTTCTGCTGAAATCACTGTCTCTTTGTCTCCCTGTTTATGACCCTGAGAAGTCAGGCATCTCTGTTTAGTTCACTGTGTCTGTTGGTTCCCTGATTGTGAGCCAAGTAAGCAAGGGAGGAAGTGAAGAGATATCAGACTAGAGAATTGCTCCAGCAGAACAGCTTGCCTCTAGGGGTCAGAGAGTAATGGACTACCCTGGTGCTTTAGCTGCCCACAGTTATTTTTTTCAATATTTATATTTTTCTTTCTTATATATACATTTATATTATTAAACATATATACAATAAACAATCTACAGCAAGAAGAACCACAAAACAATCAGGAATTATATAAATGTTATTGACTATTTGTATTTGGCAACCTTGAAGAAAATATTTTTTGTATCTTGGTGCATCTAAATTTGTGAATATAAATTGATATTTATCATAGTTCATCTTTATCAACTTAAAATTCTTGGACATGGAGGTCAGAAGTTGCACTCCAACCAGGCATGTGGCAGTCCCTACTGCGACTGGGAAACTTTCTGTGGGTTGGCTTTGGGACTTGAGGTCAGCTCAGCTTGTTTTCTAGGCTGGGCTGCCTCCAGTGGGCCAGCATATGCTGATGCTGGAGTTTCAGTAGCCCACAGCTCTCTTTCTTGGCCCCAGAGATCAGAAATAACACTCACACCAGGCAAACTGTGTCTAGACCTTGGAGCAGGTGACTGTGCCTGTAGGGACCCAGGGACTTTTTTGTGGATTTGCTGGGTGGCCTGAGCCAGACATGCCCACACTCTGCACATTTTGCTCCCCTCTTTCCTGGGAATAAACAGCATTGGTGTTTTCTAATTCTTTGTTCTGTCCAGAGGTTGATGTACAAACACTGTTGTCCTACTGATCAAACAAGGTGTGTGTTTGGCTCAGCCATCTTGGATACACAACAGCGTCAGAAACATCAACCAAGGACCATGTATGATGTGGACCTAGACTCACTGCTTGGATGTAGTAGCACAGTCTCCTTGTGGATCCCATATCTGGACAGTAGGGACTACTTCAGACATGTACTCTGGCCACCAAGCTTAGATCATTTCCCCCTGGCAAGACTGCCATGTCAGGCTACAGAGGAAGAGGTTACAGCTAATACAGATGAGAATTAATAGGCTGAAGTCAGATATTAGAGGAAGAGGGCTCCCCTGTCTGAATACTAAAGGAGGGAGGGAGAGGGGTTAAGGGAGGGAGGAGTTTCGGGAGGGAATGGAGGAGGGGGCTACAATCAGGATGTAAAGAATTTAAACTGCAGAACAAGCAGGTAACTTATATTGCTAATCCCACCATATGGGACTAGCTCTGAGACCAGCTGAAACGTGAATGTCTAGGCACAGACAATGATTCTTGTTAACTAAAGAACCCCTATGAATTACTGATTGTTTCTTAACAAAGTCTACTTTTCAAAATATAAAACTAGTAACAAGAACATATATTATCTTTAATTTTCTCAAATTTGAGTGACATTTAAACTTGGACTTTAGATTAGATACAAGGCTATAAAAATCAAAGCTTTTAGGTGTATTGTATTTTTGTTTAGTAGCAAGCTTATAGGATATCACAGAATACAGACAACTTTAAAAACACATGCTTGCATGTAGGACAACTAAGTTAGAAAAGTATAGTGAACAGAAGATGGAGTCTATTCTATGATAAAAATGCTACAAACACCTTTGAGTTGCCATCCATAAAATTTTTACTTCTTTAAAAAAAATCTAAATGTTGGCATTGTCTGGAAAATTTTAACATGTTTGTTTACAATTTCTATGAGGTTAAACTGTTGAAATGTGTTCACTGAAACATTTCCCTTGCATTAATGCTTTATACCTTGCATGTATATTACTAATTCACACACAAATGAAAATGGAAAAATTGTCAATACCTGATTTCTGTCTCCTATTTTTCCACTCACAATCATATACTTTGGCAGATTTTTGACCCCACAGAAAAATATCTAACTTAAAGAATTACTAATAACTGGAAAAAGAGGGAAAGTATTTTGAGAATAAAATGTTTCCCCATCATAATAGATTGTTATGCATATTTTACACATATGTGGCATGCTAGCTTGGTATGCTCTAGCATGATTGTTAGACATTTGTCATAGATAGCACACAGGTGGTCAAAAGACCAACCAGATAGAACCTATTTGCCTCCTGCAAAGCACCAGATGCTGGAATGGGAGCTTGCTAATGAGAAGTCCATTGGAGGGTAACTGTGTGAACTATCCCAGGCGGTGCTGGCCAATTAGCCTCGGTGATGTGAGTGCAGGAGAGTTGGCAGGCCCAGATCCAGGGCTTTGAGTTGGCCCACCCCTACATGTACCCCATTGATAAACTGTTGGAGTGCACAAAGGGGCTGCTGCTACAGATCCAAAGCTGTAGGATCTCCCTGACACAAAGAAACAACAGAATATTTGAAAGAACCCACCATAAGGATCCAGTATTGATAGTGTAGCAGAACACAGAGGTTTAAAGTAAACATTTGTGATCAAAAGCATACACTTTGAGACACACTGTGACACGCTACAGCTTCCACAATTAGATATTTATTGTTGTTCTTCTTTGGTTTGTTTTTCTGGTTTCTTGTTTTGTTTTGGGGAATTTGTTTTATTTTTTATTTTCTGTTGGGGGAATGTTGAAAGGGCAGGGGGTGGATACAAAGTGATAGAGAGATTAGTGGGATTAGGATTTATGATGTGAAATTCACAACGATTCAATAAAAAGTTAAGAGAAATGTTAATGGACATCAGATATTTGTAATGATAATGTTTCTTCTCCCCTCCAGTGAGAGACTTTTGTAGCCAGTTGTTTACTGGGCACTTGGCTTTCTAAGAGGCATCCTATGAGCACCTGCTTACTTATTCCTCTTTCTTTCCTCTGGAGCTCAGCAGGGAGTGAGAGGCAGTGCTAGTGTTAGAGAGCAGCAGCAGCAGTACAGCAATAGTTGCCAACAACCTAATGTATTTTTTAAATAAATAAAAATCTGCTAAGTGATTTGATGAAACTAAATTAAAATGTACTAAAACTGATTAAATATCTGTAAGAAAGAGGGTATTTGGTAGAGGAAAGACAAAGAAGCAATTGCCATTTTGTTCTCTATTTTTTTAACAAGTATTCTTGAGTATATGACTTTTTTGTGCTGCAGAGAAACAAAGAAGAAAAGAATTTTAGGCAGTTATTGGTGTATTCAAGTGTCTGAACAGCTCAAGAGTAGAAAGATAACCAAAGTTATGTACACTACCACTATGGTTCTGGCATAACATGTACTGGAAGTTAGAGGCTGCTGGGGAAAGGGCAGCACAGCAAAGAATTATTAGAATTCAATTAAGAATGCCTAACGATGGGCCATGAAAGTCTTCACCTACCAGGAAAGTGGAATAGATGTGAGGACATCCTATTGGGACTCTAGGTGAGAGAAGCATGGGAGAATAGGGAAATAAAAGGATCCAGAGGGTCCTAGAAATCTACAAGTAGAACATTATGATAGGCAGATTTGGGCCCAGGGGTCTTGCATAAACTATGGCACCAGCCAAGGACAATACAGGTGGTAAATTTTAAACCCCTACCCAGATCTAACCAATGGTCAGAACATTCTCCACAGTTGAGTGGAGAGTGGGATATGACTTTCTCACGTACTCTGGTGCCTCATATTTGACCATGTCCCCGGGATGGGGAGGCCTGGTGGTACTCAGAGGAAGGACAGCAGGCTACCAAGAAGAGACTTGATACCCTATGAGCATATACAAGGGGAGGAGGTCCCCCTCAGTCACAGTCATAGAGGAAGGGAGTAAGGGGAAAGTGGGAGGGAGGGAAGAATGGGAGGATACAAGGGATAGGATAACCATTGACATGTAACAAGAATAAATTAATAAAAAAAATATTTTGAAAAAGAAAGAAGAAGAAAGAAAAGAAAAGGAGATTGTATGTCATGTGAGTTAAAACCATGGGGTCTAAATCCTTGCTGTATTGACTCTAAGGGAAAAAAACAAAAATTAATAATTGTCTTTTTATTAAAATTTGATGATTATGTTCAAAAAAAGAATGCCTAACGATGCTAAATGTCATCTAGAAGTCTCAGTGTAAATCCTTAGTGTCAAGATAGCATGAGGAATCTATGCTATGGAAACAGTAAGGAAAAGAAGTTTGAAACCTGCTGTAGTTAAAATACACCAACTGGAAATGATGAAATATCTGAAGCAATTGAAAGTAGATGTAATATTTTCTGGTTGCCACAATGACTACAGAGGTAAGATTTTTGCTGAGAAGTGAAGCCAACCAGGCAAAATGAGATAAGATATTTAACATTTCCAACTTTATTCTTGTGTATTCTCTTATGGTGTAGAACTGTCTTCCTCTTGATTACATTGTGTGCATTCTTTTATCACAATAAAATACAAACTTAGCTATCAAATTGGACGGTGACATATGTGTAGCAACCACATATAAATAAGAAAAAGTGTTTATGCTATTTTATATATTGGACTATCCTTACTAATGTCAAGGGTTGGCATTCTCCCATGGGGTAGGTCTTCGGTTGAGACAGGCATTGGTTTGACATTCCCTCTGTTCTATCTTTCTCCCTGCACATCTTGTAGGCAGGTTAACATTGGGTCGAAGTTTTTGTGGGGGGTTTATAGGATAGGATTCTGGGAGGATATGGGGGTGACTCTAGCTGAGACTCCTGATAGCGGGGGTCATAGAGACTGAAGAGGACACTCTCTAATTAGACAGGTAACAATTAAAAATTATTTTACTTGAACATGAAGTATATACATATTTACATACAGAATACAGTGCTGAATTTGTTGTTGTTGTTCACCATAATATTACAGCTTCAAATCAAAATACTTTTCACTTATAACAAAATTTAGTCTACTAAGAAAATAATTATAGATCATTTTCTGTAACTACTAAAACTACTTGATTTTTTTAAGTGGAAGGTTTATTAGTTTTGTTTATTAAGCTACTTGAAGCAATCTATTGGTTTCCACTTCTTTATTTTTGGTCTCATTTTACCAGCATATACCAGATGTGTCAAGAAAGAAAAAGTTACTAGGTTCAAAGCCAAAATGAGATTAGATTCACATTTAAGGAATGGAACATGAGTTTGAAAACTTGAAAAAAAAGCCCTTCAAGGGTCATGTAATTACTAAGGTGTTATCAAAAAATTATTACTGCCACATAGTCCTCATTTGGAAGGCAGGTGCTGCAATGCCACAGGGCAGTGCAAAGTTATAAATGGTGACATGCAAATGAGTCAGGAAAGCACATACATTGGTGTTCTGCTGCCCCATTAATGGAAAATACAACATCAAACAGCATGCTTTCATGGAGAATGACATATCTAGGACATTGGCTGGATTTATAGTCAACCATCTTTCTGCTGCCTCATTGGCTTTTACAATTCATTTCAATTTCTACTTATAGAAAAGAAATCATGGTGTATAGATTAGCATATATCCTGTCATGCTTCTTTTGGCTGCTTCTTTTACTTGTGATTAATTTTTTTAATTAACTGATTTATTTATGTGATAGTTCGTGGGATCATGGCTTGCAAAATTTTTGTGCCTTCCTCAAAATATCTCTACCACAGTACTCTTGCTAAGCAATTGATCTATGTTTTAAATTCTACTTTGTTTTTTAACACACTCTCTCTCATTTTTTAATTAAAGAGTTCAATTTTAGTTTTTTCTATTACCTAGAGGAAGGTTTTTAAAACAATAAATAAAAAATGACATACTTCAGGGTTAATATCTGAAAGGCCTGAAAATTGAAAATCACTTTAGTGTTTCCTGTATTAGAACATTAATTCTTACCTTTATTCAGCATTCTTAGCATTATTCAGATTTAATCAGCATCTTATAGATGTCATCTGAATCTTTTGAATCACATGGTCTTCCTTCTGACACAGTTTTAAAATTTCTTCTATGTTAATTAACTATTACTTTTTGCCTGTGAATAGAAAATCAGTTGGATAGGCTGTCTATTATTATTATTAGCCTGGTATATTGAAGCATTTCACTATACTTATACTTGTAGTAATAATGGTGTCACAAATTATGTCCTGAATTCAAATAATTAAAATGTGAAAAGACTTTATTTACCTGATCAGAATTTCTTTTCTTTTCTCTTTTTCTTAATTTTAATTTTTTAAATACATTACATATACATTTATATTATTACACATATATACAATATACTACCTATAGCAGGAAGAACCATGGCAGAATCAGGAATTATATAAATGTTACATTCTTAGTGTTTTGGCTATTTGTATTTGACAACCTTGAAGAAAACATCTTTTCTATCTTGGTGCACCTAAAATTCTGAATGTAAATCAATCTCCATCACATCTTGTCATTATCAACTTGAAACATCTATGTACACCTAAAACATCTTAACCCTTAAAGAAGTAAGCTTCATTGTAAAACTAAGCTACCTGGTCTTCAACTCCATCAGAGACTTGAGAAGAAATAAACTCAATTACCTGAGTATGTCATGAGTGCAGGTTAATAGCATTCCAAATGAGAAGATGACAGAGACAGTTTGCTGCCTAAACAGTCACCCAAAGCTCTCTATGTTAGAGCATCTTTTTCAGCCTTCTGGCCCAATATATCTGACAGACATATTTGTGAGGCACCAACTATTGAGGACTTGCTTACCTGTATTGGCAGAGTTTGGCTATCGACTCTGCGTGCATCCAGGCATACCCTGATTTAGGCAGAATTCTGTCTGTATTAGAAACAAAGACCAGTGGCTCATTTGCCACATTTGAAGCCAATTGCATAAGGAGGTAATTTGATGCTCATCATCCTCTTAGAAGTAGGCTAGGTGTTGCCAGGAGTTAACCTGTATCATTGTCAGTGAATATTTAAAATAATAAAAATATTTTAAATGCTATATTCTGCATGTGTCTGAGATTTTTGAAGACTTATCTAACTATCCTACCTTAACTTTCTATAGAATCATATCTATCAGCCACACCTAAGGTGTATATTCTTGTGATAAAAGTAGACTAGTCATTGACAAGACCATGATTTGGTCAACTAACAATTAACTTGTTATATCTTATTTATCCTATGTAACTTATATAACTTATTTGTCCTAAACAGCTTGCAATCTCATTTTCAAAAATAAACCTTGTATTATAATTGAGTTATATTGGTACAATTCCTCATATTAGACTAGAAATATAGTGTGTGTGTGTGTGTGTGTGTGTGTGTGTGTGTGTGAAGAATAAACTTACATTTGAATTCTATACCACTGTATCTAGAATTAAACTTACTTTGCATCTATATACAGAATTTTATACCAGTGAATTAAAAATAACCTTGTGAGTGACAATTTAGGCATTAAGTTGAGGAGTAGGTTCACTAATATACTTTTTGTTCTATCTTCCCTATATATTTCTGTATTCTTCCTTCTTTCTTTACAACCCTATCTCTAAATGTAAGAATGTAAGATAAAGGAAAAGAGAGATATCACTGAGTCTAAATCTTGTTTTCTCTCTATATAAGACCAATAATAACTTATAACCAACTCCCATTGAAAATAAGCCTCTATAGCCCAAGAAAGCAACCAAAAACCTACCAGACCCCCTTAAAGGAAATGGGGTGCGTTCTCTTAAGGTTTCTTCCGGCTGATGAATAATACCTTTGTAGGAGCCTAAATAAAATAAGAGAAATAGTTAAACAAGCTAAGAATAGCATTTGCGATCTAGTTTCTAAACGCTGAGAAATTCCAGGCTTAGTTAGAGTCCTGTGTGGGACAGTCTTAAATGCTGGACCAATTGGAATCGGAAGCTTTCTTTGAAAGTGTCCCGGGAGCTGTCTTGTTCTGATGAGGAACAGCAATTGAAGCACTTGGTGCTGGAAAATGAAGGATACAGGATGTCAGTGTTCAGTATGTTGAGAGGAATGCATCCTGCCATGTCTTACCCAGCTTCAGTGTCCAGTTCTTTTGTTAGAAAAGCATATAATTTCTCACAAGCACTATATAGTCTTAAAATTATAAGTGTATAAGGTGTGCATGATGCACAGAACAATTAAGGGTGGTTTTCTGCTCTTTGTATCAGCAGGAAAAAAGGACATCTGTAAATCTTCATTCATGCCATATGAAGAATGGCATATAACAGTAATTCATAAGGGTTTCATAGCCAACAAGTAGCATTGTCTATGCCTAGACATTCATGTCTCAGCCAGTCTCAGACCTATTTCCATATAGTGGGATTAATAATATAAGTTACCTGCTTGTTCTGCAGTTTAAATTCTTCACATCCTGATTGTGTCCCACTCCCTCATTCCCTCCCAATCGACCCTCCCTCCCTCATCACCTCTCCCTCCCTCCCTTAGTACTCAGAAAGTGGAGCCCTCTAACATCTGACCTCAGCCTATCAAGTTTCATCTATACTAACTGTAACCTCTTCCTCTGTAGCCTGGCAAGGCTGTCCTGCTGGGAGAAGCGATCTAAGTTCAGTGGCCGCAGTGCATGTCCGAATTAGTCCCTACTCTCCACATGTGGGACCACAAGAAGATGATGCTACTACACCTGAGCAGAGGGTCTACGTCCACATCCTACATGGTCATTGGTTGATGTTTCACTCTCTGTGTTGTAGTGTTGTTATCTTGCATTATGTTGCTACTATGTCACTGCTTATAAGTGAGTATATACCCTGCGTGTCTTTGTGAGTCTGGGTTACCCCACTCAGGATGATCTTTTCTTGTTCCATCCATGTGCCTGCAAATTTCAAGATTTCCTTGTTTTTAATAGCTGAATAATATTCCATTGTGTAAATGTGCCACAATATCTTTTCAATTCTTTGGTTGAGGGACATCTAGGTTGTTTCCAGATTCTGGCTACTGCAAATAAAACTGCTATGAATACAGTTGAGCAAATGTCCTTGTTGTGTTTTGGAGCATCTTTTGGGTATATTCCCAAGAGTGGTATGTCTGGTTCTTGAGGTAGCATTATTCTCAGCTTCCTGAGAAAGCACCAGATTGATTTCCAAACTGTTTATACAAAGTTTGCACTCTATCCAGCATTGGAGGAGTGTTCCCTTTCTCCACATCCTTGCCAGCAGGTGTTGTCACCTGAGTTTTGATCTTCACCATTCAGATAGGAGAAGATGGAATCTCAGAGTCGTTTTGAGTTATATTTCCCTGATAAATAGGGATGTTGAGCATGTGTTTCTCAGCCACTTGATATTCCTCTCTTGAGGATTCTTTGTTTAATTCTGTACCCCATTTTTAATTGGGTTATTTGGTTTGGTGGTGTTTAATTTCTTGAGTTCTTTATATATTTTGGATATTAGCCCTTTGTAGGGTTGGTGAAGATCTTTTCCCAGTCTGTAGGCTGTCATTTTCTTTTATTGACAGTGTCCTTTATCTTACAGGAACTTTTCAGTTTCATAAGGTCCCATTTATTAATGGTTGATCTTATGGCCTGAGCTGTTGGTGATCTGTTCAAGAAGTTGTCTCCTGTGCCAATGAGCTCAAGGCTCTTCCCCAATTTTTCTTTTAACAGACTTAGTGTGTATGGTTTTATGTTGAGATCTTTAATCAATTTGGACTTCAGTTTTGTGCAGGGTGATAGATATGCTTCTATTTTCATTTTTCTACATGTAGACATCCAGTTAGACCAGAACCAGTTCTTGAAAATGTTATCCCTTTTTTCATTGTATGGATTTATCTTCTTTATCAAAAGTCAATTGTCCATAGGTATGAGGGTTTATTTCCGAGCCTTCAAATCAATTCCATTGATCAACCCGCCTATTTCTATGACAGTACCATTCTGTTTTTATTACTATTGCTCTATAGTACAGCTTGATATCTGGATGGAGATTCCTCCAGAAGATTTTTTATTGCACAGGATCATTTTAGCTGTTTTGTTTGTTTGTTTGTTTGTTTGTTTGTATGTCTTTCCATATGAAGTTGAGAGTTGATCTTTTAAGGTCAGTAAAGAATTCTACAAGTATTTAATGGGAATTGCATTGAACCTGTACATTACTTTTGGTAAGATGGCCATTTTTACTATGTTCTTCTCCCGATCCATCTTCAAAAATCGTATTCAAATTCTTTCTTCAGAGATTTGAAGGTTTTTTTTATACAAATCTTTCAAGGTCAGTAAAGAATTCTACAAGTATTTAATGGGAATTGCATTGAACCTGTACATTACTTTTGGTAAGATGGCCATTTTTACTATGTTCTTCTCCCGATCCATCTTCAAAAATCGTATTCAAATTCTTTCTTCAGAGATTTGAAGGTTTTTTTTATACAAATCTTTCACGTTCTTGCTTAGAGTTACACCAAGATAATTAATATTATTTGTGGCTATTGTGAAAGGGGTAGTTTCCCTAACTTCTTTCTCAGCCTGTTTGTCACTTGTATATAGGAGGGCTACTGATTTTTTGAGTTGATTTTATATCCAGCCAGTTTGCTGAAAGTGTTTATTAGCTGGAGGAGTTCCTTGATAGAATTTCTCTTTTTATTTTGTCCCTTACCCAGATGTCATTGAGTAGGGAGTTGTTCAGTTTCCTTGAGTTTGCAGACATTTGGTTGTTACTTTTGTTGTTGAAGTACATCTTTAATCCGTGGTGGTCTGATAAAATGCAAGGGATTATTTCCATTTTCTTGTTTCTGTTGAGGTTTGCTTTGTTATCAAGTATGTGGTCAATTTTGGAGAATGTTCTGTGAAGTGCTGAAAAGAAGATTATTTTGTGTTTGGGTGAAATGTTCTGTAGATATCATTTAGGTCCATTTGTTTCCTGATGTCTATTAGTTTCCTTGTTTCTCCATTTAGTTTCTGTCTTGATGATCTGTCTATTGGGGAGAGAGGGGTATTGAAGTTTCCCATTAGTAATATGTGGGATTCAATGTGTGATATAAGCTTTAGTAGTGTTTCTTGTATGAATGTGGGTGCTCCTACATTTAGATGTTGAGAACTGAGACATCATCTTGGCGTATTTTTCTTTTGATGAGGATATAGTGACCTTCCCCATCTCTTTTGATTAATTTTGTTTGAAAGTCTATTTTTTCAGATACTGGAATGGCTACTCTAGCTAGCTTCTTATGTCTGTTTGCATGGAATACAGTTTTTCAACCCTTTACTCTGAGGTAATATCTATTTTATTGCTGAGGTATGTTTCTTGTATACAGCAGAAAGATGGATCGTGTTTTCACATCCATTCTTTCAGCCTGTCTCTTTTTACTAGCGAGTTAAGACCATTGATGTTAAGATATATTAATGACCAGTGGTTGTTAGTTCCTTTTATTTTGATGTAGGTGGTGGTAGAGGTTTTTGTGTTCCTTTGTTTTGGATTTGTGAATGTGGAGTTATTTATTTCCTGTGTTTTCCTGGGTGTAGTGAGCCTTCTTGAGTTGGAGTTTTCCTTCCATTACCTTTGGTAGGGCTGGATTTGTGGTTAGGTACTGATTAAACTTAGTTTTTTGTCATGGAATATCTTGTTTTTTTCATCTATGGTGATTGAAAGTTTTGCTGGCTATGTTAGTCTGGGTTGTCATCTGTGGTCTCTTAGTGTTTGCATGACTTCCATCCAGGCCCTTCTAGCTTTCATAGTCTATGTTGAGAAGCCAAGTGTAATTCTGATGGGTTAGCCTTCACATGTGACTAGACCTTCTTCTCTTGCATCTTTTAATATTCTTTCTTTATTCTGTACATTTAATGTTTTGATTATTATATGGTGGGAGGACATTCTTTTCTATTTGGAGTTCTGTAGGCTTATTGTATATTTATGGGCATTTCTTTCTTTAGGGTGGCAATGTTTTCTTCTATGATTTTGTAGAAAATGTTTTCTGGGCCTTGGAACTTGGAGTCTTCTCCTTTTTCTATTCCTGTTATTCTTAGATTTGTTCTTTTTATAATGTCCCAGATTTCTTGGCTGTTTTGTGTCAGGAACTTTTTAGTTTTAACATTTCTTTGATTGCTGTATCAATAACTTTGATCATATCTTCCACACTTGAGATTCTCTCTTCCATCTCTTTCATTCAGTTGGCATGCCTCCTGTCCATTGTTCCTGTTCTCTTCCCTATGTTTTCCAACTCTAAGACTGCCTCAGCTTGTGTTTTCTTTGTTGCTTGTAATTCCCTCTTTCGGTCCTGAATAGCCTTATTCATTACTTTCTCTTATTTAATTGAATTTTCTTATAATTCTTTATAGGATTTATTTAATTCCTTCATCTATTTAGATGTCTTTTCCTGTGTTTCTTTGAGTGATTTGTTTTCCTCTTTCAAAACTTCCATCATTTTCATCACCCTAGATTTAAAGTCTTCTCTTGTGCTTCACGGGTGTTCATATCTCCAGGGCTTGCTATGTTAGGATCACTGGTTTACACCTCTGAGTTTTGTTGCTAGTCTTCTTGTGCTGTCCTCTAGGCAACTGTTTGTGCTTGATGTTAGCAGACCTAGAGGTTCCTTCAATGATGTCACTGTGTTCCACATTGGCCAAGCAGGTTGGGAGCAAATAAAGGGAACTCCAAGCCAAAGGTTGCTTGCTAGGGCTCCCCAGAGGCCTCCTCTGGATGTTGGACAGTGGGTCTTAGAGCCTGCACCCAGCTCAGCTCATCTGGATTCCCTGACTGTATACCAGTTGATTCAGGCAGAAGAGGAGTGGGCTGATAGATTTCCAAGCCCAAAGTTGCCCAGGTGCTCTACAGTCCTTTTTCAGATGATAGGGCTCTGTCTATCTGCTGTGTTCCATATGGGCTGGGTCAGTAAGCAGCTGGGGACCTATGAGAGACTCAACCTTGGAGCTGCTTGGGTGTCCCACAGACCTTTCTGCAATGTCAGCAAATGTGAGTCTTGGTCTGTGCCAGATAAGCTCTCTCTATCTACTCTGTATCCCAGATGGGTCAGGCTGGTAAGCAGCTGGGGTGCTGAGGAGGACCAGAGCACAAAGCTGCTAGTATGTTCTACAGTCCTTGATATGACTGGGCTCTGCTTATCTTCTTTGTTCCCTGGTTGTGCTAGGCCAGTAAGCTTTTGGCCCACGGAGAGAGATTAGAGCTCAAAGCTGCTCAGGAAACAGCAGCTAATGTGAGGTGTGGCCTGCGCAGGTCTCTTCTATGCCTGTCTGCTCTGTGGCAGAGATGGATCAGGCAATATGCTGTAGGTAGGAGAGGTGAAATCAGAGCTAGCAGGATACCAGCTAATTAGGATTGTGGCCCAACCAGGTCTCAGGTCAGCCTGTTCGCTTTGTGTCTTAGATGTGTCAGAGAAGTATGCTTCAGCCAGATGGGCAGTAGTTGACCCAGGCCTGAAGTTGCTCACAGGATATCATCTAATGTGGATTGTGACCTGCACAGGTCTCTACTCATCCTGTCTGCTTTGTTTTATAGCTGTGTCTGAGCAGTATGCTTCAGGTAGGTGGGCAGTGATAGACCAAGGCCCGAAGTTACTCATAGGACAGTGGATAATGGGGATTGTAGCCAGCACCTGGATTCAGCTCTGCTGGTATGTTCCTTGTTACAGATGGGCCTGGCTGATAAGCAGCTGGGGGTCTATGAGAAATCGGAGCTCCAAGTTGTTCAGAAGCTCTAGAGGCCCTCTTGAGATGACAGGGCTCTGATTATTTGCCCTTTGACCCAGATTGCCTAGGCAAGCAAGCAGCTGGGGGGCTGAGAGAGATCAGAGCTCAAAGGTGCTTGGGTGCCCCACACTCTTTCCAAGGAAGCAGCTAATGTGGATCCAGCAAACAGTAGAAGGGCGGTGAGAGCCCAAAGCTGGACTGATAACCCACAGTCCTTCAATCCCAGATCCCACAAGCAGTAGACAGTCAGTGAGAGCCCGAAGCTGCATGGATAACCCACAGTCCTTCCCAAGATGGCAGCTAAAGTGGACTATCTCCCGGAATTTTTCTGTGGGTTAGCTGGGTGGTCAGGGGTCTGACCCACCCATGCCCCACGCAATGAGAATCCTTCTACCTGGGAATCAGCAGCACTATTGTTTTGTAGATCTCAGTTTGGTCTTTAGGTCACTGTGCAGTCCTGGTTTTCCAGCTAATCAGATGCAGTGTGCGATCGGTGCTGCCATCTTTGGATGTGGATTTCTTACAAAGATCTATGATCATGCACAGTACAAATATAAATTAAATTGTTTGAGTTCTTAATTGTTACATTTCTGATCGTGGTAATACAGTAAACTTTTAATAATTATTTAAAATATAAGGTCAAGTTCCATTAAACAATACTTAAACAAGTATGGGAGCCCTCTGACCAGTCCTAAAAGAGTAATATTTTGAAGACAAGAGTTAGTAGGAAGGAATCAGGTTGACACAAGAGCAGTTAATAGTGAGAAGACTGAGGATCTGTCAAGTCAAATATCTATTCAGGAACTTGTTGATGGACAGAAAAGACTTTTATGGAGAGGGAAAGGAGGTGCATCAAAACAATAAACCCAAGGATCCATGCTGGATGAAGATCCTTTCCCATCTAGGAGTTAAGCTCCTTCTCTCTTGCCCACAGTGAAAGGAGCCTTGATCTATTGTGGCTAATTACAAACAGATACATTACTTTTCTGCAAATTCATTCACATGGTCTGTGTTAGTTGTTGCACAAAACTGAAAATGAAAAGGGGATCTAACAAATATCATTAGATGTTTTGTACCTCTAGATTATTTAATTCTAAGGAGGACCTCTTTAGAATTTTACATTCCAAGGAAAAATGAGGAAACTTAAAAGGGTTAAAGAGAGCAAAAGCAGAAGTAATGCTGTCCAAGATAAATCCCCAAATAAGCTGTCCTGTAACAAGCCACAAAGTGCATTTGGTATTAAATGTCTACTTTCAATAAATACAGTGCTAACATACTGCCTTTTTTAAACTCTCAGAAACATTTTATTCTCTTTCCATTTCTTAAAACCTATAAACCATCATTGTATCTATAGTTTGTGCTACAAATTTTATAAAATTTTGTATTACAGTAATCAAATATTTCTTCTGTCACCAAATATAAAACAAAAGAACATTTTTTTCTATGCCAGAGAGGAGAGGTGTTTGAATAGCTATATTTTATCACTGTATACAAGAACCCATCTGTTCTCATTGCCAGATAGTGTTAGGTTTTTATACCAAAACAGAATGTTCTTTTAAAGTAGAGGATTTGTTTAAGCACATTATTATACTCCCTGCTAAACAGATTGAATCAGAAAGCCTAGCTAGAGTCCTAAAAATTCTTGTTTTTGCTGATGCTAAACCAGGCTTTAAAAAATAATACAATGATGATGAAAATAAAATGGTAAGAGATGAAAGGTCAGAAAGAACTAGAAAGGCTTGCAAACAGTTCTCAACTAATCCCTTAATTGAAGGAAATAAAAACATTTACAACATATATCTTGATGTCCCCCCTTTTTTTTTAATTTCCTGGCCCATGTTGCTGGATCTGGTCCATTGAACCTGCGTCTCACCACAAAACCAGCTTCCTTATCTAATACTCTGGTTATTCTACTATGTAAACAAAAGTTTCATGGCCATACTTTCCTAGTTTCAGTCAAATCAGGAACTTTTGCTATAAAACACTACGTTAAAAAGTCATTTTTACCTCTTGATGTAGTCATACTATGTAGCTCAGGGTGGCTTTGTGTTCAACATCCCAAATTTATTTCTAGAATACAAGGATTAAATTACAAGAGTTAGTTTCCACACACCTGCCTACAAAGTTTTTGTTTTCATAATAACTAAAATTTAAGACAACAATTTATATGTGTGTGAACATTTATTCTTCAATTGTATCAATCATAGTAAACATGGTCCAGAATACAGGGATTAGATTACAAGAGTGAGTCTTCACACACACGAGTATAAAGTTACCTTCTATTTAGCAACTTAAAAATTTTTGTTTTCATAATAATTAAAACTTAAAACACCAAATTTATATATGTGTGAACATTTAATCTCCAATTGTATAAATCATAAACTTGGAATGCATACTATATTGCTCTTGAATAACAATTTTTATTGTATTTTATTATTACAGCAATGATGCAGGTTTAAAGTCATCTCCAAATTCTGTTTTATAAAATTGATGCTTAGCTTAGAAGTATTGTCAAGATTCATACACAATTATCAGCAAAGGAGAAACCATTTTCATTTCTTCATGACTCCATGAGTGGGAATTTTATTAATTTTTGATGTGCATTGTTTTCTTTGGATAAAAAACTTGGCTTATTTAACATCAAACACACTGACAGTGGAATCAGTGTGATAGCATTTTTGTATTGGTGAAACTCGGTTGTTACTATAGGAATTGTTCCCGCCAGAAAATAGTTTGCCCTCACATGAGTTGCCCATAGTAAATCCAATTCATATATATTAAAACAGTACTAAAACTTTTACAAAGGGAATTATTTCATGAGAATTCAAGGGATAACAAAGCTGAAGGAACTACATGAGATTTGAGACTGGTGAATGAGAAAAACATTATTTCCAGCCTTCTAGAAATGAGCCATCATTTTTAAGTGTCTATTTGGTGCAACAAATACTGGTTATATTATTGAGGGCTTTTAACATTACTTGTTTTATCACTATTTTCTTTCTTTATTGCCATTATTTATTTACAAAACAAAGGTATTTTCTCAGAACTACAATATTCTCAACTATTCCTAGGTCTGTAAACTTATTTTTCAGCTAACACCACCATGCATGATTTTCCATTAGATATTTCACTGATGGGTGAAATGGAAGTTTTTGGTTTCTTTAAAAACTCAGTTATGTCATGTGGTGTTTTTCTGGAAGTGATCTTATGAGAGGGCATGTGATGTTTTGCTGAAAACGGACATGTGAGAAGGTATGTGATTTTTAGAAAGAATATGAATATAACTCTACAGACAGAGGAAACTTTTGCATTGCTACGCCTTTCAACATTTTACATGACTTCACTGGGCTTCACTCATCTTTGCTTCTCAGAGAGAAACATTCCACAGAACTTCTCATGTTACTGTCGCTGAGTTTGGCTTCTTTCATTGACTTGTGCTGATTTGGTGGCGCCTTGCTGCTTCTGCTAGATAGTGCCACTCCTACTGATTTTTGTTGCTGTTTGTTATTTGCTATTCGACTGGACTGCTGGTATCTCAAAAAGGCAAAGTGGAATTGGCCCAAGGAACTACATCTAAGAAGATCCACGTCCCCCTCTCCTTTTAACCTTCTTTCTCTCCTACCTCTGTTTGGTGGGTTGGAAAGGAGGTAGAAGTGTTTAAGAGCCCTAAACAAAGCAGGTTTTGAAAAATCTAAGTCTACAGATGGGCCACCTTAATGTTTTTGGAATATGGTTTTAAAATCTATATTTAAGGGGCATCCAACTCTTAATAAAATTCTGTTTTCATTTATTAAATTTGGAAAGACTTTCACATTATTGAGACTATTGTTATATTTTAGAGAAGGAGAGGCGAAGAGTTTAGAGAAAGAGGTGTTGAGTCAAATCATTCTTGGCATTACAGAGAAGGGATTGAAAAGTGAAATTCAGTCTTGTAAGGCAAATCAACCTAGATATTTCGACAGGTCCCCAAGAAAGGAGGAGGTTTTGTAGTCAAAGAAAGCAGATTAGCTAGTATATAACCTATGACACAGGTAGTAGAAGGAGGCATGTATGACTTAAGCTATATGGTAGAGATCATCCTTTCTCAGTGTAGGAGATCAGAACATGTTTAATTTGTGATGCATATAAACCTGACAACAGGCAGGCTGTCTCTACCCCAGGGGAGGAAGATGTTAATATGTTTTTGTCCCATTTCCAGCCTTCTTTGCTCAGGACCTGGTAATCTGGAAGGCCTGGATACCCTAACAAAGGTATCATAAAATATTTAATACAAAAATAAATCATAATGCAAGGTCTTTGAATTTCAGATAAAAGATGTTTCTTCTACTTGAATAAGTGATTTCTTTAATTGGGTTTATAGATATAAAATCAAAACATCAGCATACACATTCAATTTTTATTACTTATTGACCACTTATCATTTTCATTTTTTTCCTTCTTTGCTTTCTTTTATCATCACTTTATTTTCTAAATTAAACTTTTTTTCAGACTAGCATACAAATACCTTTCATTATGACATCCTCATATATATGTATACATATATACATATGTATATATAATTATTATACTTTGTTTTCATTCATTCTTCTACCCTACCTTCTACATGCACACACACAGACACATACAAACACACACCCAGGGGAGTGTGGTTGGCAGGAAGGGAAAGATTCATATAATTTTAAAGCTAGATTCCCTGTGTGTGTGTGTGTGTGTGTGTGTGTGTGTGTGTGTGTGTGTGTATGACATTCTCTTTTTGAGTAATCCTCTCCTCATGCTCCAATGAGTAACCCCAATAAATCCATTGGTTGACTGACATACGGCTGGGTGGAATCCTGTCTTTTGTCAGCCATTGGTGCCCTATCTGATATGAATAAATGTGTTTCACATCTTCCTAAGAAACGTCACACAACAAGATTACATTAACATATAAAGTTTCTGTGCAGAGAAGAAAGCAAAAACAAGTTATTGATATATCAAAATGGGCTTAACATCCCTTATACAAGTAATTAAAGTAAGAGCATGACATATCAAATCACATATATGAGAATGCCTACTATCAAAAGTAAAGAAGAGAATGCTTGAGAGAAAAAGAGAGGTCAGGGTTTAATAACACACACTGCTCGTAGAAAAGCCTCTGGTTCTGTTCCTATGTCAAAATGTTCCAGGGGTATTTGATACTTCTGTTTTTTACAAGCTACTCAAACGTGTGTGTGTGTGTGTGTGTGTGTGTGTGTGTGTGTGCGCGCGTGCACACACACACACACACACACACACACACACACACACACACACACATACACACTTTAAAATAATAGGAACAAGCCCTTTAAAGTTATGGAAGACAGAGGTTGGTTGGGAAAGACATTACCTACAAGGAACCCTGGAACACTGTCAGGAGAAATGCAAGTTTGTACTGCCATTGTGGAAGCAATGTAGTTTCTTTCCAAAATTAAAAACATATTAACCAACAGAACTATAATCTAATATAGCAATCTTGCTTCTTTCTATATACTCTAAAGTATTGAAATGAGAGGTATTCACACTATTCTGTTGATTAAAGCTGTATTCTGAAAAACTAAGACCTGAAGACAATGTAAGTGTTCATTAATAGAGGAACAGTTAAATAAAAATCTCATGTGCATACAATGGCATATTATTTAGCTTTTGAAAATAAAGAAGTCTTTTTATTTGTTACAGCATAAGTGGACATACAAGAAAATATGCTAAGTGAAATGAAACAGATACAAAAAGACAAATACTGTCTGGCCTTATCTGTATGTGTTACCTGAAAGAGGCAGACCTATAGAAACAAAAGGGAAAGTAACAGTAACAAAGACATAAAAGATGGAGAAATGGTAAGGTGATGACAAGAAGACCCAAGTTTCAGCTATGCAATATATATAAGATGTGAGGATTCATCATATAGCTCAGAACTCATAACAAACAATGATACATTATATACTTAAATTTTTCTAGAGGGGTAGGTGTTATATCAAAATAACAACAATAATAATGAGAATAAAAGAAGAAAATATTCATAGTTATGCATATGTTATGGCTTCATACATATATATTTATTCCCCAAATAATACAGACATACTCATTAAATATGTACAACTTTTGAGATATCAAAGTTCAAAACTTGCCTTTAAAAACAAAATAAATCTTGTTAATAGTAAAGCAAGATATTTATATATCCAGAGTTTATTCTCAAAGCAGCTATTAGGTTCACCCTTTCACTTTACCTTTGACAAGTGGATTTAAAATTCTGTAGACTCTAATTTATTAAAATTTACTACTGAAGTGAGAGTGCCAGGGATTTCTTTTTACTTCTCAGTATGGGACTGCAGTTTTATTAGAATGCTGGCCCTGTGAGCTCAGCAAGACGCACGTTAGAATTAGATGAGTATTACAATGGAGACTCTGTTAATGAGATTTTTTGAGAAACAATAAAAAGGAAAACCTACAAAAGTACCTCTATTAGGCTCTGCATAAGTAAGGGAAACCTGTCTCAGGGGACCACTAAAGAAATCAGAACGAATTAGTTAACTGAAGGTCAAAAAGAAAGGCACGATATGCCTTGGGTAACACTATGAAAGTAATCATTGCAAGTAAGAGAGTGATGATCAGAGTTGCCTCTGCATAGTTGTAATATGAAAGTAAGGATAGCTGACATAATATCAGAGATTATTTTGGTACAAACTTGAACACCACTTATCAACACTATCAAAATAGATTTTTCTCTAAATTCTAACTATGAAACAATGAAACATCTTATAAGGGAAATATTTCCCTACAGTGTATTTGATACTTATTTTTACTTTGAGGTAAAATAAACAATATACTGCATATTTTAAGCATTTCTTTTTCTAGATATATATAAACATGCTAATTGCCTTAAAATCATAATATAAAGAAAATATAAGAAGACAAATCATGTATAATGTCATATTTGAGCAAAATTTTCTACTTGTATTTAATGTTTTTACATTTGTATTCATATGTATAATATTAACATACCTATTATGCATGGCTATTTTTCTATTCATTGATTTCATTAACTAATTTAGTTGGTCATTTTTTTCTGTGATTTACTTTTTTCTCACTACCTTGTAAAGATCACGTAGAACATCCTTAGAAATAATTGCAGAAACTTTAATCTAATCAATTTGAATATTTTGCAAGAGAAATTAAAGAAAATGAAGTTTCTTTTTCTTCTGCATCACAAGTCTATACTTTCCTTGCTAGGATAACAAAGATCCAATTCCCTAAGAACAATAAGCACAGATAACATAAGATGTGTCACTGGTTGAAATTTCATTTCTAGAGCCTAGTTTCTGATTTGGGATCCTACTATATGATCTTCAGGGGTGTGAGGGCAGGAAGACTAAGAACAAAGGGTTGAATTTAATCTTTTTCAGATTTTTTAATTTCTGCATGAGAAAACTAGCTTACGAGAGTCAGATTCTCAGCTAATACATGGTAGTATATGATAGACTTTTCTTGGGATAATGCAACATGCATATTTATTCACCCCCAAAAGAGAGCTTATGACAGATCAAAGTGATAACTGCATGAAAGTCAAGCTTTGTGAACCAATGAACTTGTGTGAGAGTTAATAAATGGAGCAGAAATGACACAAAATTAGCTGCAGCACTAAAAAGCCAACGTTAACCCAGATGATGACTCAACAAATTTGCCACTCTGGAGTTCTCTTCACAGTTTGGAAACAGTTCAACAGCAAGTCTGAATATCTTTCCTGTCTGCAGTTAGGTTGATCAAAGTTCCACAGCCCTCAGCAGTTGTTTACTCCTTTCACATTGCTGGAGAGGGGCCTTTATGAACTTTTTATATTAGACTTGTGGCCCTTGTTTACCACCCAACACTTGTGAGAGTCTTCCTCCATCCTGGAGGAAATGTTTCAGTTTATAGGAACAAAACACAGTGAACCTGAAATTCTCCATGCCTACCCTAAGATAAAATGAGTTCCATGTGTATTTGATGGTTTCTTGCTGTTCATATTTGAGCAATAGCAGTCAGAGTATTTAAAATGATATGATTTTTTTTCTGTTCAGTATCTGTTATATACTGCATTGGAAAAATGGTGTTACTGCAACACAAACTTATTTTTCCTATTTGCTTGAGAAGAAATATGGTAACGAAGCTATAGAAAATGACAGCTAGTATTTATGAGAGTGAAAAAATATAGGAATTCTGTATGAGCTGATGTTAATCCTCTAAACAGCAAGTCTGCTAATTATTTTAGACTGCTCTCTATGGCCAACAGTACTTTTTCCCCTACTTCATTTGTGACTGCATGTCACTTAGGGGGTGGTTTGCATGGAAATTACATGCAAACACTAAGAGATAAGGAGCTTATTGTCCTTGCTTTTTTGAGAAAAGTTACACTTGATTGCCCTGGAGCTTGCTATGTAGATCATGCTGGCCTCAAACTCACAGAGATATGCCTCTCTCTGCTTCATGGGTGATAGGATTAAAAGTATGCACCACCATTTCCAGCTCATACCTTTATAACTTTTAATGGTTAAATTAAGGAGGACCCTAGGGAGAATGCTAATTTTCATTCAGAATGACAAATAGAATAGATATCAGAAGTGGTTGAATAGGGGGAACAGGAAGGGAGCCTACCATAAAAGTCCTTTGAAAAACTCCACCCATCCGGCTACTGAGGCAGATGTTGAGACTCACAGCCAAACTTTAGGGAGGAATGAGAGAGTCTTATGGAAGAGTTGGGAAATAAAAGAACCTGGAGTGGACAGGAGCTCCACAAAGTGACCAATAGAGACAACAAATCCTTGCGGAGGAGGAAGATGCTGCAGAGACTGATGCACCAACCAAGGACCATGCATGGTGAGGACCTAGACTCTGCTCAGATGTAGTAGATAGGCAGCACAGTCTCCTTGTGGGTCACATAATATGGGGAGCAGGGGCTACCTCTGACATGGACTTTGATGCCCACTCATTGATCACTTCACCCTGGCAGGGCAGCCTTGTTAGATCACAGAGGAACAGGATGCAGGCAGTACAGATGAGACATGATAGGCTGGGGCAGATGGTAGGGGAGGAGGGCTTCCCCTTTCTGAGGACTAGGGAAGCAGAGATGAGGGAGGGAGGGTGGGACAGGGAGGTGATGAGGGAGGGGGCTACAATCAGGATGTAAAGTGAACAAATTTTAAAAAATTTAAATACGTGATAAAACACATGGATATGCTCATGTATGTTGCCTCAACCTATATGAATACATGAAATTTGGTTTAACTTTTTTTTCTTTTTTGGTTTTTCAAGACAGGATTTCTCTATGTAGTCTTGGCTGCCCTGGACTTCCTTTGTAGACCAGGCTGGCTTTGAAGTCACAGAGATCCACCTGCCTCTGCCTCCCCTAGTCCTGGGATTAAAGGTGTGTGCCACTATACCCAACTTTGTCTTATCTTTTAAAGATAGAATAGTTAATAAGACTCCAGAACATTTTGCTCTTCAATTTAGAGCAAAGGTTTGTGCAATATAGTTGAAAATTTGACTGATCTAGTTTTAAACAAATAATTCACATATTGTATTAGTTACTTTTTCTGTTGCTATGACAAAGATACCTAAAAAAGCAAGTTAAGAAAAATGAATTCATTTTAGTTCATAATTTAAGAAGGCATCAAGACATGGAATGTATGAAAGAATTGATGGTGTCATGGCCTGCTATTAGGAATGCATATACACAAAATCTGTAAAGTAAAGATTAAGAAATCTTGGCACTCAGCTTACTTATCTTTTTGTTGTTAGTCCTTTTTATTCATTCTGTGACCCAACCCATGGGAAAAAGCATTCCACATTCAGGTTAGGTTTTCCATCTTTTATTAAGACACTCAGAAATTACCACATACATGTCAAAAATGTGTGTCCTTGGTGATTTCATATCCAAACAAGTTAACAAACTGTAGCATATATGTTTATATGTGTTCAAAGGGCTTTAGAAAATACATTTGGACAGGACTGGGGAGTTGGAGAGATAACTCAGCAGTAAAGAATGCTCAGTTTTTCAGAGACTTTACCCAGCACCCAACTTGGGAAGTTGAAAATCATCTGTAACTCCAGTTTCAATGAATCCAATGCCTTCTTCTGACCTCCACAGGTGCATGTAAGTAGTACATAATCACACATAAGGGCAATATGCCATTACACATATTTTAAATCACATTTTGATAAGTTTGTCATGGCTATATTAAATAAGACCCTAGAATCTATGTCATCGTATGTAACTGTTGTTGTAAACAATAACTAAAATTATTTTCATTTGTGCTATGCATACTTAATTCTTGGTACATGATGCTGTCAAATAGCATTATTGTTAAGGAAGGTTTGAATGATAACTACTATCAACTTCCTAATTTTTAAAACCACAATTGACCTCTATTTGCCAATGTTAGATCCTATTTTACTTTTGTGCTTTGCATTCCTCAAAAATCTTTGTGTCTGTGTGTGTGTGTGTGTGTGTGTGTGTGTGTGTGTGTGTGTCATCTGTGTCTGTCTGTCTGTCTTTTGAGCTCTGGGATTCAGAATAGTGCTGGGTAAATATTCCACAAACATTTTAGAGAAGTAACTTTTTAACAAAATCTGTCTGTCAGGATACCATTCAGCTAATTTCTTTTATTTTAAAACTGAACTAAATCTTAAGCATTGAAAAACTGAGAGGGAAGGAGGGAAGGACAGAATATGAGAATTAAATGCTTATTCTTTCTTCTTCACATTATGTTCATTGTAAGCCCACTCAAACCAAATATCTTCCTGTACCCTTAAAAATGGTACTTCTCAGCCAGTCGGTAGTAGCACATTCATTTAATCCCAGAACTGAGGAGGCAGAAGCAGGCAAGAACTCTGAGTTCAAGGCAAACCTTGTCTACAGAGTGAGTTCCAGGACAGCCAAGTCTATACAGAGAAACCCTGTCTCAAAAAAGGAACTTCTCTGGATGTTACAATGTGTAAAGTGATGTTTCCATTCTCTTACATGTTTACTGTGTTATATATTCCAAAACTGTATTTTCTCTTCCATGTTGATGTTCTTTTGACACTTAGTGCTTTGAGGTCTGTTTTGGTTTATAAAAATACTGCTAGAATTATATGATTATACAATAGGATATGAGGTCTATTTTCTCCTGTTCCCTCACTATAACCTTACAATACCTAATACTTTCTGAAAAGCTAGTTAGCTTGGATTGTGATTACAAAAATGGTATCTTGAATGGGGTTGCTGGTTTCAGATTCTGGTTCTGTTAGGAATTCTTCTGAGCATGTTTCTAACATTCTCTTTGTTAACACAGACCACAGGACACTCTTTCTCATGAGGGAAATAATTTTTACCTACTTCTTATGGTTTTCATGAATATAAAATAAGGTAAATATTCAGGTTCTGCAATACATACTCACTATGTATACACGCAATATATATTGAGACATGAAACACAATACTTAAATGTAGTACATGTTTAATAATCTTGGAACCTGGCCTGGGTGTCACTGTACATACTGTTGACACACCTGAAAGACTCCACACAATCAATTTCATCCCTCATTCTGTCATCCACTTCATTATAAAAAATAATACTTTCTCTGAACCAATGCTAGTTGGCTCTGGACTTCAGATTTACAGAAATGATCATGGCTATGTTGTCCTGAGTTTCATGATGGCAGCATGAAGAAATGCGTTTTACTGTATGCCCAGATTGTGAGAGCTAGAAATTTAGTTATCAGAGCAGACATGGTGTAACTTTGCTCTTTGACATCTGAGAGCTAATCTGGGAAACCCAAGGCATCCCTTAAACATTTGTCTTACTTCAACTTTCCTCATAGTTACATAACATTTCAGAAATTATCCCAGGAAGCATAGAAGGAAATTATAAAAACTGACTGCATGTTAACAGGCATATTATCATTATGGGCAGCTAGGAACAATCTGCAGGGTCCCATCTGTCTGCAGAAAACTAAGATGCTAGAACATTTAACAAGTATAATTTCTATTATTTGAAGATTGAGACTAAGCTAGTTTTCAGGAAGCAGTTACTCCTGGTGGCAAGGAAACCTTCAAATAGAGAAGAGAGACTTTCCAAGCCCTTGAGGAAAGGAGCTGTCAAATTATGTGGAAATCATCTACTAAAGCTGCCAGTGGAGTTCATATGAACCAGGGGAATATAGTACAGGATGTCAAAAACATCTGTTCCACCTATTTTATTCTTTGTTAATTATTTTTATGACTAAAATGTTTCCACACATTTTATAACAAGCATATGATATAAAAGATATTTTTAATGAATGAGGTTTTTTATTCCACAAATTTTGACCCTTAAACTTCATTCCTCCAGAGGTAATTATTTCTAACTTTTAGTATTAACTCCATCTATTGACATCCACATTTCTACGTAATATAAATAAACATTTTGATATCTCAGTTTTGTAACATAAGTGTTCCGCTATTAAAGAAATTAAGAGTGGTGAATTGTTTTGAAAATAAATTGTTTCCAAAAAAAGAAAATGTCATTTGATTATCCCTGTTAATTGCCAATTTGAATAACTAAAACACTGTAGCTCAAATATCACTTTTCATAATCACAAAGATAGTCTTTAATTGTCTTCTAGTTTCCAGATGTTAACACTGGGAGTTGCTGTGTCATTATAAACGGCAGATAATTTCACTGTCTATATTCAGCTGTTTTTTGCTTTTTGAAAAAAGCATTCTTTCTCAGAGAGTTTATGGTTATCCCCTGAATGCTTACATACTAGTATTTTATGATTTTGTAGTTGGTGTGGGCTTTAGTTTTCTCTAATCTGGCCAATTGTGCCTACTAATCTTTATGATCTTTCTGTTCAGGATGTTGTCTCCTAACAGATTTAGTGTGCCTGGTTTTATGTTGAGGTCTTTAATCCACTTGGACTTTAGTTATGTGCAAGGTGTTAAATATGGATCTATTGGGGATTCCAAGATGGCACCGACCAATAAGCCACGTATCTGATTTACTCCGAGGAGACCAGGGACATAAGTGGAGCAACAGATTGCTGGACTTTGAGAACTGTAGATGAGTGGGGCCCAAAGGCCCCAGACCAAACAGGGGGCCTACCCCCCTGGGACAAGCAACATCCCGGAGGTGCTAAACGCACTCCCCAAACTCTGAAACGGAATCCACATGCAAACTGCAGCCTGTATATAAAGCACAGACTCGCTGTTTGGGGAGGGGATTTTCCAGAGTCTCCAACCAGAGGAGTCTCAGTGAAGAGGGTGAATCTGCCCTAGGATTCCTCCTTCCACACCACCCCAAACTGTGGAGGATACCCGCCTAGGCCGAGTGGAAACACAGGCGACAGGACCCAACAGAGACAGCTAAAGTGGGACTGCAGCTCGCTGGCCATCCGGGGCCCAACCTAACACCGATCACAGTGGACTGAGCCTGCAGAGGCAGTGAGAAATCAGCTTGGACTGCTTCCACAGACCTATCGGGAGACGTGGGTCTTGCCTAGAGCAATAGCTGAACATCATAGCCCTGTGTGCCAGAGCTCCGCAACCCTATTGTTCCTACCCAGCCACAAGGCACTGACCCTGCACTCCCCGAATGAGAGAGCCTAGCTGGAGCTCCTGGCCTGAGCAAGGCAGGCACTCTCACATCATCGGGAGACAAGACGTGGATGGATCGTGTTTGCAGTGTCTAATTGCTGACCTAGAGCATTAGTGGAGCGCCATAGCCCGGCGGGAAGATCTGGTTCCATGGGCGACCGCCAGAGCTCTGCAACCCTAGTCTCCCTAACCTCCCAGCTGAAAGGCACTGGCCCTGCATTCCCGGAAAGAGAGAGCCTAGCTTGGGCTCCTGGCCCTGAGCAAGGCAGACATTCTCACATTATCGGGAGATGAGACGTGGGTGGGTCGTGTTTGCAGTATCTAATTGCTAACCTAGAGCATGAGTGGACCAACATAGCCTGGCGGGAAGATGGCGACTGCCAGATCTCTGCAACCCTAGTCTTCCTAGTCTCCCAGCTGCAAGGCACTGGCCCTGCACTCCCAGAATGAGAGAGCCTATCTTGGGCTCCTGGGCCAACAAGGCAGGTACTCTCACATTATCGGGAGACAAAACGTAGGTCTTGCTTGCAGTGTCTAATTGCTGACCAAGAGCGACCTTGGTCCCTCCAGGCATATAGTTCTGGGAGAGGTTGGACACTGCTACAGGGTATAGAGACAGACCTAAAAGACAGCTACACCCCCAGAAGATCTGAACTACCTGGGGTGTTGACTACAAAGCCACAGGAAGGACAGGCAGCTGGGATCAACTTACACAACCAGAACATTTGTGTGCGGACCTTATTCTAGGTCCCAAAACTGCTGATCTGAATTACAGCAGTAAAGTCCAAACAGATATCTACTCTGGCTGACTCATCCTGGAGCCAATGGTGCAGAGAAAAATCACCAGGAGTGAAACCGGATCACCTACCTGTTCCATGGAAATACTCCCTGATCCCCACAGGCAAGAGCACCTAACCTATAATCAGTCATCAATTAACCACTCTCAACCAGTGAAGGTCACTACAAAATACCTTCCAACATCAGAGCCATGAAAATGACAAGAGGACAGCAAAAGAACACTAACAAAAACCAAAACAGTTTGGCATCTCCAAATCCCCACATTCCCAATGAAAACAACCTAGAGAACCTAACAGCAATGGATAGGCAAGAAAATGACCTCAAGTCCTTAGTAAAGAAGATGATAATGGAAGAAACAAATAAAATCTGTAAACAAATGCAGGAGGAGGCAAACAAGAGGGCTTAAGAGTTAAAAGAGTCATATAAAGAGGCACTTGAAGGATTTCAGAAAAATATAAATAACCAGATGATGGAAATCATTAAAACAGTACAAGACATGAAGACAAAAATGGAAGCTAGGATGCAGGAACACACAGAAGGAAAATGTGATCAAGAGGCATCAAAGAAGAAAGCAAGCATCTCAGAGGTGGTCTTATCTAACAGACTGCAAGAAATGGAAGAACGAATATCAGGACTTGAAGATACAATTGCAGAACTGGAAACAACCATTCAGGGAAATGCTAAATCTGAAAAGTTCCCAACACAGACCATTCAAGAATTAAAAGACAACATGAAAAGATGAAACTTGAGAATAATAGGGATAGAGGAAAAACAAGGCAGCCGACTCCACAGCCCAGAACATATCTTTAATCGAATAATGGAAGAAAATTTCCCCAATTTGAAGAAGGAGGTGCATAAGAGCATACAAGAGGCCTACAGAACATCAAATAGAATAGATCTGAAAAGAAAATCTTCCTGCCACATAATAATAACAACACAAAATATACAGAACAAGGAAAAAATATTGAAAGCGGCAAGAGAAAAAGGCCGAGTAACATATGAAGGCAAACCTATCAGAATTACTCCTGACTTCTCAGCAGAGACCATGAAAGCCAGAAGGGCCTGGACAGAGGTGCTACAAACCCTAAGAGAACACAGATACCAGGCAAAACTACTATATCCAGCAAAATTATCAATAACCATTGACGGAGAAGACAAGTTATTTCATGACAAAAACAAATTCAAACAGTACCTAGCCACAAATCCGGCTTTACAGAAGCTATTAGAAGGAAAACTCCACCCCAACTGGTCAAAGTACAACCAAAACTACATAGGAAATAGGTAAATATACCATTGAAAAATCTCAACCTCACAAAATCTCAACTGTTACAAATACCAAAGATGAAGGGACTTACCAATCACTGGTCATTAATATCTCTCAACATCAATGGTCTCAAATCTCCAATAAAAAGACACAGACTAACGGAGTGAATGCATAAACATGACCCAACATTCTTCTGCATTCAAGAAACATACCTCAACCACAAGGACAGACATTGCGTCAGAGTAAAAGGTTGGAGAAAAATATTCCAAGCAAATGGTCACAAGAAGCACGCTGGGGTAGCCATTTTAATATCTAATAAAATAGACTTTCAACCAAAATTAATCAAACGAGATGAGAATGGTCACTTCGTACTCGTCAAAGGTAAAGTCAACCAATAAGACATCACAATTTTGAACATCTATGCTCCGAATACAAGGGCTCCCACATTTGTAAAAGAGTTATTAACAAAGCTTGCCCCACTCATCGATACCCACACATTAATAGTGGAAGACTTCAACACCCCTCTTTCACTCAAGGATAGGCCTTTGATTCAAAAACTAAGCCGGGAAATAACCTCATTAACCAATGTCATGAATCAAATGGATCTAACAGATATCTACAGAATTTTCCACCCAAATGCAAAGGAGTATACCTTTTTCTCAGCACCCCATGGAACGTTGTCTAAAATTGATCACATAGTTGGTCATGAAGCAAACCTCAATAGATACAAGAAGATTGAAATAATACCTTGTATCTTATGAAATCGCCATGGTCTAAGGCTGGACTTCAACAACAACAGAAATAACAAAAAGCATACTACCACATGGAAACAAAACAACTTTCTACTTAATGACACATGGGTCAAGGAAGAAATAAGGGAAGAAATAAAAGACTTCCTGAAATTCAATGAAAATGATGGAACAACATACCCAAATTTGTGGGACACATTGAAAGCAGTGCTAAGAGGAAAATTCATAGCACTAAGCGCTTTCAAAAAGAAAAAGGAATCATCCCACATAAACAACCTAACAACACATCTGGAAGCTCTTGAAAAAAAAGAAGCAGAAACACCCAAGACGAGTAGACGCCAAGAAATAATCAAACTCAGGGCTGAAATCGATAAATTAGAAACAAAGAGAACAATCCAAAGAATCAACAAAACCAAGAGCTAGTACTTTGAGAAAATTAACAAGATAGACAAACCGTTAGCCAATCTAACTAAAAGACAGAGAAACACTATCCAAATTAACAAAATCAGAAATGAAAAGGGAGACATAACAGTAGACACCGAAGAAATACAAAGAATCGTAGGAACCTACTTTAAAGGCATTTATGCCACAAAATTCAAAAATTTAAGGGAAATGGACAAATTTCTCGACCGATTCCATTTGCCCAAATTGACCCAGACCAGATAAACAAATTAAATAGCCCTATTTCGCCTATAAAAATAGAAGCAACCATTGATAGTCTCCCAATCAAAACTATCCCAGGGAAAGATTGTTTCAGCGCAGAATTCTACCAGACCTTCAAAGAGGAGCTAATACCGATACTATTCAAGCTATTCCGAAAGATAGAAATGGACAGAATACTACCAAATTCCTTCTATGAGGCCACAGTCACATTGATACCTAAACCTCACAAAGACCCAAAAACAACAACAAAAAAAGAGAATTTCAGACCAATTTCTCTTATGAACATTGATGCAAAAATACTCAACAAAATACTCGCAAAGCGAATACAACAGCATATCAAAGACATCATTCACCATGACCAGGTAGGATTCATTCCTGGCATGCAGGGATGGTTTAACATACGGAAATCCATCAATGTAATCCATCATATAAACAAACTGAAAGAGAAAACCCACATGATCATCTCTTTAGATGCAAAAAAAGCATTTGACAAAATCCAATACCCATTTATGTTTAAAGTTCTGGAGAGATCGGGAATACAAGGCACTTATCTAAACATAATAAAGGCTATATACAGCAAACCAACAGCCAACATTAAGTTAAATGGAGAGATACTCAAGGAAATCCCTCTAAAATCGGGAACCAGACAAGGCTGCCCTCTGTCCCCATATCTCTTCAATATAGTTCTTGAAGTTCTAGCCAGAGCAATAAGACATCAAAAGGAGATCAAGGAGATCCAAATAGGAAAGAAGTCAAATTATCCCTATTTGCAGATGATATGATAGTGTATATAAGTGACCCCCAAAATTCCACCAAAGAACTCCTACAGCTGATAAACACCTTCAGCAAGTTGGCAGGATACAAAATAAACTCAAAAAAGTCAGTAGCTTTCCTGTATACAAATAACAAACAGGCAGAGGAAGAAATTAGGAAAACTACTCCCTTCACAATAGCCACAAACCATATAAAATATCTAGGAGTAACTCTAACCAAGCAAGTGAAGGACTGTTTTGAAAAAAACTTCAAACCTCTGAAGAAAGAGATTGAAGATGACATCAGAAGATGGAGGGATTTAGCTTGTTCGTGGATCGGGAGAATCAACATAGTAAAAATGGCCATCTTACCAAAAGCAATTTACAGATTGAATGCAATCCCTATCAAAATACCTACAAAATATTTTGAAGATATTGAAAGATCAATTCTCAAATTCATATGGAGAAATAGAAAACCCAGAATAGCAAAAACAATCCTATACAATAAAAGATCCTCCGGAGGAATCTCCATACCTGATCTCAAGCTGTACTACAGAGCAACAGTAATTAAAACAGCATGGTACTGGCAAAGCTATAGACTGGTGGATCAATGGAATTGAATTGAAGACCCAGAGATGAATCCACACACATTTGCTCACTTGATTTTTGACAAAGACGGCAAATCTATTCAATGGAAAAAATGATAGCATCTTCAACAAATGGTGCTGGTCTAACTGGATGTCTACATGTAGAAAAATGCAATTAGACCCTTATTTGTCACCATGCACAAAACTTAAGTCCAAGTGGAATAAAGACCTCAACTTAAAACCAGAGACATTAATTCAGTTAGAGGAAAAAGTGGGGAAAAGCCTGGGACACATAGGCACAGGAAACAACCTCCTGAACAGTACACCAACAGCCCAGGCTTTAATGTCAACAATTAATAAATGGGACCTCATGAGGCTGAGAAGCTTTTGTAAGGCAGGAGATATGGTCAGTAGAACTAAGCGACAGCCTACAGACTGGGAAAAGATCTTCACCAACCCTTCATCTGACAAAGGTTTAATATCCAAAATATATAAAGAACTCAAGAAATTAAATACCACAAAACCAAACAACCCAATTGCGAAATGGGGCTTGGAACTTAACAGAGAATTCTCAACAGAGGAATATCAAATGGCCGAGAAATACTTAAAGAAATGCTCATCCTCATTAGTCATCAGAGAAATGCAAATCAAAACAACACTGAGATTCCATCTTATACCCATCAGAATGGCTAAGATCAAAAACTCAAATGACACCACTTGTTGACGAGGATGTGGAGAGAGAGAAACATTCTTTCATGTTGGTGGGAATGCAAACTAGTAGAAACACTTTGGAAAGCTATCTGGCACTTTCTCAGAAAAAATGGGAATAGGGCTTCCTCAAGACCCAGCCATCCCACTCCTTGGAATATACCCAGAAAATGCCCTACCACACAACAGGGACATATGCTCAACCATGTTCATAGCTGCTTTATACATAATAGCCAGAACATGGAAACAGTCAAAGTGTCCCTCAGTAGAAGAATGGACTAAGAAACTGTGGTACATTTACACTATGGAATACTACTCAGCTATTAAAAACAAGGAATTCCCGAAATTTGTGGACAAATGGATTGATCTAGAAATTATCATAATGAGTGAGTTCACCCAGAAGCAAAAAGAGACAAACGGTATATACTCACTGATATCGAGACACTATTCCAAGGGATATGTACCATGAAAAACTTTACTTACCAAGAAAGTGGGTCAGAGGAGAGGATTTAGAGAATTTAGGCAAGAAGAGCATGGAAGAATGGGGAAATAGTAGGACCCACAGGGTCCTGGAAACTTACAAGAAGAACTTTATGACAGGCAGATCTGGGTCCTGGGGTCCTCCTCAAACTAAGGCCCCAGCCAAGGAGAATATAGACAGTAAGCTTCAAACCCCTACCAAGACCTAGCTGACGAACATGATATTCTCCACCGTTGAGTGGAGAGTGAGATCTGACTCTCACACAAACCCTGCTGCCCCTTCTCTGACCATGTCCCCTGGATGGGGAGACCTGGTGGCACTCAGAGGGAGGATAGCAAGTTACCAAGAAGAGACTCAATATTCCAAGAGCATATATAGGGGGAGGAGGTCTCCCTCAATCACAAACATAGGGGAGGGGAGAAGGGGGGAAGTGGGAAGGAGAGAGGAATGGGAGGAAACAGGGGAAGGGCTAACAATCGAGATGTAATATGAATAAGTTAATTAAAAATGTAAAAAATTAAAGTAAAAGAAAGAAAAAAATATGGATCTATTTGTAGTTTTCTACATGTAGACATCCAGTTAGGCCAGCACCGTTTGTTGGAGGTGCTATCTTCATTCCATTATATGGCTTTGGCTTCTTTGTCAAAAATCAAATGTCCATAGATATGTGGATTTATTTCTGGGTCTTCAATTTGATTACATCGATCAACGAGCATATCTCTATGCTAGTGCCAGTACCATGCTGTTTTTATTACTGTTGCTCTATAGTACAGCTTGAGAGCAGGGATGGAGATTCCTCTAGAAGATCTTTTATTGTACAGGATTGTTTTAGCTATTCTAGGTTTTTTTTCTTTTCCATAGGAAGTTGCGAATTGATCTATCAAGTTTGGTAAAGAATTGTGTGGGTATTTTGATGAGAATTACACTCAATCTGTAGATTGCTTTTGGTAAGATGGCCATTTTTACTATGTTGATCCTCCCGATCCATAAGCATGGTATATCTTTTCATCTGCTGATAGCTTCTTCAATTTCCTTCTTCAGAGACTTAAAATTTTTTTTCATATAAGTTTTTCACTTGCTTACTTAGTTACACTAGGATACTATATATTACTGTTGCTTTCCAATGGTGTAGTTTCCTTAATTTCTGAGGCTCTAAGATAAAAAATGAATAAATGAGACATCATGAAACTGAAAAGATTCTGTAAGGCAAAGGACACTGTCAACAGGACAAAACAGCAGCTTACAGTGTGGAAGAAGATCTTCACCAACCGCACATAAGAAAAAGGACTAAATGAAACACCACCAACCCAAATAGCCCAATTTAAAATAGGGTTCAAAATTCTATACGAATGAATTTAAAATAGCCTTATTAGTGAGAAACAATTAAGGCCTTAAGTTGAGTAGATTCAATAATGTACTTTTTGTTCTATCATCCCTACGTATTTCTATATCACTTCTTCTTTCTTTTCAGCTCCTGTCTCATTACCTATGAAAGGAAGATAAAGGAAAAGAGAAACATCCCTGAATCCAACCTAGTTTCTCTCTGTAAAAGACCAACAACGAACTCCCAATGAAAATAAGCATCTGTAGCCTAAGAGAGGAAACAGAAACCTACTCAACCCCCCTTAAGGGAAATGGGATGTCGGTCTCTTAAGGTTTCTTCAGGCTGATTTGGGGTAAATGATATCTTTGTAGGGGCCCAAGTAAAATTGGGGAGAATGGTTAAACAAACCAGGGGTAGCACTTGTGGTCCAGTTTCTAAATGTTGAACAATTCTAGGTTTAATTCAAGTCCTGTGTGGGACAGACTGAAATGATGGACCAATTGAGATCAGAAGCTTTCTTTGAAGCTGTCCTGAAGCTGTCCTGTTCTGACAGGTAACAGCAACTGAAGCACTTGGGGCTGGAATATGGAGGATGCAGGATGTCAGCATCACGCATGCTGAGAGGAATGAATCCTGTCAGGTCTGATCCAGCATCAGTGTCCAGTTATTTTGTTCTGAAAACATAATTTTACAAAAGCATTATACAGTTCTAAAATTATAATTTTATGTATGGGATGCAAAGAACAATTAAGGCTGGTTCTCTGTTCTTCGTATGAGCATAAGTTTTTGTGCATTGATACAAAATAAGTTTAATTTTGGTACATTGTTACAGAATTCAAATTTAAGATTATTCTTCACACACATTATACACACACACACACACACACACACACACACACACACACACATATATATATATATATATACTCTAATATGAGGTATTATACCAGTCCAATTCAATTATAATACCAGGTTCGTGTTCCGTCCCCTGAAAATGGTAGTGTAGGGTGTTTAGGATAATTAAGTGATAGAAGCTAATTGTTAGTTGACCAAATCATGGTCATGTCAATTACTAGTCTATTTTTATCTCAAGAATATATACCCTAGGTCTAACAGATAGATATGATTATATACATAGGTGAGGTAAAATAGTTGGATAAGGTCTTCAAAAGCCACAGAGACCTACAGAACATGGCATTTAAAGTTGTTTTTATTATTCTAAAGATTCTTTGACAAGAAGACAGTTTAACTCCTGGCAACACCCAGCCTACCTCAAAGAAGATGATGAACATCAAAGAACCTCCTCATGGAGATGTCTTCAAATGTGGCAAGCCAGCCACTAGGCAAAATATCCTTGTTTCTGCCACCAACAGAATTCTGCCTAAAAGTGGACAATCTTGGATGCAGACAGAGTCAAAGGCCAAACTCTGTCAAGACAGGGTAAACAAGTCCTCAATAGTTCCTGCCTCACAAATATGTCTGTCAGGTATATTGGGCCAGAAGGCTGAAGATGATGCTCCAACATTATAGAGAGTTTTGGGTGACTGTTTAGGCAGTAAACTGTCCCTCATTTTTTTTTTTTTTTCATTTTGGAAGCTGCTAACCTGTACTTTCGTTTCACTCAGGTAATTAAGTTTTATTCCTTCTCAAATCTCTGATGGGATTGACGACCAGATAGTTTAATCTTGTAATTAAGCTTAACTGTTTAGGGGTTAAGATATTTTTAGGTCTAGATAGATGTTTTAAGTTGATAGAGGTGAGATATGATAGATAATGATTTTCCTTCAGAATTTTAGACTCACTAAGATAGGAAAGATGTTCACTTCAAGTTTGCCAAATACAAGTATCCAAATCACTATAAATATAACATCTATATAATTTCTGATTATTCAGTGGTTCTTCCTACTGTATGTTTTTATTTTATTTATGTGTAATAATTAATATAAAGTATAGAAATATAATAAAAATGGGGTTCAGAGCTAAACAGAGAATTCTCAACAGAGAAATTTTAAATGGCTGAGAAACACTTAAAGAAATGTTCAGCATCCTTAGTCATTAATGAAATGCAAATAAAAACGACTCTGAGATTCCATCTTACACCCTCAAAATGGCTAACATCAAAAATCAAGTGACACCACATGCTGGAGAAGATATAGAGAAAGGGGAACACTCTTCCATTGCCGGTGGGAATACAAACTTGTCCAACCACTTTGGAAATCAATTTGGAGTTTTCTCAGAAAACTGGGGATAGTTCTACTTCAAGACCCAGATATACCACTCCTGAGCATATGCCCAAAAGATGCTTCACTATACAACAAGGATAATTTCTCAACTATGTGCATGGCAGCTTTACTCATAATAGCCAGAATCTGGAAAGGGCCCAGAAGTTCCTTCAACCAAAGAATGGACAAAGAAACTGTGGTACATTTACACAATGAAATACCACTCAGCTATAAAAACAAAGAAATCTTGAAATTTTCTGGCAAATGGATGGAATTATAAATAATCATCTTAAGTGCGGTAATCCAGACCCAGAAAGACGCACATGGTATATACTCACTTATAAGTGGATATTAGCCAAACGTAGATGTCTTCTGGGAGCCTGCATCTAGCCTGGGATTGGCACAGATTCTGGGACTTGCTTCTGAACAGTGGGTGGAGTATGAGATTGGTCTGTAAGAATGGGTGGATGGAAGGATCCAGAGGGCTCAGCAGACCTACATGGAGACCATCAAGTCCTGCAGATATGAATCCAGGGAGCCTGCACAAACTGCTGTACCAACCAAGGACAATGTCTTCAGAGAACCTAGACTCCTGTTCGGATCTAGCCAATGGGGAGCTCATTCTCCACAGTTCTTGGAAGAGAGGGGACTGCCTGTGACAAGATCTCTGATGCCCATAGTTTGACCACTTCCCTTTGGTGAGGAGGCCAGATAGCTCTCAGAGGAAGGGGATGAAGGCTATCTGGATAAGACCTGATAGGCTGTGGTCATATGATCAAAGAGAAGGTTCCCTTCTGTCAGAGGTCTATAGGAGGGGAATAGAGAAGAAGAGGAAAGGGGAGAACAGGAAGATACAAGTGAGGGGATAAAAATCTGGAAGTAATCTGAATATATTATAATAAATTAAAAAGAAACAAATCAAAAAACTTTTTTTGTATCATTGATTTCTGGAAACTTATTTGTTTTTATTTGGTTTTTCATGCTTATTGAGAAAACTTATTCCTACAATTTTCTCCTACCCATTCCTTCTATATAATTTTCTTGACTTAAATATAAACTTTTTAGTTTTGGCCATTCCTTCTTTCTCTTGCTTTACAACTCTTACTATTTAATGTGGGGGTTTTAATTTCAAAGAAAATACATTTTCACCTATTCTTCTTAATATAAATTATTTTGAGTTTCTTTTATGTCATATCTCCAATGAATAATATTATAGCAACATTTTCTTTTATTTCCCTGAGTGCATTATTACAATTTATTAGAATTTTCTATTGCATTCACGATTTTATAATCTGCAATATTGTTTCTATCTATGTTTCATTTTCTTTTTCTCACATTAGAAGCTTTACTCAGTATTTTAATATTGAGATGTCAACTCATATCAAGAAGAGATTAATTACACATGCAATTGCTTCAGTATAAAAATAGTTTCACTTAAGAATGACCATAAAGCAGGTGAACAATCAGAAACAGTTGTGTGTTGTATCCATGAATACCACAGAACCCTCTATTTGGAATATATTATTCTGTATCATCCTAAGATCGTGATTTCTATCATTTATTGATTTAAAACTTTTAGATTTAAAACCTTTTCCAAGAAGAATGACCATCTCTTCTTATTTAATCTTTTAGTTGTTTTGTCTTGCTTTTGCTTTCTTTTGGGACTTGATAGACAAGGCTTTATTTTGCATAGTTTGAATCAATTTGGAACTTGTTATAGAGACCAAATTAGCCTGCCTCAACCTCCCAATTGCTGACATTACAAGTGTGTTCCACCATACCCTGGTTTACTGATTCTTAAAAGGTGGTCTCGTCTAAAGAAGAATTAATGGGTTTGGAGAGGCAGTAAAGTAGTTAAGAGCACATGCTTCTGTTGCAGAAGACCAAGGTCCAATTTCCAGCACCCATATTAGGTGGACCACAACTACCTGTAACCCTACTTCTGAGAGATCCAACATCCTCTTCTGGCTTCTGCTGGCACCTACACGCAAATGGTACACTCGGGCCCACACATATACCACAAAATAATAAAATGAATCTTTTGGAGTACCCATGAATTATATGATGACTGATCAAATATCAACTATTAGTACTGTATTGATACAGAGTGTACCAGAGAGAGCCATCCGGGATTAGTTCTAATCATGAGATGGGAAATTGGTTTGGCATTCTTCAAAATTAGATATAAAATGATATATTTAGGACTAGATTTTACCAAAGAAGACTCAGGAGCCAGATGCTGGGGTGAAAACCTGCTACCTCAGAGAGGCAGAAAAAGCACTCAGCTGAACTTCCTACTCAGCTCACATCTCAAAGGGAAAAGCCCAAGGCCAAAAGCTTGCTAGCACAGCTGACAGCCCAGGAGAAAATTACCTGCTAGCACACCCAACAGCCAAAGAGGAAAAAGCCTAAAGGTAGAAGAAAAAAAAAAGCTCCTTTTTCGCCATGCTGTCTTAAGTACACTTCTCTCAAAATCCCTCCTTTCTATTTAATCCCTGTCAACTTGTTTCTTGCTCTGCCTCTTAGAGTTAACTTTATTAAATCCTGTGTACAGAAAGCTCTTGAATTAGAGGTATGTGCTAAGGCTGAGCCACACCATAATCACCTGTTTATAATAAACAGAAAGTTCTTGGATTAAAGATATGTGTTAGGGTTGAACCATACCAAATAAAAGACAGGATTTTACAGCTCACAATCAGGATTCACAATGGTATCAAATATCCTGCAACATGTGTGTGTGTGTGTGTGTGTGTGTGTGTGTGTGTGTAAAGAGAAAGATGAAGTGAGAGAGAGAGAGAGAGAGAGAGAGAGAGAGAGAGAGAGAGAGAGAGAGAAGCATAATCAATCACTGATTTTGAAGTTACTGGAATGCAATAAAAAGAACAGTGATCCTAGAGAAATGGGAAGCAAATTGGGAGTGTCTGTTTTTACTTTGGTTTCCAAGGTACAATGCAGTTGAGAAGATCCAGGCACATCTTCCAAGACTCCCTAATATTTTTCATAAAGGTGAGAATACAGACAAAGTAAGGTTTCTGGATTTTTAGGAAAGAGTAATAAGTGAAGAGTTTCAAAGAAAAAGAAAAAACAATAGGCTTCCAAACACAAGAAGCATAAAGTAGACATGGTCAGAGAAGAACTCTCGAGAACACATTAGAATTATTAGATATTAAACATTAGATAGTAAAAATACAAAAACCAAATAACCTTAAAATATCACAATAAAAATGACAACTTATATCAAGGAAGAAATATTAGAATGAATCCAGTGTTTGAGCACAAAATAAAATATTTCATACCATAAAAAACACTCTCTCAAAATTCTTGAAGAAATAAAAGTATTTCAAGACAAAAACAAATGAAGGAAATTCATGAAAACCAAGCCAGCATTGCAGAAATTTCTTAGTGTAGTACTGTATAGGGAGGAAGATATAAGTGAGCCTAACTACAGATAAACAAATTAGACTTGGAAAGGGAACAACCGAGTTTAACACATCAACTTGGAAAAACTTCAAAATCAATGTGCAAGTGGGGAAAGAAATTCGAATAATCCAGCAAAAATCGATCATCACTTGAAAAATTCATAGAAAATAGCAAACCCCTTTATATAATGACCTTAGATGTAAATGGTTTCAACTCATCACTAAAAATATACAAACTAATGGTCTGTATTAAAAAAATAGCCTACTATGTGCTATGACCAAAAAACACTTAGCCAATAAAGATACACATTGTGGTTACTTTTCTACAGCTGTGAAGAGACACCATGACCGAGGCATCTCTTATAAAAGAGGGCATTTATTTGGACACTTGCTTACAGTTCAGAGGACAGCAAGCATACTGGCATGGCACTGAAGCAAAGCTGAGAGTTTTACATCCAGATCCACAAGGAACAGGTAGAGAGGTGGGAGGGAGAAAGAAAGGACAGGAGGGAGGCAGGGAGGGCTGGAGAGGGGGTGGGGCACAACTGGGATGTTGGAATGCTGGCAGACTGAGCCTTAGCATAGGCTTTTCTAACCTGTGATTAACATCAGTGACACACCTCCTCCAACAAGGTCATACCTCTTAATCCTTCCTAAGTCATCAATAGGAGACTAAGCATCCAAATATCTGAACCTATGGGGGCCATTCTAATTCAAACAACAATATCCCAAAAGTTACTATCAAAGAATAGAAAATAAAATATCAAGCAGATGGAAAATGAAATAAGCTTACATTGAAATTGCTATCGTTATATTGGAAAAAATATACTTCAAACGAAAACTAATATGGAGAGATACTGCAGGAAACCACTACATAAAACTGCAACCAATCAAAATACAGAGTAGTGCAGTCTAGTTTCAGTGATTTTGTCAAGTGATCATCTATTTTTGCTGGATTATTGGAGTTTCTTTCCCCACTCCCCACTTCTACAAAACAGTCCCCACCTAAAGCCAGGGAACACTGCAGAGAGAGGGTGGAAATACTCTAAGAGCCAGAAGATCAGGGAGTTTGTTGCAAGATTATGTCTCTATTACGTGAATGATTTCAGCAGCTACACACACAAAATCTCACTAGCATGACTGCCAAAAATGAGCTTAACAAAGATAATACCAATACAGACACAAAAGTGTACAGGGAAAGCCTATAAAGACTCAATACTATACAAAGAACTAAGAGCTAATTAGGAATGCTGAGAACAGGAGAAATGGCCTAAGAAAAGAGCACACAAATTGACTATCCAATAGCAAGTCATCAGCCCTGAAACATATACACATACACTATACAGATTCATAAGATAAAATTTAGGAATATATATGTGTGTACATATATGTGTGTAATAAAAATTAGCCATGAATTTGAAACAGAGCAAGAGGTATGTGGAAAGGTTTGAAGGGAGGAAGAGGAAGGGTAACAGTGAGAGGTTGCAACTATATCATAATAAAAAAATTAAGGAGGTACATACCTTTAATTCTAGCACTCAAGAGGTAAAGGCAGCCAGAGTTCTGAGTTCAACACCAGGCTGGTCTACAGACTGAGTTCCAGGCAGCAGGGCCATAAAGAGGAACCTTGTATGGAAAAACAAAACTAAACAAATAAACAAAACAAAACATTAAAAGTGAACACGATGTATTAATGAAAGTAATAATTTATCATGAATATATAACATATAACAATTGTAAAACTTTATGTACCAAATATTGGAGTCCATAATTGCATAAAACAAACACTAAAAGACATCAAAGGTCACATAGATCCCAACACAATAATAATAGGGACTATTTATCAACTTTAAATAAAATTTTATTACACAAAGTTTGTCACATACTTCTTTATTGTGTATACAATCATTCTTATTCTACAGAAAGGCTGCTTTGGAACATCTCACCTGGTAACACAAACATTACAGGACATTGATATGTTGTGCTCTTGCACTCAGTACCAGGAATGTACAAATGTCTTGATTAAAATATACAAATTAATTATCTGTAAATATAGGGAATGGCATGAGTAAAAGATTCCATATTGTCAATGGAAATCGTTAACTGATCTGATCATCCAGCCATTCAATCATTTTCTTCAAGCGATGTCTCTGACATTATTGGTAAGCCTTGAGCTTCCTGTCACAATTCAATGATAAGATCAAACACTGTTTTAAAAGTTAGAACAGGGCACCTCACGTACTCCTTCCCATTCCAAATATAGTTTTCATTCTAGGGATCTTCTCTTTTATAAGAATTCTTCCCACTACAGCTTCCACTGTACTGATCAGTTAGGCTACCCAAGCAGTATCTAGTAACGCAGTTTGCCAAAACATTATGGGATCAATGATTCCCTTTTCTAGCATCTTTACAAAATCTCTGAGCACAGCATCATAACTAACTTCTGAGAAATTCAGCAGAATTTTTTCAACTATCATAGACCCTTCAGCATCTGCATTAGTAACAACTGTCATGCAGGAATTTTGAGTGCCTTTGAATAATTTCTATACCCATTTTCTTATCTTCATTAGGAGACTTTAATGAGTCCGAGGCTGAGATACACCAAAGCAGAGAACAATCACCCCTTGAACAATGCCTTCTTAAACAGCTGCTTTTGTAGAACTGAGGGCATTTGTGACCCTGTCATTCCTCTCATACGCATCAACACTACTTGTCCCTTCAACCTTCAGCACTGCTACTCCATCTGAAGGTTTAACTAGTCACTCATTCACCTTTTTCTTTTAATACTCAAGATAGTAATGATGTGTAACTCCTCAAGTTATATCTTGCATATTTTTCCAGTTTGAGCTTTGTCCAATTTTTCTTTCAAATGTATGGCAACATCTTTAATGACAATGACATCTTTTACTTTTCTTTTAACTGTATCCAACTTTTTTAAAGATACTTTTCATAAATAATCATATTTCAGGAAAGACATGGGAAGATTATCATTAACAGTATATAAGAATTTCCAAACTCACTTGTTGTGTAGACTACCAAAATCAGAACGCCATTATAAACAGCAATGGCATTGTTCAATGCTTTGAAAAGGGGAAAGCAGCTTAGAATGAGGGTTGATATTTCCCCGTAATTATATTGTTTAACAACTTTTCAGAAGCCAACTCTGACTTTCAGGAAATGAAGTGAAAATGACAGAATAATGAACTTGAATATCCACAATCTTTTATAAAAGGAACTGCCCTATATATTGGGGTCAGGTTCCAATAGGTATCTGGTTTTAATGGGATTAAGTCTATGTTAATGGTAAAGGGAAAGAAGATACAAAATTGAGTTTATAGTTTTTCCACACCACAAAGCATTTTGTGCCAAGATGGTCATATAGGCCAACACCACGGTGTCTCTCCAGGGAGCCAATACGAGCTCTTCAAAATTATCAGGGAAAGATGTTTTCAATCATCAATCCAGCCTGGGTGACATTTTTTTGATGAAACACTTTTCTTCCCCCTAAAACAATGAAGTGTTCTGGGTGTTAACAATGTAGCTTAAAAAAAAAGAGTAAAATAAAAACCTATCTGAATCCCCCTTAAAGGAAATGGGGCATCACTACAGATGTCTTTCTTCTGCTCATACAAAGAGCAGAGAATCAGCCTTAACTGTTCTGTGCATCATGCACACCTCATATATTTATAGTTTTAAATGATAAATTTCAGAACAAAAGAAGCAGACTCTGTCACTGGATCAGACCTGACAGGATTCATTCCTCTGAACATGCTGGACACTGGCATCCTGCATCCTTCATACTCCAGCACCAGGAGCTTCAGTGGCTAGTCCTCATCAGAACAGGACAGCTCCCAGGACAGTTTCAAAGAAAGCTTCAGATCCTAATTGGTCTGGCAATTCAGACTGTCCCACACAGGACTTCTATTAAGCCTGGAGTTTCTAAACATTCAGCAACTGGACCACAAACGCTATTCCTAGCATTTTTAACCATTTCCCCCAATTATATTTGGGCCCCTACAAAGGTATTAGTCATCAGCTGGAAGAAAACTTAAGAGAATGTCACCCCAGTTCCCTTAAGGGGGTTGGGTATGTTTTTGGTTGCTTTGTTGGGTGATAGATGTTTATTTTCATTGTGAGTTGGTTATAAGTTATTATTGGTCCTATTCAGAAAGAAAACAAGGTTGGACTCAGGGATGTCTCTCTTTTCCTTTATCTTTATTTCTTAGGTTTGGAGATAGGGATTGAAAAGAAAGAAGGGGGAATATAGATATATATAGGAATGATAGGGAAAAAAGTAGATTAATGAATTTACTCCTCAATTTAAGCCTTAATCATTACTCACAAGGTTGTTTCTAATTCACTGGTGTGATTTTTGTATATTACTGCAAATAAGTTTAATTTTGATTCATTGGTATAGAATTCAAATTTAAGAATTTTATTCTCTCTCTCTCTCTCTCTCTCTCTCTCTATATATATATATATATATATATATATATATATATATATATATATACACACACAATCTAATATGAAGTATTGTACCTACAAAATTCAAATATAACCCAAAGTTTACTTCCAGTACTTTGAAAGGGCTATTGCATGCTGCTTAGAATAATTAAGTAATAGAAGTTGTTAGTTGATCAAATCATGGTCATGTCAATTACAAGTGTAATTTACCACAAGAATATACATCCTAGGTTTAACAGGTATATATTACTCTATAGATATATAAGGTAAAATAAAAGTTAGATAAAGTCTTCAAAAAACTAAGAGACCTACAATGAGACAGGTTAATTCCTGGCAACACGCAGCCACCTCAAAAAAGATAATGAACATCAAAGAACCTCCTTATGGAGATGGCTTCAAATGTGGCAAACGAGCCACTGGGGAAAATGTCCTTATTTCTATCACTGACAGAAATCTGCCTAAAAATGGGCAAGCATGGATGCAGGCAGAGTTGACGGTCGAACTCTGCGGAGACAGGGTAAGCTAGTCCTCAATAGTTTCTGCCTCACAAATATGTCTGTCAGCTATATTGGGCCAGAAGACTGAAGATTATTCCCCAATGTTATAGAGAGTTTTGGGTGACTATTCAGGTAGGAAACTGTCTCCATCATCTTCTTGTTTGGAAAGGTACTAAACTGTACTTCCTGTCTACTGAGATAATTAATTTTATTCCTTCTCAAGTCTCTGATGGGATTGAAGACCAGATAGTTTAGTTTTACAATTAAGCTCAGTTGTTTAGTGGTTAAGATGCTTTTAGGTCTAGATAGATTTTTAAGTTAATAATGACAAGATATGATAGATTGATTTACATTCAGAATTTTAGAAGCACTAAGATAGGAAAGATGTTTTCTTCAAGGCTGCCAAATAAAAATAGAAAAACCACTATGAATGTAACATTTATATAGTTCCTGATTGTTTAATGTTTCTTCTTGCTTAGGTAATTTAATGTATTTATGTGCAATAATGTAAATGATTGTGTAAAAAAGAAAAAAAAATTTAAAAAGATTCCTGATTCTTTTTATTTGCAAGTTTTTTAATAGTGAAGAGTATAAATTTTTTAAAAGTTTCTGACTAGAGAGAGAAAATCTAGAAAATGTGAGCATGGGTCTCCCCAATATTCCCTTGAATTTTAATTCTTAGAGTATTTATAGGACAAAAATAACCATCTAAGGTCATGGAAAAAATGACCCATAAGGATGCTGAAATATACAGTTTCATAATTAGCATCTGTCCACACTAGCCAGGGTAGAAATACCCAGTTAATACATCAAAGGTACATCATCAAAATACCTGACTAGTGAAGAAAACTAGTGCCAGGCTAAAGGTTGTTTTGCTCTTCCCTAGTAACATACACTTTTGAGAAGGAGGGAGGTTGGCTGATTAGAAGAAAGTAAAAAGGAACCTCTGATGTGTTCAGTAATTTTATTGACTTTTGATCAGTCATATAATTGCAATCGTTGTTATTTTAGCAATTTGAATATTTTCTTCTTAAGGTAGATGTTAATTAGCTAAACATTATTTTAAGGTGCATAAGTAAGAACACACAAATTCAATAAAAATTGCAGGAAAGAAATATGAAAAGCAGTTAACTTTAACATAAGCTCAATAAAAAACTAAATAGAAATTGTATACTGGGCATGTAGAAAATATCTAACAACATATGATAAAATCCTAACATTAATAAAAACTGGTTTATAAATTTAGTGAATTTATTCTGAAAACCAAAATCAAAAATCTGAAAATAAATAAGAATTTGAGCACTTTGAATTTCATGTGCTTCAGATACTTTCTAGTATTTAATTATATGAAAAAATTTTAGATTTAGGTCAGACCAACTATGTAAGTAAATCAAAATGTTTTTTTAAAAATAGTCTTCTAAAAACTATAATAATTACAGACGATATCCCAAAATTTTACTTGAAAGTGAATAGTCTTTGAGATCATCAAAGAAGAAAAGTGGTGGACAAATCAGATAGCCTCCAAAGATCTCTGCTTCCTGCAACCACTATAAATATAATCCTTTGTGTATGTAATATGTGCCTAGTAACTTGATTTGAGCAAGGAAATTGTGATAGGCTATTACATCTAAGATTAGTTTACAAAGTACTCTATCTTCTGTCTTGTTTGTGCTCTCTCTTGCTGCTTCTTGTTATTCTGTAACCAGATGTCATTTTGTGAACTATCTAATAAGAAAGGCCAAATAGCAGTGAGATAACTACTGAGGAAAACTGATGGCCAAGAGCAGTGTGAGTGAGATTGAAAACATATTTCCCTATTCAAGCCTGAAGGTATCCACAGCCCTAGCTGACTCTACAGATTTTTAACAGTCCTTGAGCGTATGACATCTAAGATTTGTCTGGATTCTTATTTCAAAGGAACTTTAAGGTAACAAATGTTGTATGAAGGCATTCAGGGTAAATTTTTATGTGGAGATATGGAATTTGAAAAGGGAGGCCTGGAACTTTCTGAATGTGCCATTTCTGAGCAGAACGGGGCAACAAACTAATAGAATAAAGAGTGAATGAACATGGACATCCTTGAATTTGTGCTTCAGAGAGCCATGGTGTTACACATTCATTCTACTAGGTCTTGGATTTTGCCATAAATTGTCACTAATTTTCTGTATGCTGTAGGAGTGCTATTCTTAAAACCTATTTTCTGATTCTTATTATAATATTCTCACAGTGGAAATCAATAACCAAAGCAGTAGGTGACATACCAATATAGCATGTAGCAATTTTTAGGATATTCTACAACTAACATGGGCTTAACATAGGACCTATTCTTCTAATAATGTTCATGGCAGCTAATTCTGACTGCAAAGGCGGAAACTTTAAATTTACACAAACTAAAATAAAATGATCTATCATGCACACACTGTGAAAGATATTTGGGAATTGTCCCAGGAGTGGTATAACTGAATCATATTGTAGATCCATTTCTAGCTTTTTATGGAACCTCCATATTGACACTCATACTGGCAACACCAGTGTTCACCCCTGTGCCAGCATTTGTCATCTCTTTTTATACTTAGCCATTTGAAACATGTAAGTTGGAACCTCAAAGTCATCTTAATTTCCATTTACATTATGGCTAAGGAAATTGAACATTAAAAATAATATTTCCCATCCATTTTTATTTTTTCTTTTGAGAATTCTCTGGTTAATTACATACCCTAATTTTAATTAGGTTGTTTTCAAACTATTTCTTTACTAGATTCATGTTTTAGTTCTTTGTATATTCTGTACACTAACCTTCTGTCAGATGTTTTCCTAGTTTATTTTTCTATTGCTGCTATAAAGACCATGACCAAAAATAACTTGGGAAGGAAGGACTTATTTCATCATACAGGTTACAATCTATCATCAATGCAAGCCAAGGCAGACTGGAGACAGGAACTGAAATAGATATTTGTGGAACACTGCTTACCTACTTGCTCTACTTGGCTTTCTCGCCAGTTTTCTTATACAGTCCAAGACCACTTGCCAATGCTGAGCCATCCCACAAAAATCACTAATCAAGAAAATGCCCCACAAACATGCCTACAAGTCAATCTGATAGAGTCATTTTCTCCACTAAGGTCAGTCTCACAACAGTAAACAAACTAGTATAGTTTTGTAGTCAGCACTTTGCTGAATGTGTTTATCAGCTATAGCAGTTTTCCGTTAGAAATTTTAGGGTCCTTTATAGTTTGCTACATGCTTGATATGGACTTTAAATATCTTAACTCTTTAGACATACTCTGAAATTTAGGCATAGAGTAGTAAAAAAGGATGCATTGAGATTAGAGAGGGATAGCAATCAGAGTAGCAGTTGAGAAGAAAACATTTTCCTTCTGCAGCATGACTGTCTTTATTTTATTTTAAATATCTAAAATTATGCTCTCTTGAGCTATATCTTCCAAAAATTTACTGTAGATGTTAATTAATGCCATGATAATAAATTTAACATAATGTTTTCTTATTTCATTTAAATGAATCCTTTGATATAATAGGTTAATTTAACATCTCTCTTCTTTTTGGTTTTTATTAGGGTAATGGTAGATTTTTTAAAAGGCATGCATTTAAGGATTAGAAGCAATTGCGCTGGGTGCTGGTTTCTAATAAACCTTAATAAAGACTAAAAGGAAATATTTATGCTGTAAAAAGTAGAATACTCATTATTCTGTTTTAATTAATTTTATATAACTAAAATATGATATAATAAAACACAAGTAATAATGCTAACATTATGTATGGTTTTGTAAGCATTTTGAAGTCAGGTAACATCTTCGTAGCTTGTTTTATGTTTCACTTTGCTTTGTTTTCTCTACTGCTGAACTACTTAAATGATAATTTTAAAACAAACTTTATCAATTAGATTCCACTTATTACTTCTAAAAACAACGTGTTTTAGAAACATTAAGCCTGGTTTTGGTAGTGCCTACTTGTAACTTGGGAAGTGCAGGCAGAATAATCAGGAATTCAAGGTAATCTCTGGCTGCATAAAATCTTTGAGGCTAGCTTGGAATACTAAAAAGACATAATATTACAAAAGAGAGAGAGCAGGAAAAGAAAATTTTAAATTAGAAAATTAAAATTGTGGCAGAATTGTATGATTTCATATATATATATACATATATATATTTGCATTTAGATCTTAGTCTCATAACTATACTTGGATAGTTCATAATAATCTCCCAAATATAATATTTAGTTCATTATTTATATTTCTGCAAAAAATCTTCCAAAATTTAGTGTTTACAGGCCTAAAGAACAAATATTTATTGTACCACAGTTTCTGAAATGAGTTAATTAGAGGTAGTTCTGGCTCAAAGTGTCTTTTAAGCCTATAATAAAGATGCCTGCTGGACCTTCAATTACAAACATCCTGATTTCTGCTAATGGATCACCACAAAATTCATATACCTGGTTCATGTCAACAACCTTCCATTTCTCCAAATATGAACTCTTCTTTAGCAGTTTTTTTTTCAGAATGTGACAATAATCTTTCCTCAAACAATCCAGAAAAGGGGGGAGCAAATACGAGAATGTAGGCAATGTTGGAACAATCTGAGAAGTCAGGATGTACAAATAATGTGCAATCTAAACTTGCTTAGACAAGCAGAAGTACAATTGAGTAATAGTAAAGAATCTTTTCTTTTTGGTGCTATGCTTTCTGCAATTGTGGAAGTATTTGTAAGCTCATGCTTCTGTACCTGATATTGGATCTAAAGTCAAGAGGGCTAGCAGTCAACAAAACATAGATTTGAAGTGATAAAGTACAAAAATGGACTAAAAATCACAAGGGCCAATTACATACTTAATCTTGTAAGAAAACAACAAAACAAGAAGGAAGGAAGATAAAATAGAATCTAAGCCTACCTTTAATGTATCAATTTTCTATGATGTGGATTGGCTACATGATCAGCTGGACCCCTATACCATGCAGCTGCTCCCCAAATTGCCCAAGTTATTTTTGATGAGTAAAAGGTGTTTTTTTTCTATTGGTAGGAAGCCAAACCAAATTAAGCATGCACACAAAGACCATTTGCCCTGCACCATGACACAAATTTATGGAAAGTGGTTTTCTATACATAGTAAAAAATACATGTCCTTACAACATTGTACAACTTAGAAGCATCTTTCTTGACATGCAGTCATCATCATAAATATACATATTTGGCATGCTGGACTTCAATAACTCCTCTTTTCAAAGTATATTAGCTAAATGTCAAATAGATTCAGATGAGTACTTAAAGTCACAGAAGAAATTACCAAAAATGAGTAGAAACAAGCTTTTCTGAAGCTAACATATCTCCTTTTACTTTATTAAGGTTTATTTTCTTAAATAAGAGAAAATTCAAGACATTCATGCTGTAGTCTCATGTGGTGGTGGCATGATTTTAGCTGCAGCATTTGGAGGCATACTGAAGCAGGTATCTATGAGTCTCAGCAAATGAAATTATGCTTTAAATCCCTGAGAAAATGCAGAAAACTACAATTACTGATGTTTTCTTCCTTGCAATATGACAAAGCAAAGAAAATGTTCATCAAATTTTACACAGTATCACTGACTTTTCTTGTTTTGATTCTATATTTCTACATTTTAACTTTAACTATCTGTTTAGCTTGTGTATATGTTTTCTTTAGTTCATGAATTCTCATCACTATCTACTCCAGGATCAAAGTATGGGTCAACTTTAAGTTATAGTCCTAAGAGCAGTAAGTGATAATAAATCCATACCTTGTAATCTGTAGTCAACACAGTGAATCTATTACTAGGTATATTGTCATCTCTAAGAAAACATTAATCAAAACAACTGAAATTATTAAAATTTCTTCTATATGAAAATATTTTATTTTTGATCTACCAAGATATTAAAAAGCTTCTACAAATACAGTGTGTAAGTTCAGAAGGCCATCTGATGATTTGTATTTCTGAAATTTTCTTGGGTTTCTGCTTTTATAGAACAGAAGCTTTTGTAGATCATGAAATGAAAATTAAATTTGCAGACAAATGAATGAAACTAGAAAACAATGTTGTGAGTGAGTTAACCCAGACCCAGAAAGACAAATGATGCATATTCTATCTGACTTGTGGATACTAGTTTCAGGTCTTTAATTACATATGTGCAACACAGAATGCAAGCAAAGAAACTAGAAAGATGACAATATGAAGAGTATACTTTAAGGGCTAGAAATAGTGTAGTATAAGTAAAATTAGAGAAAATGAATAATAGGGTGAAAATTTTTAAGGAAAGGAGGAAATAGAAGACCAAGTACAGTAGTGGGGCAGGGAAACATAGACTAAAATGAAGGATGTTTTTAAAAGACCACTGAAAATATACTATTTTGCAACCCAATTAAAAGCATAAACTTTAAGAAAGGAGTGTTGGAAGGGAGATAGCCTACATGGATCGATAATGCTCCTAGATGTTGTGAATTACACAAACAAACAAATAAATACTACATGTAAGTAAGGTATCTCCATATAAGTTTTTGGATAGGGAGGACCTAGACATTTAAAAATACTACAAGCTCTGGTAATTTGCCTTGGTTTCATATCAGAACTAGATAATGAGGCAATACCGATGAAGGTACCAAACACTTTAGTTGGAAGATACAGAGGAATCAAACAAGAACTGAGCTAGAAACTTCCTCCTAGCTACCTAGCTTTCATATTGCTAGAAGGAACTATGTGGACATCTGGGTAAGAAAAGATATCAATGCTTTTACCTAGCTGTGAAATCTATGACATGCCAGGTAAGATGGATCATCTTGTGCAATAGTGGAATGACTGTTACAGGGATATTCAACTATTCACAGATTTTGATGGATTTGTGATCTGTACCACAGAAGAGAATACATGCCTAATACTGTAAGCCTGTTTAAAAAATATAACATACGGCTGGTGAAGTCACAGACCCTAGAGCAGATCTTACTTAGGTAAATTGATACAACCAAACTGCTCTTTAAACATCTGTGCTCATAACCATAACAAGTGCTACTCTTAGCCTTAATCAGAGAAACTTATTTTTGCAGTAAATGCTGATTACAGAGACTAGTTCTTGCTCAAGATACTGAGAATAACTTACCAGTTAACACTCAGCCTTAATAAGGCATCTATATAGTCCCATTCTATGGTTCAAGGAACAATCCCTTAGAAGAGTGGATAGAGAGAAAAATCTCAAAGACATGAAGAAAAGCCTCCTCAAAATACCATTTCTGGGCACAACATTCTCATAATTATGAATTCACAGTAGTTTTTGATTGCCTGTACTTGGTCTACACTAGACTGAGTCCATCAACAGTCAGTCATGGATGGGAAACATTCTCATTAGACCCTACCCTTCCCTGATGAACTATTAACTATTAAACTCTTAACCTGGTGAGTCCTTTGGCTCAAATTGATAGTTTAAACCCATGCTCACACATGTTAAACAAAGCAAAATGACATGAATTTGGGAAAGTGAGATGTTATTATTTGCCATCATCAAAATAATAATAATGAGGAGGAGGAGGAGAAAATAATGAAAGAAAAAAGAAAAGAAGAAAGATTGGTCTTTGTCTCTGTAGAATTTAAAAGCTCATTTGGCAGTCTCCTACTAATCCACACAGAATCAAGTCAGACCAAAATTGAATAATAATTATATAGTGAAAAAATCTTAGGAACCAAAAAAATAACTGTACTGTTAATTGGATTTTTATCTAAAATATCTGTTCAACTCAATTTTCCCATGTACTGTTTCACAGAATATGATGATCATATGTGTGTGTGTGTGTGTGTGTGTGTGTGTGTGTGTGTGTGTGTGTGTCTAGATAACTTTCTAAGTGGTCATTCCAGTACTCCTTTTAAATATGAAGCTGTGACAGTTTTGAACTGCTCACATTGTAAACAGAATCTATTTTCCATTTTCTTGCATTTATATAAGCTCATAACTGTTTTGAGGAATAGAATGAAAATATTTTCAGGATGTTGCTGATATTAAAATACAAGTCCACCATACTAAAGAGGCCCATTTAGATGTTGCAATTGTTAGAAACAGTTAAAACCCTAGAAAAAGCCATCAACCATTAAAGTATTTAATATTTTTGAATATCTGAGTCTTCAGATGACAGGCATGCCAGCTGACACATGATATTCTCCAGGAAATAATTACTCAAGGACAGGATTCTGACTGCTCCACTATTCAAAATTACATACCACATAAAATTAAATGACCTGAGTGGAAATCTATTTCAAAGTCTAACACAAACAAATGCTTAGTGCAGATTTTCTTCTTTGGGTCCTGCCACTATGTAATTTATTGAGATAAAATTCCAATGTTGGATTATCAATTAATTTTCATTATTTATGTGAAAGGTAGCAGAATCTCACTCAAGGGATATCAAAATGGAAAAATTCATTCGCCTGAATCATTTACCTAATATTCAATTTAAGAATTGAGTTAGTTCATACAGCTTTTCCAGTGTCTATTTTTATCTTATGCATCAGAGTTCAACATAGAAATTTATTACACCCCGAATATGCTCATGTTTTATACCTTTACTTGGACTTTACATTGTTTTAAATATTATATTTTAACTATCAGTATTCCTTTCCAGATACTTATGTTTATATTAATTCCACAGGAACTCAAATGACTGAGAAATATTTTGTTGCCATATTTGGTATATTAGTTCATACTAGAAAACATGTTACTATATTCTTTTTTTCTTTATATTTATATTACTAAGATCCACTTCTAAATGCACCATTGTATTTCCTAGCTATTAGAATGAGCAGTAAATATGTATTATCTTACAAAATGATGCAGTTTTATGGCTCTGCCTTCTACATAATTATTATAAAAATATCCACTTATACTCAAGTGTTCCAAAATCATTTTATATACATTCTCAAAATAATTTATGTCTAAAAACTTTTATAGATGGATTACATAAAATTATTTTAATTAATAATGTAATCGGTGAACCAAACTTTTTGGCAAACTTGAAGAAAATACCTTTCCTATCTCGGTGAGTTTAAAATTCTGAATGAAAATCAGTATCTATCATATCTCATCTCTATTAACTTAAAACATCTATCTAGACCTAAAAACACTTGGAATGAAGGTAGTACAATTTGAGATATGTTATCTTTATCAAAAATGTCACTATATTTTGAGGTCTTAATATAAAAATGAAAAAGTTTGTTAATAGTATCTTTATTGATTGCAGAATAAAATGTATTTCAAGTGATTTAGGTTAAATAATACCAGTAATTATTATTGATTATAGCCAAAGAGTTAATAAAAGTATGATTGTGTCCCAATGAAGTTCCTACTCTAACATCCCTCAGTGATACCATATAACATATAATATAAAATAACTCTTTCTTCTCCCAAGTTTCTTTTGGTCATGGTGCTTGTTATACAGCATAAAAGCAACCTATATCTAGGGCACTATATGGGAGAAGGAAAGGATCCATACAGAAGGGAACAAAGGACAATTTGGAAGGGGAATGGTGAGAACAAAATATGATGATGTCACATGTATTAAAATGACACAATGAAACCCAATATTTTGGGTATTTAGATATGGTAATCTAAGTAAACTTCAACATATGAAATGATAGTTGTTCCTAATAGAATTTCCACTCTAAGACTTGTGGTAGGGATACACTAAAGAAAATGGTACTAAGGGAGACAGACATAACATGAACTGAGTATCTGTCAGAGAGTCAAATTCTAAAACATAAAAAAATGGTAGCTCTAGATTTGGCTATTGTACATAAACAAATGCATGCACTGAAAGTTACTTTCTTTTGATATATGTATGAAGCACATTTATAGGAAAGAAGACAGCTGGATTTCAGTCAGGTACAACCAGAAGTTGAAGAGCAAGATACAATGGAGTTTTCACATCAGATCTGGAAATCCAGAGACACCCCAATAGACGTTGAGTGGATGGGGAAAGAGCTACATCTAATTAGAAATGCTTATGTTTGTAGATTAGAGAATAGTAACAGCAAGGAATGGACTCCTATTGAAAGTAAAGATGAACAATTACCTTAATTAGCTCTTCATAAAAAGTGGAAAATTAGGAGATGAATTACATTTGTATGTTAAAATGTTGACCCACCAAACTAGATTTTATAAACAAAAATATAATGCTATAGAATTAGACTTCACAGATGTCTGTAACAGTAACAGAAATAATATTAAGACTAGAAAATGAAGCTGATTAAAAACCATTCAATTTTTTTTCTTTTTTTTTCTTTTCTTTTTTTTATTCTTTTCTTTTTTTTTTATTAATTTATTCTTGTTACATCTCAATGTTTATCCCATCCCTTGTATCCTCCCATTCCTCCCCCCCCCATTTTCCCATTATTACCCTCCCCTATGACTGTTCCTGAGGGGGATTACCTCCCCCTATATATTCTCATAGGGTATCAAGTCTCTTCTTGGCTACCTGCTGTCCTTCCTCTGAGTGCCACCAGGTCTCCCCCTCCAGGGGACATGGTCAAATGTGAGGCACCAGAGTACTTGAGAAAGTCATATCCCACTCTCCACTCAGCTGTGGAGAATATTCTGATCATTGGCTAGATCTGGGAAGGGGTTTAAAGTTTACCTCCTGTATTGTCCTAGGCTGGTGCCTTAGTTTGAGCGGGACCCCTGGGCCCAAATCTGCCTATCATATTGTTCTACTTGTAGATTTCTAGGACCCTCTGTATCCTTTTATTTTGCTATTCTCCCATGCGTCTCTCATTTAGAGTCCCAATAGGATGCCCTCCCCTCTGTCCCAGTTCCCTGGTAAGTGAAGGCTTTCGTGGGACATGCCCCTTGGGCTAGTATGCAGATATAAGTGAGTATATACCATTTGATTCTTTCTGCTTCTGGGTTAAGTCATTCATTATGATCATTTCTAGCTCAATCCATTTATCCACAAATTTCTGGAATTCCTTGTTTTTAATAGCTGAGTAGTATTCCATAGTGTATATGTACCACAGTTTCTTTATCCACTTTTCTACTGATGGACACTTAGGCTGTTTCCATGTTCTGGCTATTATGAATAAGGCTGCTATGAACATGGTTGAGCAAAGTTTCTTGTTGTGTGCTCAAGACCCAGCTATTCCACTCCTTGGAATATACCCAGAAGATGCTCCAGCACACAACAAGAAAATTTGCTCAACCATTCAATTTTTTATTTAAATTTTGTATTATAGATATCCTGACATCAGTATTCTTTATTTTAAAGAAACAAATAGGTTATTGCTTTCATTTATCTAGGGTGCTTATGGAACAGATTCCAACAAAGGATCAATAAAATGAGTCTCAAAATGTCTACCTTGGTGAAGGTGTAGAAAGTGTGTATAGATAAAAGAGACTATTATTCAGTCATAAGAGAAATTAAATAAATACTAATATATAATATAATGTAGAAAAACATCATAAAATATTCCCTTAACAGGAAGCATCTAAAGTAGATCAATCCATGGAGAACACAGGTTGTAAGCTGACCAGAACTTCATGAATTGACAATGGGAAGCAGTAATTTGATTAATATTGGGTGATAAAAACATTACAAAATCATATGGAAAACTAACCAGTACAACATTGAGAATGCCCTCTGAGTTCAGTGTCCAGCAGTCACACTGAGAGGTCTGTAGCTCCAAGGATATCTTTCCAGTCTGGCCTTCTCAGATACACACACTCATGCACACATACACATAATTTTACAAATTAAATAAAAATTTAAAAGTAGTAAAGTAATTTTAAATATTTCTTTTTAACATTTTTTGATGCAGATGTTTTAGAGAATTCTGGGAGTAAATTTTTTTAATTAGTGCTTACCAAACCACCACTCCTTGGACTTACAAGTTTACTTGCAATATGATTTCCCTTTTCTGTTTTAACTGTATGTGTGTGTGTGTGTGTGTGTGTGTGTGTGTGTGTGTGTGTGTGCGCAGATACAAATTTGAGTATCCCTTAATAATTCTTTACATCAAGCATAATTGATACATACATTAATTTAAATTATCAACAATTGTAGGTTGCACTTCCTTGACAAATCATGAGACTATATATAGTCATTTTAACAATCCGAGAGGCCATTCACATGGCACTTAATCATATATGCCAAACAAAATTCAACACTTTGTAATTTATACTAATCTGCAGAAATGATGCCAGAAGTGCTTTGCTTTTCAGTCCAACAAATACTCTAAAAGTAAGAGAGCTGCACTATGGCTCTTTCTTTAAAACATTCAAATTTGCTTTATTTTAAGATTAAAATTAAACATTTGCATCCTATGAAATTTTGAGGCAAATATTATGTAGAGAACTATTACTATGTTCAATTATGAGCCCCTGAAACTAAAGCATTACAAAAGAAATGCTGGCATGACCTTAATTATAGCTCAAAATGTTGATATTTTATTCTATATAAATACTCCAATAAGATCTTCTCTGTGTATCTAAGCAGTTTAAACTATTTTAAAACTTTGATATTTGTGCATTGTAGGTATGTTGGACCTTTGTGAGAGAAACCCTGGTCAGAATAAAATAGTTCATTAAGGCTGACTAGATAAAAAGCATAAGCAAATAAGCACTTACATTTATCTGGTTGTACTCTCAGCATCATGATTATAGGAATTTTCTAAAGTCCAGTTCCTGGGGGAGAGAGAAAAGTACTTTCCAGAACTGCTGATGTTTGTATAAAGTCCCCAGCTCTGCTTCTGTGCCTAAAACAAATTTATCTGCATGTTGTACTGAAACTAACTTAATTTGGTGTGTGTGCATAACACACATACTTTCCCTGAATACAACTTTTATGTTTGATTTTAATTAAAGCAAAAGGAAATATACAGAATTATTCAAGGAATGATAATCCTAATTCAGTGAAAGAGGCACCACATTGAGTTTGTACTCATAAGCCCACACTGACTGTGCATTGTCCTTGAATGAAATATTTGGAATAAAAAAGCTATAGATTTCTGACTTCCCTTGCAATAAAGTACTGTGTAAGCAACAACACAGTTGCTTGAACAACAAAGAGCATTTGAAAAGTTATCTTAAAAATATTTCACTTATAATTAAAGTGTTACATGATGACAATGAATAGATTCATAAGACTGGGTTTATGTCTTTCTTGACTAATTACTTTAAACAATAATGGAGAAAACAGAAACCACACTAAGCACACATTGCAGTTTATGGTTCAACATTTAAAATTTTCTAGGCGATTTGTCTAACAAGAATTAAGTATTTAGCCAGGCATCAGGCTGCACACCTGTAATCCCAGCACTTGGGAGGCAGAGACAGGCAGATGGCTGTGAGTTCAAGGTCAGCCTGGTCTACAAAGCAAGTCCAGGACAGACAAGGCTACACAGAAAAAGCCTGTCTCCAAAAAAAAAAAAAAAACAAAAACAAAAACAAAAAATAAGTATTTAAAAGTCTTACACCAAATTCAATAGTCTTTTATTAGTAACATTTCATTAAAAACAGATTATTGTGGCATTCTGTGGAAGAGAAGGCAGAAAGATTGGAGGAGTCATAGAAGGTGGAAAATACCAGGAGAACAAGGCCTTCTTAATCAATTAAAAAATGATGTGCATATGAGCTCACAAAGACTGAAGCAGTAAGCACAGGACCTGCATTGGTCTGCACTGGTGTGCACATGGGTCCTTTGCTTGTGTGTTATAGCTATTAACTTAGTATTTTTATGGGACTTGACTATGAGAATGAGTGTGTCTGTAATTCTTGTGCCTGTTCTTAGTACCCTTTCTTTTGTTAGGATGCCATGTCAAACTTCAATATGATGGTTTTAGATTCCTCTTATAATATCTTATTTTGTCATGTGTGATTGCTATCTCTCAGAAGCCTGTTCTTTTCTAATAAGAGACAGAAATGGAGTGTATTTGAGGGGAAGGGATGTGAGAAGGAACTTGGAGGAGTAAAGGGAGGAGAAATTTTAATCATGATATATTGTATGAGAAAAGAATCTGTCTTCAATAAGAGAAAAAATGAATTATTTGTGATTTTAACATTTTAATTGTTTAAGTATTTTTAAAACATTTGCTATATTCAAGTGCAAATTACCTAGATTAAAACTGACAAATTGTAAATATATAGATCATTCTTTTTGCTTTAAAAATAGCATATTTCTTTTTTTTTAAGTTATTTTTTTTATTAATTTATTCTTGTTACATCTCAATGTTTATCCCATCCCTTGTATCCTCCCATTCCTCCCCCCCCCCCATTTTCCCATTATTCCCCTCCCCTATGACTGTTCCTGAGGGGGATTACCTCCCCCTGTATATGCTCATAGGGTATCAAGTCTCTTCTTGGCAACCTGCTGTCCTTCCTCTGAGTGCCACCAGGTCTCCCCCTCCAGGGGACATGGTCAAATGTGAGGCACCAGAGTACATGAGAAAGTCGTATCACACTTTCCACTCAACTGTGTAGAATATTCTGACCATTGGCTAGATCTGGGAAGGGGTTTAAAGTTTACCTCCTGTATTGTCCTTGCCTGGTGCCTTAGTTTGAGCGGGACCCCTGGGCCCAAATCTGCCTATCATATTGTTCTACTTGTAGATTTCTATGACCCTCTGTATCCTTTTATTTTGCTGTTCTCCCATGCGTCTCTCATTTAGAGTCCCAATAGGATGCCCTATTGGGACTCTAAAAAATAGCATATTTCTAAAAAGACAATTTTAGATTTACAGAAAAATTGAAAAGAGTTCTCAAGACTGACATATTACTGCCTTTAATTTTTCATTAAATTTTACATGTTTTTATACTAATGAACTGATATTGATAAATTGTAATTAACTAAAGTCCATGCTTTACACTAAGATATAGTCTTTAAATTGTACAAAGTCATGATAAATAGATAATTTCACATATGTACCATTCCAGTAGCATAAAAAATAACTTGACCACTCTGAAAAACCTGTATGCAACTCTTCCTCTTCCTCCACCCCAGGATAAGACTGCTTTTTAACTTTACATACCAGCTATACTCTTTCTTTCTTTCTTTAGATCTCTTTTAACAACTTTCAATAAATTATGTTGAATTTTAATTTTGAAAGAAAGTCTCACACTGCAGTTCAAGCTGTCCTGAAATTTACCATGGGATTCAAGCTGTCCTTGAATTCACTGAAACCATGCCTTTTTGAGTGCTGGGATTACATGTGTGATTCACCATGCTCCACCAATTTCATCATTTTTTCTAGGAATGCCATGCAAGGCATTTCCTAGGTTTACTCTTGGGTATTTGGTATTTGTCAGTGCCAGTATTTACTGTCTTAATGAGCTTGTTGCCTTCCAACTGTTTATTAGCAGCGCGTCCTTGCTAAGTGTTAGATTCTTGAGGATTATCCAACAAGCTTGTTACTGGGTACTAGTGCTGTGTTTGTATTTCTAGTCAGTTTCCTTTACCTTCCCTTAAATCACTACTCTGAATCCCCTGTGCATGAGACTAAAAGTGAGCTATAGGCTTTGAACTTTTTTGAGCTACTTTATTTGAGGTTCTTTAATGTTTATACCTCATTTCCAACTCACCTGCCCTAGGTAAGAGAGAAAAGAGGTTAATGGGAACAGAAGTAGAGTTTTTTAGACTCAGATCCTTGGAGCAATTCCACTGGCATAGATGGCAGGATTCCAGGAGACCCATTAAACAGCAAACCAGCAATTCACCAAAGGTGACTGCAACCACAACAGCTGGAACCCAGAATGTGAGCCAGAACCCAGAACAACAGCCAGAACCTCAACATATTTGCTGAAATGGTTCTGTCTAGGAATGTCTCGAAGTGGAGTGATGAACAGCCAAGACCAAAAAGCAAAAAAAGCCCAGACCCATGTTTTGAGCTCAAACATAAATCTTCTCTCAGAGTCCATACTAGGATGTTTATCAGTTGGCAAAGACCATGGCCTCTCATGAGATGGTTCCTATCTATTCTAGTGGACAAACAATACTAGTTTTCTCACAAGTATTTTTTCAGTGGAAAAACACCACACACCTTCACACAAGTTTGTTTCACATCACACACTTGGGAGCAAAACAATAACATATTTACATCCACAGTGGGGAGGAGGAAGCTTGCTGTCCAAGTTTTCCCATGCTGGACTAGCTTCAGGCAGTTCTGAAAATGACCACTTTAGTTTTGTTTTATGTTAATGTTCTTTGATATAGGGTCTCTCTGCATAGTCCTGGCTGTTCGGAAACTCACTATGCAAATGAGGCCGGCCTGGAACTAACAGAGATACACCTGCCTTTGCCTCCCAAGTGCTGAGATTAAACCTGTGTACCAATATATCTAGCTTGAAACTGACCACTTTGAAATGGTAGTTTGGGACCAAACCAAAAGAATGAAATAAATTAAGTGGTATCAGCAGCAGCTCATTAATGCAGTTAGTAACAGAACAAGATGGAAGAAAATAAGGGATATGGAAGTCAGCATAAGAACATCACACACACACACACACACACACACACACACACACACACATGCACACACACACACATGCACACGCACGCAGACATTCACAAACATGACACAGAATACTAGGAAGTAAGAAAGAGGATGAGTACAGAGGCAATATGAGTAATATTAATAGTCTTTCACAATTTATCAGTCTTATTTCTTTAATCAATCACGCTTTTGTTATATTTAAAGAATTATAGACACAGAGTTAACTAACCTAGACCCATGGGGGTTTACAGAGATGGAAGCACCAACCAAAGAGCATACATGGGCTGGACCTAGGCCCCCTACACATATGTAACCGATGGGAAGTTTGATCTTCTTTTGGATCTTCTAGTAAGCCAAGCAGGTGCTGTCCATGACATGAACTCTACTTCTTGCCTTTGATCACTTTGCCTGGCCTCAGTGGATGAGGAGGAATTCAGTCCTAATGCGATTTTATGTGTTGGGGTAGGTTGTTAAGGGTCTCCCCTTTTCTGAGGACAAAGAGAGGGGAGAGGAGGAAGAAGGTGAGGGAGGGAACCAGGAAGAAAGGAGGGAGAGTGCTACAGTCTGGATATAAAGTGAATATATAAGTTAAAAATGAATCTAGAAAAGAATTATAGACAAACCAAAGGTCATCAGTACTTCCTTTTATGCTATATTCTAAATATTATTAAGGTTATGTTTTCCATTCAGGTCTATAATTCTCACTGATCTATTTTTTAATGAAAGTTTTAAGTTCTGTGTCTGAATGTTGGTACATAGATGTCTAATTTTCCAGCACTATTTATTTAAAAGACTATTCTTGAACTATCTATGATCGTCTGTTAAAAACTAGTTCAACTTATTTTGTAGGTCTATCTTTAGACTTCCTATTCTACTAAGGAATTTGTGTAATATTTTGCCAGTACCTTACTATATGAATTATTTTAGCATTATAGTAAAGCCTGAAGCCAAGTAACACTTTGATCTTTTGCAGGATTGTGTTAGTTATGCTGAGTCTTTTGACTCTGCACATACACTTCTAGGATTGCTTTGTTGATTTCTATAAAATAACTTGCTGTGCTTTTGAAAGGAATTAAATGCAATCTGTAGATCAAACTGGGAAGAACTAAGAGCCTAACAAAATAAATTTTTCCTATTCATACTCATGGAATTTGTCTCTGCTTATTTAGATCTTGGAGTTTTCTGCCACAGTTTGGTCATTTTCCACTATAGATTTTTTGTGTTTCAATAAAATCATACCTAAGCATTTCAATTTTTGTATTAATATAAAGATAATTTTGTTATTATTTTTAAAGTCCAACCTTTCCTTGCTGGAAAATACAAAGAAATTTGAAGTTATGTTGATTCTGATTATTTTTCATTTTTGATTATGTTTCTTTTTTAACATATACATTTATATTATACATATGAATAAAATAAACTACATAGAACAGGAAGAACCATGAGACAATCAGGAGTTATACAAATGTTACATTCATGGTGATTTGGCTATTTGTATTTGCCAAACTTGAAGTAAACATTTTTCCTATCTTGTTGGGTCTAAATTTCTGAATGAAAATCAATATACATCATATTTCATCTCTATTAACTTATAACATCTATCTTGATCTAAAAACATCTTAACTGCTAACCAACTAAACTTATTTGTAAGACTAAACTATCTAGTCTTCAGCCCCATCAGAGACTTAAGAAGGAATAAAACATAAATACCTGAGTGAACAGGAGATATTACTCCTTTTATTTCACTGTATAATGCCCCTCTGTGGTGATATTTCTTACCTTGAAGTATATTTTATGTGAACTTAATATACCTATGTTAGCTTTCATCATACTTTCCTCTACTGTACTTAGGCCAGGCTCTGTTAACCATTCTATTTTCTCCTTAACTGTTTTCAACTCTTTAGCTTTCATATATAAGTATGAATGTATAACATTTGTTCTTCTGTGTCTGACTTAATTCACTTAGTACAATATTTTCAAATTCCCTCTCTCTTACTCCAAACGACAAAATTAGATTCTTCTAGTAGATGACTAATATTCCACTGTGAATAAATACCACAATTTCCTTATCAGTCAACCACAACTGGTAAATACCACACGTTGGATTTTATAAATAGTACTTCAATAAACAAGCAAGTACAGATATATTTTCTATCTTGGTGCATCTAAAATTCTGAATGTAAATCAATCTCCATCACATCTTGTCATTATCAACTTAAAACATCTATCTAGACCTAAAAACATCTTAACTCATAGACAACTAAGCTTCATTGTAAAACTGAGCTACCTGGTCTTCAACTCCATCAGAGACTTGAGAAGGAATAAACTTGATTACTTAGACACACATGGTATATACTCACTCATAAGTGGATATTAGCCGCATAATACAGGATAACTACACTACAACACAGAGACTGAAACATCAACCAAGGACCATGTATGATGTGGACCTAGACCCACTGCTTCGAAGTAGTGGCACAGTCTCTTTGTGGGTTCCATGTGTGGAGAGTAGGGACTACTTCAGACATTCACTCTGGTCACAGAACTTAGATCACTTCCCCCTGGCAAGACGGCCTTGCCAAGCTACAGAGGAAGAGGTTACAGGTAATACAGATGACACTTGATAGACTGAGGTCAGATGTTAGCAGAAGAGGGCTTCCCTTTCTCAGTAAGCACTCTTAACCTAGCTATTTTCAAGCCCTACAATGTGATTTTGATTTGAATTTCCTTAATCAATAGTTGTGCTGAAATTTCTTTCATACACTGGTACATTCTTTCTTGTGTACTCTTTTCTGAGAAATGTCCACTTGGGTTATTCATTCACTTTTTAAATAGGCTATCATTATGTAATTATTTGATTTTTCATTGAATATTTTTAGTTGTTACATATCCTGGTAGTTAATAATTTGTTATATGAGTCATTAGAAAATAATTTCTTCATTTCAATAGTAAGCCATTTATTCTCTTTAGAATTCTTTTAAGACATGTGTTGCTGTAATGACTTCTTTAACATTTATTTACCTAGAAAAAAAATTTCTCCTTCATTGTCCTCTCCCCTGCAATATTTGTACCAAGAAACCTCTGTTTATGATCATACATAAGTTTCCTCATAACTGATAATTAGTTTCAAAAAGTCAGAAATCTTATAGGCTAGAGTTTTGACTTAAAAAGCAAATCTGTGCTTGATGTGTTTAGAACTTTGGGTTTTATTCATAGTACCTCGCCTACCAATTTAGAACTATTTAGAAATAGATATCTTGATCATAATTTCGTCAGTATTGGTGCTTTTTTTCTTTATACACTTAGAATTTTTGGGATTTCTTTAATATGGATTCCTTCCCCTTAGCCTTCCCCTTCCCCTTCCACTTCCCTTTCCCTTCCCAGACTGGGAAACCTTTAATGACTATTCCTTTAAATAAGTTTTCATACATTTTCCCCTTCATTTAAAAAAATTTTAATTTTATTAATTTATTCAGATTACAACTCAATTGTTATCCCATCACTTGTACCCTCCCATTCCTCCCTCCTTCCCGTTTTCACCCTATTTCCCTCCCCTAGGTCTAAGACCATGGGGGACCTCCTCCCCCACATTATGGTCATAGGCTATCAAGTCTCATCTTGGTAGACTGCTTATTCTTTCTTTGAGTGCCATCAGGCCTCCCCATCAAGGGGAGGTGGTCAAATATGGAGCACCAGAGTTCATGTCAGAGTCAGTCCCCACTTTCCACATTGCTGGTGGGAATGCAAACTTGTACAAGCACTTTGGAAATCTATCTGGGGCTTTCTCAGAAAACTGGGAATAAGGCTTCCTCAAGACCCAGCTATTCCACACCTTGGAATATACCCAGAGGATGCTCCACCACACAACAAGGACATATGCTCAACCATGTTCATAACAACCTTATTCATAATAGCCAGAACCTGGAAACAGCCTAAATGTCCCTCAGTAGAAGAATGGATAAAGAAACTGTGGTACATTTACACTATGGAGTACTACTCAGCTATTAAAAACAAGGACATCCTGAAATTTGTGGACAAATGGATTGAACTAAAAATTATCATCCTGAGTGAGTTAACCCAGAAGCAGAAAGACTCACACGGTATATACTCACTTACAATTAATTGGGCAATAGCCCAAAAGGCATGTCCCATGAAAGTCCTCACTTACCAGGAGATTGGGATAGATGTGAGGACATCCTACTGACACTCTAGGTAAGAGAAATATAGGAGATGGGGAAATATAAGGACCCAGAGAGTCCCAGAAACTTACAAGAAGAGCATCTTGATGGGTAGATTGGGGCCCAGGGGTGTCTGCTCAAACTATTGCACCAACCAAGGACAATACAGGTAGTAAACATTCTCCTTCACTTTTAAAAACTTCCTTACAGTTAAAATATTATTACAAAAGGTCTCCGTTCTTCAGTCTTTGTTCTTTCACTTTTTATTGAATGATTACAAATGACGTACTTTAAGTTCACTGATTCTTGTAGTTTGATCAAATATGTTGTTGAAATTCTCCAATCAATCTTCCAGTTCATTGACTGTGTTCTCAGCTACAAAACATCTCTATTTTCCATGTTGGAGGATGGAGAGATGGCTCAGTGGTCAGAAAAGCTTGATGACCTTTGAATGGCCTCAGCCTCCACATGTTGTCTAACAGCCATCTGTAATTCCTGCCCCAGGGATTCTAATGCCAGCTTCCAGCCTCTGTGATTATGAGTCTTGTAAAAGCATACAGCCAAAATAATCAACATAAAATGAAAAATTTAAAGGTTTAAAATCCCTAAAAACATATTTCCACATAATTTTTACATTCGCTGTTTGCTTGAGCAATGGCTATTTTGAATTATTTCATAAAGACCTGTCCATTTCTTTTTCAGGAGCTCATTACACATTGCTCCTGGTAGGATCCATCTATAGAACTGTATATTGCGTTGTTCGATAACAGCAATCCACTCCACTTTCTTTTGTTCCTAGGTGAAACATCAACCATCTAAACATGCCATCTCCTCACCAGTTAACACAGGTACTAGTAAATATCATAATAGCCAGAACATGAAAACAGCCTAAGTGTCCCTCAGTAGAAGAATGGATAAAGAAACTGTGGTACATATACACTATGGAATACTACTCAGCTATTAAAAACAAGGAATTCCCCAAATTTGTGGACAAATGGATTGAGCTAGAAATGATCATAATGAGTGACTTAACCCAGAAGCAGAAAGACTCAAATGGTATATACTCACTTATATCTGGATACTAGCCCAAAGGGCATGTCCCACGAAAGCCTTCACTTACCAGGAAACTGGGACAGAGGGGAGGACAACCTATTGGGACTCTAGATGAAAGAAGCATGGGAGAATAGCAAAGTAGAAGGATCCAGAGGGTCCTAGAAACCTACAAGTAGAACATCATTATAGGCAGATTTGGGCCCAGGGGTCCCGCTCAAACTAAGGCACCAGCCGAGGACAGTACAGGCGGTAAACTTTAAGCCCCTACCCAGATCTAGCCAATGGTCAGAACATTCTCCTCAGTTGAGTGGAGAGTGGGATATGACTTTCTCAAGTACTCTGGTGCCTCACATTTGACCATGTCCCCTGGAGGGGGAGACCTGGTGACACTCAGAGTTAGGACAGCAGGTTGCCAAGAAGAGACTTGATACCCTATGAGCATATACAGGGGGAGGTAATCCCCCTCAGGAACAGTCATAGGGGAGGGGAAGAATGGGAAAATGGGGGGGGGAGGGAAGAATGGGAGGATACAAGAGATGGGATAAACATTGAGATGTAACAAGAATAAATTAATAAAAGAAAAAAAAACAAGGGCACCATCACTTCATAATTTGATTCTTGATATTTAAAGGAATTCTATATATGTATATTATTACTAAAATTATCATTTGTAGAGGAATGAGGCCTGTGGCTTCCTACCACTTCTTTACTTTGGAAAGACAATTTTACCAGATGAAAAATTATAGGTTGGTAGCTTTTATTTTTCAGTGTTTTAAATATTTCATTCTAACCTTTAGTGCTTCCCTGATTCTGACAAATCCAATGCATGATTTATCTTTATTTTCTATAATTTCTGTTTGCTTTTCTGAACTTGAGATATTTTATATGTAGATATGACTTAGTCTTATCGTTCTTTACATTTAATGATCTCTTGTAGTGGCATCCACTGATATATAAAGAATAAAATGTCTTTGAGTTCAATAGAAGCTTTCTGCCTTTCCTCAGATGGGTAGCAATTCAGGAATTAGGGTGTTGGATACTCAGGGTCACAACAAACTTCCACTGAGTCAGTGGCCTCTGCATTCCTGTTTCATGTATTTTTTATATTTTCTTTATAAATTTATTCTCTCATATATTACATACTAACTAGAGTTTCCCCTCCCCCTTCTCTTCCCAGGCCTCCCCCACCTCCCCACTCTTCATCTACCTCTCCTTTCCCTTCAGTAAAAGGCAGGCCTTCCATGAATATGCAACATGACATATCAAGTTGCAACCAGACTAGGCGCATCCCCTCATATTAAGGCAGGATGAGGCAACCCAGTAGGAGGACAAAGATCTCAAAAGCTGACAAAAGAGTCAGAGACATCCACTGCTACCTTACAGAGGTAAGGAGTCCCACAAAGACACTAAACCACACAACTATAACATATGAGCAGAGGGCCTAGGTTAGACCCATGCAAGCTCCCTGATTATCATTTCAGTTTCAATTAGTCTCTATGAGTCCAGCTTTGTTGATTTTGTGGACCCTGTTCTTGTGGTGTCCTTGCTTATCTCACATATTTGAATAATGATATTCAGGGACCACAGAGGGTGAGTTTTAAAAAGTTTTATTACAAATGTATATATGGAGGCTTAGGGGACAGAGAAGATGGAGTTCCTGTTTAGTAGGAGTGGGTCTTTGGAAATGGGACTCTATGGAGCTGTTAGTCCGGGGAGGTGGCTAACATTTTTATTTATTTTTGCATACTTTAGTTAAAGTAGAATTATATCACTCCTTTCCTTTCCTCCCTCCAGCTTTCCTCTCACCAACCTCTCCCATGGTCCCCCATGCCCCCTGACTTTCAAATGATACACTCTTTTTCTTTGATTTTTTTCATTACATACATATGTATGAATCTGTGCACAAATACAACCCGTTGAGCCTGTTTGTATTATTTGTATGTATACAGTTCATGGCTGACTGGTTTGTGTTGAATAACCAGTTAGGAGGCCCATTCCAGGGAGATGCTAATTCTCCCTCTTTCAGCAGTCTCTAGCTGCCTTTAGTTCTAGAACTGTTGAAAGAAACTAGGGTGAAGGATAGGGGAGTGATAAGTATAGCTGGCCAACCCATGAAGTGTCCAGGTGTCTCCTTTATAGTTTAGTTATATCCTATGTATAGCTTCTAGAAAGGGAAAGAGATAACAAGGGAACAGGAATGTGACTCCTCTTCTGGCATCCCTGGCCTCTAACAAGGACATGTCTGAAATGGCTACTTATGGGTCCCTGCATTACATGAATAGTTCTGTCATCCTGTTCTCATCACCTCTGTTCAAGGTTCATCCACAGTACTGTAGCTTAGTCAGCCTTCTTTACAAATGATAGAATGTATGTGTGTGCTTTATGGTGTACATTTTAAAGATACTCATGCATGTTATAACATCTAATTATTTTTATTGCTAAATAAATAGTTTAAAAATGTTCCTTTTGACTAGCTGCTGTCCATTGTCATATGTATTGTAAAATCATAAACTTGTAACATGCCTTCATATATAAGTCTTTAATAGAACATTAGGATTTATCCGTATAGTATGAATCTAAGTATTGAATTAAATAGTAGGTAAAATTTCAATTTAGTGCCTCTTAGTCCCCAAACTACCCTTTTTTTCTTTTATTTGTAAGTCAGAAAATGTACTATTCTTACTATAATTAGAAAATATACTTTCTAATATAGTTCTTTTTTATTGAGGAAGAGGAAAGGTAGGCTTTATGGTTGCTTTATTTCATTTAATGGATAGGTTGAGTTTACAAAAAATTAAAACAACGAAATGCAAACACATCCTTCACTTTTACTTTAAGTAAATTTCTGAGGTCTTGATGTAGCTGTAGAAAATATACTATCTAATATAGTTCCTTTTAAAAAATCATTTTGCTTTAGTTTAATTTCCAATAGGACAGTTTATTGAAGGGAGTGTATGGGACACTCTCTGGAAGTAAAAGAATTCTGCTGTTAAGTCTGTTTCTGTCTCTTTCTCTGTCTGTCTCTCTGTGTGTTTGTGTGTTTGCTTCCCCCCTCTTTCTCAATAATCTGTGTGTCAGATTTTCACATAGCATGGACTTTTGTGGTTCAGTAACCCCAAACCCCAATAGCATTCAATGGGTTTCCATTTACAATCAAACAACAGATGGACTTGTTCCTACAGTAGCCATTCTCTCTTTATAATTATTAATCACAGCCCTGTATGAGAAGCTGCTCTAAGATCCCCTAGGCTATTGCATTTTACTCTTAGCCTTGAGGATGGATGGTTCCTACAGAAGCTTCTCTTATATTTTAGAATGTTCCTCCTTCTCTTTTAGTAGTTAACTCTTAGTTGTGACTTTTTTAATCTAAAATTACTGTATTCAAAAAACTTCTGTGGTTTCTACTTTCAAAAATTTGTATACAAATCAGTAATAGAGTCCATGCATTATTGTTTTGTCAGAAAATTCCACGCATTGTTGGAAAATAGCCATATCACTTTAGCCTCTAATCAGCATTGTATGAGTATTACATCTTATCTAATACCTAAAATTGTCAATCTTTTTAGATTTAGTAAATATGATGAGTGTATAAAAAAGTCTTTTTGCAATTTTAATTTACATTTTCTTGAAGTTAAGCTTAATTTCATATTTTATTGTCACTTAGGATGTCTATTTTAAAATAACCTTGAAACAACATCATTTGGCATTTTGTGCACAATATTTTAGATAATGTGCGTTTAGAATTAAAACAAATGAACAAACCAACATGAAACTCAGAAGCTTATAAAAGAAAATTATTGGTATCCTGAATCACACCATGCTCCATTGATTTTAGCAACAGCTTAGAAATAGCTTATACTTAGAATTTCTCAACATTCTTTATCAATGGAAGTGATTTTTCTCTTGGGCATAGGTTATATTGTTTTGTTTCAGGTGGCCATACTCAAACATGGCCTCTTAACTCAGAGGACTCAAAAACACAGTGACTAAATGTTATCATATGAGCTAAAGCAAGAAAGAAATGACCCTTGTTTGCATCCTCTAAGGAAACATATTCCGTACTTTCTAAGAGAGTCTATAATAGTAATTCCAGATTGTCCACAATATTGGCCATCATTACTCACTCAAATATTGAATATTTCTCTCTCCATTTTCATGTTATTTTCTCAAATCATGGAATTATATCCAAATATTTCTTATAAAAAGTCTTTGTTTAAGGCTCTGTTTGGAAATAAACATAAATAAAGATGGATATTTTTGTGAAGTAGTTAATATTTTACTAGGGAATATATGAAGTCAACAGTAAATGACTCAGAGCCATTTGGAAGTCCTGAATATATCTATGAACTCTTAGTACCTAAGTAAAGTTTATATGATTTGCTCATATTATTAAAGGTTGATTGAGCTAGTAACACAGGAATAAGTTTCCAAAAGAACTTAGGTCATAAGATATATAGCTAGCTCATCTTTTTTGAGTATTTTAATCTAATATAGTCATTAAGTTATAAGAATTTATATAACATATTTTGAATATATTTGCCCGCTACTCCTGCTCCGAGTCCTTTCAGATCCACCCCTACTTCCTCACCCACTTTCAACTTTCTGTCCCTAAAAAAAACTTAATGAAGCCAAATTTGTGTGGTTCATGCATTTATGGGTACAAGACCATTCACTAGGTATTTGGTTCATCTGTCAAGACCTTACCCTTAAAGAAATCTTACTATTCCTTCCCCAGCAACCACCAGGCAACCATAGCTACTCAATTAGGGATATGAGTTTATGAATCTGTCCTTCATCCAGGCTAGAATGCTGCTTGATTTCATCTTGTAATTATATTTTGCAGGTGGCCACAAAAACGGTCAGTTCATGAGGGTAAAGGACCTGTAGTATCCAAAATACACTCTTGATCTAGTCCTTCCTAACATTTGGCCCTAACAGTCATCCCATCCCCACTCACTTGATAGTCCCTGAGCCTTGGTAGAAAAGGGTAATAGAATTGCCTTATTTGTAAATGAACATGCTGAAGATACTTATTCTCTGAACTTTGATAAACTGTGAATAACTACGTTCATCACTATCCATTGTATAATGAAATGCATCTCACAAAGTCTGAGAGCTAATCTATGGGCATACAGGGCAGACGGATACTATGTCCATTTAGCAGAATAACATTAGTCACATGGTAAAGATTAATAAAAGACAACAAATGCTGGTAGGATGAGGAAACTGGGAACCCTTACTCACTGTTGGAGGGAGTGCAAATTCTATAGTGCAGTTACTATGGACATCAGTGTGGTAGGTCCTGAACAAGTAGAAGTAGAGCTTCCATGTTGCCTAGATATTCCACCTCCTGGTCATGTACCCAAAAGGCTCTGCTTCTGGCTATAGAAACATATACTCATTTGTGTTCACAGACACTTTGTTCACAATAGCTAAGGCACATTTCTGATTAGGTTTTACTGTCAGTTTGATATATTCTAAAGTCATTTAGAAAGAGAGAACTTCAGCTAAAGAAATCCTTGATCAAATTGCTTGGTGGCAATGTCTGAAAGATTGTCTTAATTTATGATTGATGTGGGAGAAACCAGTCAACTACGGGTGACTCCGTTCCTAACCAGGTGGAATTGGACCCTATGGTAAAACTATCTCAAGAGGATCCAGTGAGCAAACATACTATGCTACATTCCTCCATAATTCCTGCTTTTTTTTTAATGCCTTGAGCACCTGCTCTAACTATAATAGATGTGGAAACAGCTTAGATGTCGCTAAACTGATGAACTGATAGTGAAAATGTGGTACTACTCACAGGAAAATTTTATGAGCTTCAAAGAAAAATGAAATTATAAAAATTGGAGGTACATAGATGAAACTGAAAAACATAATACTGAATGAGATAACATAAACCCAGAAAGACAAACATTGCATGTTCTCATTCATATGAGAGTCTTAGTTTCAAATATTAAAATTTAGTATTTAACAGCAATGCTCAGAATCCAGAAAACTAGAAAGAAACATCTGGAAGGGAAGGAGAGAAACTATCTTAAATGTGAGAGAAATAGTAGAACACAGATGATGTGACAAGAATAGGGAGAATAGTGGGGTGGGAAGTTTTGGTGCAGAGAAGGATAGGGTGATAGGACAGAAGAAGGGGTACGAAGAGGGATAATGCTAAGAGTATTTGAAAAAACTAAATGGAAAACTAAGAGGGGGGGGAGAGAGAGACAGACAGACAGACAGACAGACAGACAGACAGACAGACAGACAGAGACAGAGACAGATGTGTGTTTGTTTGTTTGTATGTATGTATGCATGTATGTAAGAGAGTTTAATTGGAATTTCACTACACAGGGGACAGTGCTCCTCTCAGAAGCCATATTTTGTCAAATAAAAGTCTAGTGCCAGCTGTGGGGTTCATGGAGACTTGCAAAACAACACAAACTATTGCCTCTGGTATTTATTGCCCAGCAGAACTCAATGATAAGATCCTATTGCTGAAGATACCACATACTTTGGTCATAGAATATGAAGAATGAAAATCGCTGCTGACAAGTATGCTTCCTCCCAGATGGCAGCTTTCTTACTACTAGAAAGTTCTATGTAGACTGCAAGAGAAAAAAAGTCATCAACAGTCTTATCACCCTATAAACCATATAAATTACAATAATGACCAACTTGGAAAGATCCTAGATTAAACAGTAGATATGATACTGGTATCACTGATAAAACAACATTCTATTTTAGCCTTTACTGTTGTTTTTATTATAGTGTTTATAATGCATTTACTTGAAAAATATTAAGACAGTCTGTATAAATTTTTGTAGAATTACATATGGCTATTAGAAACAATGCTAGCATATATCCATTCTTTAAATTTTTACTGTCTTATTTATTTTCCATTTGCTTATATTGATAGCTTAGCTTATAAAAAAATATAGTGCGCAATCACAACCAAGTACTTGCCTTGATACAACCATTAATGTCATTCTGACTGTCCTCATTTTTGTGAGTACTAAATGTTATATGTGTTCTCGTTCTACACAGTTTCGCTATATGTATACATTTGTGCAACCATTAACTCTGTGTAGTTAGATAGAAATCCTCTTGCAATGAGGCTGTTTTCACAACCTTTTATTGTCATCTTCACTCCCCTGTGCCTTCATTTCTCTATGGTACATTTTGTGATCTTCAACAAGGACTAGTCTGTTTTCTGTTCTTTTTTTTTTTTTTTTATTAATTTATTCTTGTTACATCTCAATGTTTATCCCATCCCTTGTATCCTCCCATTCCTCCCCCCCCCATTTTCCCATTATTCCCCTCCCCTATGACTGTTCTTGAGGGGGATTACGTCCCCCTATATATTCTCATAGGGTATCAAGTCTCTTCTTGGCTACTTGCTGTCCTTCCTCTGAGTGCGAGACGCATGGGAGAACAGCAAAATAAAAGGATCCAGAGGGTCCTAGAAATCTACAAGTAGAACAATATGATAGGCAGATTTGGGCCCAGGGGTCCCGCTCAAACTAAGGCACCAGCCAAGGACAATACAGGAGGTAAACTTTAAACCCCTTCCCAGATCTAGCCAATGGTCAGAATATTCTCCACAGTTGAGTGGAGAGTGTGATACGACTTTCTCACGTACTATGTTTTCTGTTCTTATGATGTTGACATATTAAAACATTTATACAAACAGTATACCATAGATCACTTTGTCACAGTGCATCTCTTTTCACTTCATATTACTTTATGAATATCTATCCAAGTTGTTGCATTTTATTGTAAAGCAGGATTATGTGGATGATTGATTTTATGAATAATACCTGGACTCTTTGGTTTAAGGTTATTATTATTTTCATCTATCTGGATTTATATGAAATACCACTTTATGTTTTACAAGAAACTTCAAAACCCTTTTCTGAGATTTTTAAAAATTATTTCTTTTATTACTTGAAATTATAGTGTAATTACATAATTTCTCCTTTCCCTTTTCTCCCTCCAAACCCTCTGATATACTCCCCCCTGCTCTCTTTAAAATTCATGGCCTCTTTTAAAAATATTGTTTTACACACACACACACACACACACACACACACACACACACACACACCAATTGTTCTGTACTATGTTACTTGTATGTATGTATGTTTTTGAAGCTGTTTGGTATTAGGTAAGCAATTGGTCATTATTTTTTAAATCCTTTCAGATCAAGAACCACTGACTTCATCTTCTATTTTTGGTAGTTCCTTACATTCTCCAGTGTGAATATGCTAGAAGTGATAACATAACTGACATCATTTAAGTTTTTTTTTACCCTAAACTAATGTTGTTGTGATATACATCTTTCATAAAGATTCTTCCATGTTGGTGACTTGATTTCTACAGTGAAGAATTCAGAACCAATAAATTTAACAGATACTATATATTACATAGCTAAATTATAAAATTTCACATGACTGTATTTGAAACCCCAAGATGAAAAAACTTCATGTCCCTTAAACACTGAAAAAAGCACAGCATCACTTTCATCACACTCTATTGCTCACAGCAGTTATTGTCTAGTCCACATTCAACTTCTGGAGTTAGATATTCACTCCTTCAATAGGAAGCATATCAATGAGTTGGTTTTATTTTGTGGGGTTTGAGTTGCCAAGTATCCTTATACTTTTAAACTTCTTCATTTAGAAAACTGGAAAGTCATACTTTATATCACATTGGAGCTGTTTTGTGTTGAAAATATCTTAATTAAAAAGACTGTTCTCATTATAGAGAGTGTTGGGTGACTTCAGGCAATAAACTATCTCAGTTACTTTTCACTTTGGAAGCTGCTAACCTGCACTTCTGGTTCACTGAGCCATTTAACTTTTATTCCCTCTCAAGTCTCTGATGGGGTTGAAGACCAAAGAGTTTTATCTTACAATTAAACTTAGTTGTTTATGGTTTAAGATGGTTTTTGGTGCTCGCTTTGGCAGCACATATACTAAAATTGGAACAATACAGAGAAGATTAGCATGGCCCATGTGCAAGGATGACATGCAAATTCATGAAGTTTTTCATATTTTTAACATGGAAACAATAATAAAAGCACAGACAGAAGAAAGCCAGGAATAAGGAAACTCAGAAGCAAACCAGTAATGCAGACATAAGCCTCTCTAACAGAATTCAAGAGATGGAGCAATGAATCTCAGCAGTAGAAGATACTATGGTAGAACGTGAAACAACCATCAAAGAAAATGCTGTATCTAAAAAATTCCTGACACAAAACATCAAAGAAATCAAGGACACCATGAAAAGACAAAATCAGAGGATAATAGGAATTGAGGAAAGAGAAGACGCCCGGCTCCAAGGCCCAGAAAATATCTTCAACAAAATCATAGAAGAAATTTCCCTAATTAAAAGAAGAAGATGCATATAAACATACAAGAGGCCTACAGAACACCAAATAGAATAGACAAGAAAAGAAAATTCTCTGCCACATAAGAACCAAAACACAAAATATACAGAATAAAGAAAAATACTAAAAGCAGAAAGGGAAAGGGGCCAAATAACTTATAATAGCAAACCAATCAGATTACACCCGACTTCTCAGCAGAGAAGGGCCTGGACAGAGGTCCTGCAAACCCTAAGAGACCACAGATGTCAAGAAAGACTACTGTATCCCACAAAACTTTCAATAGCTGTCGATGGAGAAAACAAGATATTCCATAACAAAAACAAATTCAAACAATACCTAACCACAAATCCATCCTTACAGAAGTTAATAGAAGGAAAACCAACCCACAGTGACAAACTACAACAAAAATTACATGGTAAATAGATAACTACACTGTCACAAAAACATAACCACACAAACACTCTACTGCAACCAACATCAAAATCAAAGGACTTAACACTCACTGCTCATTGGTATCTCTCAATATCAATGGTCTCAATTCTCCAAGAAAAGAACGCAGACTAATTGAATACATGCATAAACAATACCCAACATTCTTCTGCATCCATGAAACACATCTAAGCAACAAGGATAGACAGGATAAAACACTGGAAAAAGGTATTCCAAGCTAATGGACACAGAAAGCAAGCTGATGTAGCCATTTTAATATCTAATAAAATATAGTTTAAACCAAAATTAATCAAAAGAGACAAAGTAAACCAAGATGACATCACAATTCTTAACATCTATGCTCCCAATACAAGGGCACCCACATTTGTAAAAGAAATATTAATGAAGCTTACTCTACACATCAATCCCCACACATTGATAATGGAAGACATCAACACCCCACTTTCACCAAAAGATAGGTCAATGAAACAGAAACTAAATCGAAAAACAATGGCATTAACCAATGTCATGATTCAAATAGATCTAACAGATATCTACAGAACTTTTCACCCAAATATAAAAGATTATGCCTTCTTCTTAGAACTTCATGGAACCTTCTCCAAAATTGATCATATAATAGGTCATGAAACAAGCCTCAACAGATACAAGAAGATTGAAATAATACCTTGTATCCTATGAGATCACCATGGACTAAAGCTGGACTTCAATAACAACAGAAACAACAAAAAGCCTATACAAACATGGAAACTAAACAACTCTCTACTTAATGACAACTGGGTAAGGGAAGAAATAAAGAAAGAAATTAAGGGCTTCCTAAAATTCAATGAAAATGAAAGAACAACATACCCAAATTTATGAGACACATTGAAAGCAGTGCTAAAAATAAAATTCATAGCACTAAGTGACTTCATAAAGAAACTGGAAACATCTCATATAGGCAACTTAATGACACATCCGGAAGCCCTAGAAAAAAAGAAGCAGAAACACCCAAACGGAGTAGATGGATGGAAATAACCAAACTTAGGAGTGAAATCAATAAATTAGAAACAAAGAGAATAATTCAGAGAATCAACAAAACCAGGAGATGGTTCTTTGAGAAAATCAACAAGATAGGTAAACAATTAGCCAAACTGGTTAGAATAGCAGAGAGACACTATCCAAATCAACAAAATCAGAAATGAAAAGGGAGACATAACAACAGACACTGAAGAAATACAAAGAATCATAAGGTCTTACTTCAAAGGCTTGTATGCCACAAAATTTGCAAATCTAAGGGAAATGGATAACTTTCTTGATCTCTTCCACTTGCCAAAGTTGAATCAAGATCAGATAAACAAATTAAATACTCCTATTTCTCCTATAGAAATAGAAGTGGTTATTAATAGTCTCCCAACCAAAAGGAGCCCAGTGAAAGATGGTTTTAGTGCAGAATTCCATCAGATCTTCAAAGAAGAGCTAATACCAATACTCTTCAAGCTACTCCACAAAATAGAAATGAATGGAACATTACCAAACTCCTTGTATGAGGCCACAGTCACCTTGATACCTAAACCTCACAAAGACCCAACAAAGAATGAGAATTTCAGACAAATTACTCTTATGAACATTGATGTGAAAATACTCAATAAAATATTTGCAAACTGAATCCAAGAATACATCTAAGATATCATTCACCATGAGCGAGTAGACTTTATCCCAGGCATGCTGGGATAGTTCAATATATGAAAATCCATCAATGTAATATACAATATGAATAAACTGAAAGAAAAAAACATGATCATCTCCTTAGATGATGAAAAAGCTTTCAACAAAATATAACACCCATTCATGTTTAAAGTCTTGGAGAGATCATGGCTACAAGGCACATCCCTAAACGTAGTAAAAGCTATATACAGCAATGGAGAGAAACTCAAGGAAATTCCTCTAAAATTAGGGACCAGACAAGGCTGCCCACTTTCTCCATATCTCTTCAATATAGTTCTTTAAGTTCTAGCCAGATCAATAAGACAACAAAAGGAGATCAAGGGGATCCAAATGGGAAAGGAGAAAGTCAATTTATCCTTATTTGCAGATGATATGATAGTGTACATAAGTCACCCCCAAAATTCCACCAGAGAACTCCAACAGTGGATAAACACCTTCAGCAAAATGGCTGGATACAATATTGCCTCAAAAAAAATCAATAGCCTTCCTGTATACAAATGACAAACATGCTAAGAAAGAAAGACTTGTTTGAAAAAAACTTCAAGTCTCTGAAGAAGAAGATTGAAGAAGACATAAGAAGATGGAAAGATCTCCCTTGTTCGTGGATTGAGAGAATTAATATAGTAAAGATGATCATCTTACCAAAGGCAACTTACAGATTCAATGAAATCCCTATCAAAATACCTACACAATTTTTAAGGACATTGAAAGGTCAATTCTCAACTTCATATAGAAAAACAAAACAAAACAAAAAAACAGAATACCTAAAGCAATCCTGTACTGTAAAAGATCCTCTGGAGGAATCTCCATTCCTGAACTCAAGCTATAACTATAGAGCAACAGTAATTTAAACAGCATGGTACTGGCATAGCAACAGGCTAGCTGACCAATAGAATCAAATTGGAGACCAAGAAATGAATACACACGCATTTGGTCACTTGAGTTTTTTGCAAAGAAGCCAAATGTATTCAATGGAAAAAAATAGCTTCTTCAACAAATGATGTTGGTCTAACTGGATGTCTATGTGTAGAAAAATACATATTTATCCATTCACAAAACTCAAGTCCAAGTGGATGAAAAACCTCAACATAAAACCAGAGGCACTAAATCTGTTAGATGAAAAAGTAGGGAAAAGCCTGGAACACATTGGCACAGGGGACATCTTCCTGAACAGAACTCCAACCACCCAGGCCTTAAAGTCAACAATTAATAAATGGGACTTCATGAGTCTGAGAAGCTTCTGTAAGGCAGAAGACACTGTTAACAGAAGAAAATGACAGCCTACAGACTGGCAAAATATTTCACCAACCTTACATCTGACATAGGCCTAATGTACAAAATATATAAAGAACTCAAGAAATTAAAAACCACCAAGCCCAATAACCCAATTAAGAAATGGGGCTAAGAATTAAACAGATAGTTCTCAGCAGAGGAATGTCGAATGGCTGAAAAACACTTAAAGAAATGTTCAACGCCTTTCGTCATCAGAGAAATGCAAATCAAAGTTGACTCTGTGATACAATTTTACACCCATCAAAGCTGCTAATATCAAAAACTCAAATGACAATACATGCTGGCGAGGATGTGGAAAAATGGGAAGACTCCTTCATTGCTAGTGGGAGTGCAAACTTGACCAACTACTTTAGCAACCAATCTGGTGCTTTCGCAAAAACCTGGGAATAAAGGTACCTCAAGACCCAGTTATTTCACTCATTGGAATATACCCAGAGGATGCTCTACCACACAGCAAGGTTATATGCTCAACAAAATTCAAAGCAGCCTTATTCATAATAGCCAGAACCTGGAAACAACTTAAATGTCCCTCAGTTGAAGAATGGATAAAGAAACTGTGGTACATTTACACAATGGAGTACTCAGCTATTAAAAACAAGGAAATCGTGAAATTTATGGGCAAATGGATGGAACTAGAAATGGTCATCCTGAGTGAGTTAATCCAGACCCAGAAAGGCTCACATGGTATATAGTCACTTATAATTGGACACTAGCCTAAAAGGGATGTCCAATGAAAGTTTTCCCTTACCAGGAGATTAGAATAGATGCGAGGACTTCCTATTGGGCCTCTAGTTGAGGGAAATATGGGAGAATGGGGAAATAGAAGGATCCAGAGGCTCCTAGAAACGTACAAGAAAAACATCATGACAGGCGGATCTGGACCCACAGGGGTCTGCTTAACCTACTACACTCTTTCTTTCTATATTTACATGAGACTTCTCCTGGCAAGTCCCTGTATTTTTTTAATATAGTAGATTTGTGTCTAGGCAATGAAAACAAAATGGGGTCCCAAAGAGAGATAGACATCTTAAAGAAAGAGGGGAAAGTAAAGAAATGGGCATAATGGACTACATGTGCCATGAATAAAGAAAAGGTCTATTCGAAGGAGGAAAAAGATGGAAAGGAAAAGAAAAGGTCATAATAGAGGTTAGTTGGTGCATTTAGAAAACAAATAAAATTTTAATTAATTAATTCCTCCTTTGGAGAGTAATGAGAAAATATATTTTGGGAACTCCAATAATACCTTCCTTTCTCACTGTTCATTTTATATCGATGGGTTTATCCAAGAAAATAGACTTATTTGTATATAAAAGTAAAAATTGAAGAATTTTTAAATGTGCAATTTGACATAAGTAATATATTACAGATTGTCATACACTTTATATATGACAATACATTCTCTGGTGGTGTAGAAATATGATAATGATAATACTTTCAGATGTTTTATGTGTAATTGTATTTTCTCCAAATTCATATAATAAAAATATAAACTCCAGTATTATAGAATGTGACTATATGCACACACAGAATCTTTTTTTTTCTTTTTTTAAAATTTTTTTATTAATTTATTCTTGTTACATCTCAATGGTTATCCCATTCCTTGTATTCTCCCATTCTTCCCCCCCCCATTTTCCCATTATTCCCCCCCCCATGACTGTTCCTGAGGGGGATTACCTCCCCCAGTATATGCTCATAGGGTATCAAGTCTGTTCTTGGCAACCTGCTGTCCTTCCTCTGAGTGCCACCAGGTCTCCCCCTCCAGGGGACATGGTCAAATGCAGACACAGAATCTTTAAAATAGTAACTAAGTTGAACTGATATCATTAGCATTAGCTCTAATACATATACCTATTTTCTTGTATGAAAAAGAAATTTGCACAGGTACATATTGAGATAAAACCATGATGATCATAGACTAACCTTCTGAAACTGTAAATAAGCCTTCAATTAGATGCCTCTTTTTATAATTTGCCTTGATCATAGTGTCACGTCACAGTAATAGAACACTAAATAAGAAAATGTGAAAAAATACATTTTAAAATCTTGTGCATCTGTTTATATTCATGCATATAATATCTTTTTAATATGTGGAGCATTATACAAATTTGTAAATATATTCTGTAATATCATTAATGTACTAGGAGTTAATGTGGTAAAATGTGAACCTAAATTATTTTTATAATGATATGGAATAGTTTATATTCTCTTTTTTGTATTTTGTATATTTCTTACTACTGCCACCCTAAAATGTGCATTCTGTTAATTTATTCCAAATACCTGAAATATAATTATAGGTAAGACCTCCCTACAAACTCAAGATTTATACATTTTTGGCTAACAGTTAATTAAAATAAATTTTTTCATCATAAAAAGCGTAGCACTGATTAAAGGAATGACATGAGTATAATTTTATAGAATTCATACATTTATCTCCAATGAGAGTGCATTTGAAATATAGTAGCCCATTATTACTTTTACTTTTGTTTTGTTTTCTTTGCAGTGTTGGATAGCAAACCACTGACTTGTCAAGATTTTAGGCAAATACTCTATCACTGAGTTACATTCTCAGCCCAGAAATTATTTACCATTAGTAGAAAATGCATTTTTACATATTGTATGTGATAAAGGATTTCCATAGCTTTATTTTTTCACTTTAGAGTAACATAGTAGCAATTATATTTAAAATGGAAATATTTTGTTAACTGAGTATATAATTACTGCATCAGATTAGATCTTTCCTGTTATTCGAAGGATTCAGGTTTAAGGAGTTATTGAATGTTCTAATTCAAAGAATAAGTTGTCTTCAAGACATCTCAATATTAATTTTTAGAAGATAGATAAATCTGAAGATGGATCTTCAATTTTAAAGTAATTAACACTTTAGCTAAATATCCATATACACCAAATAAAATATATTTTTAGGGTTTCCATTAAGTTTCAACTTTGTGCCACACGGTTTAATTATTGAATTTCAAATGAAAGTGACATTCCACAAATGTTCCAGGGTAGTACTAATTTGTAACTCTTTTCAGACTAAATAAAAGTCATCTCCTATGCCTTGTAGAGAGTAATCCAAATCAAACTACCTGACATTTCCACTTAGTCCAAAGAACGGATTGAAAATGCTGAATTGTCAGCAAAGCTTTGATGTAAATCAGTAATCACAAGAGAGCAGAGAAAGTACATAATGGAACCAACCATCAGCTCATCAAAGGGAAGCGTTTCTCTTTTAAAGAAAAAAAAAACATTCTGCGATGCTTCTTTCGAATTAATGGACCATTTGACAGAATTACTTTAAGATAAATTTATTCATCAGCAGGTATCAAGATAACCAATACCAAAAAGCAATTATTGATTTTTAATTACCAAACAAAACTTAAAGGATAAATGAGAATAAAATATTTGTCTGCTAGTAAGGTTTTGTTTGGGATATTCTAAATTTTAAGTTTATGATTAATTCCAATCAGAAATGTGAAAAAACTCAGGCATTATCTTGAAGTCATTTTCTGAGAAAAACTAAAAGCTAACATTTTCTCTTTTGAAAAATGACTTCCAACAAGCTAAATGTCTATATGTTTTCTAAATAAAATGTATTCTTCAACTAAGCAACACAAAGATCATTTTAAATCTTTCTAGAAAATTATATGCTTTGGTCTCATCTCAACTAACATACCAGAACTTTCCCTTAAAGTGTCTTGAACATTATACACAGGGAAAGGATTCCAATTTGAGAAAAAAATAAAATATTTTCCAATCAATACAGATTTTACTATTTTGCTCAAGCCAGTGCAGAAAAAAAAAAAAAACTTGGGCAAACAGCAACCAGTGAAGAAGTTTTACTTTGCATATACTCTGTTCAGTTATTTGTTCTGTGTTCTTGGTATTTTTCAAACTGATAGTTGTAGATGTTTTTCTAGTCAGAAGGGGGAAATGCCAATGTTTTGCCCAACTCTTTATACAATCAAAATGGTTTTATGCATTGAAGACACTATGTCAGGCCAGGCCTGGTGTCACATGTCTTTGAATTCAGCACTCTAGAGTCAGAGGTAGATAAATCTCAAGGAGTTCAAGGCCAGACTGGTCGACATAGCTAGTTCTAAGCCAACTATGGGCTACTCAGGTAAGAAGACTTGTATCAAAAACCAGCCAAACAAACAAACAAACAGAAAATCAAAATAAATGGTCTTGATTTTCTTAATCCTTCTGAAACACAATAAGTAGAGTAAAGTGACACAAAACCAATTATGGTATTCAGTAGTGACCAGTCTAAATATGATAAAAACAATGAAAAACAGAGGACACATAACAAACTCCAGGACAGTGGTTATGGCTAGGGAGATGACAACAGATCCAAGCACATTATGATAGCATAGTAAATAGAAGATTTTTACTATTCTTTAATTTCTTGTGTACAAAAATTTTACAATATATGATATAACTCACAATAAAGAGAAAAAGCACTTAATAAAATTTACCCATTCTTTTCATGTTTATTATTTATGACTGTGTAACCCATTTCTTTCTTTCTTTCTTTCTTTTTTCTTCTAGTACTGGGAATTGAAGCAAAGTCTTTTTTGGGACTCTAGGTGAGAGAAGTATAGGAGAGTGGGGAAATAGAAGGATCCAGAGGGTCCTAGAAACCTACAAGTAGAACATTATGACAGACAGATTTGGGCCCAGGGGTCCCGCTCAAACTAAGGCACCAGCCAAGGACAATACTTGCAGTAAACTTTGAACCCCTACCCAGATCTAGCCAATGGTCAGAACATTCTCCACAGTTGAGTGGAGAGTGGGGTATGACTCTCACACATACTCTGGTGCCTCACATTTGACCATGTCCCCTGGAGGGGGAGACCTGCTGGCACTCAGAGGAAGGATAGCAGGCTACCAAGAAGAGACTTGATACCCCATGAGCATATACAGGGGGAGGAAATCCCCCTCAGGAACAGTCATAGGGGAGGGGAATAAATGGGAAAATGGGGGGGAGGGAGGAATGGGAGGATACAAGGGATGGGATAACAATTTAGATGTAATATGAATAAATTAGTAAATAAACAAATTTTAAAAAGAAAATTTCCTTTACTTACTCTTCTTTTTCCTCCTCCTCCTCTTTTTCTACTTTTCCTCCCATTCCTCTTCCTTCTCCCCTTCTCTCTCGTCCTCACCTCTTTGCTCTTTTCCTTTTCTCCACCTTCCCCAGCTCGTCCCTCAACATCCTATTTGGAGACAGGTTAGCATTAAGTTGTCCAGTAGGTCTTAAGTTGAGCTGACCAAGTGCCTGAGATTGATGGCCTATTGCCATGCCCTGCAAAGCAAGACAGGTTTTTTCCAAGCTCAAAGTCTGCCTGTTTCCAAGTCCAGAGTGGGATTTCAGTCATGTGCCACAACACTTGCCTAACCCAAGAAAGTCACTTCTAAAACCATCCCTAACTAGAGTGTGACCTCTACAGTGTCAAGGGACAATTTTGACCACTATTGCTCACTCTTATCCTTTCTTACATCCATTCCTTGGCAAGCAGCATACCTACCACTTGTAAATGACCTAGTGTCCAGTTGGGAGTAAAAACTACTAACACCCTTAGATGTCAGTTTACACTGCCTCTGAGTCACAAGGGTGTTCAAAGCCCAAATTTTTGTATTTCAAATAATGTTCACTCTGAGTTTGATCAATGAACATCTAGATGCCCACCGCAGGCATGCTGAGATGACTAACATAACAGCCATGAATTGATGCCGTATAGGATGAAGCATAGAGTTGGTAGAGCAGAGGCTAACATAGCAAAGACTGAGGCTTTCTAGAAATCGTGAAATAAGTTTGAGCTGCGGGGGTTTGACTTCATTACTTGTCAGCACTGAGAATATGATTCCAATACCTATAAACATTGTTTGTGTTCCCTCAAAAGAAGGGGTGAGATGAGAGCCATACAAAAACTTTATGAATACATGGCTTGAGATGAGACCAGAGAATTTCTATCTAACTATCTCTAGGCCTTGGTTTGGAAATGTCTGGCTTCCATATAATCTAATTTTCTGCAAGCCTAGACCTTGAAGGCTTCAGCTTCCTGCTTCTGTCTACCAACCTAGGCCTAGAATGTTACATAAATGCAAAAGAAAATTGCATTGAGATTTGACTACTGCATTATTTTATTTTATCAATACTATCAAAAGTACCTGGCAAAAGAAATTTAACAACCTGTTTGTTTTGGCTTACAGTAAAAGGTTAAGAAAGGATAAAGTCAATGATGTCAGAAAGAGATTGCAAGTTGGGAACATGATGTAGTAGGCTACACTATATCTGTGATTAGGAAATAGAAGGTAGAAAAACTCTGGTTCTCAGTTTCCTTTCTCCCTTCTTACATTTTTAATAAGTGCAGGACTTCAATCCATTGGATATATCTGCTCAGTCATTTCATGCCATCTTAAAGGACAAGAAATAGTTGTTTTTAATTATATGTATAACACAAAGTGAAATGCAGAGTTTTAAGGTAGAAAATTTAGTGTTTCAAAGTATGCAATACTACCATCAAGATGATTTTGCAGCAAGAGAATATATCCTGGTGCTCTTTACCAGTCAGACCCCACTCCAATTCCAATGAATGTGAATTGCATGGATCATTTCCCCCTCTTTATGAAATTAAACCTATAGAACCAATACATAATTCATTTAAAAAAATAAATATAATGTTTTGAAATTTGAAGTGTATTATTTTATAGGACCAACTTCATTTAATCTTATTTCTGGTAGCTTCCTATTGTATATGTGGTAGTACATTGATCTGCATGTAATTCTTCAAGAATATTTAATTTATTTACAGAATAATTGTCATATACATATACACCCTAGTAAATGCAAATGAATTAGTACAGATAAATGGTAAATCAATGATTAATAATGTTAACTAATATAAACTGAAAGAAAAGATCTTGTATTTGGAGGGAGAGACTGAATTAGCTTAGAAAGATGACAAGAAGTATGTTTGGAGCTGATCAATATAGTCATATGTTTTAATTGTGGTGATAGTTCCAAAGAACATACATTTTATAAAACTTAGAAAATTGTATTCTTCAAAATCAATTTGTAATAGCATAGTATAAATTAAATGTTACTAACAAATAAAAAAGAAAAACAAAGACTCTTATAATCACTCGTCCAATATGGCTGACATAAAACTTGCAGCAATCAAAATGAGTAGCAATTAAATTTCCTTAATCATGTAAATATTTTATTTAATATCTGTTATTTGAAATATAAAAAATACACATTTTGCTTAGGCACCATACTTTGATTTATGAATAGGAGAATAATGTTTAAATCAGTTAAAGCATATTTCTTACCTCACAACTCTCATTTCTTCATGGAATCATTTGTGTCTTCATTATGTGTGGGGAGGGCTATGATGTGCATATGTGTTACATGACCAACTGAGGTATAGCTCCTTCCTTCTACTTTCCTTGAGACATGGTCTCTGTTTTGCTGTTTGTTACTACATAAACTTCTGGGATCCTGACATCTTGCTTTAGGAGCACTGGTATTACAGATACATGCTAACGGTCTCATTTTTTGTGTACTTTCTGAAGATTCAAATTCAAACTCTTTATCCACTGAACCAACTTATCTGGCTATCACTCATTTCTATATTCTGCTGATACTGAAGTCAACAGAGTCTGCTCCCAAATTTTCTTCTGCATCTGATCTGTAAAATACCCTCAAAAGTTTGTTTTTCTTTCCTGCTACAGGCTCTTAGTTAGTTCCTTAAGTAATATCAGCTCAAAAACCTACAGCATTACTTGTGGTGTGTGTGTGTGTGTGTGTGTGTGTGTGTGTGTGTATTTACTGATTTTACACAAAAACTTAGATTCATTATTCTACAATTCAAAGATTGAGCTTTTGTACAGCTGTAATGTCATGACTCAAAAAACTGAGACAACCTACATGATATCCAAAAATATATAAAGAATTCAAGAATCTAGATATTAAAAACACAAATGCTCTAATTTTAAAAATTGTATATAAAACCTATACACAATACTCTCTATAGAAGAGACACAAATGGCTTGGAAACACTTAAAAGAATGTTCAACATCCTTAGTCACAAGGGAAATGCAAATCAAAACTACTCTACAATCCTATCTTATACTGTCAGAATGGCTAAGATCAATAACACAAGTAACAGTTCATACTGGTAAAGATATGTAATAAAGGGAACATTGCTATGTTTCTTGTGGGAGTGCAAATTTTTATAACCAACTTGTAGCAAAATTTATATGGAAGGCAGTATGAGGTTCCTAAGATAATTGGGAATCAACCTACCTCAAGATTCAGCTGTACTACCCTTGAGCATTTACCTGGAGGTTAATGTAGAGGCATTTGCTCAACTATGTTCATTTCAACTTTACTCATAATAGCCAGAAACTGGAAAGAACCTAAATATCCTTCAACAGAAGAATGAATAAAGAGAATGTGGTACACAGTCTGTCACAAAGCAAGCCTCAACATATATAAGAAAATTGAAATAACACCTTGAATTCTATCAGACCACCATGGATTAAAGTTGGACTTCAGGAACAACAAAAAGCCCATAAACTCATGGAAACTCAACAGTTCTTTACTAATTCACAACTGTGTCAGGGAGAAATAAAAAAATAAAGACTTTCTAGAATTCAATGGAAATGAAGGCACACATATGCAAATTACGGCACAGAATAAAAGCAGTGCTAAGAGGATAGTTCATAGCACTTTGAAATTGGAGAGATCTGATACTGGCCATTTAAAAGCACACTTGAAAGCTTTAGAACAGAAAGAAGCAAACACAGCCAAGAGAAATAGATAGCAGGAAGTAATCAAACTTGGGGCTGAAATCAATAAATTAGACAGAAAGACAAAAACTCAAAGAATCAACAAAGCCAAGAGCTGGTTCTTTGAGAAAGTCAACAATATAAACAAACTCTTAGCCAAACTAACTAAAAGGCAGAGAAGGAGTATCCAAACTAACAAAATTAGAAATGAAAAGGAAGACATAACAACAGACAGTGAGGAATTCTAAAGAATCATTAGGTTTTATTTCAAAAGCCTGTACTTCACAAAATTGAAAAATCTAAAAGATATGGTTGATTTTTTGATACATTCCACTTACCAACATTAAATCAAGAGCAGATAAGCAATTTAAATTAACTAATAACCCCTAAAGAATTAGAAGCAGTCATTAAAAGTCTTCCAAGCAAAAAAGTTTCTGGGCCAGATGGTTTTAGCACAGAATTCTACCAATCTTTCAAAGAAGGGCTAATACCAATACTCCTTGAACTAAGCCAAAAAATACAAACAGAAGCAACATTTCCAAACTCATTCTATGAGAACCCAGTAACCTTGATACCTAAACCACACAAAGACTCAACAAAAAAGATAATTTCAGACCAATCTTCCTTATGAACAGTGATGCAAAAGTACTCAATGAAATACTTGCAAACCAGATGCAAGAACACATTAAAAATATCATCTACAACCATGATCAAATAGACCTCATTCCAGGGATGGTACGAACATCCATCAATATAATCCACCATATAAACGTAGGCTTATTTAGGGCACTTAAACACTTCAACCTCAATTTTAACACACCAAACTTCAACCTCAATTTTAACACACCAAACAGAGGCAGGGAAGAAAGAATGTTAATAAGAAAAGTGTTTATGGACCTGATTAGACGTAGTTCCTTAAGAAAATTCCACGTTGCTTTTTTAGAATACTAGCGGTACAGTCTAATACCTAACAACAAACAAATCCATACTGGGGCACGATCTAGCAGAAACTTCAGGGCTCTGCTAAATTGCCATGAGTCCAAGGAAGCTGTCAGAATCAACAGGAATACCTTGAGAAGTTCTCTGGAATGTTTCTCTCTGCAAAGTGAAGACCAGTGAAGTCCAGTAAAGAGTAGCAAAGTGCTTTATGGTGTAGAAATGTCAAAAGTTTCATCTCACTGACTGTGGTTCTTTTTTATACTTCTTTGTACCACCCATGCTCTTTTATGTGTCTGCTTCCACCAAAACAATGCATACCTTCTCTTCCACAAAAAGACAAAAAATCATGTTATCTCTCACAAGACAGCTTTCAGCAAAATGCCAAGTGACACAACTGATTCTTCAAAGAAACCAGAAATCTCCATTTCATATAAACAAACTGAAATAAGAAAAACCACATGATCATTTCATTAGATGCTGTAAAAGCTTTTGGCAAAATCCAACACTACTTCATGTTTGAATTCTTGGAGTGATCAAAGATACAAGGCACATACTTAACACAGTAAATAAAACATACAGCAAGCCTATAGCCAACATCAGATTAAACAGACAGAAATTTAGAGCAGTTCCAGTAAAATCAGAGAAAAGACAAGGCTGCCCACTATCTCTCTATCTCTTCAATATAGTACTTGAAGTTATATCTAGAACAATAAAACACTAAAGCAGATCAAGGGGATACAAATTGGAAAGGAAGAAACCAAAGTATTGCTATTCACAGATGATAAGATAGCATACATAAGTGATCCTCAAAGCCCTACCAGAGAAATTTTACAGTTCAAAAACACCTTCATCAAAGTGGTTGGATACAAGATTAATTTAAAAAACATCCTATATACAAATGAAAAGCAGGCTGAGAAGAAATAAAGAAAATTATACCCTTCACAATGTCCACAGATAATATAAAGTATCTTGCTGTAACTCTAACCAAGCAAGCCAAAGACATGTATGACAAGAACTTCAAGTATCTGAAGAAAGAAATTGAAGAATATGACAAGAGATGATGGAAAGATGTCCCACGGTCGTGTATTGGTAGGATTAACGTAGTAAAAATGTCCATCTTACCACAAGCACTCTACAGATTCAATGCAATTCCCATAAAATTTCAACACAATTCTTTACAGACACTGAAAAACAATTAAAAACATCATACAGGAAAATAAATGATAGAAAAAACAACTCTGTGCAATAAAAGAACTTCTTTCTGGAGATATTAACATCCCTGAATTCAAGCTGTACTACAGAACAATAGTAAGAAAAAACCACATGGTATTAGCATTAAAAACAGACAAGTTGATCAAAGACATAAAAATAAACCTCCATACCTATGAACACCTGATTTTTTACACAGAAGCCAAAACCACACAATAGGAAAAAGAAAGCATCTTCAACAAATGGTGCTGGTCTAACTCTATGTCTGCATGCAGAAGAGAAAAAATAGATCCATACTTATCACTCTGCACAAAACTCAAGTCCATGTAGCCAAAGTCCTCAACATAAAGCCATATATACCAAATCTATTAGAAAATAAAGTGCAGAAAATCCTTAAATAATTTATTGGCACAGAAGACATCTTCCTGAACAGAACACCAACAGCTCAGGCACTAAGATCCACAAATAATAAAGGAGACCTCATGAAACTGAAACTTTTTTGTAAGGTAAAGGATACCATCAATAGGGCAAAATGGCAGCCTACCAAATGGGAACAGATTTTCAACAACCCTGACAGAGGGACAATATCCAAAATATATAAAGAATTCAACAAATTAAACAACAACAACAACAAAAAAAAAAAAAACAAAGAACCCAATTAAAAATGGGGTAGAGAGCTAAACAGAATTCTCAACAGAAGAATCTCTAGTGGTTGAGAAGCACATAAAGAAATGCTCAATGTCTTTAGTCATGAGGGAGATGTAAATTGAACTGACTCTGAGATTCTATCTTACACCTATCAATATATCTGAGATCAAAAATTCAAGTGACAGTACTTGCTGGCAAGGATGTGGAATAAGAGGGACATTCTTCCATTGCTGGTGGGAGTGAAAACATGTACAACCACTTTGCAAATCAATCTGATGATTTCTCAGAAAATTGGAAATAGTACTATCTCAAGACCCAGCTATACAACTCTACCATATCAAAAGGACACTTGTTCAACTATGTTCATCTCAACTTTATTTATAATAGCCAGAAACTGGGAAAACCTAGATGTCCTATGACCAATGAATGGATAGAGAAAATGCGGTTCATTTACACAGTGGAATACTGCTCAGCTATTAAAAACAAAGACATCAAGCAAAAAATTTTGAGACAGGGTTTCACTGTGTAGCTTTGGGTGTCCTGGACTCACTTTTGTTGACCAGGCTGGCCTCAAACTCACAAAGATCCACTTGCCTCTGTCTCTCCAAGTGCTTTGATTACAGGCATGCACCACCAAGCCTGGCTAACAATCATGAAATTTGTAGGCAAATGGATTGAACAAGAAGAGATCATCCTGAGTGAGGTAATTCAGACTAGAAAGATATGCCTGATATGTATTCATGAATAAGTGGACATTAGCCATAAGGTAGAGGATAACCATGATACATACAACCCACAGACCTGAAGAAACCAAGGAGAGCTCAGGAGAGGATGCTTGAATATCACACAGAAGATATTATCTAAAGTAGATGGAGGGAGGGAGTCTATGGAAGAAGTGTGAAGAGGTGTGTGGGGAGGTAGAAGGTAGAAGACCTGGAGAGAGAGTGGAAATTGGTAGGGGAGGGCACCTCTGGGAAAGGGGAGGTCCCTGTGACTCTAGCTGAGATCTCTAAATGTGGGCAACATAGAGGCTGAATTCACCACCTCCTGCAACCAGGTGGGACTTCCAGTGGAGGGAGGGCAACACCAAATAACCCATAAAATCTTGGACTCAAAATTTGTCTTGCCTAAAAGTATATGGATGAAGATGGAGCAGAGTTTGAGGAAATAGCAAACCAATGACTGGCCCAATTTGAGACCCATTCTATGGGAGAGAGACAACCCCTGAAACTACTAATGATACTCTGCTATCCTTGCAGACAGGAGCCAAACATAACTGTCTTCTGAAAGGATTCATGCCTCAGCTGATAGAAACAGATGCAGAGACCCACAGCCAAACAACAGATGGAGTGTGGCGGGAGGGGGGAGCTTGTAGAAGAGTAGGAGGGTGGATTAGGGGAGCTAAAGAAGTCAAGGACATTACAAGAAGACTTAGAGTAAACTAACCTGTTTCCATGGGGGCCTTACAGAGACTGAACCACCAACCAAAGAGCTTGCATGGACCAAACCTAGACCCCCCCTGTACACATGTAGCAGGTATGCAGCTTTGTCAACATGTGGATCCGCTAACAATGGGAGTAGGGGCTGTCTCTGACTCTGTTGCCTGCCACTGGGTCCCTTTCACCTAGCTGGACTGCCTTGTCTAGACTAAATGGGAGAGGATGCTCTTAGTCCTGCTGTAACTTGATATGCCAGGGTGTGTTGACACCCCTTAGATCCCCAAAAGAAGAAGAAAAAAAGGGAAACAGAAGGGGGAAGGGAGCATGACTGTGAGACACGAAGACAGGAGGGATGGGGCTATGATCAGGCTATAAAGTGATTAAATAAATGAAAACTTTAAGGTCAACTTTAATTATCTAGTAAGACCTTATGTATTAATTACTTCTCTTGTTGCTATAAGAACACATTTAATAAAAACAATGTAAGACAAGAAGAGTTTATTTTTGTTTATAGCTATAGAGTACAGTCCATCAAGGTGGGGAACTCATAACAGCAGGAGTGCAAGAAAGGGACACATCTCCAGAAAGGAAGTAAATAATGCTTTTGCTTAGCTAGTTGTCTCTTTTTTATTCAGTCCAGGCTGCCATCCACTGGAATGGTATCACCCTCATTCAGGATGGGTTTTCCCACACCATTTAGATAATCTTTCAGAGGCATGCCCAAAAACTTGTCTCTTACATGACTGTAGCTCCTGACAACTTAACAATCAATATTCAATCATGATGGCCTGTCTCAAAAGAAAAAATGAGATATAGGAAATATGGAGTATCTACTCCAGAATTACAATGTCAGGGCACATAATACCCTGGAAGAACGCCATTTTGGTTCCCAATATTGGCTTCTTCAGGAAACTGGATTTGTGAGCACATAGCCACATACAGATACACATGAATATATACAAATACAAAATAACAGAAATAAATATTTGTAAAGGAATTACTATGTAGAGTAATGATTTTGCTAGAAAGACAGAAGCCAAGACATTAGGTTTAAAAACCTAGCAAATTTCCTTTTAGCAGAAACAGTTTTCAGAACAATAGACCTATTCATGTCTGAGTACATAAAAAAGAACTATGCCTATACACATATCATGATTTTATGACACCAAGGGCAAAATGTTGCTAAAATTTTGTTTTTGAATATTTACTTATTACTTTTTGTGTGATGTTGCCCTAATGCATGATGGGTGAGCACAAAAACATGAAATATATTCAGAACTGCAAAGAATCATTTCATGAGAACTAAAGGAAGGTATGATACATTTTTGGAAGCACTATGAAGTACTAGAATGCCTTAGGACAATTCTTTAAAAGTTTTGAGAGAAACATTTAGACTCTATAATTCCCTAACCACAAAACAAATAAATTTCCTGACATGTAATAACCTAGTAGCTCACTTTCAAAACATCCTTTCTGGGAATTTGCTGTAGGTTGTACTCACAAAATGAGTATAAAACAAACAAAAAGGTAGGTATAAGATTCAGAAAACAGCATATAAATTGCAAAATAGAAAATCTTCTTTAATGACACATATCAGGCCTAAAACTACTGCAGTATTTTGAAATAGGTACACAAGGACCTTTTGGGGAAAAAGGAGTACCACATAGAAGGTGGTATTATTATTCAAAAAAAAAAGAATCATACAAGCATATAGTTTACTCTTACTCCATATATGTATGGTTCTAACTCAAGAAATCTGCTGCAGCCAGGTATGTATCAGAGGTGTGCCTGTATGGAAGCCCTGAAAGGCCATTGTGTGAAACTGTGAAGGTGATCGCTAGATTGTGCTGAATATATTCTGGAGATGCCAGAGTTATGGGAAATCTGCTAAGAAGAGCTGTTAACAGGATGTGAAAACAGCACAAAAGAGAGAAGTGTGTTGCAGTCAACAAAACTCAAAGGATTTGAGGATCTGAAGAGCCCTTTGCCATCAGACATGGAAATCTAGAATTTAGAGTTTGCCTTGCTTTTTGGCCCAGTATTTCCTCACTATGCTCCCTTTCCTCCATTTTGGAATGGCAGTGCATATTCTGTGACATTATATGTTGGAAATATGTGATCTGCCTCAGAAGAGACTCTGAACTTTGAACTTTTGAAGCAGTGTTGAAACTGTGATAGAATTGAATACATTAGGCTGGAGGTAAAGAACACTATTTGGGATGGAAACTTCCCTTTTTGTTGGAAATAAATAAAATAAAGAGAAAAACACACTATCAAATGTCACTATTAATGATACTATGCTATTCTTAAAGATAGGAGCTTAGCATAACTGTCATCTGAGAGGCTTCACCCAGCAGCTGATAAAAACTGATGCAGAGACGCACAGACAAACATTACATAGTACTTGGAGAATATTGTAGAAGAGGAGAATGAAGGGTTGAAAGAGCCAGAGAGGTCAAGGACACCATAAGAAAACCTATAGAATCAACTAACCTGGGCCCATATGGGGCCCATAGAGACTGAACTGCCAACCAGAAAGCATGCGTGGGACAGCTCTAGGCCCTCTGCACATATGTAACAGTTGTGCAGTGGGTCTTCATGTGGGAGTCCTAAAGCAGGAACAAATGTTGTCTCTGATTATAATGCCTGCCTTTGGGTCCCCTTCCCCTAACTGGGCTGCCTTGTCTCCCCTCAGATGTGCCTTATCGTACAGCAATTTGATATACCAAGGCTAGTTGATATCCATGGGAGGACTTCCTTGTTCTGAGGTGAAGAGGAGGAGGAATGGATAGGTAGGTTAGTGGGGACAGTGAGGTGAGATGGAAAGACTTGGGGGAGAGGAGGGAGAGGAAACTGTGATCTCTATGTAAAGTAAATAAATAACTAAAAGCCACAGTGCACTTAACTCACATAATAAAAATATATACAGTTAAAAATATAATTCTCTTTACAGCCAATAGAGACAATAACAATAACAAAAAAATCATGACTGTCAAATGCAGAGATGAATGGATGATGGGGAGCCCACACCTATGGTTACATCTACAACACAACACCTGTGCCTTAGGTTCAAGGAACACTGAGGAAGAAGGGGTAAAGAGATTGTAAGAGCCAGAGGACCAAGAAGTCTGATGTTGGACTGTTTTTCCTAGCAACAACTGCCTAACCAAGGCCTGAACAATGAAAATATCAGTAGATATGCTAATGTGTCAGAAACAAAATCTCATGGAGGTGATGCCTATACATAGAACTATATACAATTAATAACTGCCAAGAGAGAGAGAATTGCCTTCTCCCAGGGATAAGTCTCTTAATTGTTTATCCAAAAAACATTTTAAAACAGAGTATGTACATCTTTGTTGACATGCTTATTTGGTATTGGTGAAACGAAGTTCATCAAAATTAACAGCACATAATGTTTGGATCTCTTTATTTTTTTTCTTTTTGAACCATTGCTTTTCTAAATTAAAAAAAATTGGGAGGTTCTTTTTAACATATACATTTATATTATTACACATATGTACAATAAACTACCTATAGCAAGAAAAGCCACAATACAATCTGGAATTATATAAATGTTACATTCATAGTGTTTTGGCTATTTGTATTTGGCAGCCTTGAAGAAAACATCTTTCCTATCTTGGTGCATCTAAAATTCTGAATGTAAATCAATCTCCATTACTTTTCCTAATTATCAACTTAAAACATCAATCTAGACTTAAAAGCATCTTAACTCCTAAACAACTAAGCTTAATTGTAAAACTAAACTATCTGGTCTTCAGCCCCATCAGAGATTGAGAAAGAATAAAATTAATTACCTGAGTATACAGGAAAGGCAAGTTAGCAGCTTCCCAAATGAGATGACAGAGACAGTTTAATGACTGAACAGTCACCCAAAACTCTCTATAACATTGGAACATCATCTTCAGTCTTCTGGCCCAATATAGCTGACAGACATATTTGTGAGGCAGGCACCATTGAGGACTTGCTTACCCTGTCTTGGCAGAGTTTTAGCCATAGACTCCACTTGCATCCAAGCTTGCACATTTTTAGGCAGAATTCTGTCTTACCACAGATTCTTAATTCATTCTTTGGTTGTGGGACATATAGGTTGTTTCCTGATTCTGGCTATTTTGAATAAAGCTGCTATGAAAATAGTTCTGTGAATGTCCTTGTTGCATTGTGGAGCAACTTTCAGTTATATGCCCAGGAGTGATACAGCTGGGTCTTGAGATAGCACTATTCCCAGTTGTCTGAGAAAGCACCAAATTCATTTTCACAGTGGTTTTACAAGTTTCCACTCCTAAGAGCAATGTGGGAGTATTGCCCTTTCTACACATCCTAGAGAGCATGTGCTGTCACTTGAGTTTTTCCTTAGCCATTCTGACAAGTGTAAAATGGAATCTTAGAGTTGCTTTTATTTGCATTTCACTGATGACTATGTTGAACATTTCTTTAAGTATTTCTCAGCCATTCTATATTTCTCTGTTGAGAATTCTATGAACCCCATATTTAAAATTATTTTATTTTTGTACATATACATTTATATTATTACACATATATACAATAGATTACCTATGGAAATAACTGTGACACAATCAGGAATTATATAAATGTTACATTGTTTGACAGCCTTGAAGAAGGCATCTTTCCAATGTTGGTGCATCTAAATTTCTGAATATAAATCAGTCTTCATCACATATTGTCGTTATCAACTTAGAACACCTATCTAGACCTAAAAACATCTTAACCCCTAAACAATTAAGCTTCATTGTAAAAATAAACTACCTGGTATTCAACTCCCTCAGAGACTTGAGAAGGAGTAAACTTGATTATCTGAGTATGCTGAGAGTACAAGTTAGTAGCTTTCCAAATGAAAATATGACAGAGACAATTTTCTACCCGAATAGTCACCTGAAACTCTCTATTTTTATGGGAATTGCATTGAACCTGTAGATTGCTTTTGGTAAGATGGCCATTTTTACTATGTTGATTCTCCCAATCCATGAGCATGGGAGATCTTTCCATCTTCAAAAATCGTCTTCAAATTCTTTCTTCAGAGATTTGAAGCTTTTCATACAAATCTTTCACGTTCTTGCTTAGAGTTACACCAAGATACTTAATATTATTTGTGGCTATTGTGAAGGGTGCTGTTTCTCTAACTTCTTTCTCAGCCTCTTTGTCACTTGTATACAGGAGGGCTACTGATTTTTTTAGTTGATTTTGTATCCAGTCAGTTTGCTGAAAGTGTTTATCAGCTATAGAAGTTCCTTGGTAGAATTCTTTTGAGTCACTTATGTAAAGTATCATATCATCTACAAATAGTGATAGTTTAACTTCTTTTTTTCCAATTTGTATCCCCTTGATTTCCTTTAGTTGTCTTATTGCTCTAGCTAGGACTTCAAGGACTATATTGAAGAACTATGGAGAGAGTGGACAGCTTTGTCTTGTCCGTGATTTCAGTGGAATTGATTTACGTTTCTCTCCATTTAGTTTTATGTTTTCTATAGGCTTGCTGTATATTGCCTTTATTATGTTTAGGTATGTGCCTTGTATCAGTGCTCTCTCCAGGAATTTTAACATGAATGGGTATTAGATTTTGTCAAAAGCTTTTTCAGCATCTAAGGAGATGATCATGTGGGTCTTTTTCTTTCAGCTTGTTGATATTATGAATTACATTGATGTATTTCTGTATATTGAACCACCCCTGCATGCCTGGGATGAAGCCTACTTGGTCCTGGCGAATGATAGTTTTGATGTGTTCTTGAATTTGGTTTGCAAATATTTTATTGAGTATTTTTGCATCAATTTTCATAAGAGAAATTGGCCTGAAATACTCTTTCTTTGTTGAGTCTTTTTGTGTTTTAGGTATCAAGGTGACTGTGGCCTCATAGAATAAGTTTGGTAAAGTTCCTTCTGTTTCTATTTTATTAAATAGTTTGAAGAGAATTGGTATTAGCTCTTCTCTGAAGGTTTGGTAGAATCAATCTGGTCTTGGGCATTTTTTCCCTTGGGAGAATTTTGATGACTCCCTTTATTTCCTCAGGTATGACAGGACTATTCAATTTGTTTACCTGATCTTGAATCAATTTTGGTAGTTGGTAGCTATCAAGAAAATTGTCCATTTCATTTAGGTTTTCAAATTTTGTGACATATAGGCTTTTCAAGTAAGACCTGATGGTTCTTTGGATTTCCTCAGTGTCTGTCGTTATCTCCCTTTTCATTTCTGATCTTGTTGATTTGAATACTCTCCCTCTGCCTTTTAGTTAGTTTGGCTAAAGGTTTGTCAATCTTGTTGCTTTTCTCAAAGAACCAGCTCTTGGTTTCATTGATTCTTTGAATTATTTTCTTTGTTTCCAATTTATTGACTTCAGCCCTGAGTTTGATATTTCCAGATGTCTAATCCCCTTGAATGTGTCAGCTTCCTTTTTTTCTAGGACTTTCAGGTGTGCTGTTAAGTTACTAGTATGGGATCTTGCCAGTTTCTTTATAAAGGCACTTAGTGCTATGAATTTTCCTCTTAGCACTGCTTTCATTATGTCCCAAGGTTTGGGTATGTTGTGCCTTCTGTTTCATTGAATTCTAGGAAAATTTTAATTTCTATTTTTATTTCATACCTTATCCAGATGTCATTAAGTATGGAGTTGCTCAGTTTCCATGAGTTTGTAGGCTTTTGGTTCTTTCTTTGGTTGTTGAGTTCCATCGTTAATCCATTGTGGTCTGATAAGATGCAAGAGATTATTTTGATTTTCTTGTATTTGTTGAGGTTTGTTTTGTGGCCAATTATGTGGTCAATTTTGGAGAAGGTTCTGTGAGGGGCTGAAAAGAAGGTGTAATCTTTTGTGTTTGGGTGAAATGTTCTGTAGATATCAGTTAAGTTATTTGTTTCATGATGTCTATTAGTTTCCTTGTTTCTCCATTTAGTTTGTATCTTAATGATCTGTCTGTTGGTGAGAGTGGGATGTTGAAGTCTCCCACTAGTAATGTGTGGGCTTCGATGTGTGGCTTGAGTTTTGGTAACATTTCTTTTACAAAAGTGGGTGCTTCTGCATTTGTGCCATAGATATTCAGAATTGAGAAATCATCTTGGTGTATTTTTCCTTTGATGAGGATGTAGTGACCTTTCCCATCTCTTTTGATTAGTTTTGGTTGAAAGTCTATTTTTTTTTTCAGATACTAGAATGACTACTCAGCTTGTTTCTTAAGTCCATTTGCTTGAATACAGATTTCCAACCCTTTACTCTGAGGTAATGCTTATCTTTATTGCTGAGGTGTGTTTCCTGTATGCAGCAGAATGATGGATCCTGTTTTCACATCCATTCTGTCAGCCTGTGTCTTTTTACTGGGGAGTTGAAGCCATTGATGTTAAGACATATTAATGACCAGTGGTTGTTAGTTCCTTTTGTTTTGATATTGTTGGTGGTAGAGTATGTGTGTTTCTGTGCTTTAGATTTGTGGGTGTGGAGCTATTTATTTCCTGTGTTTTCCTGGGTGTAGTTAGCCTTCTTGGGTTAGAATTTTCCTTCTAGTACCTTTTGTAGGGCTGGATTTGTGGTTAAGTACTGATTAAACTTGGTTTTGTCATGAAATATCTCGTTTTCACCATTTACGGTGATTAAAAGTTTTGCTGGATATAGTAGTCTGGGTTGGCATCTGTGGTATCTTAATGTTTGCATGACTTCTGTCCAGGTCCTTCTAGCTTTCATAGTCTCTTTTGAAAAGTCAGGTGTGATTCTGATGGGTTTGCCTTTATATGTGACTTGACCTTTGTCTTTTGCAGCTTTTAATATCCTTTCTTTGCTCTCTACATTTACTATTTTGATTATTAAGTGGCAGGAGGATTTTTTTTCTGGTCAAATCTATTTGGAGTTCTGTAGGCTAATTGTATGATAATGGGCATTTTTTTTCTTTTGTTGGGGACGTTTTCTTCTATGATTTTGTTGAAGATGTTTCCTGGGCCTTGGAACTTGGAGTCTTCTCCTTCTTCTATTCCTATTATTCTTAGGTTTGGCCTTTTAATAGTGTCCCAGATTTCTTGGGTGTTTTGTGTCAGGAACCTTTTAGTTTTAACGTTTTCTTTGACTGATGTATTGATAACTTCGACTGTATCTTCAACACTTGAGATTCTTTTTTCAATTTCTTGTATTTGGTTCATGTGCCTTATGTCCGTAGTTCCTGTTCTCTTTCCTATATTTTCCCACTCTAAGATTGCCTCAACTTGTGTTTTCTTTGCTTCTAATTCCCTCTTTAGGTTTTGAATAGTCTTATTCATTTCCTTCTCCCATTTGATTGAATTTTCCTGTAATTCTTTATAGGATTTATTCAATTCCTTCATCTCTTTGGATGCATTTTCCTGTAGTTCTGTATAGGATTTATTCAATTCCTTCATCTGTTTAGATGTATTTTCCTGTAATTCCTTATAGGATTTATTCAATTCCTTCAGCTCTTTGATCTCTTTAGATACATTTTCCTGTAGTTCTTCATAGAATTTATTCAGTTCCTTCATCTGATTAAGTGTATTTTCCTGTGTTTCTTTGAGTGATTTATTTTCCTCTTTCAGAGATTCTACCGTTTTCATCACCTCAGATTTACAGTCCTCTTTTTGCATTTCGTGGGTGTTCCTATCTCCAGGGTTTGCTGTGGTAGGATCACTGGTTTCCTGTGTTGTTTTATGGCTCTCAGTTTTATTGTTAGTCTTCCTGCACTGTCCTCTAGTCTTCTGGTTGTCTCTGGTGTTAGCAGGCCTAGGGGTTCCTCCAATGAGGTTGCTATCTGTGTTCCAGGTTGGCTAGGCATATTAAGAGCAAGTAAAGAGAACTCCAACCAAAAGGTTGTTTGTTAGGGCTCCCCAGAGGCCTCCTTAGGATGCTGGACAGTAGATGTTAGAGCCTGCACCCAGCTCAGCTCAGCTGGGTTCCCTGACTGTATTCCAATTGGGTCTGGCAAAGGAGGATTGAACTCATATATTTCTAAGCCCAAAGTTTCTCAGGAACCCTACAGTCCTTTTCGAGATGGCAGGGCTCTGTCTATCTGCTGTGTAACAGACGGTTCTCTGTGCCTTGTTTGGGGGCAGGCCAATGGAGAGAGATTACAGCTCCAACCTTCTCATGAAACAGCAGCAAATGTGGGGTGTGGCCTGCACAAATCTCTGGTTTGTGACCTAGGTGGATCTGGCCAATAGCCTGTAGGTGGACTAGCAGGATTGCAGTTAATGAGTAATGTGGCCCAAGCTGGTCTCTGCTCAGTGGGCTTGCCTTGTGTCTTAGCTGTATCTGAGTTGTATACTTCAGGCGGGTGTACATATACAGACCAGCATATACAGCTAGTAGGGTGGTGGCTAATGCGGACTGTGAGTGGAACTGCATTCAGCTCTGCTGACCCTAAGGTTTGTTCCCAGATAGTAGTCAGTTGTGGGTGTTGTAAGAGATTGGGTATCCAATCTGCTCATATGTTCCACAGACCCTCTTTGGATGGCAGGGATATATTTACCTGCTCCATGACCCATCCAGTCTAGACCAGCAAGCAGCTGGAGTTCTGAGATAGCTCAGGGCTCAGAGGTACTTGATTGCCCCACACTCTTTTTGGGAGCTAATGTAGATTGCGTCTTGCGCTGGGACTAAGCTCTGCCTGTTTGCTCTCTATCCTGGATCCAGCAAGCAGTGGACAGGGGCTTGGGGGGTAGTGAGAGCCAGGAGCTGGAAGTATGCCCCACAGTTTTTCTGTCCAGGATCCTGCAAGCAGCCACCATCAGTGAGGACCTGAAGCTGCAGTGATTTCATACAGTTCTTCCCAAGATGGTGGCTAATGAGTGGTGTTCCCAGGGACTTTTCTGTGGGTTAGCTGGGTGGCCAGGGGTCAGACCCACCCATGCCCCATACAATTTGGATCCCTCTCACCTGAGAATCAGCAGCACTGGTGTTTTGTAGTTCTCCATTTGGTCTTTAGATAGCTATACAGTCCTGTATTTCCTGCTAATCAGATGCAGTATGCAATCGGTGCCTCCATCTTGGAAAATCCATGAAACTCATTTTTAATTGGTTTATTTGGTTTGGTGGTATTTAATATCTTGAGGTCTTTATATATTTTGAATATTCACTCCCTTTCAGATGTAGGGTTAGTAAAGATCATTTCCCAGTCTGTAGGTTGTCATTTTGTTCTGTTGACAATATCCTTTGCCTTACAGAGGCTTTTCAGTTTCATGAGGTCCCATTTTTTAATTGTTGACCTTAGACCCTGAGATACTGGTGTTTTGTTCAGGAAGTTGTCTTCTGTGCCAGTGTGTTCAAGGCTCTTTCCCACGTTTTATTCTAACAGATTAAATGTGTCTTGTTTTATGTTGAGGTCTTTAATCCACTAGGACTTTAGTTTTTTGCAGGGTGATAAATATGGATCTATTTGCATTTTTGTACATGTAGACATCCAGTTATACCAGCACCATTTGTTGAAGATGCTATCTTTTTTCCAGTGAATGAATTTGGCTTCTTTGTTAAGAATCAAGTGTCCTTAGATTTGTGGGTCATTTTCTGGGCCCTCAATTCGATTCCATTGATCAACTAATCTATTGCTGTGCCAGTACAATGCTGTTTTAATTACTGCTGCTCTGTTGTACATCTTGAGATCAGGGATGGAGATTCCACTAGAAGACCTTCTATTGTATATGATTGTTTTAGCTATTTTTTTTTCTGTATGAAGTTGAGAATTGACCTTTCAACATCTGTAAATAACTGTGTAGGTATTTTGAAAGGGATTGCGTTGACTTTGTACATTGTTTTTGGTAGGAGCGGTCATTTTTACTGTGCTGATCCTCCCAAACCATGAGTATGGGCAATCTTTCCATCTTCTGATTATCTGCTTCAGTCTTTTTTCAGAAACTTGAAGTTTTTTTCACACATGACTTTAACATGCTTGGTTAGAGTTACTCGAAGATACTTTATATCATTTATGGCTATTGTGAAGGATGTAGTTTCCATAATTTCTTTCTCAGCCCATTGGCCATTCTATACAAAAGGGCTACTGATTTTTAAAAAATTATTCTTGATGCCAGCCATTTTGATGAAGGTGTTTATGAGCTGTGGAATTTCTATGGTAGAATTTTTGGGGTCATATATGTTACGCTATCAAATCATCTGTGAATAGCACTTTGGCTTCTTTCTTTCCTATTTCTATCCCCTGGATCTCCTTTAGTGGTCTTATTTCTCTAGATAGGACTTCAAGAACTATATTGAAGAGATATGAAGAGAGTGAGGAGCCTTGTCTTGTCCTTGACTTTAGTAGAATTGTTTTAAGTTTCTTTCCATTTATTTGATGTTGAATATTGTCTTGCTGTATATTTCTTTTATTGTATTATGTATGTGCCTTGTATTCCTGATCTTTCGAAGACTTTCAACATGAAGCAGTGTTGAATTTTGCCAAAAGCCTTGTAAGCATCTAATGATATGATCATGTGGTTTTTCTTTCAGTTTGTTATATGGTGGATTACACTGTTGGATTTTTTTTTTTATCCCTGCATGCCTGGGATGAAGCCTACTTGGTCTTTTTTTTTTTAATTAATTTATTCTTGTTGCATCTCAATGTTTATCCCATCCCTTGTATCCTCCCATTCTTCCCTCCCTCCCATTTTCCCATTATTCCCTTTCCCTATGTCTGTTCCTGAGAGGGATTACCTCCCCCTGTATATGCTCATAGGGTATCAAGTCTCTTCTTGGTAACCTGCTGTCCTTCCTCTGAGTGCCACAAGGTCTCCCCCTCCAGGAGACATGGTCAAATGTGAGGCACCAGAGTATGTGAGAAAGTCATATCCCACTCTCCATTCAACTGTGGAGAATGTTCTGACATACTAGCCCAAGGGGCATGTCCCACGAACGCCTTCACTTTCCAGGAAACTGGGACAGAGGGGAGGACATCCTATTGGGACTCTAAATGAGAGAAACATGGGAGAATAGCAAAGTAGAAGGATCCAGAGGGTCCTGGAAACATACAAGTAGGACATTATGATAGGCAGATTTGGGTCCAGGGCTCCCGCTCAAACTAAAGCACCAGCCAAGGACAATACAGGCGGTAAACTTTAAACCCCTACCCAGATCTAGCCTACTTGGTCTTGATGAATGATATCTTTGATGTGTTCTTAGATTCAATTTGTGAGTGTTCTATTGTGGGTTTTTTTTTTTTTTCATCAATGTTCATATGAGAATTGGTCTGAAATCCTCTGTTTTTGTGTGATTTATGTATCAAGATGACTGTGGCCTCATAGAATGAGTTTGGTAATGTTCCTTCCATTTATATTTTGTGAAATAGTTTGAAAAGTATTGGTATTAGCTCTTCTTTGAAGTTCTGGTAGAATTCTGCACTGAATCCATCTGGCCCTGGGCTTCGTTGTTGTTGTTGGGAGCCTTTTGATGACTTCTTCTATTTCTGCAGGAGATATGGAATTATGTGATTTGTTTGCCTGATCTTGATTCAACTTTTGTAAGTGGAATTTATCAAGAAAAATATCCATTTTATTTAGATTTTCAAATTTTATGCCATATAGGCACTTGAACTAACACCTCACTTAGGTCTTCCCATACCCATCCTCCCTCCCTTTTCTACCCTATTCCCCTCCCCTAGACCTCTAACTGAAGGGGACCCCCTCCTCCACCATATGACCACAGCCTATCAGGTCTCATCCAGATAGCCTGCTTTACTTCTTTTATGTGCCACCTGGCCTCCACACCAAGGGGAAGTGATCAAACTAGGAGCACCAGAGTTCATGTCAGAGTCAATTCCCACTCTCCTCACAATTGTGGAGAATGAGCTGTCCATGGCTATATATGAACAAGGGATCTATGTTTACTGGGTGCATTGTCCTTGGTTGGTGCAACAGCTTGTGCAAGCCCCCCTGGATCTAGATCTGCTGGCCTTGATGGTCTCCTTGTAGGTCTTCTGAGCCCTCTGGGTCCTTCCATCCCCCATTCTTCCATACTGCTCTCACCAGGAGTCCAGCAGTGGGTCACAGCATCTGTCCCAATCCCCTGCTGGGTAGAGTCTCTCAGAGGACATCTATGTCGGGCTAATATCGATTTATATGTGAGCATATATTATGTGTGTCTTTCTGGTGTTCTGTTCAGGAAATTGTCTCCTGTGCCAAATGAGTTCACAGTTCTTCCCCACTTTCTTAAAGTTCTATAAATATAGACAAAAAAATGTAGCTATATCATCCAACACATCAGTGATAATTGCTATTATAAAATATAAAATGTAAATTGTCAGTATAAAATTTCTTGTTTTCTTATTTAATGTGTTATTTAAATTTTTAATTTAAATATGTGGCATGAAATTCATAACATTCAAAATAGTGACACATATGGTTCCTTTAATGCTTCCAATGCTCCAAAACAATCTTCTTTCATTTTAGTATTTTAAATTATTCATTAGTTTTGGTTTTAACACAGTAAACCAAAATGAATTCAAATCAAAGATATACTGCTAGTTAATAACTTGTACCGATATTTCATTTGTTCTGCATCGTACTAGTAGAAGAGCTTTGATAAATTACTTTTATCCAAATTATGAACCACAAGATGATTGAGACTATTAAATATGATTGATATGCCATCACACTGTACATACCAAATTTATTTAAGTTTAAAGCATTTATCAATTCAAGATATATTTATTTTCATTTATATAGGGGCATCAACATATCAAAAACAGTTCTTACATTTGTGGAGACCATTCTGTGACAGAGAAAATAAATAAATACTGGATAAGTAGTAACAAATGTGCTCACTGTTAGCAAAGTGTTTTCATTCACTTACACAGCTAGAAATGAGCATAGATTACACTGGTACTTGTGGATTCAAGCATTGAATGCAATGTAGCAAGAAATTCATCATAACATTCAAAATAGTGAGACATAATATGCTTTAATTGTTTCTGGATTATGCCAAAACATTACTTAGATGCAGTCAGTAGTAAAATATTCCACACTGTCAAATTGTAAAATCAATTCCATCACTTTTTGGTATCATGAAAGTAAAACAATCAAATAGATTGACAATTTTATTTTTCTTCAGATTATTTTCCTTTAATGGAAACTTCCAACTTTTATATTTTTGATAAGGCTAGACTAACTAATTGAAATTAGCAAAATTTCTAAGTACCATTTCAGCTACATATGCTTGGAATTTTTTATTCATAATATATGAGCGTAAAATACATGTAACCCTTATGTAATCTGAGCAGGGCATTCTTTAAAAGTACTTGAAAGTATTTAAAACAAGAAAATGATATTGCAGATATTTAAATTGAAATGTAATTTGCTGGAATTCGAGATGTAAGAATAAATATTAAAAGCTGAGACTATTTTGCATGCTTCACTTGTTTAATTCATTATAAATTTTAACATGCAGAAAAATTCTTTGGAAAGAATAGCAGTTATGTTAGACATGAGCATAACAAGAAGGGAAATTACTGTTTTTGAAATTTTCTGGAGAAATAAGAGTTTGGTTACCGTTCAATGAATATTTACTGGATAGATTAATTGGCTGATTGCTTTATGTGTTGAGACAATGAGATGAGCTATATAATAAGTATTATTATTACTCATCTGTCAATTCAATGTACTTAGAGGATATTATACTCATTTTTTTTCACTAATGAATTTTCCAGTGGAAAGCAGAAACTGAACAGTAATAGTGCATGAGAAAGTTAAGGGTCACTTCCTTTTAGTGTTCTGCTTGAGATTGTGTCTTTTGACTCTTCTTCTGTTGTGATTATTTCTAATAAACAAAAGAAACTGGCTCCTGCTTGTGTGTTTTAATAGGTGCATATCATTATTTATGCTTGTTCACAATATTTATAATTTTAATAATAAAAATATTCAACCAATTTTTTTGAATATAGCATTACATTAAGTGTTTTATTTTTCTTATCTGCTAATTAGATTACCAAATAAGGTATGTACTTTTTATACTGGTGAAGAAATAAAACTGAGAGGAGTTTATAAGACTATATCAGATATCAGATATGGTATTATTAAAATTATGAACTTCAAAATATATTCTTATAAAAGATTCCTAATTTCCCATATAAACCTCAAAATGGATGTTTTATGCTTGTGACTATATCTTTAAAAGATTTAAATTGCATTTATTTATTTTGTAGAGTAGCTCATGTGTGGAAATCAGAAGACAACTTTGGGGAGTTGGTTCTTTTTTTTTTCAACTATGTGAATTCTCAGGTATTATACTTAGGTGATCAGCCTGGGTGGTAATTATTTCCAAATCAACCATCTTGCTACCCCTGAGTAGTTCTTTTTAAATTATTTATTTATGACATTATCACATAAATTATATTACTATCTCTTCTTTTTCTTCTATTACTAGAGATAACTATATTCCTCATTTCATATCAAGGAAAGTTATTGCAACAAATACAGACCATTGAATAAAACCACAACCAATCAAACAAAGAGTTAGATAATCCAGTTCCAAAGGACACACTTACAACTTTCAAACCTAAAGTTCAAGGATCATTGCAGAAGATGGTGCAGAAAGATTGTAAGAGCCAGGAAACAGAGAGTTTGCTGTGAGATTATTTATCCTAGGAATTTCAGAAACTATTAAATAATACTTGGGCTTTCATACCTCTTCTAGATTACCACCCTGCCACTTTCAAACTTATCTTTTGTTCCACTGCCTGGAATAATGACTCATGAGACTCAAATTATTTTACAAATACCTGGGCCATATAGCTAGGCTTGTCTCTGACTAGCTCATAACTTAAAATAACCCATTTATACTAATTTATATTCTGCCACATGGTTGGTTAATTTTGCTCAGCTACCATGCATCTGTCCTTCTCACATCAGGCTGGACCAATCTGTGTTTGTCTCTATCCCAGAATACTTTCTGCCTCACAAATATCCTACATTCCATTTTCTGCCTTAGCTATAGGACATTAGCTTTTCATTGACAGTTGATTCTTCCATACAAACACAAGAGATTCCTTCTACAAGTAAAAGTAGGTAGGTTGATAAATGAATTTTTTTAGGTTAGAATTGGGCCATGTTTTCATTCTACTCACATTCCATATTTAAAAACTTATTCATGTGGATACATCTAACAGAAATTACTTTGTAAAATATAGTCTAGCTGATGCCTAAGGGAAAATTAGTTTTGAGTAGAGCTAATTTAACTGAAATAGCCATCAAGTATGTGATGTAGAGCATGCTCTCAAAGGAGAATCCCCAAATCTCATTCGGTGATTGTACCTAAATCCAAGTCTGACATCTTTAGAAGTGTAGTACTTATTTATGCATGTAATTCATTCCTATCTAGATATCTATTAACCAGAAAAGCAAATTTATTACTGTAAGATGGAGAAGAGTAGCCCAATCCACCTATACTTTTTTCCTCCATAGATATTTAGTCCTAAGATAGAGAAATAAGGAATGTGTTAAATTACAGTAGTAGTTTGAGTGAGAAACGTTCCCTGTGATCTCCAGCATTTGAATGTTTTGTGGCTAGTTGGTGGCATTGTTTAGGAAAGCTTAGGAGTTATGGCTTTGTTGGTGAAGTGTATCAGTAGAGGCAGGATTTGAAAGTTTAATGATTCTACTCTATGCTTACAGTTCAAGATAGGTGCCCTCAGTTTCCTTCCCCTGCTGCCACATCTTTGCCTCACCATCATGAACTCTAAACCTCTGGGTCTATAAGCCCAAATATCTTATTTTTTTATATAAATTGCCTGTGTCATGGCATTTTATCACATTAATAGAAATGTGACTAATGCAGTTATGTTGTGAAAGATAATAAGGGTGGCAGATAGAATTAAGTTTTCTGATTTTTAAGATAATGAAAATTTGAAGGTTTTTCTGAGTGAGCACAGTTTAATTATAAAGGCACTTAAGAGTACAAACAGGGTTAGGAGCTAGAATAAACAAAGTTAGAGATGAAATATAGATGAAACAAGGTCAAGTGGTGCAATGTGACTACTAAACCTATCATTGCAATTTTTGAAATGGAAGAATGGAGAATAAGTTAGGAAATTTGGGCTGTTTCTTGAGGCTGGAATGGGCAAGAACCTATATTCCCACATAAAATCTTCAGAAAACAATGTAGCCCCATCTAATAATTTTGCTTTGTCTTAATAATACTCATATTGATCATTTATCCTCTAAAATGGTAAGACAGTGTTTATTTTGTTTTGTTTTGTGGAGCTAAGCATTGATACAATGCTATGACAATAAATTTAATTTGTCTTTGATGACTGAATTTGATAGGATTCTTATACTATTAACAGAAAATGAATGTGAGTCTTTCCCTCCATAAATACTCAATATACAGTGGTGGTGCTAGAACAGAATATCTAGAAAAACATTTCCATTTAGAGTAAAAAATTAATGACTAAGCAATGTTCATAGATAGCAATAAAATAACCATGAACAAAGGTATTATGAGTCTCTCTACACCTTAGTAGAATAGCTTCTACTACTACCTTTTTAATTTTTCCCTCAATGCCATGTTCTCTACCAAGAACATGCTTTGAAGATTGTATCGAGAGATGAGGATTATTTGTTTTATTTTGTTTTTGTTTTTTGCTACCACAATGCTTTAAAATATATTGTTGTTGTTTATATTGCTCTTATTTAGGAGCCCAAATATTGTTGGTTATGTAACTATTTCTCCCCAGAAACATAAAATAATTGTTTTCCATATTTCCAGTGTTTTTAAGTATATTGAAATTGTTTTAATGATGAATTTACTGGATATATACCTATGGTGTGCTTTAACCATTTATCACTAGCTTCTGAAGACTGACGTAATTTTCTAGAACTAAGGGGTCAGTCCCCATCCTGTTGACAGCTTGGGATTAACTGTGGCAAGAGTAGATAGACCACATACATTGGCAAATACTATAAATCATGGGGATTTCTATTTATGCACTTTTCCAGGCCAAAGTGTTAACATTTTTTAAAGCACTACAGTGTCTTTGTCTATATTTATCAACTTACTACATGCTAACTTGACTCCTCTCCACCTCTCACCCTCTCTATGAAGAAATCAGTGGGTATGCTACAAACTGAGTTATAGTGATCAAGTGAGAAGTCTTACTGACATCTTCATTTAATGCACATTAAATTCTTACCTACTACTCATTAGCACTTAGACTAAATCAGCTTTTCTAATGCTTAAAGTCCTAAATTCTTGAGCTCAATATATTTATTCTTCCTAAGTTCTGCTAACATGTCAGCCAATTATTTCCCTATCTCATCTCCTAACAGTACTTTACAAAAAATGAAACTTAAATGTTAATCCATCATTATGCCCATTCAATGCATTGAAAGTGACATTTTCATCAAATGTTTTCTCACTGCATAAGATGGAGCTCACTGTAATATTGGTTAGGTGCTCAACCAGTGTCCAAAAACAAAGTCACTGCATGTATCACAAGGATTCTTTTAAATAGCACCCTGTTTCAAACGAACAGTTTCTAGATTAACTTAATATTACACATCGTAATTGATTAATCTAAAAGAGTTTTAAAATAGTGGAAGCTTACTTTACAAACACATCTGAAATTAATGTTTAAAATTTGTAAGTAGTTCTTGTTCATGTGGTGATTCATGAATTCAGCCTCTCATTTTTCTAGCTCACCTGTGTTCACTATGTTGTGTTAGATCATGGAAACATCTGGCCAAAAGCAAAATAAAAGCACCAAAATGGGGTAGTTGTGAAATAACATTTTATTTCTACTTACATGTCTTAAACTAAACACATTACTGCAAAGAAGGAAGTACATGGCATAGGAAAAGAAAAAAATAATGGTAGAAAATTAGCTAGTGTCTGGCTTAAGGCTTTTTCTTACTAAACCAAGAAACTACTAAGATTTACATACTATTAAATGAAATTCCACCATGTCTGTTTGAAACCTAACAGGACACTGATTAACAAAATAAGAATGCTTGTTGTATTCTGGGCCTTTCAGTACAGTGGATATCAAAGGCACATACATTATTTCAATCCATGTTCACAAAACCATAATAGTTAGGCACTATTATCCTCAGTTTTACAAATGATCATACTCTGATATCAAAACAACAGATAGTTGCATAAGATGTTAAATTTATGAAACACTATGATAAAAGATGTTTGATTTTCTTTTGGAATTCTGTTTGTTACCCTTTTTTTCCTACTGTTCTTTCCTGTCTTTTTCCTTTTTATTATGTATTTGTAAAATTTCAATAGTTTTTACACCAGAAACCACAAAAGCAGATCTTGAAAAACAATTATTCATATGTCTATCAAGACCTCAGAGCAAAATAAAGATATGAAGGATCTGGAATTAGAGAATGCCTTTAAAAATCAAACTGATGGCTAGGCTAAAACCTGAAGTATATGACCCCTACTTCCTATTATCCCATGGTATTTTAATTTTTTCTTATAATCTAAGTAGAAAATGAGCTTAGAGTAGCCAAAACTGCATCAAACATCTTCTTTGAATGGCTTCAACATTTTTCTTCCTTGATATAGACTCCTAATTGGCCTGTTCATAGATTATTTAGAAAATTTAATTAGATTATTTATGTATTATCTGATTAAAAGAATATATGTAGCATTATCCTAGAATCTTAGACTATTGTATTCCTAAATTCCCACATACCCTTTAAAAAAGATTACACTTTCAGCCTTCTTTCTTTCAATATAGTTCTTTGTCTAAGGCTGAGGCCTCAACACTCACCATATGAGATTTCACCTTTCCATTGTGTTGTTCAGGTTTTAGTGACAAGAACAATTGATGAAAAAAAAAAGGAGGCCACAAAATTTAAGAGAGCAGAAGGCACTGAGATACATGAGAGATTCTGGAGGGAGGAAAGAGAAAATTGAAAATGACATAATTAATTTTTCATTAAAAAATAAACAAAGTAGATTTTGAAAAAAATAGTTTTAATTTACTGCTAAAAGATTGTTTTCTCTTTTATAATTTTTAGGTACCTTATCCAAGGAGATATTTGGATTCAAAATCCAGTCTTCTAAATGTGAAAATTTGTTCTTAAAAGCAATGAATTGAAACCAGCACGGTGGTGCAGGCCTGTAATCCCTGCACTCTAAGAGGCAGAGGCAGGCAGATCTCTGTCAGTTCGAGGTCAGCCTGGTCTACAAAACCTACACAGAGAAACCCTGTCTCAAAACAAAAAACAAAAACAAACAAACAAGCAATACTAGTGAATCATGGCATTGATTCAGAGTTCCAGAATCAAAGCTCTGTTACAAATAAGAACGTTGAACAAACATTAATCTACACATTAAAATAATATTAATCACTTTAAAGTAATTAAACTTATTTTTCTTCCAGGGGATTTTTTTTATCACTCTTTTTTTTATGAGAAAGAGTCAGAGTGAAAATATTTCCCAGCTATAGGCCTTTCTTTTCCATACTTAAATTTAAAAGTACCTACCATGGGCTTCAGTTTCTGATACCCTTCAGAACAGGACAGCTTCCAGGACAGCTTTGTAGAAAGCTTCTGATACGCATTGGTCTAGCATTTCAGACTGTCCTACACATGAGTCTCATTACACCTGGAATTTCTCAACATTTAGAAACCAGACCAAAAATCCTATCCCTGGCTTGTTTAATCATTATTTGGACCCCTTTAAAGGTATTATTTGCCCTAAATCAGCCTGAAGAAACCTTAAGAGAACTATGCCTCATTTCCCCTAAGGGGAGTTTCTGTTTGCTCCCTTGGTCTACAGATACTTACTTTCATCTGGAGTTCCTTATAAGTTGTTACAGAGAGAAAACTATGTTGGACTCAGAGATGTATCTCTTTTACCTTATCTTTCTTTTGTAGGTAAGAAGATAGGAGCTGAAAACAAAGAAGAGGGATATAGAAATATATAGGGATGGTATAACAAAAAGTAGACTATTGGATCTACTCCTCAACTGTATATACACCACCCTAATAGGAGGTATTGTACCCATCCAACTCAATTACATTACAGTGCTACTTCCAGTATCTTGAAAGTGGTATTGCAGGTTAAGTAATACAAGCCAATTGTTAGATGATCAAATCATGGTAATGTCAATTACTAGTCTACTTTTATCACAAGAATATATATCCTAGGTCTAACAGATAGATGTGATTCTATAGATATATAAGGTAAAATAGTTAAATGATACCTTCAAAAACCTTAGAGATGCACAGAATATGGCATTTAAAGCTATATTACTCTAAAGATTCTTTGACAACAAGACAGGTTAACTCCTGGCAACACCCAGCCTACCTCAAAGATGATCAACATAAAAGAATCTCCTTATGAAGTTGTCTTCAAATGTGGCAAACATGTCCTAGTTTCTTCCACAGACAGAATTCTGCCTTAAAAAGGGCAAGCTTGGACACAGGCAGAGTCAACGACCAAATTCTGCCAAGACAGGGTAAGCAAGTCCTCAATAGTTCCTGCCTCACAAATATGTCTGTCAGATAGGTATATTGGGCCAGAAGGCTGAAGATGATGCTCCAACGTTACAGAGAGTTTTGGCTGACTGTACAGGCAGCAAACTGTCTCTGTCATGTTCTCATTTTGGAAGCTGCTAACCTGCACTTCTGGTTCACTCAGGTAATAAAGTTTTATTCCTTCTCAAGTCTGTGATGGGGTTGAAGACCTGATAGTTTAGTCTTACAATTAAGCTGAGTTGGTTAGGGATTAAGATGTTTTTAGATCTAGATGAATATTTTAAGTTCATAGAGATGAGAATGATAGATATGGTATATATGTAGTTTATTTTACTCATGTGTAATAATATAAATATATATGTTAAGAAGTAATATAATATTTTTTTTCAAAAAAATAAGCTTTATAACAATAAAAAATAATTTATTAATGTCTTATATGCCATTGATTATGTTATAATCATTATGCCATTATATGAGTTTTTAAAGATATTTTGATTATTTTCATCTTAACCCTTAGTATTAATATAATATAAACATATAAATTTATGATAATAAATATATGTCATATTTATAAAATTTTTATTAGTTATCTATATTCAATGTTAATTCATTATGCAGCAAGGATACCAACTTTTTTCCTGGTGTACTATTGATTATGTATCCTTTATTTGGTAATATTCATATTTCCTTTACTTGCCATGTTGTATATCATGCTTTTAAATGCTATTAGACATTTTTATATTTGTTTATATATTGATTTCTCCATATTTGTCTACATTCTAAGATACATGATGTAATGAATGCCTACTATCTACCTCCATTCCATTTAAAGATTTAAATTTATTGGAAAATCCAGAAAGACTTATTCTTAGGTTCTTCTTGAAATGCAGTAGATTACCTTATGAAAAATCTGCTATATGAATGTTTTATTAGTGGCTGTAGAACATGGATCTGGTGAAACAGCATTAATAGAGGTTCTTTTCATCAGATAGAATAGACAAGTAACTTAGTGTTTTTTGTTTGGATTTTTATTAGCTTTATATATTCTAATGATAAGAAATGCATTCTCTCAATGTACTTTAATGTGTCTCATATTTAATTCACATTTACCTCCTTCTTTTCTCCCTTTAGTTCCTTTCTTTTCTCCAAAAAGTCCCCCTTCTAATTAATGTCACACACATACAGACATACACCATACACACATAGTATAAGCATATATGACTAAAGACAATATGTGAAATATTTGTTTTTCTGAGTCTGGCTATTTTGCTTAATATTTAATTAGAGGAAATTTCCTTCAAATTACCAAATTTCATTCTTGTTTATACTGTAATAAATCTCCAATATGTATGTATACAGAATTTTCTTTCTTTCCTGAGTGTGTGTTGGGGATAGAGCTGAGAGTTGTGCGCTCTCCTGTCAACATCTTTGTTTGGAGGCCATATATTGTTTTCCTCTATCATTTTCTATCATTCTCCATGTGTCTTTGCACCAAAGTTGTAGTGCACACAGAGGCCAGAAGATGGCATTAGTTCTTCCTTGTTATTTAGTTTCTTTAGGTCTGTGTATTGTGTTGTGGTTATCCTGTGTTATGTGGCTAATATCTGCCTATGAGTGAGTGTATGCCATGTGTGTTCTTCTAGGTCTGGGTTACCTCACTCAGGATGGTAATTTCTAGTTGCCTCCATTTGCCTTCAAACTTCAAGATTTCCTTGTTTTTAATAGCTGATTTAGTAGTACATCATGTAAATGTTCCACAGTTAATTCATTCTTTAGTTGAAGGACATCTAAGTTGTTTTCAGATTCTAGCTATTACAAATAAGGCTGCCATGAACAAATTTGAGCAAATGTCTTTGCTGTATGGTGGAACATCTTTCCAGTATATGCCCAGGAGTGGTATGGCTGGGTCTTGAGGTAGCACTATTGCCAATTTTCTGAGTAATCACCAGATGTTTGTTAGCCTCCATTTAGAATCAAATTCTGGTCGGCTGGAAGATCAGCCAGTGTTCTTAGTCATTGAGCAGCCTCTCCAGCCATTCAACTTAATGTTTTGAGACAAATTCTCTCACTGAACCTGAATTTCAACTAAATTGTATAGTCAGTCAGCCAGAATCCAGAATCCATCTGTCTTTTTCTCCCAGTCTAAGCATCATTTTATGTGGATGCTGGAAATTAAAGTTCAAAGTAGACAATTCTAGCCTAGTAGTCATTAATTTTCTAGTAGGTATTTTTCTTTTTAATTATATTTATTTTTAACATGTACATTTATATTATTACATATAAATTTTAAAAAACTACATACATCAGGAAGAACCACAAAACAATCCGGAATTATACAAATGTTACATTCATAATGATTTGGCTATTTGTATTTGGCAAACTTGAAGTAAACATCTTTCCTATCTTGTTGGGTCTAAATTTCTGAATGGAGATTAATATCTATCATATCTCATCACCATTAACTTAAAAGATCTATCTTCATCTAAAAACTTCTTAACTCCTAACCTATTAAGCTTAATTGAAAGACTAAACTATCTGGTCTTCCGTCCCATCAGAGACTTGAGAAGGGATAAAACTTAAATACCTGAGTGAACCTAGAGCACAGGATAGCAGCTTCCAAAATGAAAAAAAAGAAAGGCTGAGACAGTTTACTGCCTGAACAGTCACCCAACACTCTCTATAACGTTGGAGCATCATCTTCAGCCTTCTGGCCCAATATATCTGACAGACATATTTGTGAGGCAAGAACTCTTGAGGACTTGCTTACCCTGTCTTGACAGAGTTTAGCCATCAACTGTGCTTGCATCTAAACTTGCCCATTTTTAGGCAGAATTCTGTCTGTGGAAGAAATGAGGACATTTTTCCCATTGGCTTGTTTGCCACATTTGAAGACAGCTCCATAAGGATGTTCCTTGATGTTCATCTTCTTCTTTGAGGCAGGCTGGGTGTCGCCAGGAGTTAACTTGTCTTGTCAGAGAATCTTTATAATAATAAAACCAACTTTAAATGTCATATTCTGCAGGTCTCTGAGGCTTTTGAAGACCTTATCTAACTATTTTACCTTATATATCTATAGAATCATCACTATCTATTAGACCCAGTGTATATATTCTTGGGATAAAATTAGACTAGTTTTTTATATGAGCATGATTTGCATCAATATACAAAATTCAATACCATTGAATTAAAAAGTAACCTTATTTGTGAGTAACAATTAGGGCCTTGAGATGAGGAGTAGATTCAATACTGTACCTTTTGTTCTATCCTCCCTCTATATTTCTATATCCCCCTTTCCTTCTTTTCAGCTCCTATCTCCTTACCTGCAAAAGAAAGATAAAGGAAAAGAGATATGTCCCTGAGTCAAATCTAGCTTCCTCTCTGTAAAAGACCAATAATACTTGTAACCAACTCCCAATGAAAATAAGCATCTGTAGACCAAGAGAGTAAACAGAAACCTATCCAACTCCTCTTAGAGGAAATGGGGCGTCATTCTCTTAAGGTTTCTTCAGGCTGATTAAAGACAAATAATTCCTTTGAAGTCCACCCCCCCCACACACACACAAACACAAATTGAAGAAAATGGTTAAGTAAGCCAGGGATAGCATTTGTGGTCCATTTTTCATAAGTTGTGAAATTCCAGGCTTAATAGTAGTCCTGTGTGGGACAGTCTGAACTGCTGGACCAATTGGGATCAGAAACTTTCTACAACATTGTCCTGGAAGCTGTCCTGTTCTGATGGGTAACTGAGGTGCCTGTGGCTGGAACATGGAGGATGCAGGATGTGAGCATGCAGCTTGCTGAGAAGAATGAATCCTTTTAGGTCTGATCCAGTGTGTGTGTCCAATTCTTTTGTTCTGAAAACATAACTTCTCAAAAGCATTATACAGTTCTAACATTGTGATGGTCTGAGGTGTGCAGAAGTAAGACATCTGCAAATCTTCCTTCATGCCATACTAAGAATGGCCTCTAATTATAAGTCACAGAGAATCTGTGCCCAACATGAAGCCTTGTCTATGCATAAACCTTCATATCTCAGCTAGTCTCAGAGATATTCCTGTATAGTGGGATTAGCAATATTAGTTATCTGCTTGTTCTGCCATTTGAATTCTTACCACCCTGATTGAAGGCCTCTCCCTCATCACCTCCTGATTACACTCCCTCCTTCATAACCTCCTGATCCCATCCCCTCCTTCATCCCCTTTCCCTCTCTCCCCTAGTCCTTAGCAAGGGGAGCCCTCCTCCCCTAACGTTTGACCTCAGCTTATCCAGTGTCCTCTGTACTACCTGTAACCTCTTCCTTTGTGGCCTGGCAAGGCTTCCCAGGCAGGGGGAAGAGATTAACCTTGGGGGGCTTAAGTCCATGTCATAAGTAGTCTCTGCTCTGCATATTGTGGGACCCACAAGGAGACTGTGCTGCCTATCTACTACATCTGGGCAGAGGGTCTAGGTCCACATCCCACATGGACCTTGGTTGACTCATCAGTCTCTGTATTATAATGTCTAGAAGCCAAAAAACTATATGGGAAAAGATAAAGATATTTTCAAATATCAAAAACACCAAAATATTTCACAAATCAATCCACAGGCTGAAGTATAAATGAAGAGGGACTTGACATCTGCTTAATTTCTATAAAATAGAAAATGTTCTAATAAACTGACATGAAAAATACATTTGGTACAATAGAAAAATGTAAATAGACCTCATTGAGAAGAAGTTCTAAAAAGCCAATAAGCATGTGAAGGAATACTCAAAGTCATAATAACAATGTACTATCACACTGTATACCATAAAAGCAAATATTGGTAATGACTGAGAAAGAAGTAACTTATAATTGTTAGTGTTTTTAATTTTGTTGTTTTGTTTTTGTGGTTTTTTTGTTTTGTCTTGTTTTGTATTAAAAAAAAATTTTCCTATGTAGCCATAGCTATCCTGGAACTCACTTTTTAGACCAGGCACGCTGACATCAAACTCACAGAGATCCACCTCACTGTGTCTCTTAAGTGACAGGATAAAAGTCTTGTACCTTCAGGCCAAATTTACCACTTAAAATGTGATTTTAATGAGGTGCTATAGCATGTGGAAAAAAGCAAGGTGTAGGTATGTGTATATACTGTGACATAATCATTATAATATCAATCGTGACCAAAACAAACCAAGTTATGTACAATGATATGTATGATTATTTATGCAGAACAAGTGAGGCTTCAGACTATGGTATATTAGTCATCTAGCAAAGTCCTGGCTTAGTTAGAAGCAGACCTTGGGTACAATTCCCAGCAGCAACAACAAAAGAAAAACAATAACTAATAGTGATGTTGATTGTGATCCATTGATTGAAGAACTCACGACACTCAAAAGTGTAGTAGAAATTTTAGTCACCTAAAAACAAAGTCAGAAAACGTATACAGGAATACTGACTTTAACTTTCTATCATGAATGTTAACTGAAATAAATATTGATATTTTAAAAGCAAACTATAATATAAATATAAAACCCAAATGTATTTAGAAAATTTAAAAAAGGAAGTCCCTGATTAACACTTTTCCCCAGGTGCTAGAGACTATATAATAATTCATACATTTCAGCTGTTCCTACTTGTTATTTTAATTTTGGTAGTCCAAATAGATCACTATTTGAAGGGAAGGGGGTTGAAACAGGGTTCTCTGTGTAACCTTGACTGTGCTGGACTCACTCTGTAGAACAGGCTGGCCTCGAACTCACAGTGATCCACCTGCCTCTGCCTCCTGAATGCTGTGATTACAGGCATGCGTCACCACACGCAGCTATATCTCAATATTTTTTTATGACTTTAACATAGTTATATTTTTAATTCACTGCTGATGTTTTAAAAATGGAGTTCACATGCTCATTTCTTAAATTTTGGAGGACTTTTATATCTTAGTTTAGTATTTAATCCTTCAGAGGTGTCAATTTAACTATCTGAGCAATTTGGAGAATAATTGGTGCTTAAACATTAGTTCCTATGACAGTAATAAAAGCTTTGAAAGCAGTAAAACAAAATGTGCATCAGTTAAAATTTGTGTTTAAAGAACAAAGGAAACTAACATCCATCAAAAGAATTTGTTAGCAATTCAAAATCATTTATACTAAAAGAATTGGAATTAATTTTCAAGTTCAGATTTTGTCCCAAAATTGATATATGTAGATTGCTTAGCATACATAATTTTAAAATCTTAACACTGTAGGCCCAAGGATAAGAACTATAATTTCTCAATGATTTTCTTAAGTATTTTGAGTATATTGTATTACCCTTACATCTTTATTACATTAAATAATTAAGCAATGAAGAATTTTAAGTTAGCCTTTTTTATATTTTTAGTATCCTTGTGCATTTCTCTCATTCTATGTATTTTTTCTGAAATTTTAAATGTTTCTTTCATATAGAATTCTTTCAATTATGTGGTTTGGAAGGACATATACTGATACATTTATCTAGTGGTTGAAAGAATTGACACAAATTTCCATGTGTGAACAATTACAAGAGACTGGATCAACACAATAACACCAAATATAATAGAATGCCATGACATTAGTGAGTTTATTTGGCAACTACCAAGCATGTGTTGATTCTGTTTAGAATACTGAGAACAGACTTATTTAAAATGGAGGATTAATAGTATTTAACATCTTTTGAACTTTCAAATTATGTATTAACAATATAAGACCTATTTTGGACCATTAACAATTATTGTTTAAGCCAAACAGTTTTGGCACATGCCTTTAATCAGAAGGCAAAGGAAGAGGGATCTCAGAGCTTAAAGCCATCCTGGACTACAGAATGGGTTCCAGGACAGCTAGGTCTACACAGAGAAAACTTGTCTCATAAAACCAATATGTATAATATAATATAATAATATAATATATATTATTTAATATTATAATTATTATAGATACATTAAAATATGTTAATTTTAATTATAACTAACATATTAATTAGAGTTTTTTTCAAGATAATTTGGTATATTTGTGGTGAAATTAATGAGATTAAGTGTAATATTTTAAATTTTATTTATTCACTTTATATCCTGATTGCAGCCCCTTCTCTCTTCTGGATTCCCCTTCCACTCTCTTTCTCCTTTTCATCAGAAAAAGGAGCCCCCTCATACAATCACCCAGCACATCAACTTACAGAAGGACAAAGCACATCCTCTTCTACTGAGGCTAGACAAGGCAGCCCAGCTAGGAGAAAGGGATCCCCAAGCAGGCAACAGAGTCGATGTCAGAGATAGACCGCGTTCCACTTGCTAGGGAGTCCACATAACACCAAGCTGCCCATCGACTACGTTGCCATAGGTGACTTACGTCCAGTCCAAGCATAGCCCTTGGTCCTTCATTTTCTGTAAGCTCCCTTTGGCCTAAGTTGGTTAACTCTGTTGGTCTTCTTTTGGAGTTCTTGTCCCCTCCGGGTTCCTCTATCCTCCCCTCCCCCAACACACACACACTCTTCCATAGGACTCCAGGAGAGCCTCTGAATGTTTGCCTTTAGGTTTCAGCATCTGTTTCGATCGCTCACCTGCTGGATGGAGCCTCCCAGAGATATTCTGCTAGGTTCCTATCTGCAAGCATAGTAGAATACTGTTAACAACGGTAGGAGTTGGCTCTCTTCTGTGGCTTGGGTCTCAGGCTGGACCAGTCACTGGTTGGACATTACTTCAATTTCTGCTCCATCGTTATCCCTGAACCACTTGTGGGCAGGGTTCGAAAGATTTATGCATGAGTTGATGTCCCCTGTCCCTCCACTGAAAGTCATGCCTGGCTAGGAGATTGACACTTCCATCTCCATGTTCCCTGCTGCTAGGAGTTTCAACTAGAGTCACCCCCATATCCTCACAGAAGCCTCCCTTGTTGCAGGTCTCCAGCTTTTCTCAGAGATGCCCTGCATCAGTTTCTCTTCTCTTGCCAGCCCTCTCACCTCCCACCCTTGCTCTCCCCACACCTGATCCCCATCCTTCTTCTCATCCCCTCACCCTCTCCCACTCAGTTCCCACTCTTCATCCACTTCCTAAGTCTGTTCTATTTCCCCTTCTTAGTGGGATTCAAGCACTCATGCCCCCTTGGGCCCTCCTTGTTATTTAGCTTCTTTGGGTCTGTGGATTGTAGTGTGGTTATTCTGTACTATGTGCCTAATATCTGCTTATAAATGAGTACATACCATGCATGTATTTCTGGATTTGGGTTAACTCACTCACATAATCTTTTCTAGTTCCATACATTAGCCTTCAAATTTCATGTTTTACTTGTTTTTAATAGCTGAGTAGTATTCCAATGTGTAAATGTACACATGGTGCATTGATCATGTACCTCTACTCTGTTGTAACTTATACCCCTATCTTTCAACTTCACTGGGGCAAGGCCACTGCTAGTTAATAATAATAATAATAATAATAATAATAATAATAATAATAATAATAATAATAATAATATAAAAAATAATATATTTGTGTGTACCCTCAATTATATATATATATTTGTGTGTGTCCTCAATATATACATATATATTGCATAATTTGACATTTCCAACAGTGAGATAATTAGTATTTCTCTTTCTCCACATTCCTGCCACAATTTGTGATCATGATATCTTGATGATTGTCATTCTGACTAGAGAAAGATAGAATCTCAATGCAGTTTTAATTTACATTTGTGTAACTCAGGATATCAAATACTTTTTCAAGTATTTACTGCTTACTTCTATTCCTTCTTTTGAAAATCTTCTGTTTAGTTCATTGGTTTATTTATTGAGTGAATAGCTTTTAAATGTTTAATTCTTATCTTTCTTTATATATTCTGAATATAAAATTAATGTCCAATATGTAGTAGTAAAGATTTTTCTCAATTAGCAAACTCTGTCTTCACATTTGGTAATTATTTATTTCTCTGTGCAGAAATTTCCTAATTTCATGTAATTTTATCTTTAAAATCTTGGTATTATTTCCTGTGTTATTGCAGTCTTGTGCAGAAAATACTTGCCTACACCAATAGCTTGAATTATTTTGGCTCTAGCAGTTTCAGAGTTTCAATTTTTAAATTTAATTGGGCTGAATTATGTTCATGGTAAGAGATGCAGATATAACTTAATTACTTTACAGATGGATATGTAAGATAAGTATCACTTGTTAACAATATAGAGGATAGTTTGGGATGCAAAGCAAGATCCTGTGTTTCATAAAGCTAACTAAAGGAAAAAAAATCATAGTATATGATTTTGGCTTTTTTTTTCTCTTTTGAAGGGTTAAACTAATAGAATCTCAATGAACATTCAAAATAGAAAACCAATTCATAAATAAGTCGGCTATTGTTTAAAATCCTATTATTTGAAGAATTATATTCTATTTTCCCCTAAAATCAGCAATATGGAGCCATTGATCATCCCTATTTGGACAACTTGTGGGGAAAGAATGAGTGAATTGTGAAACACTTCAGAGACACAGAAGTTCGGTACATGGAGCTAGAACTTTAATCGTCTATTCATTGAGAGGCTGGCCTTTTTCATCAACACACAGTTCTATTTTCCAATGTCATTAATAAATTTAAAGTTTAAATAGCCAAATTTCAAAGTTTAAGTTCAGTAATTTGCAGTTTCTTAAATGGGCTGTCCTTGGAAAATTCAAATTCAGCTACTGCTCTACTAGAGTTACATGATTGTGTCAGCATTCTTGACAGTTATTTCTTTTCAATTGACCCTCTTGTCTACAATATCTTACCATCATCTTTGTGATAAAACAGTTCTTAGAAACAACATTCAAAGCACACTTCAACAGTGTTGATAGCACTAGAGAAACACCTGTTGCAATGTCAGCCTTTCCTCACTCCATTTTAGGTAGCAAAACAAACAAACAAACAGTGTCTACCAGTTTAAATCATATGGACCACTTGTAACTGCCACAGCACAAAAACCTACTGAGTAGGAAAAAGTCAGATTCCTTTTTCACCCAAAACCACTAAATGACAGTTACAGTACCTTTTAAGTCAGTTAGGTTGGAGAGGGTCCTCAGGACAGTAGATAGGATGGATAAGGCAGTTTATGGGTGGGACCTTGATTTGTATCCTCAGCAATAAGCTGAAAATGTCTCCTTAGTCTTAGCTTGGCTAGAGGCAAAAATGGCAACACCATTTAAAGCTTGTATTCCCTGGTTCCTAAATAATTTGAGATCACCTCTTCACAGGGGAGAATGTAACACTTAGGGCTTTACTCTTTCATTAAAGCTCCCTGTTGCACCATATAGCTGATTCTCTCCCATTTGGCTGACCTCCATCTTGCCTTAATTCAAACAGCAAAGTGTTTTTTCCTCTGTGTCCTATCTTTCTTCACCAGGTTGCTGCCAAGACTTAAGGCTTGCTCATCTAGGATATTTCTTTTCAATTCAAACTGTCCAGAAATTCAAAAACTATTTTCCCTTTTATATTTTAAGTAACATATACATTATCAGGTTTATATATGTGATTTTCATACATATTTCATAGTGATTGGTTTTCCCCCTATCTCCAGTTCTTCCTGCTCCCTTTAACTACTAGTATTCTTCTTTTGGCTTTGTTTTATTGTCCTACCTATTTGCTCCTCTTAAAACCTTATCTTTTCAGACTCAAGAATCATTTTTTAGCTTCCTGGATTTTATTCATTTTTAAAGCCACCTGGATACTACCAAGATGCACATATTTAAAAGACACTGGGTTTTGCATATAAGAGAGAACACAGTATCTTTATTTCTGAGGCTGGGTTACATTACTTAATATAATGCAAATTCCTACATTTATAATTTATGGAGACAAATAAGCCTATAAAAATGGATAAAGAAACTTATACCCAGAAACTATTTAAATGATCTAGTAAGAAGGTTTGAAAAACAGTGAACTAAGAAGATGTAGCAAAGAATGCAAAGACTAAAGGATGGGGAAAGGAAGAAAGATTTCTATTAGTAACATGTCTCATGATCTACAATCCAAACATGATACACATACATTCTGGAAGAGGACCACCAGAGAATTGACATGTTCTATTTCAGTGTAGTGTTTAGAGAGATTCCACAGAGATCACAGTGTAACATTTAGAAGAACATGTGGTAAAGAACTGGCCATCAAGTCAGGCTCCAGATTTATGGTCCAGGTACCAAACCATCAAACTCTCCAGAAACGGTGATTTCCTCGGAACTTACTTTAAATTCCTTGCAAATTTCTTGTTTAATCACCCAGAGAGCCTTGTTCTCTGTATTTTTGGTGACCTGAAACTGCCCTATCCTCAGACCAAGCTCTTAAGTCCCTTATACCAACCATAAGATAGTGCTTCTATCCATCTAAATTCATGCTTGTGCTTCTGAGCTATATAAAGTAGACCACTGAGGTATCTTCATCAAACTGCTACACATTTCCTGATGCAAATGATGAATTATTCTATTTTCCTTTATTATTTGAACTAAGGCTTTATATTTTTATTTACTCTCATCTTCTTGAATCCCTTGAGTTGAAAATGAGGCCACAGCATCAGTGCTTATTAAGACAGAGTAAGACATTGATATTCTCTCTCTCTCTCTTCCCATCCCTCTCTGTGGGGGCCGGCTATTTCTTCAGAGACATTCCACAACTCAGACTAGGAATATGGCTTCATGGGACAGACTCTCCTCTGAATTGGCCCAAGCCTGAGAACCAGGGTATGACTTCTTGAGTGTGGTTGTACTCTGAGATTAAACAAAACTGCAAACAAGGATACAGCTTTACATTGTGGGTGGGGTTGTTATCTGTGTGCAATGTTGAGATTGAAAACAAGGGCCTAACATTGACAGTATTAGGGAATGCAGGTCTCTCCTCCGATATTTTTTAGCCTGAGAACCAGGATGAGGTTCAGGGGTGGCTATAATCTGAGAAAGGTAGAAATGGAGAAGAGCATAACTTAGGAATGGTTCTGTCCACTGAACCATCTATTGTAAAAAAGATGGAGGAAGGCATTTTTTCTTAAGTAAGGCCATGCCTTAAAATAATTATATTCCTTGGGGGAAAAGAGGCTTTACTGTAAGGAGGACCAACACAAAACAATAGTATAACTTGTGATAGGGCTTTTTTCAGAGTACAGAGGTATGGTTTGTACATGAAACAGTGGCCTCTTCATAGGTGGATAAAGGCTGAAAATTGGGGTGAAGTTTTGGCATGGGGCTCTCTTCTAAAGTAAACATTTCTCTCAGTCTCCTTTGTGTTCCTCAACTTGACTCTGACAAGAACCAGGACTTGTCTCTTGAGTTTTGCTTTGTCAAGTGTGTTAGGAAAAAAATCTTCATGTCTTTGATAGTCTTTGATAGAAAGAAGTAACTGTTATAACCAAGGAGAAAACTCTGGAAAGATATTGATTGCAGAGGCTACATCTCTGGTAACATCTCTTTCCTGGGATATACAGTAACCTCAATTTATACATGATTTTGCATTTTATACTTATTTGAATTTTAAGCTACTCTTTATGGTAACCTACCTTAAGGGATAGATTCATAGATTTTATTTGTATGAGTCAGACTTGTAGATGGACTGGGTATTTTCAGTCTAAAAGTTAACTGAAGTCTCTGCATTGACTCCTACATGATTGTGTATTCTTTCTTGGTAATTATCCAATTTATAATTATAGCTCCTATTTCAAATGAGATATCCTAGAAACAAAGCTTAAACTTTTGCATAATATTTAATAGTATCTCTGCTATGAAAACTGAAATGTCTACATTTCCAAACTCATAGGAAAGGGGAAATCTGAAAAAACATACTAAAGATATGCTATAGAATGGGAAATGCTATCAGAATAAACACATACTCATCTACTCTTTATCTATCACACAGACTCAATCATTTGGGTTGTTTCTACTCTTAGATTTAATTCTACAAAAGAAACAAAATGACATTATTTTGTAAGCTAACCTCAACATATTTGTGTTGTTATCAAATAAGTCTTTACTTCTCTGACTTATTCATATATTTTATATATTTTGATGTCCTTATCATTGTGGCTATAGATACATCCAATGTTTTAGCATGTTTATTTTCATTATTTGAGATACATTTTGGAATAATAAGGATAAAATTGACTACATATCTAAAAGATTGGCTTTATTGTAGGAGGAATTGAATAGCATGAGCTCTAGATGAATTTAGAGGAGGAATATACCTTAGTTCATAAGAATATGAGAACTTTGTTGGCCACTTTTCATCCAGTTGAAATCAGTGAGCTCTGATATGGAGTTAATGCTTATTTTTCTCCAAAATTCATATGTGGAAACTGATTTCTTTGATTTTGGTAGAATGAAACTCAGCCAATGTCTTGTATATACTAGGCAAGTGCACTGTCAGTAAATAACTTCTCCAGTCTTTTTATTTTAAAAATTTTCAATGTTTATAGATTGTCATGGTAATTTACCCAGAGAAACCTTGAGTGTGCTGAGTAGGTCAAGCAAGCTTCAATCCTATAATCCTTTTGTGTCAGCCTCCTAAGCAGCTTGATTCGAAGTCTATGCAACTATAACCAGCTTACATGGTTAAAAAAAAACCTTTAATGAAAATAGTATTAAGGAAGGCTTTTGGAAGTAGATTGTGCTTGAATGTAGCCATGTGGGTGACGTACCTACATTGGAATTAACACCCAAGACTGAAAATTCTTTTGTCTCAATCTCTAAACCATGTGGCGGAGCATCAAGAATGAAGTAGTCTGCAATGGGGACTTTATGAGGTACAAAATATGCTAATACTTTAATCTTGGAGATATTAGCCTCCAGAACATCAGGAAATAAAAACTGTTACAGAAATATCATTAAATAAAATGTTTTATGGGATAATTATATTCCTGTGTATGTCTGCCATGATGACTAGAAAACATTTTGTGTTTAATAAATGGCAGATATAATTATTTTATCCAGTCCATTCAGCCCTATTATATGGTAGCTTTTTTCAACCAGGATAACCGTAAGAAAATCACAGACACACAGATAGTACTAAAAGATTCTAAAATGGGCTTTAGGACACAAAATTACATTTTTCTTACACTTTCATTTGTTATATAATTTGAATGTGGCAAATTATCTTACACAATCAAATCCTTCAGTATATTCCCCCTACCTGTCTACCCAGACTACCTTATGCTCATTTTTACTTATAAAATCTGGCCAACCATTTGAAATTTACAAACTACACTCAATTAGTCTTAGCCAGAATGCCTTTTCAATATAGTGAGCTGTGGTTTCTCCAGTTTGATAATAAGCTAAATATATTCAGCACTTAGAAAGAAATAAGATGTCCCTGGTTCCCTAGAGGAAAGGATTTGTTTTGTAAAGAAATTTTTCATAGAATGAGAGTATAAATGAAAACTTTCACATAGACCCTTTTAATGTCTTACTGCTTTCATCAATGACAGAGTAGTGTATAATATTTGACCTTGATTATAGGTCTTTTCTTACAGTTCAGTTTTCCATTTAAAGATCTTTTCTCTCAACACTGGAATGCGTAGTCCTGAAGTCTGGCCTCTGTTAACCAGTTGCTCACCATGGTGCATAATTTCTAATTATATTACATTGTATTGCTTTGAAATTTCCCAAAATTCAAACTGTTTTGCCTTAAGAAATTTAACCTTCAAACTGTTTCTTCCCACTCCCGTGAAAGTTACAGAGGGACATCTAAATATTTTTCTTCTAGCTTCTGTTTCTAAAATTCTATGGGCAGAAACTAGACTTACTTCTCTGTATCTCAAAAAGCAGATACAGAGTTGATACTTGGCCTTATAAAGTATACTGAATGGCCAAATGCAGTGGTACACACCTGTAATCCCCAACATTCAGGGAGACTGAGTCAGGCATATCTCTATGAGTTCAAGGTCAGCTTTGTCTACAAAGCGAGTCCAGGACAGCCAAAGCTACACAAAGAAACCCTGTCTAAAAATAAAAATAGGGCCTAATTTCTTAAGATGTAATGCCTCTTAATATTTAATAATTTAAACCTGTCATTGTATAAAACATTTAATTTTATGTAACAAAAGACGAAAACAGACGAGTTAAATCCTCATTGGACATTATTTATTAATTGATATTTCATTCCCCTATTATTTGTGTTTTTCTTTCTTGTTTCTAAGAAAAACTCAATTGTGACGTTGTATTTATTTGCTGGAAGGTAAAGTCTCATAATTTACAGAGGTGTAAGAACCCTCTGGATTTGGTGATGGTTTGGCCCTGGCTATTGCTTTAGTGCCAGGACTGGATCCAGCATTTTCCTTGGACTGCTGAGCTTCTTCTCTCAAAGCTGATGCACATGCTACTGAGAAAATACTAGGTTCAGTGAGAGTGCCTTTAGACATAAAATCCAGGACTTTCATCTTGGTAGATTGAGTATAAGCTTTTGGACCCCATAGGAACTCGTAGCGTGGAGGATCACTGTTGGGTATCTGCTGGTACTCCAAATACTTCAGTTTCACAAAATCTTGAGTGATGAGCTTCCGTGGCTCTCTGTATATGAAATGCTTCCTCCCTGGGTACACTTGCATAATACTCAGGAATTTCCAGACCTCCTCCTCAGCAAGAGAGGTACCTTTCATGAAAATCAGAGCCAGGAGAGTCATAAGAAGACCAGTTTTTGGTAAACCCCTGCCAGGACAAACCCTTCCTTTATTGGGGAGTTTTAACTTGCTGACTACGTCATAAAAGTGATTATCTGAGTCAATTTCGACTACATCAACTGAAAACGCAATTTCAATATTTTCAGAAGCTCTCTTTAATATCTCATCAAATTTGTATTGGTACTTTGGGTTGATAACATTTAGTAAATCTTTTCTGGTAATAGGTTGCTTCATTTTATATTTGTAGAGTACAATCTGCTCCACTAAAGACACATACATTTCTAGGCAACTTTTGCACGCATTATCATAGCAGGGTTGATATTCTGAGGAAACTAAGTTCCTTCCACAACAGCAGTAATTGCCCTTATCCAATGCTTTATCATCATCAGAAATAGCAACAGGAGATGGTATACAGGAAGGCCACTCAGTGTCACTACTTGATTCAGAAGCAGGTAGCTTCTTAGGAATCTGCTCAATCACAGCAGAGGAAGAGGAGGGTGGCTTTTCTTCCACTGCTACACTCTTCTGTGCTCCCTTGTTATCCTGAGAATCATCTCCTTCATGGGGGCCTTTCTTTTGATTGTGGCTCTTATTCTTCCGACGGTGCTTATTCTTTTGACTCCTGGGCATGGTGGCTGCAGTCAGAAGTTGTTAAGAGCCTAAGTAAGAGAACAAGAGATGAGTATCTGATATATGAGTGATATTGATGGGATGTATAGACATTCAGCATGCAAACTATACCATAGCTTTTAAGGCATATGGCATTTGCAGTGTGCTATGGTGCATTTTAAGGAATTCATTGTGGTGCTGTCCACCCAATCACCTTGATATATTCAGAAACCTGAAAAAGAATACACATTAGCTTGCTCCCTGTAACACTGCCTCAGTCATCAGCTGGTGGTAGAACTTGGGAACCATTTGTTTTTCTGTTGCTCTCATGATAAAACTCCTTGGATACTAAGACAAGGAAAGTAAAGGGACTCTTTAGTTTGTCATTGCCATTCAGAACTCTGTAGTACTAGCTCAGAAGAGAACATTTCCTGTCTTGGAGTCTCTGGGGCAATTAGAGCTTTTTTAAGGGCCATTACATGAGCACCAAGATCTTAAGGACACCTATATTCTCATTTCAATTGTGGCTTCCCATTAAGTTTACTGATACCACCTCACCTCACGTACTACAATAGTAATGAGGGTTAGAGCTTCACAACCCCACTCTGAGTCTCCAAGGGCAGAACCTAGATCAACGTTAGATTGTGTTATACCATTTATTTAGCTGCTGTAAACACTCCCTTCAATCATTCCTTTCATGTCTGGTATGGGGTCAAGCTCATTTTAACACTCTGCTCTCATAGTGAAGACAGCACCATTCTGAGCTCCCCAAGGCTGGGATAATAAGAGGTTATTTGCTGTCTATTCCTGTCCCATCTCTCCAGAGGCAGCTAATAAGGGATAGAGTCAATGAAATACTCACTGTTAAGAAGTATATGATTCTCCCAATTGTCAGAATACAATCAGTGGCCTCTGAACAAACCTAGCAGAATTCATAAGCTGAATTCTTAGGCCTTAGCAACATACACGAAAGCCGAGTCACAACTCCCCTTGTGTCACAATAGGAGAAAATATGTCACATCCTGTCACTAATGCTCAGGAATTCTGAGACTTCCGACAAGGGTCGGACTTTACATGGTCCTCTAAGTTCTAAGGGCAGAGAGTGGCCTAAGGCCTTACTCACAACCATATCACCATAATGATTGTCAGAGACTGCCTTTTTTTTCTTCCTAAGTCTTCTTGTCTGGTCACATTCTTCACTTTCTGATAGCAGACTGTCAATATTGGCCAAGGTGTCTCAATGAACATAAGATTAAACTCTGCAATGTCTTAGTTTTCTGAGATCTAGGACCTTCAGAGTAGTCAGTCTGTGTTTGTTCCTATTAAGGAAGAAGACACCCCCTTTTTAGTCCTAAGTCTCAAAATCTCAAACCAATATTTTTATTTGATGATTCTCTCCCTCCCTCCCTCCTCTCTTTCTCCTTCCCCTGCCTCTCTCTCTCATACACACAGAACTCAACCAGGCATGGTGGCACATTCCTGTAATCCCAGTACTCAGGGAGTTCTGTGAGCTCGAGGCCAGCCTGGTCTATAAAGCGAGTCCAGGACAGCCAAGGCTGCACACAGAAACCCTATCTCAAAAGACAAAAACCAAAACAAAACAAAGAACTCAAGTGCCACATGTGTGGCACTGTTTCGGTAGGTTATGCAGAGGTACTGATTTCCTATAAGAAATTTCTCACTGGAAACAGGTTTTGAGAGTTTTCGCCTTACTCCCACTTCCAATTTACCTCCATTGTTTTTTACATGTTCATGGAGATAACATCTCTGGGCTTCTGATACTTGCAGTCATGCCCTTCTCCCTGATGAATTCTTTCTCCTTTGGAACCATAAGCCAAAATAAATTATTTTCCTTATGTTGGTTTTGGTCATGTTATTTTATCACAGCAGTAAAAAAGTAATTAATATGTTACTACGTAAATTTATTTTTAACTCAATACAAAAATAAACAATGAAATATTAAGGGAGCCATGTGATGCTTCTATGTATACATCTAAGGTTTAAATCTGATTAAACACATTCATTTATGGTGAAATCATTCAAAATAATTTCTTACAGCCTTTTCAAATTGCAGTTAATCACCCTACCATGTAAGAGCACACCAGAGCTTCTTGTACCTTTCTAACTGGAACTTACTTCCCAGTAATCAGTTTTGTCTGGTCTGTTCCTTCATGCTGTCTGGATAGTATCATTCTACTAAATATTTCCAATATTTGAAGATTTTATAAATGAGTAAAATAATGAAAGAAGACAATCACAGCAAGATGCTCCCCCAATTTCACACCACACATGTAGAACACAACTCTTATGGCATTCAGAGACCTGCACATTGAGCAATGGGATGATAGCCTAATAGCCTGACCTCACCCTTTCAGAGCAAAAAAAAAAAAAAAGATTTCTCTCCATCAAGATGACTTCTTTTATTAAGAGGTACTTAGTTGTTGCTTTGTTTCTCATTCCTAAGAATCCTGTGACTTATACGTGATGTTTCTAGGAAAATGCCACATCATTTGCAACCCTTGGTCGCTGTCTCTCAGTACCCCTTGCAAGAGACAGAAGTACTCAGAGAGGGATGTGATGGGAAAGCTAAAGCACTAAGCAGAGACGCCAGCATAGAAGTTATGTTGTCACATACAATGGGCGGTAATGTATATCTTCCCTTCACCAGCCAGACTTAGCCTCTCACATAACTCTAGGCAAGTATACACACATTCTAAAGGGAAGAGGCTGAAATTTCTCATATTTTAACCCTTAGTTTGTTGATGCTGACTCTGTATGCAATGGCAATATCAAGCAGTTTCTTTTCTTTTAAGGTGAGTCTTGTAGAGCAGCATAGCCTGGTGTGAATCTCTAATACAATTCCCTTGCCTCAGTCTCTCTCTTTATTCACACTTAATATTTATATTGCTTATTCTGTGCTCTCTGTGTGCCAAATCAGTATTTGAGTTTGAGGTCTTACATTTATCATCAGAAATCCATTTTGATATAAAGAACAGAAAATGAATTGACATAGGGGTTGCACCAGGCTTGAAGAAATGCAAAGGTATCGACTTGAGAGATATTTTGAGACAGTGTCTGTCATGTAACAGTCGTGTGAACTTGAAAAAGTTTCAAGTTGTTTATGTGTAAAGGAAATATTATAAAGACTGACACATAGGATTTCAGTACAGAATGGAAGTAAATCACCTACCATAGTGTTACACACACAGAAAAAAAATGAATCTTTAAGTAACAGTAATTAACACTGAGATGCTTCTTACCTAGCATAGTGGTTACCTTCCCTTACAGAATGTAATTGCAAATATATTAAAGAATAAATAAATCTGAGGGCTTAGAACAGGAAAAATGCTGCTTAGCCAATAAAAGTGGTATTTATTAATTAGGTAATATTTAATTCCTTGTTCTTCTTTGGCTGTATCAGTATTGCTCTTTTGAGACAAAGACCAACATCCTTTCTTATTAGTGCTTTGAGTTCAGATTATGCTTTCTCATTCCTTTTGTCATCATTCTAGTATCAAGTTCTCCCTTATTGTTTGACAAACAAACCTGATGGAATATTATTTTAATAGAACAGAATCTGGCTTTATTTATTTTTATCTTTATTTATTCTTTGAAAAAATGTGTATGTGTATACAATATATCTTTATTGTAGTCACATCTTGTGTTCCTCAAAGTCCAGTATAGGATGCCCATCTCACCTTCCAACTTTACAATTATTGTTGTTTTAGTTTGCTTTGCTGTTTTAGGCATTTTCTACTATTTGAGAATTTCTTAAATGCATATAATGTGTTTGCTTTAATAAAATAAAAATTGTTTAGACAAAAATGGCCCCCATAGGCTCATAGAGAATGACCCTATTAGGATCTGTGGCCTTTGGGAGGAAATGTGTCACTAGTGGATAGGCTTTGAGGTTTCAGATGCTTCAGCCCTGGTGGTTCACTGCTTCTTCCTACTGCCTACAGGTCCAGATGTAGAACTTTCAGCTACTTCTCCAGCACCATGTTTGCCTGTGTATCACCATGTTTCCAACCATGATGATAATGAACAAAGCCAGCCCCAATTAAATGGTTTCCTTTATAAGAGTTGCTGTGGTCATGATGTCCTTTCACAACAATGGAAATGAAATCCTAAGTAAGACAGAATTTACCAACTCTACCCACCATTTTCTGTTGTGCAGTTCTACCCTTATCCCTTCAACCACTTTTCTTTCCCAACCTCATGTGCACTCTCCCTCTCCCCCCATCCATTCCATCCCTTCTTCATAGAATGGATATATTTTCATTGGTATAAGGTCATCTATTTGATCCGGGGTGGCATTTCAGATACAAACTGAGTCTCCTTTCCCAGCAGCCATCAATTGCCAGATGCTTTTCAGCTAGGTGTGGCACTTTAAGAGGCCCCCTCCCATCCATGTTGAGATTTTGGATAATTTGATCCTATACATGTCTTGTGCATACAGAGGCAAAGAATGTGTGTGTGTGTGTGTGTGTGTGTGTGTGTGTGTGTGTGTAATATTACTATCAAGTCTTGAAAATAACTGTTTTGCTGCAGATGTTTACTTCCTTTGGGCCTTACAACTTTTATGTCTTTTTCTTTCATAATGACCCTGAGCAGTGAAGGGAATAGATGTCTCATTTATAACTAAACACTCTTATTCTTACTCTTATTCTTATTCTCTGTATATTGACCAATTGTTAATTGCAAAAGAAGCTTCTCTGATGACTGTTGAGAGATGTACTCATTCATGGGTAATAAATATAAGTTATTGAGGGTCAGTTTAGTGATATGTCCATTTACTAAAATAATAGTAACAAGTTCTTCCCCAGGGATTATCATCTACCCAGCCAAGGGTTCTTGTTCCATTTAAGGGAACCAAGGATAAGTTCAGTCTTGTGGACTGAGCCTTAAATATGAATATAAAGTAGCGGATTAGTCCCATAACATCCATACCACTATTGAACCAGTGGGTGTATCTTGACAGGCCAAACATTGCTTTTGCTCACAGGGTTTATAGTCAGGGAAGACTGTTAATGTTTTCCCCCAGTAGCATGCATAGCACCTTCCAGTTCTATGAAAACTAACAGGTAAAGATGAAGCTTCCAGATCAGTGCCAGTTTGATTTTTCCATGTGCTACAAATTAAGTATGTGGTATCTTCACAGTCATACCATCAAGTTTAGAGGGCAACTAAGAATAACGGTAGTAGTCTGTTATGTTTAAGGAGGTCAATATGACCTCATTGTCCAATAATGTGGTAGCCTATGCATGACACCAGGCTTATTTGTTGTCTGTGAAAAGCATTGTGCCTCTGTTGCCAATAATTTCAGGTAAACTTTGTGTGTGTGTGTGTGTGTGTGTGTGTGTGTGTGTGTGTGTGTGTGTGTGTGTTTATGTGTTCTCCACACTGATTTCTATAGTGGCTTCATTTCCTACTCCAAAAAGTAAGTGTTCTCCTTTTCAATAGCCTCAACAGCATTTTTTTTTTTAATTTGGACATTATGACAGAGGTTTAATAAAATGTCAAAGTTGTTTTCATTGGGGGCTTCCCTGATGGCTAAGCATGTTGAATATATTACATCTTAACCACAGCTTCCCCTCCCTTTGTTCCTCCTAGTACCCCATCATCTCTCATCTATTCCAGATTTATTCCTCCTCCATTTCCCTTCAGAAAGAGGCAGAGCTCCCAGGGATATCAACCAGATATGGCATAACAAGTTACAATAAGACTAGGCACCTCCCCTCATATCAGGCTGGAGAAGGCAACCCAGTAGGAAGAAAAGTGTTCCAAAAGAAAGCAAGAGAGTCAGAGACAGCTCCTGCTCCCACTGTCCCACTGTTAGGAGTCCCACAAGAACACCGAGCTATACAACCATAATATATATGCAGAGGACCTAGGTTAGTCCCATACAGGTTCCCTTATTGTCAATTCAGTCTCTGTGAGCCCTTAAGAGCCCTAATTAGTTGATTCTGTGGGCCATTTCTTGTGGTGTCCTTGACCCCTCTCCCTCCTACAACTTTTCCTCTTCTTCTTCCACAGGATTCCCCAAGCTCCACCTAATGTTTGGCTGTGGGTCTCTGCATCTGTTTCCATCAGTTGCTGCGTGAAGCCTCTCTGATAACAATTATGCTAGGCTCCTGTTTATGAGTATAGCAAAGTATCATTAGGCACCATTTCATTTACATTTTTTTTTTTTGCCCGCAGGTTTGGTTCTATCCTAGGTGTTTAGGCTATCCAGCCTCTGGTGCCTAGCCCTCCAGGCAGTGTTAGGGGTGGACTCCCTCTTGTGGCAAGTGTCTCAAGCAGGACCAGTCATTGATTGGCCACTCTGACAATTTCTATGCCACCTTTACCCCAGCACATCTGGCAGGCAGGACAGATTTTAAGTCAAAAGTTTTGTGGCTGAGTTGTGTCCCAATCCATCTCCTGGAAGCCTTGCTTGCTTATAGGAGATGGTCTCTTCATGTTCTGTTTTCCCCATTATTAGGAGTTTTTTTCTAGGGTCACACTCAGATTCATGGGAGTTTCCATTGGTTTCTACACTGCCCCTGAAATGCACCTACGATTCCAGTTATCTCTCCTTGTACTCCCTCCCTCCATCTTTCCCCACCTGCTCCCCCAACCCATTCCCATCCCCTACCATCCCCAGAAATCTATTCTATTTCCCCTTTCCAGGGAGGTATGTTGAATATTTTTAAAATATTTATTAGTATTAGGGTTTTTTTTTTTTTTTGAGAATTTCGTTTAGTTCTAGGTCCCATTTCTTAATTACCTTGTTTGTTTTCTTGGTGTTTATTAAAATTTATTTTCTAATACATTTTGAGTAATCAAACCCAAATTTATTTCAGTTAGCATTACAAGAAAGAGTAAAATACAACTATTTTGAATTAGTCTTGATATTTTTGTTTCACCATCAAGCAATTCCACATTTCCACAAAAATCATTGTTCCAATACCACATTAACATTTTAAAGATTTCCTAGTTTGTTTGAAAATAGCCAAGCTCTTAACCTTAAACATGAAAAACAGCAATAAGTATTTGGGCACAATGTTAAGAAACAGATTATGAAGCAAGCTGATCTTCCATTAAAGGAACATTTACAAAATAGGGAAAGAAAATAAGCATATAATTTCTCATGTATTACAGAATAAGATACAAATTTATTGTTTCTAGCTCATAATACATTTGACCACTTAGAAGACTGACTACTAGATGTGGGAGGAGCTGTGGGCCATGTACCTTCAATGAGCTCTGACATCCCTGACACCCACAACATTGCCAGGCACATCTGTAACTCTTCTTGATGCTCTATTAGCCTAATTAAGCAGAGCCTCCTCGTACATACTAGGGAAGAAAGTAGGGAAAGTATTACTGATCATAGCTACACCTTCAAGAACCTTCATCTTGGTGGTTTCAGCAGAGGCTCCAGGACCCCATCGGAACTCATACCTTGGGGGCTCACTGCCAGTAACCTGGCAGTATTCCACATAATTTTCCTCCACCAAATCTTTGGTGATAAACTCCCAGGGCTCTCCAAAACTACATGACACTTCCCAGGATATATCTCCAGCACATTTAAGAATTCCCAGACATCTTCCTCAGTAGCACTGCTCCCCTTCATGAAGATCACACCCAGGAGGGTCATCAGGAGCCCTGTCTTGGGCAACCCACTACTGCCACTCAGGTGTCCCTGAGTGGAAAGACCCAGTTTTCTCACAAGCATATAAGACTGAGAACTGGAAGCAACTTCCTTCAACTCAAGGCCAAAAACCAACTCCAAGCACACAGATTCTCCTGAGGATCTCAGTGAAATGCATCTTGTATTTCTTATTGATTACTCTGAACATATCTGCCTGTGTAAAGGGCTCTTTCGCCTTGAACTTCTCCATCATGAACTCTATCAATACACTGGCTTCCTTGGTCAGAGGGTCTCTGCATGCAGACTGAACGGCAGCTGCTATCTTGGAGGCAGGTGCACTTCTCTCATCACCACCTACAACAGAACCTTCAACACCTGCATCAGGACCCTCAGTACCAACATCAGAACCTGCAGCACCAGCGTGATGGACTGGGTGGGACATATCTAACTCAAGAGAGCTATAGGTTGCAGCCTCCTGAGACCCGGGAAGAGTGCAGATATCAGGGGAGCTGGGGACATCTCCCTGGCCAAGAGAGGGGATTGCTGCTTTTTCCTCTGCAGTGGGCTGAGCACCCTAGGGATTCTGGCTGTCTCCACGAGTCTGCTACTTTTTGGACAGGAGCAGCCCTTGCCCTTGTTGCCCCTAGGCATGGTAAGTTGTCTCAGGAGCAGCAGGCAGGAGTGCTGGAAAGGCAGATATCTGGAGGGAATAGAATAACACTGTGAGTATCACACCATCACTAGGTAGTGAGCAACTTCCCTTTAATGAATGCCTCCTCTGCTGCTTCTTTCTGGGTGCATTTTTGGGTACTCACATTGCTGCTTCTCTTCAACACACCACTTCATAAGAATCCTATGGAGCAAATTAAACTCTATTAGACCACTGTATGGCATCCCAGGTTATAGCTTCCTAATGAGAGAAATGCATTTCCACTAGGGCTTCATTTGACAAATTTCAAGATCTTCTTTGTGTACATTCAGAATCCTCCGTGTATATTTTAACTATGTCTCGGTTCCCACTTTCCTTTGCTGCTCTAAATTTCACTAGTAACACATAAGAAGAAATTAAGGCAAGCTTTACCTTTGATGTCTGATACCATTCAGCAGACATCAAATTATACCTACACTTTTGCAAGGCCCCCTTGTTTCTTCCGCGGGTCTCCTCCTTGTAAATACTCTGAAGTACACTGTATAAATCTGCTATCACCTTGTTCTTCAAAGGAGAAAGTGAGATTGTATCTCGGTCTTTAGGTCCACCCGATCTACGTAGGCCTCCATAGAGGAGAAGAATTCTGTGTATCCTACCCACTCCACCCCCGCGCACACAGCACTGGTCAATCTTCCGAGTTTTCGTGACTGGCCTCCCTCCTTATAAATCCATAGCTCTTAAATTTCTTCTTTTGTCCTTTAGTCCTCTGACCTCCAAACTAGACCTTTATTCTCTGATTAACGCGAGGAAAATGACCTGTATTTCTGCCTGACGGCCATGTCCAGAACTCTCGAAACCAAAGCAGACGCATGCCTGTGTGGCTAGCTTCCTTTTAGTGGGGGAGAGTGGGCTGAATAGTTCAGGGGATTCATAATAGCTTTCTAGTTGTCACAGTTTTGACTCAGAATCCATCTCTACTCCTCCTCCTCGCCCCCGCAAACTCACCCACAACACCTGAGGAGACTTTCTTACCCCACAAGAGGAGTCTATGCCAAACTGAGCAAGGTCTAACCCTGACTAGCCAGTTAGCCAGAAGTTAGGGTCCTCCACTTCCAAATCCCACTGTCTTGCGCTGCACCCTGTTCTCCGAATAGAACTCCATAGGAGGAACTGTTCTTCTCCTCTTTTGTTCTGTGAAAATGAAGTCCCCAGATAACTCACATCAGTTCTTTATGTTGATTTTGCCTGGGTGTGATGTTTTGATGTGAGCCAATAGATCCCAATCAAAATTCTCATTTCCACCAGAATCCTGGGAACAAAGGAAGACAAAGCAGTTCTGAGCCTAGGATCCTTGTGCATGACTTCACCATAAGGCATTGAAAGGGCTTTATGTGGTCTTTGTTATATTGTAGTTGGAACCCTGAATATTCACTATGCTTCATCATCTCCTCTCTCAGCCCTGTACTCCACAATCCCCTGGCTAGCTATTTAATATCTCTGCTCTCAATTTTCTTCTCTCCTCCTTACTTTTCCCATTTTTTTTCTTTCTCTTCCTCTCCCCTTCCTCCACTCCCTTCTCTGAACCCTCACCTCTTCATTTTCTTTTATCACTGATCATTGTCTATTTATCTCAGACTGTCTGAAATCTAACTATACTCTTGAAAAGAGCTTTTGTGAGTTCCCTGTCTAGGTCTTCCCATGAGCCATCAAGTCCGGTATCTCTCTCTCTCTTTTTTTTTTTTTTTTTTTTCATGATTAAAGATTAGATCTTTTGGGTTTTATTGGGGGGGGGCAGAGAGATCCAATCTTACTCTGTAACTCAAGCTGCCCTGGAATCCTTATGTAGCCTAAAGTGACCTAGAATTAACAATCCAACTGCTTGTTTGTTGAGTGCTGCAATTACAGGCCTGTGACACTTTGCTAGAATTAAGTTATTTCTTATCTTGATTATCTGAAGATACCCAGATCCTTTCCTTATATTTTTTAAGCCTGGATATTCACACAAAAGTCTTTAGCCTTTGAAACTGTTTTCAAGAAGTGTGAGTATGTTTTATCTGCCACTTAGTTCTATATAACTTTGAGTCACAGTGGAGGTAACATAGGAGACTGGGAAACACCCTAACAGAAAATTGATAGAACTCCTAGTTTAATAACTATGTCTAAATCCTCTGATGGCAGACATAAAGTTATGTTCAAAAATCTCAGAGTGAATTCCTGCTAGTTTCAGATGTTATCTTAAAATGCACTGTCCTTGATATTGCACATTGGAGAAAGCAAGCCAAAATTTTAAACCTTCATAGAGCCAAAGTATCTTTCTTCTGGCTCTGTTGTCTCTTCAGACCTGCCTCCCATTCAGGATGCATTCATGTACAAGCTCTAGTTCTATACAGATATAGGGGCCTTGATTTTCTTGTCAAACTATTTTTATTCTTCTCATTATTCCACGTAGATTTCAGCCATGGGAAACCACAAGCTGAGTTTGGTTTTAATTTTCACAGCAATGTTTGAGGAAATAGATGTGTAATTTGGACTGGAGAGATAACTCAGTGCTTAAGATCACTGGCTGCTCTTCCAGAAGATCTGAGTTTGATCCCCTAGTACCCACCTGTCTGTTCATAACCATTTGTGTTCACAGCTCTAAGGGATGTGACGCCATCTTCTGGCTTTGGAGGGCACTGCACACACATGGTGCACCTACACACATGCAGGAAAACCACTCATACACAAAATTTAATAAAATAACAGTTTAAGGTAATTGATATTTTTATAATCTTTTCTTTTATAATGAATAAACTATATATTTCTTTTTGTTTGTTTAAACTTTATTTTTAAATTTATTTTCTTTAATTTATTCACTTTATGTCCTAATTGTAGGCCCCTTCCCTATCAAGTCTCACCAGAACAGCCTACATCCTCTTCCTTGTGGCCTGGTAAGGCACCCCGCCAGGGGGGAGTGATCAAAGGCCAGGCAGCAGAGTCCATGGCAGGGATAGTCCCTCTTCCCCTTACTAGAGGACCCACAGGAAGCCTAAGCTTCCAATTGACTGCATCTGAGAAGGAGCGAACATCCTCTCCATGCATGGTCCTTTATTGGTGCTTCAGTATCCACAGGAACCCCTGGGCCCAGATTTGTTGGCTCTGTTGATCTTCTTGTTTTTGTTTTGTTTTCTGATTTCTTTTGTTTGTTTGTTTGTTTGTTTGTTGAGACAAGGTTTCTCTGTTTAGCCTTGTCCATTCTGAACTTGCTTTGTAGACCAGGCTGGCCTCACACTCAGAGGATCCACCTGCTTCTGCCTCCTGAATGTTAGGATTAAAGGCATGTGTCACTCTGTCTTGCTTCAATTTATTTTCTTCTTAACTAATTACTTTTTGTGAGTACGTATTCATTTAGTAGTGGCTGCAAAATTAATTAATTGTCCAAATGAGTTTTATTTTAATGCTTTCCTATTCCTTCCCTCTCCTGCACTCCCCATAATCTTTTTTTGGATAATATTTTGTTATCCAATTACATGCAATTTTCTGCAGATTATATAATCTTAATGGATAAATAAAAGAACATAATACATTTATAAATACATGAGAAAGGTAAGTTTTTACTTTTAATAGTTTTATTTACATAAACATCATACATTATTCAAAGTATATAACTACGTGGTTTTTACAAAATGTACAGTTGATATATATTCATACAAATACCAATTTTAAGTTATTTAGCCACTCCCCTACAAAAACTATGTATTAACAGCCATATTTTCCCCCTGCTTTATTTCTGAACAAGCAGTATTATCCTCTACCTTTTATCAATTTGAATACTCTGAACATATTACATAAAAGAGTCATATGGTATGTGTTTTTTTCTTGATTACACTCATTCATTTAGCATACTGTTTTCAAGATTTATTCACATGGAACTAAGTATGAATCTTAAAAAGCTGTGCTTCTTTAGGAAAAATAGTGTGAAACTTTCTCTAAAAATTCACCTGGAATATTTTGATTTTTTCACAACTTTTTTGATGGGCACACAAGCTAGTTCCTTGTCATGTGATATTGTGGGAAGTTCTAGGATAAACAAGATTAAGAAGATATCTTTATTATAAGCTTAATTGATTTGTATACCTAGGGTGGTATACCTGAGACATATCTTGTCTCTACAGAAATATTTTCAGAAAATATTACTTTGATTTCCACAGTGACTAGACTGAGTTACATTACCACCAACAATGCATGGTATTTTTTCTTTTTTTGCCATAATTTATTATTTTTATTTCCATGATAGATAAACTCAAAATTTAATGATTATGTGCAATTTCTTGATAACATAAAGTCCAGGACTTTTTAGTGTCATCTGTACCTTTGTTGAGTACCTATTCAATTTAGTTGCTAATATTTATTGCATTATTTACCCGTTGTGGGTACTTTTTTCTAACTCCTTATGTGTCTGACATAGTAATCCCTTTACAGATATATAAGTAACTTGCAAATGTTTTCCTCATTTTGTGTTTTTATCCTTGTAATTTTCCCTTTGCTAGACAGAATCATTTTTATACCTTTTATACCTTTATACCTATGGTCACTGACTTATTTGGAGCTTATTTTTGCACAACATTCAAAACAGGAATTTATATTCAGTGTTCTAAATTGAATATCCAGATTTCCCAACACCAGTTTTTAAAGAGATTATTTTCTCCAGTATGTGTTTTTATCAGTTCTGTAAAGAACCAGGTGGTATATCACTTCTCTTATTTAAAAAATTAGGAGATTATTTGCTGTAACTATTTCCTCTTTTCATTATACTGACCTCTTTATTTTTATAACCTTGTGCTATTTGAGTACTGGTTATGCATTTTCTTTTACTTTCAGTGGTAACATTGAAGTTATACATGAATTAATTCTGACTTTATTCAGTATATGTATAGTGTTTAACTGTTTTATTACTTTCATTATATATTTCTGAAATAAAAGTTGCCTCCTAATAAATGTTTGCTAAGTGTTTTATCATGAGGTTTTTTCAGAGATTTTCAAATACCTTAAAAAATATTTTACCACTGCACATGGTCAAATGCCTTTTCAGAATTTTTGGCTTTAATTTCTGAGGAAATGTATTTTCTAATATGTTTGCATAATTATATTCCTTGAACACTACTCACTTTTCATTAATACACTGATACATTGTACATATTAGACAATTTTGGAAGGTATTTTATCTCTGGGAGTGGGCTGTCTCAGTTTTTAATCAATGTATATTCATTTTTTGCTTGCATCTATTAAAATGTACAAGTAATTTCTAATGCTTATTTATGACTTAGAAGTATTTTTATGAAATGGTCACCCCTCTGTTCCCTGTTTGTATAATGGGTCATTAAACTTGGCTTGCTTAGGACATCTTTCAAATTCATATAAATATCTTTTCCTTATTAGTGGTCACTGAATTGTCCAAATGACATAGTACAAATATCAAGTATCACCTTTGCCTATCAGTCCCTCAGTGAATATAAGATGTGATTTCCATAATTCTAAAACAGCATGGTACTGGCACAGCAACAGGCTGGTTGATCAGTGGAATCGAATCAAAGACCCAGATATTAATCCACACACACATGGTCACTTGATTTTTGACAAAGAAGCCAAATCCATTCAATGGAAAAAAAATAGCATCTTCAACAAATGGTGCTGGTCTAACTGGAGTTCTATGTGTAAAAAAATGAAACTGAACCCATATTTGTCACCTTGCACAAAACTCAAATCCAAGTGGATTAAAGACCTCAACATAAAACCAGAGACACTAAGCCACTTAGAGGAAAAAGTAGGAAAGAGCCTGGAACATATTGGCACAGGAGACAACTTCCTGAACAGAACACCAACGGCCCAGGCCTTAATGTCAACCATTAATAAATGGGACCTCATGAGGCTGAGAAGCTTCTGTAAGGCAGGAGACACTGTCAAGAGAACAAAGCGACAGTCTACAGACTGGGAAAAAATCTTCACCAACCCTACATCTGACAAAGGTCTAATATCCAAAATATATAAAGAACTCAAGAAATTAAACACCACCACACCGAATAACCCAATTGAGAAATGGGGCTTGGAACTAAACAGAGAATTCTCAACAGAGGAGTATCAAATGGCTGAGAAACACTTAAGGAAATGCTCAACCTCCTTAGTCATCAGGGAAATGCAAATCAAAACAACTCTGAGATTCTGTTTTACACCCATCAGAATGGCTAAGATCAAAAACTCAAGCGACACCACATGCTGGCGAGGATGTGGGGAGAGAGGAACACTCCTTCATTGCTGATGGGAATGCAAAGTAGTACAGCCACTTTGGAAATCTATCTGGTGCTATCTCAGAAAAATGAGAATAGGGCTTCCTCAAGACCCAGCTATTCCACTCCTTGGAATATACCCAGAAGATGCTCCAGCACACAACAAGAAAATTTGCTCAACCATGTTCATAGCAGCCTTATTCATAATAGCCAGAACATGGAAACAGCCTAAGTGTCCCTCAGTAGAAGAGTGGATAAAGAAACTGTGGTACATCTACACTATGGAATACTACTCAGCTACTAAAAACAAGGAATTCCCGAAATGTGTGGATAAATGGATTGAGCTAGAAATGATCATAAAGAGTGAGTTAACCCAGAAGCAGAAAGACTCAAATAGTATATGCTCACTTATATCTGCATACTAGCCCAAGGGGCATGTCGCACAAAAGCCTTCACTTACCAGGAAACTGGGACAGAGAGTAGGGCATCTTATTGGGACTCTAAATGAGAGACGCATGGGAGAATAGCAAAATAAAAGGATCCAGAGGGTCCTAGAAATCTACAAGTAGAACAATACGATAGGCAGATTTGGGCCCAGGGGTCCCGCTCAAACTAAGGCACCAGCCAAGGACAATACAGGAGGTAAACTTTAAACCCCTTCCCTGATCTAGCCAATGGTCAGAATATTCTCCACAGTTGAGTGGAGAGTGTGATATGACTTTCTCACGTACTCTGGTGCCTCACATTTGACCATGTCCCCTGGAGGGGGAGACCTGGTGGCACTCAGAGGAAGGACAGCTGGTAGCCAAGAAGACACTTGATACCCTATGAGAATATACAGGGGGAAGTAATCCCCCTCAGGAACAGTCATAGGGGAGGGGAATAATGGGAAAACGGGGGGGGGGAGAAATGAGAGGATACAAGGGATGTGATAACCATTGAGATGTAACAAGAATAAATTAATAAAAAAATAAAATTAAATAAATAAATAAAATTTTCTTCAGTTTATCTATAGATAGATCCTTTATATTGGCCATCATTTATTAGCTTCATATATTGATAACATTTCTAATATTTCCTAATTAATGTTAAATTTTTCGATGTTGAATACTTGTGTACTTTTTCTAATATTATTTATATATATATATATATATATATATATATATATTTTTTTTTTTTTTTTTTTTGCAAAAGTAACTTTTCCTGTTTCAGTTGTTATCTGGGAAGCTAACTGCCACCTTCTGCTAACCTAGGTCTACTCCTGGAAACTTCTAGCTTCCATACACTCTAGAATATTTTCAGCCTCTGAGACTTACTGCTTAATAATCTCACCATTACTTGTTCTTTCTGGGTTCTGGGCTGGCTGGTTCAACTCAGCTCTTCGGGCTCAAACTCTTCTCATGGATGATTTATTTAATCTGGCTTCTCTCTTATAAAATTTTCATTTAGTCAAGTGATAAGTGCATGTTAAATTTTGTGACAGTCTAGCATTTTTGTTCTTGTGATCATTAATTGGCAGTTCTGTTGTTTTGCAATTTCTCAGCATTTGATCCTGCCAGTGTTTTAAAATTTGTCCTGTGTTTGGCTGGAAATAGTATCACTCCTTTTTGGTATCAGGTAGAATTGATCATTGAAATGCTTTGGGCAGTTGCTTTCTGTTTAGAAGATTATCACTTTAATTTCTTTTAGAAAATATACCTATTCAGGAGTTCTATCTCTTCACATATTCATCAATGTGTCTTTCAAGAAATGGGTTCATTTCATCATTTCAGCTATCAAACTTGTGGGTATACAGTTCTTTATAATATTCTCTCATACATTTAATTTCCATAGAAATATTATAGATGTCCATAGGCTAGATCTGGGTAGGGGTTCGAAGTTTACTGCACATATTGTCCTTGGCTGGTGCCATAGTTTGAACAGGACCCCTGGGCCCAGATCTGCCCGTCATAATGTTCTTCTTGTAGGTTTCTAGAACCCTCTGGGTCCTTCTATTTCCCCATTCTTCCATGCTTCTCTCACCTAGTGTCCCAATAGGAAGTCTTCCCTTCTGTCCCACTTTCCTGGTAAGTGAAGACTTTCATGGGACAGGCCACTTGGGCTAGTGTCCTGATATAAGTGAGTATATACCATTGGACTCTTTCTGCTTCTGGATTAACTCACTCATTATGATAATTTGTAGTAGTATTCCATAGTGTAAATGTACTACAGTTTCTTTATCCATTCTTCTACTAAGGGACACTTCAGCTGTTTCCAGGTTCTGGCTATTATGAATAAGGCTGCTACAATCATGGTTGAGCAAATGTTCTTGTGTGCTGGAGCATCTTCTGGGTATATTCCAAGGAGTAGAATAGCTGGATCTTGAGGAAGTCTTATTCCCAGTTTTCTGAGATAGCACCAGATAGATTTCCAAAGTGGCTGTACTATCTCCACAGTTGAGTGGAGAGTGGGGTCTGACTTTCACACAAACTCTGGTGCCCCATATTTGACCACGTCCCCTGAATGGGGAGACCTGGTGGCACTCAGAGGAAGGATAGCAGGCTACCAAGAAGAGACTTGATACCCTATGAGCATATACAAGGGGAGGAAGTCCCCCTCAGTCACAGTCATAGGGAAGGGGAGTAAGCAGAAAATGGAAGGGAGGGAGGAATGGGAGGATACAAGGGATGGAATAACAATTGAGATATAATATGAATAAATTAATAAAATATAAAAAAGAGTGTACCTGAAAATCATCTTACTTAATAAAATCAAAGCTGGGTGTGGCAAAAAAAGAAAAAAGAAATATTATAAATGTCCCCTAATTAATTTTTCTTGTCAAGAACTTGCATGTTATCTCTTCTTAATATGTCTATGAGTTTATCAATTTAGTTAATCATATTAAAATAATGAATTAACCTTCTAAGGATTTATTGTTTCATTGTTTTTTATTTCACTAATTTCTACTTTAATATTTATTGTTGGTAATTTTCTAGTTTCATGAGTTAGATGTTTAGATAGCAATATTAAATATTCCCTGACTTCATATATATATTCAATATTGTAAATTTCCTTTAAAATTTTAAACACTTTTTCACTAAAATGTGAGGCATTTTGATAATCCTTATTGTCATTTATTTTAGTTCAAAGTATATTTACTCCATCCTTTGCCTTTGTGTTCTTGAGAAATATTTAGTTAATTTCAAGATATTTAGATAGCTGCCTGTTATATATTTTGGCAATTTATATTTTGTTGTATTATGTGATTATAACACACTTTGTATGATGATTTCATTTAAAGTTTTTGATTATTCTATTTTTATATCTGATGCAATGATAAAACACTCTGACAAAAAGCTACTTAGAGAAGGGTGTTCACTTCTGCTTATAGTCCATCATTGTAGGGAAGTCAAGGCAGAAACTTTGAACAGCTAGTCACTTCACATCCACAGTCAAGAACAGAAAGAAATGAATGCGTTTACACATTTACTTTCTTACTTTCCCTCCAGTTTTGCTTTTCTACTCTTATACAGTTCATGACCCCTGACTAGAGAATGGTCCCTCATATAGTGAGCTGAATCTTCCCACATCAATCAACTTAAGACAATCATCCATGGACATATCCACAGTACAATCTAGTGTATACAACCCTTATGAAGACTCTTTTCAGATGATTCTAGATTCAGATGAATAGTTAAAGCTAACTGTCACAAATGGCATGTATTAAATGCGATATGATATGGTCTATATTTATGTATATGTACTCTGTGTGAGTTTGAAAACATATCTTTAATTTTTATGCTACCTTATAAGTCACATACAACAAATTAATTAATGGCATTTTTAAGTTTGACTGTGTGCTTATGAATTTGCCATAGCATGTGTCAACTACTCTCAGAAGGATGTTGAATGCTTCAACTCTAACATTGAATTTGCCTCGCCAGTATACTCATATTGGCATTGCATTTTATTTTCTATGCAACAAGAGTGCCTGCCTTTGTACTCCTCTCACATACCTAGGCTGCCTTTTCTGGCCTTAGTGAGAGAGAACATACTTAGTCCTGATGTGACTTGATGTAAGAGGGTTGGTTGGTAACCATGGGAGTCCTCCCCTTCTCTGAAGATAAAGGAATGGGGGAATGGGGGAGGAGATAGAAGGGTGAGACTTGGAGGAGAGGGGAAGGCAGTTGAGATCAGGCTGTAAGGTAAATAAAAAGGGAAAAGAAAAATACATTAATTAGATCACAGTTCTATGTTTTCTGAATAGGACTTGGGCTATTTTACTATAGTCATTTATGACAGGGGCTAAAATGTATTGGTGTGTCCTTGTTTTGTGAGATTTACAGTTGTGCTTACTGTAATTCACTGTTGTTAAACAGGAGCCATTTTGATGTGCTGGTATAAACAAGTGATCTGCAATCTTATAAGTAGGCTTCAACGTCATAGTGGGCTTCTACATGACTATTTCATAAGGACCTCTGAACATGAAAGGAGAAAGACCGTGTAATTTGGGTTTTCACTTCCCCTGCTTAGAAGCCAAAGAATCTGGGCAATAATATTTCCCTTCCTTCAGTTTGTTTAGGCTCTTATGTCAGTTGGAATCTATGAAGTCATAATTTTTCAGGTTGATAAACTGGAGTCTTTATTATTAATATTATTCTTAAGACTGTAATATAATTACATCACTTAGCCCTCCTTTTCTTCTCTCCAAACTCTTCCATATTCCCCCTCCTTGCTCTCTTTCAGATTCATGTCCTCTTAATATGGTCCTCACCCCTCATCAAGAAAAATTCTCTTTGCAACAGACAAAAACCAGTACAGAAAACTACAACCAATCTAAATGAAGAGTTGTGGAGCCTGACCCCAACAGATGCATCTACAAAACATTCCCACAGGTAAGGTTCATTGAATAATTGGTAAGGGGCGAAGGCAGGAAAATTATAGGAGCCATAGGATTAGAGAGCTTTCTGTGACACTGTATCTCCTAATAATGTCAGAAGCTAGACATAAAGTCTCACCAATATGACTGCTCAAATATGAGCTGAATAAGGGCAACAGCAATAGATATCCCATAGTGGATATGGGAAGGCTCATGATGCCTGAACTATACATAAAGAACTATATACAACTAGTGAATAAGTGTGATTCCTGCATAGGTGAGCACACTAATTGGACATCCAATACCAAATGAACAGCATGACTACATGCATAAACATAAAATTATACATAATAAGAGGGTTATATTTAGGAATATATGTATACACATATGCATGTACTAATGTAATATTCATTAAGCAGATTCTTTTTAGATACACTTTATTTGGAAGGACAGGTTACTATGTTCATATATTCTTATAGCTTAGGTCTCTCCATAAGCTGGAAGTACATAAGTATTTCTCTGTAATTCTAAATTCACATTTTTGGAGTTTGGTATAATTCCTGAAGGTTTAACTCATAAGCAACAGTAACAACAAAATTAAAACTTGGTTAAAAAAAAAAACTATCGGTCCACTTTGTCCAACAGACAAAAGAAAATTAATTCTACCAATAGGTGCACTACACATAGGATCTTCTATTACATAGGACACCACTGGAGTTAACTAACTCTCAAACAAGTGTAGACTGAGGACTCATAATTTTTCCAGTTTTGAAGTTTGATTTTGTTTCTGTTGGGAGGGGCATTGTTGGTTTTTGTTTGTTTGTTTGTTTGTTGGTTTGTTTTTTATTGCTACTGTCTCCAACAGTGATTTCTTCTCAGAAGGTTCTGTTCTCCTAAATTTTTATTTTCTCTTTTTATTTTCTGTATCTTTCTGTATACTTCTCTGGTTTAGGGAATTAGCAGCTTGCCCTGCTACTACAGTTTTCTAAGGAAACTGCAATTATTATTTGGAGGAATATTAGAGGAAAAATTCTTACACTCTCTACATGGATGATTAGAATCTAGAACAAGGAAGCAATTTATTCCTATGGCTGTAGATACAGATTCACACTCAAGAATATTTTATGTTCTTGCAGAATATTGAACTTAGATTCCCAACACTCACTTCAGTTGTCTCACAATCACTGTTATCTTCAGTTTTAGGTTGTTTTAACCCCTCAGTCATGTACACTCACATGCCTGCACCCACACAAAGATAAACACTCATATACATAAATAAAAATAAAATATATCCTTAAAACAAAAAAGAAAAACTCTAGTCCTAAATGTAGTACACTTATTGGCAAAATTGATTAATTTTTGCTTATTGAACCATGTGGACCAATAGCAGCTTGGTTTTTGTTCATTCATTTGTTAGTTTGTTTGGGTTTGGGCTTTTGTTTTGTTTGGTTTGGTTTAGTTTTCTTGTTTTGACTGATTACTTAGAGACCAAGTTTACTTCTTTCTTTTTTAAAAAAAAAATAATTGTAAACACAGAGACAAAGTGTAAAGGTATCTGTTTGTTTCTTAGTATGCAAGAATATTTTCAGAGATTATTGCTGAATCAGGAGGATGGAATGTATGAAAAACAGGAGGATGGGGAACACTTTGAAACAACACCATAATGGAAGAAATGTGATATCTCAAGACAAGAAGGTAGAAACTTAGGGAGCAGTCAGGCTCCATCTCTTGCAGTGCTTTCAAGAGAACTAACCAAGGTCCCATAAGAATTCTATTATTCTTTCTGAAGCTGGTGACCCCAAAGGTTTCTTATTAGGTTCAAACATTAAGCATTGCTATCCAGTGTACACGTCAATCACATGAAAGTTGAGATGAGCAATTATATCATTCATATGTCAAGGACTAATGTTCCTATCCTTAACATTCTTTGGGTATAATATGAAGAAATTCAAGTTTAATAGATGTCACACCATGTAGATTTTCATTTCTTACCTCATTTCCAATATATAAAGATGGTCTTGAGAATTCAATATATTACTTAACTTATCCATATGTTCAAGGACAAGTCTCAAGATTACCATGAAACTTTTACCACGAATAAATAGTGGTTTGTGGGCTTCCCTGTGCCATAATACCAGCAGAACAAGGATACTCTGGACCAAATCAGATTCTACTGGGACAATTTCAGAGTGAAGTATAATCACCCAAGTGTTTCAGACTTTCTGGGTCAACATCACCCTTTATGTTGAAAGGCTTGTTGATGTCACTGAGGTTTTAGTTTGAAGAAATGACTGTCAGCATATTGCAATATTCTATGTCAGGTTAGGGTAAGGTGACTTCAATCAGATTTTTTTTTTTTTTGCTTTTTTTTTATTAATTTATTCTTGTTACATCTCAATGGTTATCCCATCCCTGTATCCTCCCAATCTTCGCTCCCTCCCATTTTCCCATTATTCCCCTCCCCTATGACTATTCCTGAGGGGGATTACCTCCCCCTGTATATGCTCATAGGGTATCAAGTCTCTTCTTGGTAACCTGCTGTCCTTCCTCTGAGTGCCACCAGGTCTCTCCCTCCAGGGGACATGGTCAAATGTGATCTGACCGTTGTTCTCTCTGGTGGTTTATTTTAATTCATTTTGACTTGCTTGCTAGGGGCAACCATTCCATGCTTTTTCTGTTCTCACAACTTAAAAAATTCTTATATTCACTTTATATCCTGGCCATAGCTCCATCTCTCCTCACCTCCCAGACCCACCCTCACTCTTTCTCCCCAACCCACTTCCCTACTACTCAGAATATGTGGCCCCACTCCTAATCCACCCCAGCTCCAAGTTGCATCAAGATTGAGCAGATGCTCTTTACCCATGGCCAGCCAAGGAAGTCCCACCACGGAAAAGTGATCAAAGAGCTGGCAACAGAGTCCACGTCAGAGACATCCCCAAGTCCCCACATGAAGCCTGAGCTGATCCTCAACTATGTCTTTGTAGAGGACGTAGGTCCAGTCCATGCAAGGTCCTTGTTTGGTGCTTCAGTCACATCAGCCTCTCTGGGCCCTGGTTAGTTGGCTTTGTTGGTCTTCTTCTGAAGCTGCTGTCACCTCCCAGTCCTTTTCTCTTTCCTCACCATTTTCTGCAAAGTTTCCTATGTTTCTTATGTGAGTCTCAGCATCCGTTTTGAGGCATTGCTGGGTAGAGCCTCTCAGAAGACAATTCTACTTTACCCCTGTCTCCAAGCAAGCAGAGTATCATTAATAATGTGAGGGGTTGTTTCTTTCCCATGGGGTGAGTCTTGCGTTGGGACAGGCATTGGTTGGACATTCCCTCAATTTCAGCTATATCTGCTCTATATTTATCCCGGCATATCTTGTAGGTGAGGTGGTTTTGGTGTCGAAGTTTTGTGGGTGAGTTAGTGTTCCCTTCTCTCTACTAGGAGAATTGTCTAGTTAGAGGTTGTGCTCTTCAATGTCTATGGCCCCTGCTACTATGAGTCTCTCTCATATCCCTGGGGAGCCTATCATGACTTAGGCCTCCAGCTTGTCACAGAGATTACTGGGCCCACACTTTCTCCTTTCTCTACAAGCCTTTTGTTCTCCTGACTCAGTTTTCTCCAGGTCTGCTCTCCTCACTCTTAGCTCTCCTACTTGGTTCCCTCTCATCAACCACTGCCTTTGTTTATTGTTTTTCCTCTTCTATTCATACCAAAATACCACACAACCAAAGGTTTGTTATTGGTATTCTCTTTCTTACTTCTTTTTCTTCTCTTGTCTTGCCCAAATGCAGATAGGGAAAACACTGAGGAAAATTCTTATCTCTAGGGGATCCCTCTGTTCCATGAACTGAACAGAAAGAATAGTTGTTTTAGGAAATACTGACCACCTGCCTTCTCCATATCTGAAGCCCATAACTTCAGTGAACATTACTCATAGGCTTAATTGGCCACTTGCCAAACCATTGTGACTGAGTTTTATATCAACTTTGCCTGAGATCTTCTGCCTTAGAGACAAGAATATTTTATCAGTTCATACTATAGCCCATAATTGCTGAAAGGCCCTGAGATTCAGTTATCAACTTAGTCATTTCAGAGTACTGCTTACATCTGAAAGCAAGAAACATAGAACTCCACCTTGATTTCTAAAGAGGTGAAAGACATTCTTGAGAAATCCACTTTCTACAAAATACATCCCTATCTTTCCCCAAACAACAGTATAATGGATACATGGGATCCCATAGTCTTTCAGATTTGTGGAAAAAAATGTTTCTGTTATACCTAGCTAGAATTAAGAGGCAAGATGAACCTTGTGCTTGAATGCTTAGAGTCTAATAATTATTTCTGTTTAATCTCTTGCATTGGGACTTCCCTACAGATAAGAAGTACATGATAAAAAGACTGACTTCAGGTAGGATTCCTCATGTTTAATTATCCCATGGCAAGAGAGAGAGGAATTGAGACAGAGACAAAGAGAGAGGGGAGGAGGAAAAGCAGAAGGAAGAGGGAGAAGAAAAGGTGGAGAAAAGTAGAGTAGAGAAGAGAAAAAAAGAAAGGGTTAGATGGAACCGTTTGGCGAAATGGGAGAAATGATAAATTGTTTTGAGGTAGAGACAGTGAGATGAGTGAGAGAAGAGCAGAGAGAAAAAAAGAGAGAGGACTAAAGATAAGGGAGAATGGGAGAAAGGGGTGTGATACAGAATCAGAAGGTAGCTTAATAGAGAGAATTATACAGGAAAAAAGGATAGACAGAAATATGGAGGGGATATGCAAAGAAGAAGGAAGGAAGGAAGTGGATAAGAGTTATGGGAACAGAAGGAAAAAGAGGGTGAAGAAAAAATTAAAAAACAAGAGATAAAAACTGCATATATTGGTTTTGTACAAGGAACCCAATCCTAAGATAATGGACCTACTTGAAACCACTTTAAGGTTATAGCTTGCAAACATCCGTGAAGTTTAAACCCTATGGCCTACCCATCTCTTACTAGGACTGATAGAGATTAAATTTCTAGGTCAGATTTTGGAGAAAACCCATATTTGAACTACAGCAGACACAGAAATACCTTTATTTGTCAGTTACATTGTGTCAGTTGTGTAAAGAAATGGGTTTGTGACATTTTCATATAATCATATAAAAGCTACTTATCATATTCACTAACAAATTACTCTTTATTACCATAGCACCTATTTTTTCTATGACTTTCTCCTCTATTTTCACACCATCTTTTAGTTTTTCTACATTCCAAGTGTGAGAATAAAACCTGAGAAACTTGCCTTTTTGAGTATGGCTTATTTTGTTTAATGTGATGATTTCTGATTAAACGCATTTCCACTTAATACACAAACCACCCTGCATTATTATTGAAATACACTCTGTTATACACACACACACACATGCACGCACATACGCACACACAGGAGAGGTGCATCATAATTTAATGTTCACAAAAGCTAATTCTGTGACTTGACAGTTGTGAGGAGTGGGGAAATAAACATGGCTGTGCAGGTTATCTGAGGTATACCATCTTCAATTCTTTTCTTTTTCTTTTTTTTTTTTTTTTTACACAGGGTTTCTGTTTCTCTGTCTAGCCTTGGCTGTCCTGGACTCACTTTGTAGACCAGGCTGGTCTCGAACTCATGGCTATCTGGCTGCCTCTGCCTCCCAAGTGCTAGATTAAAGGCATGCACTACCTTGCCCGGCCTACCGTCTTCAATTCTATTCCTTTGGATACATTCCCAGAAATGGTATAGCTGAATTTTTTTCATTGATTTTTTTTTCTGTTTTATATCCTGATTGCAGCCTCCTTACTCCTCTCCTCCCAGTCCTTCCCTCTCACATTCTACTTCTTTCAATCACTGCCCTTCTCTTCAGAAAAGGGGAGCCACCACCACCCTTGTACCAGCCCACCTGGGCACATTAAGTCGCATCAGGATTAAAAGCATCCTCTTCCAAATCTGTTTAGGCCAGAAAAGGCAGCTCAGCTGGGGAAAGTAATGCAAAAGCAGGCAATAGACTCTCTGACAGAGATAATGGCCTCTTCACTTACTAGTAGCTCTATTTGTAGTTTTCTTATGATCCACCATAGTCATTCCCACACTGGTTGCACCAATGTAAATTAACTCCATTAATGTATGTTTTCCTTTCTCTGTCCAAATTCTCTCCATCAGATGTCATGGTTCTTACTAGAATCAGATTAAATATCAGTGTAGATTGTCTTGCATTTCCTACTGGCTGAAGATATTAAAACTATTATATGTATTGGTCATTTGAATTTCTTCATTTCAAAATTATTCCATCATTGAGTGGTTTGGTTTTTTGAAGTTCAGTTGTTTAGTTCTTGTCTATTCAGTATGTTAACCTAATGTAAAACAAATAACTTTTAAAGAGTTCTCACATTCTGTGGGCTTTTCATTGTTTATTTCTTTGCTATTCTGTGTAGAGTATTTTAAGTGAATTTACTCCTGCTTGTCAATTCATGTTATTTTCTGAGCTGTTGGCACTCCCTTCAGAAAGTCATCACTTATGCCAATATCTTATTATATTTCTCCTATATACTCCTTTAACAGCTTTAAAATAGTCTATGATCAGTTTCTTTATCCTTTTAGAAGTTTTTCTTTTTTTCCTGGTGAAAACATTTGGTAGGGATCTGGTTTCAGGTTTCTGTATATGATTTTCTAGTTTTTATAAGCATAATTTCTTCTCCTCCTCTTCCTCTTCCTCTTTCTCTTTCTCATCTTCTCCTTTTGTGCTTTCATGCTTCTTTCAAAGATTATTTTGCAAGTATTATTTTCAAACTCTTTCTTAATGAGAAAACTGTAGCAATGGCTAATGATTTTTAAAGTTTTGCTTTTTGCTTTTATTATTTGAAAATGTCATGCAGGCATACAATGTATCTTGATCCTTTCCACTCCCTCACTACCTCTTCCATCTTCCTTCAGGAGCCCAGTAACATTTCTTTCCCAACTTCTATGAGCCCTATTTTAATTTAATACTTTCATCTGAGTACTCTATTTATTTAATTTCACAGCTCCATGTCCTCTTTAACTCCTCCCATGTCTTCTCTACTTCTCAAATTCATAGCCAAATTTTTCTTTGGAAATTTTTATTGTCTTACATACACAAACACAGATGTATATAAAGAGGAAAAATGCCTTCATGGTTTTATGTTGTAGACATGTCTATGAGGAATTCTTGTGAGTTCGTTCATATAGAGGATCCTAGCCTACTGTGGACCTAGGTTGTATCAAAAAGTAGTCTGAGAAAGCCAGAGGGTCAAGACAGTAAATCAGTATTCTATGGGTTCTTCTTCAGTTCCTGCCTTTAAGTTTCTCTCCAACGAGTTCCTTCTCAGTCTTAACTTCATTGCAAAACATAATCTTTGAGTTGAAATGAACCATCTTAAGTCCTACTCCAGGGTCTAGCCTGCTGATTACCACCTAAACCCAATTTCTCATTTTTCCTGAACCTGTCAGATCTAGCTCAGATCCCACAAACAATGTGCTCGCCTAGTCTGACCACCTCCTCCTATGATGAAGCCAACATCTACGATTTTGCCATGACCTGGCCTTTATGCATTGACCCACAGGTCTCTTTGCATAACATCCACTATGTCACTTAATATTCAGACTTACCTAATCCACCTCCAAAGTAAAGCCTGGTGGAGTAACCATGACCTCCTCATCTACATATTTTACTTAACCCACAAGATTTATTCTGAGTCTTACAACCATTTCATCAGCCTAGTCTGAGCTTCCATGACATCACTTTAAAAAGAATATTCCAAACCTATCAATGAAACCACAGGACTCTCTCATATCACATACAGTCCTTCCAATGAGAACAATATACCCTCACATTTCATCTTGGAACAGGAAGAATACCTAATTCTCTCTGTCTACTTTATTTCATTCCACAAAGACATTCCAACCTCCATATTCAACCTATCGCCACTTCTTCTTTCTCAACTAGTTTTGTATGTAACAAACACAGAGGTAACAAGTAAATACATGTAACCAGATCTCATACCAGGGATAATAACAATATGAAAGATCAAACAACTATCTCCTCTCTAAAACCTAACAGCCCCACAGAAATACTTGCCAATGAGAATTATCTAGATGAACACCAGGTAACAAAAATTAAAAAAAAAAAATGACAAACTTCTCCAAAGATTTCAAGGAGATTAAAGAAGACACAAGAAAATAGTTCAGTGAAATCAAGGAGAATGATCTCAATAAAACTAATAACTTGAGTAATGTTCAAAAACACATAAACTTGAGGCTGGTGGAAATGAATAAAGCAATCTAAGACTTGAGAATAGAATTCAACAAGGAGATTGAAACAATGAAGACTCAAGTTGAAATGAAGATGAGATTGAAAAACCCAATACCCCAACTAGTAGAATCAAAGAATAGTGAAAAGCCTTACAAGCAGAATAGAGGATATCAGGTCTTGAAAATAAAATGGGAATCTAGACCAAAGAAGCAAGAAATGTTTTTAAAAGGTTAAAGAAATCACACAAAAGTAACACATAAGAAATGTAAGACACCATGAAAAAACAACCGTTGAGTTATATAGCATAGGTGAGGGAGAAGTACCCCATCAATAGCATAGACAAGATCACCAAAAGATCATAAAACTAAACTTCCAAACTAAGGGAAGACACACTCATACAAACACAAGAAGCACAGAAAACACAAAACAGACAAGGTAAAAAAAGAAAATCTCTACAGTATACCATAGTTAAAACATTAAGTGTACACAACAAATACTGAAAAGAATAGTGAAAGCTGAAAGACAAAACAAAAAACAAAACAAAACAAAACAAAAAACCCACAAGTCATATATAAAGGAAAACCTATCATAATAACAATAGATTTCTCAATGGAAAGTTTGAGAGCCAGAAGATTTTGAAAGTCTACCTAAAGTAATAAACCTAACAAAACTATCTGACATGTTTGAAGAAGAAAGAGAAAAATGCTATGACATAAACAGACATGTTTATATCTGAAAACTGAAACCTAAAGAAATAATACAAATTATTATTTCAAGCTGAAGAGAGGAATTAGTATAGTAGAGTGGAAAGAAATATGAAGCCATGATTATTAAAACACAAAATAATACCTAGACCACAAAACAACAAAAACAAACAACACGATGACCGCAATTAACACAATAATACCTTTAAATATTAATAGCCTCAATTCTCCTATCAAAATATAACAGAATAATTGCATATCTATTATCTATCTCCTGCTTTATAAGAAACACAGCTTTGTTTTTCTTTTTTTAAAAAATGGCATTGCCTTAAAGACAAAGGATGAACAAAAGTACTCCAATCAAATGAGATAACAAAGCAAGCAGATATCACTACCATACTATCTGACAAAACATGCCTTAAGGAAAGTACAAAAAAGATAAAGAGGGATGCTTCATCCTAATCAAGAGAATAGTTAACCAAGACAATATTGCTGTTTTAGACATGTATGTACCAAATTCTGGTGTACAAGTTTTCAGTTTAATAGGACTACTATTATGGACAGCTTGCTCTTCATGAGGGTACCCTAGCAATTAGAATGTGGGCTGTCTCTTACATGGACTCTGTTGTCTGTTTTGGGTCACTTTTCCCGAGATGAGCTCCTGTGTTTGGCCTCAGTGGAAGATGCGACTTGAGGTGCTGGAGGGGCTCCGCTTTTCTGAGGAGAAGGGGAGAGGGGAAAGGGGAAAAAGATAGGAGGTGGGAATGGGAGGAGAGAGGGAGGTGCTCTGATAGGGATGTAAAGTGAACAAATACAACAACAAAAAATTAATAATAATAATAATTGTTATTATTATTATTATTATTTTATGTTTAGTTTTCAGTTTTACCCTCGGTCTCTGTGCTAATTTCTGGTGCTTGATTGCCATAGAATTGTCAGATATGGGTTCCAATTCATGGGATGGATATTAAGTCAAATCAGGCATTGGATGGCTATTCCCACAAGCTCTGTGCCAACATTGCCCTAGCATATTTTGAAGGCAGTACAGATTTTAGGTCAAAGGTTTTATGATTAGGGTGGTGTCCACATTTCTCTTTTAGTAGACTGAAGAGTGCCTTCCTACACCAAAAAGACTAGAACATGGGAGTCAAAACGCCATGGAGGCACCAGCATGACTTCTCCATGTTCAATGAGTTGTGTGGGTTTTGTCCTCAGTTTATGGAGAACAAACCTTTGTCTTAGTTTGTTTGGAGATTTCCATGGGACACCCTTGACCAAAAATTCAGTTGAATGCAACTCAGTCCAGCCACTGAAAGCCTTGCCTAACAAATAGAGATGACCAATTGAGACTCTGTATCCCCCATTAATTATTAGCAGTCCTCACTAGGATCACTTTCATACATACCAGGAAGTTTCCACTGTATTTGGTTTCCACACCAGCCCTCAAACACTACCAGCCTAAAAAAAAATGTATCAATGAAATGACTACTACTATTGATATTGTGCTATACACACAGATTAGTGCCTTATTCCACCATTATCAGAGAAGCTTCCTCCAGCAGCAGGGGGGAACCGATGCAGAGACCCACAGCCAGATAGTTTATCAATAGAGAGTCATCATCAAATCTCTCCTCTCAGAACTTGGGGAACCCCAAAGAAGAGGAGACTGAAAGAATGTAATAACCAGAGAGGATGGAGGAGATCACCAGGTCCTGTATACTATAGCTTTTACTTTAGTGTTTTTATGGGACTATTAACTGTGAGGACAAGTGGGTCTCTGTTTCTTGTCGAGCACTTGGGACTTTTTTCTCCCTATTGGCTTGCCATATCCACCTTCAATATAATGGTTCTACCTCATCTTATTGTATTTTGTTTTGTCATATTTGATTGTTTCTTAAATGTCTGCTCTTTTCTAAAGAAAAACAGGAGAATTGATCCAAAGTGGAAAGGAAGTGAAAATCAGAGCTGGAAGGAGTAGACAGAGGGGAAGCTTCTATCAAGATATAATGCATGGAGAAAAAATTTATTTTAAGTAAAAGGACAATAGCAAAAATGAAAGAAAGCAAAATCTCTGAGATACACTAAAAGCAGTTCTATGATGGAAATTTATAGCTTTATGTGCCTTCATTAGAATATTAGAAAGAACACAAATAAATAGATTAATGATGCAATCCCAAAAATTGAATAAACAAGAACAAACCAAATCCAAAGCCAGTGAAGGAAAATAATAATAAATATCAGAGAAGAAATCAATGAAATATAAACAAAGAAAGCAATACAAAGAATCAACAAATCTTAGAGTGAAGAAAACTGATAGAGACTAAGCCGAATGAGTAGAAAGAGAGGATCCAAATTAACAGAATCAGGAATAAACAGGAAAACATTAAAACAGACACCCAAGCAATTCAGAATATTATAGGGGAATTTTTTAAAAATCTGATTAATCTCGAAAACCTAAAAGAAATTGATTATTTTTAGACTCATCCTACCACTAAAATTAAATCAAGAAGGCAACAATCTTTCTGCTAAAGAAAAAAAGATCCAGGATCAGATGTATTCACAGAAGAAATCTATTAGCCATTCAAAGAAGATCTACATCCAGTACATAAAGTATTCAAAAAATAGAAACATGAGGAACACTCCTAAACTCCTTCTATGAAACCAGTATCCAGTCTAAGACCCAAACCAGGTACAGGCACAACAAAAACCAAAGCTACAGGGTAATGTCCAGATTGAAAATAAACTCAAAAACCCTCAATAAAAATTTGAGAAAAGAATACAGACATACATTTAAAAAGAGTATGGAATATGACCAAACTGGCTCTATCCCTGAAAAGCAAGGATGGTTCAACATACACAAGACAATAGATGTAATAAACTACCTAAGACTATGTAAAAGACAAAACAGCATGATTATATCAATGTATAAAAATTGACAAAAATTCAACATATCTTCATGAAAAAGTACTAAAGAATGTAGGGTTAGAAAGTACATACCTCAATATATTAAAAGCCATATGTCAGAAACCAAAGCCATCACCATGCTTAATGGAGAAAATCTTGAAGCAGTCCCACTGAACTCAAGAATTAGAGTTCCCTTTATTTTCACTTCTTCTCAATAATATGCTTGAAGTAGTAGCTTGAACAGTAAAACAAATAATAGATATTAAAAGAATACAAGTAAAGAAAGAAATCCAGCTACTCCTATTTGCAGATGACATGATACTATATATTATAGATCCAAAACTTGTTACTAGAAAACTTCTAAAAAGAATTTTAAAACTCCTCAATGTGGCAGGACTCAGAATCAACTTGCATAGCTTAAAATATTTTCTATGTACACTAACAAAAACATACAGAGAAGGAATCCATGAGCACAGTACCACTCATGATAGCCTCAAAGGAAAGAAAGTATCTAAAAGAAAGATGACCAGGATAAAGAAGGATCATGAATGAAATTTAAATCACTTAAGAAAGAAATAGACACTATAAAGTGGGAAGACATTCCTTGTTTTTGGACAGGTACAATTAATACTGTGAAAAATGATCATTCTACCTAAAGCTGTTTATAAATTCAATGTGATCCCAGTCAAAATCCCCATCCTGTTTTTGAAAGAATAGAAAATTGATCCTAAAATTCATGTGGGAACCAAAAAGATCCTAGATAACCAAAACAATTCTGACAAAAAGAACAATGCTGGTGGGCTTACCATTACAGATCTTAAAATATATTACACATGACATTAGCAAAACAGACATAAGGATAAATGGACCAAAATCAAAGACCCACATGTGAATACATGTAACATCAGCTAATTAATATTTGACAAAGAAACTAGAAACATAATGCAGAGAACAGAAAGCATCTTCAACAAATAGTTCTGATAAAACTGCACGTCCACAAGCAGAAGAGTGAAATTAGGTCCATATCTCTCACCCTTACACCTATAAAAAAAAATAACACAAAATGAGTCAAAGACCTAACCCTGAAACCTCAAATACTGAAACTACTAGAAGACAGTATAGAAATGTCTACATTTTATAAGCATAGGAAAAGACATCCTGAATAGGATTTCATTTCCTCAAAAATTAAGGCCAAAAAATTGTCAAGTGTGACCTTAGGGAACTAAGAACCTTTCAAACATCTAAAGAAACAATTGAGTCACAAGGAAGTCCATAAAATAGAGATAATTTTTTCCAGTTATACATGTGATGGAGGTTTACTTTTCAGAATATCCAAAGAACCCAAATTATCTAATTAAATAATGCTGTAGAGCTAAACAGGGAATTCTCAAGAGAGGATTATCAAATGGCGGAGAAACATTTAAAGAAATGCTCAATGATCATAGCCATCAGGAAAATGCAAATCAAACTGATTCTGAGATCTTACACTTACCAGAATGGCTAGAGATAAAAAATTCAAGTGACAGAACATTCTAGTGAGGAGGTGGAGAAAGGAAAACATTCCCCTATTGCTGGTGGGAGTGCAAACTTGTACAACTACTTTGGAAATTAATCTTGTGCTTTGGAAATAGTGCTACCTCACGACCTAGCTTTTTCCCTGGCTACGTACCTGAAAGATGCTCCACCATACCACAATGACATTTGTTCAATGTTGGTCATGGCAACTTTATGCATAATAGCCAGAATCTGGAAACTACTTAGATGTCCCTCAACTGAAGAATCGATAAAGAACTCAAAAAATAGTCAAAATTTTTGTTTTAAAAAATAAGATGACGATTTTAAAAATGGGCTTGGGCCCTGAAAGGAAAATTCCCAAAAGAAGAAAAAAGTGGGTAAGAAATATCTCAAAACAACAAAGATGTCTGAAGACACCACAAGAAATTGTTATTAGCTATTTACCACAAAGACCTATAATACATGTAATTTCATGAATAAACAAACATACATAGTTTTAATGAGAATTTTTCATCTGGGATAAGAACATATTGCCAAGTGCCAAAGACCAACTAAACCAACAATCCCCAGTATCAAATATGAGAAACCCTCCTTTGAGTTGCTAGACAAGGCTGGCAAAGAGACTACTAAAAATAGACTATTATTGTTTCCCTTGACTATCACTCAGGGGTGGAAGGTAAGTCTCTATTGCTAAAGATACTGTGCACTTCAGAAACAAAGCCCATACACTCCTGAGCTAGAACTGACCTGAAATACCCCTCACTGAGGGCTAGTTTTCATGGTAGAAGAAGGTGCCATGCAAACTCCCAAAGAATAGAAGCAACCAACAATCCTACCTATCATGCCTATGAACGACATCAGTGAATATCATGGCACAATAACCCTAAGGGGGAAGTAGTGACAAAAATAGCTTGGCAATAACTGAGAGATTTCTCATTGAACTTAAGACCTACCCAACAAGAAGAAGCTCATGCCCGTTACTGGAAACATAATTAACTACTCAGTGCTAGTGAAGTCATGGCTATTGGAGGAGAATCTACAACCACTATTGTACTAACCTAGCATAATCCCTAACAACAGTCTATACACTTTTGTTCTTACATTCACATGTAAGTGTAGTCTTTGTCCCTCACAATGTAAACTATTCTTTGTAACAGGCAGAGACTAATACAGAAAACAACAGCCAAGAGTTGTGGGACCCCGTCCCAATGGATACATTCATAAAATACCCACAATCTTAAGGCTCATGAAACATTGTAGAAAAAGAGGATGAAAGACTGTGAGTACTATAGGAATAGAGAGTTTGCTGTGATATTGTGTCTTCTAATAATAGCAAAGACCATGCAGTCTCACTAACATGACTGTACAAATATGAGCTATACAAATATGACACCAATGAATGGGTGGACAAAAGCCCCTGAGGCCTCAACCCTACAAAAATAACTATGGGTAACTGAAGAAGGCTGGGAACAGGATACGTGGTTTTCCCAGGAAATACCATAATAATTAATTGTTCCATATCAACTGGTCCATCTTGAAAAAAAAACCACATACAGATAGCATTATATGGACTAAATAGGTTATATTTAGGAATATACACCATCATTTATGCAAAGCAGCAGCCTTCAGAATGTGAAAAGTTATTTGCCAATTATACATCAGACTGAGAGTTATATCTAAAATATATTAAGAAGTTTTTTTAATACTAGGGTCAAGAAAACAAATAACGCAATTGAAAAATAGAGTTCTCAAAACATGAAAGACAAATGACAGATGTTCAACATCCTTAGCTACCAGGGAAATGCAAATCAAAATTACTTTGAGATTTTTTTCCCAGCCAGGATAACTAAGATCAATAAAACAAGATAGCACATGCTAGCAAGGATGCAGCGAAAGGGAAATACTTATTTATTGCTGATGAGAGTGCAAACTTATACAGCCACTACAGAATTACTGTGCTTGTTCCTCAGCAACCTAGGAATAGATCCAGCTATATTGCTCTTAGGATAATACCCAAAGGCCTCTGCAGCACACTACAGAGACAATTACTCATCTATATTCATTGCTGCTGTATTCATAATAGCCAGACTCAGTAAAGAGCCCACATGTCCATCAACCAATTAATGGATAATGAGAATGTGGTACATTTACCAAATGGAATATGATTCAATTGTTAAAAAGTGAAATTATTAAATTCACAGATAAATGGATAGAACTAGAAACAATTATCCTGGGTGAGGCAATGTAGACCACCCCCCAAAACAAATATTGTATGTTTTCTTCTAAATATTGATGTCATTTTTAAGTTTTCAAAATGTGTGCTGTAATCAATAACCACAGAGATTAAGTCCCTACTAGAAGACTATGGGGGGAGAGAAACTCCCAAGGTAGGGGAAATAAAATATATTGTTATGGAGAGATAAAGAGGAATCTAGAATATTTGAATTAAATAGGGAGGAGTTAGGTGAGAAAAGAGGAGGGTATGGCAGAGAAAACTAACACTAAAGGCCATTTCTATAATATATGAAAACCTATTACTATTTCCTAAAATATATACAAAATATGAAAGGAATATAAATGGAGTCATCAAGGAATAGAGAATAGTGCTCCAATTACACATTTTATGCCACAAAGTAAGATATAGTGCCAAGTATATATTACATCAAAGGTGCTCCATGAAAACCCCTAAACATCATAAGCTATTACCATGGCAAGTGGTCACTTTCTACAACATATAGTAAGGTTTTACTTACACTTGCTGATATTGTGGAGAATGGAAAAATCAAGCTGGTGCCTAATTAAGAGCTTCACCTCTGCTGGCTAGCATTCATTATACTAGAAAATACTTTACATGGTACTAGGAGGCACTCTGTATACTACTTGAGAAGAGCGATAGGTAGTCATCAATATCACCCAGTTACAAATCCTGGGACCTACAGCAATGTTATGACTACAAGATATACTGATGCAAGAGGGATTAAAATGTCACAGTAGTAGCTATCCACTTTTTGATTCAACTTAAGGCCAGCTCCATGAGATGGAATCAATTCCTGACACTGTTAAAAATAGCCAAGACCCTGAAACTAAATAGGATATGGACCTACACAAAACATATTACTAGTATTCTGCTAAAGGAACATAGCAGTAAAATGAGTCCTAATGGTATATTACTATCCACATAGATCAGTATCCCATTCAACCCACATCAGATCTTCTTGCTGTAGATGGGAATTAACACAGAGACCCACAACTGAACGGGGTAGAGAGTGAGAGACTTTGGAGTAAGTAATCCTAAATGGGATGTTTTCATCAAAGCCCACCCCTGAGTGCTAGGATCACAGGTGTGTGCCACCACACTTGGCTCTTCCACTCTTATTTATATGCATCGTCTTATTTGTTTTTCTATCTTCCATAGATAGAATCCAGGGTAATGCCACTTCACTCCAAATTAGTAGTCATTTCACCTCTGAAGATCTTGCCTGGAATAGGGTAAGTCTCAGTAGCAATATAAAATATGGAAAAATAAGCAAAATGTAAAGACCTCAGGACAGGCACATAAAGCATATCAGCCAGTTCTATGTCCTTATGCAACTTCTATGTACATATTCATAATTTCTGTCTATAGAAATCTTGAATTTTCACTCCTTAATATTTGAGTCTTACTCACATTGACTTTGTTGATAGTGATACTGTCAAACACTCACATTTTTTGAAGCAATGTACAGCATATGCTGGCCTCAAACTCAGTCTACAGCTCAGGTTGGTCTCAAACTTGCAAGCCTCAAGTTTTTAATGTTCTATTCATAATTCAAATTTATTTGCTAATTTTCATTGCTTACTCTTTGTACTGTGTATTGAAAATATTTATTCAGCCCTTAAAGCCTTGTATTTATCGACAGAAATACATTTTGAAGTAATAAGAAGAAATTAAATAAGTGGCACATGGCCTGCCTCAGACTTGGAGGAGTATAACAACGTAGACTTTATAGAAATTTAGGGAATCTAGGTAATCCAACTGTGCCAATCTTGCAAACTTGACAAAGTAGTAAGTTACTTTACTACAAAGTGAACCTGATAAAGCCTTGTCATGGAGAATTTAGGTATAAAATGAATGTAAATCATGTGGCAAAAACTTGGCCTTTAGTCAATGGAAGTTATTGTTATGATTACATTGGCCTGAAATGGCAAAAAATAATCTCTTACAGAATTCTATTTTAAGATTCTATTAGAGAATATACAATTTGGAGGGTATTTAAGACTGTATGGACAGTTTATGTTTTGGACAACATGGTCATGATATAGATTTCTGATATTAATCACCTAAAAAAATCTCTCTAAAAGCATACCCCCAGGGAACCCTGGGAAATATAATAATGACTGACATTGGATGTCCTTGAAGCCCCAAGTAAAAAGTTATATATGTAACTATGTTGGAAGAATTTCAGTTTTGTGTGGCTCTTGACTAAACATGGCCTTGAGGCTAGATTTCTTATCTTTAACATTTACCAGCCTGCATCTGTGTATGTTTGCACACCTAATTCTTTGTGGGGTGCCTATTTGCATCCATGACTGTACTCACCTATGTGTAGCACTTGTAGATTAGGGTGTTCCTGGGTGCCTGATAATACCTTCCTGTCTAGTGATCAGTGTGCCCCTAAATAGAATATGACATACCTGTCCATGGATCCTAAAATTATTTTCAACCTCCTATCTTCCCATAACCTTCCTCCTTTTCCAGCATCAGAGTGGACTTCACAAAGGCCTGGAGCATAGATCAGCCAACATTCTACTCAGTAAATAAGACCAAGTAGTGTTTCCCAATTAGACAATATTTAATTTAGAGATGATGTTGTTTTTCTCAGCTGTAGGCATCTTTAAGTTCCTATTTTGTGTTAAGGGCATATAACCTTTGTCCTTAGTGTTTCAACAAAAAATTATTTTCTATACCTGTCTTCACTACTCAAATACAGAGCTCTCACTTAAAGTATGACACACTATACTCTAAACGTAATTAAGAAATCCTCTTGGAGTATGTGGAGATGGCTTACCGAGAAGAACACTTGCTATGCGAACATAAGTGCCTGAGTTCAAATGTTTAACATCCTTGTAAGAGCCTAGGTCTGTAAAATAAACCTGCAAAAGCCCGGTGTGGTTGTACACACTTTTAATCCCTGCACTAGAGGAGGCAGAGGCAGGTGAATCTCTGTGAGTGCAAGACCAGACTGGTCTACAAGTGAGTCCAGTACAGTCAAGGCTACACAGAGAAACCCAGTCTTGAAAACACAAATAAAAAATTCACCTGCAATTCCATAGCTGTTGGAGAAGTCAGAAACAAAAGGATTCATGCTGTTTTCTGGTCACTAACCTAACCCCAGGTTCAGTGAGGCAGCCTGTCTCAAGAAAATAGAGGAGCTTGATAAAATAGAATACTTAATGCTCCTATTCAGTCTCTATGCAAGGGTATACACAAATATGTGTGTATGTACTACACACTTGCACACTCACACACATACATATACATACAAATGCAAAGTACATCCTTATATTAAAATAGAATGTGGGTCTAACATCCCATACCAAGAATGACAACTCAGTGTTTTCATGGTACTCTTCTCAACATAGTAGTACTAAAATTTGTCAGAGAATCCCTGTATGTCATGTGTGTAGTTTTGTATAGTATGTACCTGCACCGGGCCAATCACTTAGACTCCTTTCATTCTTATTCTTGGTATACACTCACTTCTGGTACTTTTAAGGTTCCAAATGAATTTTTATGATGTGTTCCCTGATCCAGAGTGTTATTGTCTCCACTAGAAGATATAACATCTGAGGATTTACACCTTGATCACCACTCCCACATTTTTACCCATCCGACTGTGCAGCATCACTGAAATTACCATGCACTAAAAATGGAAATTTCTAATGCTCCAAACCTCTTATACCAAATAATTAACACTTGTCTTACATCTAAAATCTCTGCTGCTTCCCATTGTCTTTTTACTTGTCTTCATGTCTTAGCTCATCCTCTTTCTTCTTTGTAGCTGTGTCTAGGATCTGAAGTCCCATGGGAATTGTATGGCCCTTCTTTTAATTACCATCTTTCGTACTTGTTGGATAGGGTTTGGGGATCCAAAGAACAGATGTTCAACTAAGCTTTGGAGTAAATAATGAAGCAATGAAAGAGTGAATATGAAGTTTATTATAATGTATTAGTTCATACATTCAGTAATCAAATCCAAGTTTGTGTCAATTGATAATATAGACAATAGACAAAATCACACAGACAATTTGGAGTCTATCACTGTATTTGTTTCACCAATGTGTAACATTGCATTTCCATGAGAATCGCTTTTACAGTTCATGTTACCTTACATAATACTAAAATAAAACTTTTGGAAAATTTTCAATTGGCTTTTAAAGTAACAGAACCCTTGCTTGTAACATTGCAATGCAGCAATAAAATTGTCAAGCATAGCATCAAGAAACCAAGATTGTAAAACAAAATGATTTTTCATTAACAGAACATTTACAGTTTAGCAAATGAAATATACATGTCATTTGCTCACATATAAACAGAAAAAAAATATATGCTTTATTCCTGTAATCCATAAACTCTCCACTACATAGAAGGCTGATTACTTTTCAAATAGGAAGTGAGAGCTCAGCTTTGATTGCAGCTATTTGTGGGAAGAGGTGCAGGACATGCACCTGGGATGAACCCTGGCCACGGCAGATGTGCAACCCAAGGCTACATATCCCTCTTCTGTTCTTTCTGTTTGTTCTTTAAGAGCTACTTCATACAGCATAGAGAAAAAGCTAGGAACAGTGTCATTGATCTTAGCCCAAACTTCTAGGACTGTCATTTTGCTAGTTTCTGCATGAGCCCGGGAACCCCACAGGAAATAATATTTTGGGGGATTATCCTCAGACATCTTGTGGATCTCAAGGTAATTTTGCTCCACCAAATCTTTGGTGATGAGCTTTCGGGGCTCCCCAAATATCAAGTGCTTCCTCCCTGCATATACCCCTAACACATTCAATAATTGCCAGATCTCTTCCTCAGTGGCATGATCACCTTTTGTGAGGATCAGACCCAAGATGGTAATCAGAAGACCCATTTTTGGCAACCCCCTCCTGCCACGTAGAATTTCAGCAGTGGTGAGACCTAGCTTGCTGACAATGGCATAGGAACGACTATTGGGATTGATTTTCTTCAACTGCATCCCAAAGACCATTTCTATTCGGAAAGAAGACTTCCTGAGGATATCAGGAAACTGTTTCTTGTATTTCTTGCCGACTACCTTCAGCATATCAGCATATGTAAACTCTTCACTCTTCCGAAACCTCTGGAGCAGAAACTCTACCAGCATACTAGCCTTTCTGGTAAGAGCATCTCTGAATATCGGCTGAGTGAAGGCTTCTGATTGGAAGGCATGCCGGCTTTCTGCATCAACACTGACATCAGAACCCTTAGCGTCTACATCAGAGACTGTGCTGGGCACACCTGCATCAGGAGATGCAGGAAACACAGATCTCTGAGTTGAGGCATCAGAAGAGCTTGCCGAATTAGCTTGGCCAACAGGAGGAGATACTGACTTCCCCTCTGCAGTAGGCTTGGCATGCTGGAATCCTTGGCTATCCCCAAGTGTATGATGATGTCTGCAATGGGAGTAGCCTTTACTCTTGTGGCCCCGCGGCATGACAACAGGGGTCAGAGAAAACAAGCAGGACTGTAGTCAGGAGAGCTAGAAGGCATGATCCTGGAGGAATAGAATGACAACATGTGAACACCATACCATTACAAAGTAGGAAGGTCTGCTATTAGGAAGGTCTGGTTCACTGCTTTCCTAGAAGGCAACATACCATGTTGTTGTTCTCCTGTTCAGCTTAGTCAGAGATACTGTTGTCCTGGTCGGCTTGAAACCCGAGAACTCTTTAAAAGAAATGAAAGATTGTTATAATCCTGCATGATAGTCCAATTTAGGGATTCCTAGAATTAGAGAGCAAACTGTTACCTCAGAATAAGAACCCAAATGCTCACGGTTAATGTTCCCAACAATCTATATATCCATGGTTTTGTAAAGTCTGAATAGCCACTTCCCTCTGTTACAGTGAAGTTCATAAGACAAATTTAACTGCTACCATGTTATTCAGGGGACCTCGAGACTACTAATGCTGGCATGAGAGGCAATATTGGAACCCTTGCTGTTACCAAAAGTAAGATTCCCACAATGAGCAAATTCCTCACCAGGCAAGACCCCTGGCAACAAAGCTCCCATCTCCCTAGTGTACCAGACATGAAGGAAGGTAATGTATCATCCTTTGGGGCTGCCTTGATCAACACTATCATACAGAGTTCCAGTGTCTGCCCCCTTCCCAACCAGTTATGAAACATGAAAGCTCCCAAATCATAGCAATGTGTCTGTCTATAACATAGCAAGTCCCAAGAATTACACTTTTGCTGCCCAAGTCAACCAGCCTCACATCTAAGACTTCATTCCCTTAGATATCAGTCGGAAAGATAATGGCCTTCATTTGTAACTGCTGTGTCCTCGAACTCCAGAGACAAGAGTAGGGTGGGGCCTGTGTGACCACCTTTTCAGCATGAATTTTGACTTGGGAGGGACTCACAGAGGTTTAGGGTTGTCACTGCTTTAATTCAGATTATCCACAAAGGCACATAACAACACTTACATAGCTCTATAACTTGATTGAAAGCCAAGCCCCTCAGAAGAAAGCCTTGCCCCGACAAGCTGGGGGAGCAGAAGTCAGAAACCTCTTCTCCTGGCTCTATAGCTTGGAACCTTCTTATAGTTCTTGAAATAGAACATCCAGAGTCGTCAGTTCCATTGTTCAGGGAAGGGGGAGAAAGTTTCCAGAAAAAAAAAAGATTTTTTTTCCTGTTAATTTTTCTAGGGCCTAGGATATCTCTTGAATGAGCTAAGTGTGAGACTAAAGCTCTCATTTCCATCAGAGTCCTGAACAGGTAGGAAGACGAAGCAATTTTTAGCCTAAGATTCATGGTGCCACACAGAGGAAAGGGATACTGGCCATTTGGTTGAGACCTGATAGGCTGTGGTCATAAGGTGGAAGAGGAGGTACTGTTCTGTCAGAGGGCTATGGGAGGGCGATAGGGCAGAAGAGGAGGGAGGTTGGGAACAGAAAGATACAAGCTAGGAGGATAACATTCAGGATGTAATCTGAATAAATTATAATAAAAATATTCATGCCCACCACCTTACCATAAATTATGAATAGGGTTCTTGGAGGTCACTCTTCTTTTGAATCATCTCAAAGTCTCCTTTCCTTCTGGCTATGTCTATATAGCTTAAGGTGGCCTGAACCTCCTGATCATCTTTCCTTAGCTTCCAGAATCCAGAGTATACACTAAATGCACAATTTTTGGTTGCTACACTTTTTCTAATTAGATTTTTAGCTTTTTTAATTTTTATTTTTATTTTGAGACAGCTTCTAGCTAAGTAGTTCAACATAGCTTCAGATTTGCTGTGTAAGCCAGAGTGACTTAAAACTGACAATCTATCTGCCTCTGCTTCTTGAGTGCTGGCATTACACACCTGTACATCTAAGCAATTATCTTGATTATATATAGATTGCTCAGCTACTTACCTACTGTGACCCCCTAAGGATTTAAGGCCAGCCACCTGAAAAAGGCCTAATACTTATGACTGCTGATATGAAGTGCTGTGTGCTTCCAAAGACCACTTCTACCTGAACTGATTGTTGTAGGTAAGTCAGCATGAGGGGAAGATAGATGTCTGTTGGTTTCCTTGTAATTTGATGTGTGATGTCTGCTATCCTTATGTGGCATCAGGATACTAAATGCTGCCTAGGCCTGGGAGTGCTACTTTCTTATATGAAATCATCTATTTTCTTCAAACTTGGTGTTCTGTAATGCCATCTGAGGTAAATGTGAGAGTGCTTCTTGTCTTAGCAGTGCTGGTTGGGTCTTTATAGTTTGGCATCATGATATTATCAAGTTTTGAGGCTTGAGTTTCCACTCATATCAGATGTAATCAGAATACTTGGTATTCTCACTTCCTACTCCTGGGTATATTTTGTTAAAATTAGAGTAAATTAATAACCAGTAATCATCCACTAAACACCTTACATTAAACTATCCTACTAAAATGATTGAGTGATTATAATTACATAATCTCCTTTATTCTTTTCTTTTTCCATACTCTTCAACATCTTTGTTCTTCTTCAATATATATATATATATATATATATATATATATATATATATATATATATATATATATATATCCTAAGTACAGCCTGCTCAGCCTGTTGTATGTATGTTTTCATGGCTGACCATTTGGTATTGGAAAACCAAGTAGTGTGCTCTTCCCTGGGGAAGACTTTGTCTCCTGGTTTTAGCATTGCTTATTTGCCTGTAATTCTTTAATGTAGGTTTTGGGCCTCATGAGCTTTCCCTAGTCCACTTTGGCATATCTGTTGATGTTGTGCTTGTTTAGCTCATGTCTGTGAGACTTTATGTTTTAATCTTTAAAATTTTTTAAAATAGCTAAGTGAGTTTTAATATTGCCACATGATTTGGATGTAGATAAGTGAAATGCCAAGTTGTTCATTTCTTCATATCTGATGTCCTATACCCATAAACCAGGCTTGTCTAGAACATTTTTTGAAAGTGTTTTGGACAGTTTAATTATACAAACTACAGTTCATTGCCTTTCAGTTCCTCTAGACACTCTTATTTACTCTTTTTTATGACTTCATGACACAAAAGACATTATCAAGTTTCTCCAAAGATGTGGAACACATACCTGCTAGTTTTTCAGGATTCCTTTCAATAGTTAGGAATTTATTTTAAAATAATATTTCATGATACACGTTTTAAAATTTTTTTAGTTTTTGATAATTACAATAATAAGTACTATGTTACATCGTTTTTCCTCATCCCCCTCCAACTCCCTCTAAAATGTATAACTTCTTCAATTACACACATACATATGCACATTTTGATAGTGTTTGGGATTAGAACCACAGTTTGAGATTCTGTTTAAGTTAAAGTTTTTGCTTCTTTGTAGGCTTTTATACTCACTTATATTGGTCATTTAAATTTAGTTTATATACTTACAGTAATAAAATAAATATTTTAGTGAAAATATACTCAAATTTATACAATGGAACAGAGGATAGAATAATGACTCCGATTATCTGACATTACTCATCATGAAGCCATATTTGTATGAAAAGAATTCTGTTCATGTAAAAGTTTATTTGTGGCTGCATTTGTGGGCAATGTTTTGTACATACATAATGTGTGCAGTCTTTTTTGTTGTAATGTTGTCAGACTTTTATTCATTTAGATCTTAAGGAGTACAAATTGTTCATTTCTTGATTCTAAACTTCTTTTCAGTTTATTATTGGGAAGACTCTTCATTGTCCCTCATTTACCATCATCTTATCATATTGATACTATGTATATATAGTATTCTTTTATTGATATTAAATCATTTCTGAAAATAAGATTCCTACTTTTTTAGTTTCTTGATACTATTTTTCTGCTTCTCCATTTTTAGTTGTACTTATATTTTTTGTATAAATAATTTATTTTAATAAAATTTTTATTATTTGAATACAAACATGGTATACAATGAATATTAGTCATATCATCTACTCAGCTTCCCTTCAACTTTCCTTACTGTTCCCCATCCTAACTCATTTCAACTAAATGTCCTCTTTTATGTATTGTTATTAATAATACCTTGAGTCCAGTTAGTGCTGTCCATGTGCACATGGATATGTGGACATACACTGGGGCACGAGTAACCAACTAATAGCGACATCCAGAAAGGAGAGTGACTTTCTCTCAACAGTCATCAACTGCCAACAGCTCCTTCAATAGGGACAGGCCCTCATTATAGATGAGCCTCTCCTTATCTATGCTGAATTTTCAGCTGGCTTCACCTTCTGCAGTTATTGTGCAGGTAACTAGAGCTCTAATGAATTGATAAGTATAAAAGCCATGTCATGTCCTGAAGTTACTTCTCTTCCCAATCTACTCTTACATTCTTTCTGCCTCTTCTTCCATAAATTTTCCTGAGCATTAGGTAAAGTCAGTACAGATGACTCATTCACAACAGAGCACTTAGAGTTATTTGTACTCAATAATTTAACCAGTTATGACTTTCTGTAGTAACTACCCACTGCAAAGATTCACTAGTTCTATTTTGTAGTCATTCAATATAACATACATCTTCATTATTTTTATCAGTAGCTTCTCAATATTTAGTATATTCTTTAGTTTCCGAAATTTTTATACATATAAAACATTTTTCTTATAAATATATTTTACGGTTTTGGTTCATTTCTTCTTTTGTTTGCTTTTCTGTTTTCTGCCACCACCTCGTTTTTCTTTTTTCTTTTAGATAAGTATCTCTGTATGGCCTAAACCACCTAGGAACTTGGTTTGTATCCCACATTGACTTAGAGCTCCAGTCCTATTGCCTCAGCCTCTTCAGTGTTGGTTGTACATGGGTGATACAGAGCTATAAATATGTTTAATGGAAAATGTTCCTATAGGCACCATATTGGTCATTTGTAAAAATAATGTTAATAAAGTTATTGAGTGGTGCTTAAATATTTTACAAGTTGAAAATATTGTTATTAGTGTTCTATATTAGGTTTTATAATGATTTGAGCATGAGGGTATATTAATATATTTTATGAATATATTTATGCATACAAACACCAGGGAATACAACAGAATTATATGAGTAGTTTCATAATAATCCAAGAGATTGTTTACTGTGTTATATTTTGCTTATTAATGATGAGAGAAACTTGATCAAATTGAATGACTAGTAACATATGACTTTTTATTTTGTAGAAATGAGTGTCTCCCAAAAGAAACTAAATAAAAAACAATCATACTGCTCCACAGGCTACTCCCAAAAATCCATCTTTGAATTGTTCCCAAATCATGCTCACTGAAGCCAGCTTTGCTGCCTACCTCCCCCTCCATGGCAAACTCTCTCAGCTCTCTGGCCAGAATCATCGAACTTGATCTCTTTCTCACTCGCTGCATACACCCACCGGCATGCCCCACTATTTCAGATGCAGCTGTGCACACCAGATCCAAAATTACCACCAAGGATTTGAAGGAAGAAATTGCATAGGAGACAGAGAATGGAAAAGATGCACCTGCTGATGGGAATGCTAATGTGGAAAATGGGGAGCAAGAGGCTGACACTGACATAGATGAAGAAGGGGAAGAAGGAGGGGAGGATGAGAAGGAGGAGGGAAAAGGTGAAGGTGAAGAAGACTGAGTCCCAGAAATCAATACACACACATATGGTCACTTGATTTTTGAGAAAGAAGCCAAACCCATTCAATGGAAAAAAGATGGTGTCTTCAACAAATGGTGCTGGTCTAACTGGATGTCTACATGTAGAAAAATGCAATTAGACTCATATTTGTCACCATGCACAAAACTCAAGTCCAAGTGGATTAAAGACCTCAACATAAATTCAGAGGTACTAAATCAGTTAGAAGAAAAAGTGGGGAAGAGCCTAGAACACACTGGCACAAGAGACAACTTCCTGAACAGAATACCAACAGCCCAGGCCTTAAGGTCAACAATTAACCAATGGGACCTCATGAGCCTGAGAAGCTTCTGTAAGGCAGGAGACACTGTCAAAGTAACAAAGTGACAGCCTACAGACTGGGAAAAGATCTTCACAAACCCTACATAAGACAAAGGTCTAATATCCAAAATATATAAAGAACTCAAGAAATTAAACATCACCAAACCAAATAACCCAACTAAGAAATGGGACTCAGAACTAAAAAGAGAATTGTCAACAGAGGAATATCAAATGGATGGGAAACACTTAAAGAAATACTCAAGATCTTTAATCATCAGAGAACTGCAAATCAAAACAACTCTGAGATTCTATCTTACACCCATCAGAATGGCTAAGATCAAAAATTCAAGAGACACCACATGCTGGCAAGGATGTGGAGAAAGAGGAACACTCTTTCATTTCTGGTGGGAATGCAACCCTGTACAACCACTTTGGAAATCTATCTGGTGCTTTCTCAGAAAACAGGGACTAGGGCCTCTTCAAAACCCAGCTATTGCACTCCTTGGAATATACCCAGAAAATTCTCCACCACACAACAGGGACATATGCTCAACCATGTTCATAGTACCCTTATTCATAATAGCCAGAACCTGGAAACAGCCTAAATGTCCCTCAGTTGAAGAATGGATAAAAAAAAAATATGGTACATTTACACTATGGAATACTATTCAGCTATAAAAAACAAGGAAATGCAGAAATTTATAGACAAATGGATGAAATTAGAAAGAATCATACTGAGTGAGTTAAACCAAAAGCAGAAAGACACACATGGTATATACTCACTTTTAATTGGACACTAGCCCAAAAGCCATGTCCCATGAAAGTCCTCACTTACCAGGAGATTGGGATAGATGTGAGGACATCCTACTGGGACTCTAGATAAGAGAAATATAGGAGATGGGGGAAATAGAAAGATAGAGGGATCCAGAGGATCTTAGAAACCTACAAGAAGAACAATGTAACAGGTGGATCAGGGCCTAGGGTTGTCTGCTCAAACTATTGCACTAACCAAGGACAATACAAATAGTAAACACCTACTCTGATCTAGCCCACGGACAGGACATTCTCAGTAGTTATGGGGAGAGTAGGGACTAACTTTGACATAAACTCTGGTGCCCCATATTTGACGACCTCCCCTTGGTGGGGAGCCCTGGTGGCACTCAAAGAAAGAATAGGCAGGCTACCAAGATGAGTCTTGATAGCCTGTGACCATAAAGTAAGAAAGGAGATCCCCCTCAATCATGGACCTAGAGGAGGGCAATAGGATGGGGGTGGGAGGAAGGGAGGAATGGGAGGATACAAGTGATGGGAGAAAAATTAAGTTTAATCTGAATAAATAATAATAATAATAATAATAATAATAATAATAATAATAATAATAATAGTGGTGGCGGTGGCTTGTCTCTTTACCCTCCCAATTTGTTTGAACTCTAATGAATCATGTCACTTAGGTTGTGTTAAATATTCATAGATTTTCTTTTAAAGGCTTTATTTTGAAGCACAAAGTGTTCTGTGCATCTATCATATTAGATATTTTACTTCCTCAGCTGGCACATTCATACAGTCTACAGTAGGGATCTCTTAGGATCACAAGAGGTAAATATCAAAAATTATGAGAGTCTCTAGTACACTTGGTACCACAGGGATTTTTAACTCTAAAACATCTATAGAGTGGTCCCACCAATTTGCTAAACAGTTTAGATTTTCTGGACTTTTATGCCAGTGAATTCTCTACAACTTCCAGTATATTTTCCCACATTTTGAATTTAGCAGCATGCCCTGTGACCTCAGTTTTCTGAACCATATAGGAAAATTTGCTGTGTTTCAGTTTATTCAGCTCTTAGATTCTCAGGATCATTATAATTGCAACATCTAATTCTTTATACACTAGACTAAAAACTGGAAGTGATAAGAAAAACTGCATAAGGCCATTTTCTGGTCACAATTATTTTATTTTGTGTTTTGATCCCATGACTATCATTTTTCTGGCTGTAGCCCAGAAGCTAAACTCAATACCATAGTATGTGACATTTCCCTTTCCTCAGTCCTTAAAAAACATGACAGTTTTCTTCTTCAGGCCAATCAGAAAATCAGAACAACTTAATATCAGTTACATTATACATAGTCCAAAACAACATTTTCTTTCTATTGACATATTATGTATGTTATAAAATCTAATGTAATTACAAGGTACTATTAATTTTTTATAATCTGATTCTTAGAAGGAAGTTAGCTTTCCTCCCCATATTTAAATCAAAAGCACACAAGTTATAATCACTAGGAAAACAAGATCTTTGAGGAATCCTAAGGTAGTGTTTGTCACATTCTGCCCCCTAGGCCCTAGCTCTCATAAATACACTATGTAAAAAATATTGTAATCTTGTTCCAACATGACCCTCCAATCCCAATCATATTAAACCATTGCTTCAAAATTAAGATTTCTTCATCTAAACCATGTCTACCTGATGAAGAATCTCTGGAGAATTAAATGTTAAAAATGTGCCCACTGCTGATAAGCACGGGAGTATTGACCTGCTCCATTTCCAACCTGAGCTGGCTCACTCCTCCTTAGGCAACCTGGTGGTCCCCTTCTCCGGAGAGGTCACCATATTGATACCAAACTTAGTGCAGACACCTGATCTGCTTAATGCACTACAGCCTATAACTCCTGAACTCAAGCGATCCTCCTGTCTCAATCTTGCCAAGAGCCACCCTGTTAAGGGAGCTCACTAAGCATGTGGGCTGTCTAGGAGGTGATCTGGTATTTGCAAGGTCTTGTACCATGATGCAGCTACAAACTGATTCCAGCCTCTAACATGCTCTCAGGAGCCATTGATTTGGAGAAGTACAGTAGGCATGAAAGATCTCTAGAGGTGATCTGGTATTTTCAAGGTCTGTATCATGATGTAACCCAGAATTGTTTCCAACGTCTGACTACCCTGTCAATTGTGCTTTGCTGCATCTCTCTAAAATCTGGCATTAGAGCTGGCATGGTGGCACATGCCTTTAATGCCAGCACCCAGGGATGCAGAGGCAGGTGAATCACTGTGAGTCTAAGGCCAGCTCAGTCTACAAAGCGAGTCCAGGAAAGCCAGGACTACATTCATGGCCATCCCAGTCTACAAAGCAAGTCCAGGATAGCCAAGATTACACAGAGAAACCCTGTCTTGAAAAACCAAAAAGAAAAAATATCTGACATTGGTGTGAACTGTTACTTTCTGGGTATCGACCAGCTCTGATTGATCAAACTTCCTACAGGATCATGTTGAAGATGTACTGTTTGTTATTCAGATGAATCAATCCCTGATTATGGAATTCCTGATTTGATTCAAATAGTTTTAAAAGTTAGTTAGTTTATGGATACAATAATGCCTTTGTGGACCTCCAGATGACTCACTAAGGTTAGCCTTGTAGCAGATTTGTGGCTTCAGATAAGTCTGAACTCCAGATGGCAACATGAATCCTGATATTTCACTCTAAATATGGGCAAGTTTGTTTAAACGTCCCATGAACCTAAGTTGGAATAAAGCTACATAGAGATGTCTCAATTTACTCTGTTTCTTAAAATGAAAGACATATAAAAGTATTGTCATGAACTCAATATGAACCAAGAGATAACTGGATAATGTATATTTAGGTCAGTCTTAATCGATAAGTCATATATTCTTGTAACTTTTAGGCCTTGTCACTCTGAACTCACTGTGAACTTACGTAATGGATACTTAGATAAGAAATGTTTAGATTTAAAACATGTAACCTGTTCTACTTTAGAATTCATCTGTTTTTGTGATTAATTGCCTTTTTTCAACTATGACATAATACCCTTTTCTCAGAAGTATAAGTATTATCATCTGCAATAAATGGTGCTGAAATTGGGAAGCTTAACTTCAGTTGAGGTTAAGATACCTGACTTCATCCACCTTTTTTCTTGAACCTTTTCTCTTGAATGTATGCACTGAAATTGGGAAGCTTAACTTCAGTTGAAGTTAAAATGCCTGACTTCATATACCTTTTCTCTTGAATGTATGTGTGTGAGAGTGGTTTATTTTCTATCTCTCTCTTATTTCTTATTTCCCTGTAGATTCTTCAATAAATTAGCCAGGAAAAGAGAGCAGCCTAAATATCCTTCAACTGATAAATTGATAATAAATGTGTGGTACATGAACACTATAAAATGGTATTCAGCACCAAGAAAATTGAAATTATAAAGTTTGGTGGTTACTTAACGGAACCCAGGTGTGGTGCCTGTGCCACTGCAACTTAATTGCAGGAGAGGCTCACACACCACACCCACACACACACACACACACACACACACACACACACACACACGGGATCTAAATGAAATTGTTAAATAGTGGGGAGATGGAGTCCCAACTGACCATTTCTTGTCACCAATGGAGTTTCTAGTACTGAGATTGTGTTGTACCCAATTGAGCTGTCAAAGGGGTCCCCAACTCAGTCTCAAATGCTTTGACATACGATGATGCCATGACTGTAAAATATGCAAGGACAATGTGGCACAAAGCTGTGGGAGTAACCAAGCAATATCTTATTTGACTTAAATCTCACTCCATAAGATGGAACCCGTACCTGAAACTGCTTTGCCAACCAAGACCCTGAGACTAGATAGCCCTAAAACTTAGGGTAAAATCAGATAATACTGATCTAAAAATGAAAAAAAAATGTAGTGATAAAGTCACTCCCAATGATATTCTGCTATACTCATAGATAAGTAAGTGCCTTATTCAGCCGTCATCAGAGAAGCTTCCTCCTAAAGTAGATGTGAAGTAACACAGAGCCTCACAGCAGACGTTATGCAGAGAGTGAGAGATCTTGGAACAGTCTGCCCTAAATGTGATGTTTCCATTAAATCCTTTCCCTCAGAGCTCAGGGAACCCCATGGAAGAGGATTTTCTGAAGGAATTCAGGATCCAGAGGGGGATCAAGAAAATAGGGTCCTCCAAATCAACGTGGTCAAATTTCATATGAACTCTACAGAGACTGAAGTAGCGTACACCAGGCCTGCATGCATCTCCACCAGGTCCTCTGCATACCTATATTATCAGTTCCAATTTAGCGTTTTTATGGCATTCTTAAGTGTTTTATCTAGTGAGTCTCATTGTCACTGAGCATTTATGACAGAGTTGGGAACCCTTTGAGAACCCAATCCTCTTACTAGAAACTTCATTTGGTGACAAGAGATGGTCAGTTGGGACTTCTCTTTTGATGCCATCTATCGGCCTCCTTTCCTTCCATTGGTTTGTCTTATCCAACTTCAGTATGATAGTTTTTGTTTTATCTTACATTTTACTTTGTTAGACTTTATCATTACCTCTTAGAAGCATGTTCTTTTAAAATGAGGGAGAGGAAAGGAGTGGATCTGGGTAGGAAGCGGGATGGGGAGGAACTGGTTGGAATAGCAGGAGGGAAAGCCATAATCAGGGTATATTATCTGAGAAAAAAAAATCTATTTTTTATAAAAGTAAAACTAAATTAAACTAAAAATCTCTTCATGAAGACACACGTGTGTAAAATGCCAACAAATAATATAAGGGCTGCTTGCAATCCAATGGAGAATCTGTCCCACATGGAGCTGATCACTGATCTTAACTTGAAATATTTTGACATTAGTATCTCTCCGTTTGTCTTTGATAGAATACTGCCTTAACCTTATGTTAGGAATTAAAGCAATGGCAGAGGTTTCCAGAGTTGTGTTCTGATTACTTTCTTCAGTTTGAACTGTGTACAGGCCATCCACATCACTGGTGAGGAAATCTGAGAATTCATGCATATAATGTAGATCTCATCATCAAAAAGCTGCTCCAGTAAAAACATTCTGCAATACCAGAGCTCTTTCAAGAGAGTACACATTTTCGATGAATTCTTGGGCATCTGAAGAGCTTGCACTAAAAGTAACAAAACTGAAGTAAGTCCAGAAATTTTTGTTCAGGGTCAGTGACAAGATTCTGCTCCTTTCTTCACCTCAAAGAAAGTGAGGAAATGAGCCCAAGTCAGAGCTACAGCTGTTGTTGTATGTAGGCCATGTTTCAAAGTTATTGTATTTTTTAGCCTTAGTGAAACTTAGTGATGAAAGTTGTTCATTCTTGTTGAATAGCATAGTCGATGTCCTAAACAAAATGAGCAAGTATTACTAATAATTCCCTGAGTTCAAATAATGTTACGATAAGTGGATTATAAATTAAACGAATCTCTAGATTACTTATCTAGTTCTAGAGTAGTCTCAACTACATCTTGTCTCAAAAAGGAAAACAAACAAACTATTAGACATTAAAAATATGGAAGAAGCCAGACCTGGTGGTGAATGCCTATAGTCACAACACTGGGAAAACTGGTATAGGAGAGCCCTCAGATTGATTCTAGTCTGGGCTACAAAGTAAACTCCAGCCAGACTGTTACATACAGAGACCCAAGCCCAAGGTTTTAAATTGGATGTGAATGGAAAGCAAAAGAGACAAATTATAATGATTCAGAGGACTAAGGAAAGAAAATAAACCCCAAAGAACCTTAGCTATACTTTATGGTGAAGTTATGGGCCTGGGTTCTGGGATCAGAACTGTTCCACTTTACTTCCTTCTCAAGACTAATGGAAATGAGATCATTGGTTGGTGGCGCATTGGATAAGATCAAGATGGAAACATTCTTGCCATGTGCAAAGTCAAGAAACACAATTTATGTGGGGTTTCTAGGAACTGCTCTGAACCGGAACGAAAGGGGACTGGAACGGTTCCTCCCATGGAGCTGCATTCAGAGGACCAGGAACAGATAAAAACCGAGGGGAGAGGAAGTGCAAGATCTTGCCTTCCGCTTTACGTGAGGCGAGCACAGCGACCGTCGAGAGCCCTCCCTAGTGCCTTGTGGAATATTGTGAGTTCAAACTGACAACCTGAAACGGTGAGTACCCCACGCTCACAACGCAGCGATCCCTTAAAAAATGGTCACATGACCTGAGTGTATCGCGCACACCTTTAATTCCAGCACTCCGGAGGCAGAGGTAGGCGGATCGCTGTGAGTTTGAGGCCAGCCTGGCCTACAAAATGAGTCCAGGACAGCCAGGGCGACACAGAGAAACCCTGTCTCGAAAAGAAAAAAAAGAAAGAAAGAAACTTAGACCTTTTGTCTGAGACCCACTGGCCCACATCAAAGGGTGAAATCCCAGTTCCACTCAAAGTCAACAAAAATAATTTTTGTGTGTTCCCTGGGAATTCCCTTCCTTTATAACAAAACGCAAGGGATTAGTTATCCCCATGGTGTACTTTTAGAGGACCAAGGGCCCAGTGAGGGCTGAGGCAGGGCACGGAGGGCAGGGGCGGGGCGGGACCCAGGCTAGGGCCGCAGCGGGGCGGAGCCCGGGGGCGGGGGCGGGGCAGGGGGCAGAAGTGGAATACTTCAACTTCCTCTTCTCCAGAAGCCTGTCCGGAGCCTGTCCTAAGCCGCTGCCTGTGCTACCTGGCCTTCATCTGTGAAGTGTGGCCTTTCCTCAGGTGAGATTCTTTCCCTGGTGAAGGCTTTGAGTGAGGACCTGAGTTTAAACTGCCATTCCCACTATAGATTCCTAAATTCACAACTCACCCTGCACCATCAACCGCCTGGTCCCACACTTTTCCACAGAATTCCTGGATATGACAGTTAGGCCCGATATCATCAGTGTTGCTTGTTCTTCGGGAGTAAAAGGTCTATATTAGAGCTTGGGAGTCTCACAGGGGAAAAAAATGGACAGATGAAATCTCTATGGGTGTAAGGAGAGGTGAATTGTAAAAATTGAAGACTCTATGCTGTGTGTGGGTTTGGGCTCACGTAATTGTTCCCCCGTGCGACGTACTTGGGTCATGGATCTGGCGGGCCTAAGAGTTAAGATATACTATACTACATTGTTGTTTGGAGAACAAGGAGGTGGGAAATTAGTGGATTAGTATTTCTGGGAAGGAAACGGGGCCTGGGGCGGGGTGGGCACGAGGGCGGGTGGGGCGGGGCTTGCAAAAGCATAGGCATATTTGGTTTCCCTGAATGTGTCGACATTGAGGACAAAAACATTGCTTCAATCTCCCCCCATACGTTTCTCTAGAACTCTGTGGTGCTAAGTTCAGTGAAGCAGAAAAAAAGGTGGGAATGAAGACATAGTTTAAAATGAACATAAGTGTCCATGGGGAATAAAATGGGTCCCTGTGGAAGCACTTGTTTTACCCTAGTAAGCTATGACTTGGGTTAACAGGCAGTGACCTTACACACTCTTGATTCTCTCCACAGATTTCTCAGGGAGTGGACTGAAGAAGAGAACAGGAACAAGATTTGAATCCAGAAAGGTGCCAGGAGAAAAGCAGCAGGGGGGAGGGCGCTCCTTAAAGGGAAGTTGCTCTCTACCTAAAGATGCTGACATAGTGCCATTCTCTCTCCCTTTTCCCTTTCCAGCACTCCTGTCTGTTAGCCAGGGCATCATGCCTAGGGGCAACAAGAGCAAGAGCCGCTCACGGGCCAAAAGGCAGCAGATGCGAGCAGAGGGCCAGAAACCCCAGGTGCTCAGCCCACTGCTCAGGAGGAAGCAGCAGCCAGGTCTCCTGGCCAGGAAGATGCCCCCAGCTCCCCTGCATGTCTGCCCCCCTCAGGGGTCCCATGAGGCCGCATCCCAGGGCACTCCTGTATTACCTGTGCCCCACCCCGTCGGTGAGGCCGGCGCTCAAGCTTCTGTTTCAGGTGTCGATGAGAGACGCTCAAATGTCTCCACTATAGCAGAGGCCATCCAGTCTGCACTCACAGATCCCATATCCAGGCAGGCCAGCAAGGTATTTCACTACATGCTGGAGAAGTACCAGGAGGATGAGCAGCCTGTGCAGGCAGATATGCTGAAGCTGGTCAGCAGGAAGTACAAGCCTCACTTCACCTGGATCCTGGAGAAAGCCACCTGCCAGCTGGAGGTGGTCTATGGTCTGGAGCTGAAGGTTGACAACCCTACCATTCCCTCCTATGTCCTTGTTAGCAAGTTACCCATCCCCCCCGGGGCAAATGTGGGTGGCAGGAAAGAATTACCAAAGACGGGTCTCATACTGACCCTCCTGGGTATGATCCTCATGAAAGGCAACCGTGCCAGTGAGCAGGAGGTCTGGGAGTTCCTCCATATGCAGGGGATATATCCTGGGAGGAGGCACTTAGTCTTTGGGGAGCCCCGGAGATTCCTCACCAAAGAGCTAGTTGAGCAAAAGTATGTGGAGTACCGCCAGGTGCCTGGCAGTGATCCCCCAAGCTATGAGTTCCTCTGGGGTCCCAGAGCCCGTAATGCAACCACCAAGTCAAAAGTCCTGGATGTTTTAGCTAAGATCAAAGATGCCATTCCTGGTTACTATCCTCAACAGTATGAGGAGGCTCTGAGTAACTGGGCTGAGAGAGCAGCAAGGAGAGGTGAGGCTGGTCGGTACCGTGTTGCCAGGACCCTCTCCCATGCCCACGCTAGCAAGCTTCTCCCACACTTAGCTAGCCCTTGGGGATAGTTGCCACTGTGCTGAAGAGCAGGCAGTCTTCTGAGTAGTGGGTTGTTTAGGAGTAGGAGGGAATGCGCAAAGAGTGTATCTTCTTGTTATGCATGGGAAAAGTACCCCTCTTTCCTTGTTACATTGCTAGGATCCCTGTAAGTGAAGATTGCTTTGTTTCGTGTATACTTTTTTGACCTCATGTCTGCAATACTTATTGCCCCCTGTCAAGTTTAAGAATAAGATGTTTGGGGTTTTAAATGTATTGTAAAACCTTCTCCACCAATATCATCTGCGTAAGTCTAAGAAAACAAGGCATGGGAAAGAGTTTCATAGAATGCGATGTGCTACAGTTGGTGAAACAAAGTCAAGTGGTCAATTCATCCTTGTCTCTGTTGTCTTTGCCTTGAGTTTGTAATTCTAACCGAAGTAAAGTTGGTTTTATTACATTAGTAAACTCTGTAAGAAAATAAACTGATAAATCAAGCTTCATATCCAGTCTCCCTGCCGTTTCATTATTTTTCCCCCGCCAATCATTGGTCATTAGCCCTTTGGTAGCTCCTCCCCACCAACATTATTGTCGATGACAACAAAGATCCACCCACTGCCCACAGGAACTTAGAATTTAGCAGTAGCTACCTATAAGGAAGAGGGTAGAATTCTCTAAGATAAGTGGGGAATGCAAGAGAAAGAGTAGGAAGAGCCGATTTCTGATTCAGCGCTGCTATGTGTTGTCTGATTGCGATCACTTTAGAGCTTAGGGGATTTCCGTTCTGTCCACAGCAGGTAATTTAAGTGAGATGGCTGCATGGTGGTTTGCCTGAGGTTGTGGGAGTGATGAGCAAGGCCAGATGCTCAGCAGAGGAAGGTGGGGCCCCTGAAGTAGTGTGAATGGAAGAACAGTGACCACAGAGTGCATCCCAGCTTTTAAAGGCGAAGCTAGAACAGGACACACGCCAGACACGCCCGTTTGGATTTTGAGTGTACCAGCATGAAATCTTGCTGGGGATAGAAATGACCAGAGTCCTTGTAAGGTTTATCCCAGTGCACGTGAAGGCACTGCACAAGCCACACAGTGAAGTGCAGGGAGGGGTTTTCTGAGAAAAATGGATGATAATCCCTTGAGAAGAGGTTCCAAGAAGACACTTGTCTATCACTCAGAATGGGCAGCTAGATCTAATTTCTCTATCTTTAAAGCGTGTTTAAACCAGGTTCCTTAAAGCATCATCTTCGGGCTTCTGGCCCAATATATGTGACAGACATATTTGTGAGGCAGGAACTATTGAGGGCTTGCTAACCCTGTCTTGGCAGAGTTTGGCCATCGCCTCTGCCTGCATCTAAGCTTGCCCGTTTTTAGACAGAATTCTGTCTGTGGCAAAAATGAGGACATTTTGCCCAGCGGTTGCTTTGACACATTTGAAGCCCTCTCCTACAAGGCTCATTGTAAGCCTTCTCATTAGTCAGCAATCCCCTTCTTTGTTCTGGATCCTAACCCTGCCATTACATTCATGGGCATGAGTATCAGGCTTGGGAATGTGAGTGATCCTGATAAGAACCTGCTCACAGCAATAACTCACCCTTGGAGGAAACTCTGTCTACTTGACCTTAAAATTAAAGCGCCTTTCAGTGGTATATTAGTTACTTTTCTGTTGCATTGATGAAGACCATGACCCAGACATAACCTGGAGGAGGAAATAGTTGATTGTGTCAGGTGGCTTCTCCCACAGTTGTTGACACCTGAAGCTTTCCCCCATCATCTACATATGAAATGGAGCACCACAAAAGAAAGAGTTTTCCCCTGAAACACAAAAAGAAAAAAATCAAAACCAAAGGGAAAAAACCAAGTACTTGTCAGGTTTTGGATGGGGCTCTGTTGCTCATGACAGCACTGACACAGATTACTGGGCACTATGAACTGTATTAGAAGAATTATTAATGCATGGTCACCCAGATAGCAGGACAAAAGCAGGCATGGGCTCTGAGAAGGGTTCAGGTACCCTGCATGGCGAGGTCTCTAAAGGGAATCAGTGTTTGTGTGGTGGGAGATGTATCCTTTTCTTACACATTTTGATGAGTGGGAGAAGTTCAGAGTGAAGCCCTGCAGCCAGGCTCCCCGTTGTCCAGCAAGAAGGACAGATGGGAGTGAGGAGTAAGATGTGACATCCCTTTGATATATGTAACCTTACTTTCTAGTTGAGCTGCTCTGGTACAGAGAAGTCTGTTAGTTAGGGGCTCACAAACAACGTCCCAGGAAGGTGCCTGTCAGCGTCTGTGAATAGAAGCATGAGCAGAAGCTGGATTCTTATATTCTTAGACACACCATAAATGTGCTTGTACACTGACTTGGGGAGAATACTGGAGCCTCTGTTTCTGTAGCTGTATTCCGTCTCTTTTGAACATGATTAGGGTAATACTACTTTTGCACATAGCTGTGCCTGAGTCTAGAAAAATTAGGTTGATGAATTAGACTTTGTCTTTCTCAACTAGTTTTCAGCTTAAATACACGGAGCACATCCTCACTGCAAATCCCTGTGGTGGTATTGAGATATTTAAAGACAAAGGTCTTTTTTAACATAATTTTGAGCATATGAACAGAAGTAACACCAATAAGATATGAGTTAACTCTTTCTAAGTTATGGTAATGTGAAAAGGGAGTGAGGGTGAGGGTGTTTTTCTTTTTTAAAGATTAATCTATTTATTATGTATACAGTGCTCTGCTTGCATGTACACCTGCTCAACCAAAGAGGGCATCAGATCTCGTTATAGATGGCTGTGAGCTACCATGTGGTTGCTGGGAATTGGACTCAGAACCGCTGGAAGAGCAGTCAATGCTTGTAACCTCTGAGCCAATCTCTCCAGACCCTTTTTCTTTTGCTCTCTTTCTTTCCCAGATAGGGTTTTTTGTAGACATGGCTGGCCTGCAACTCACAGAGATATGCCTGCCTCTTTCCCCATGAGTGATGGGATAACAGGAGTGCACCATCATGCCCAGGGAGAATGTTTTTCTTTTCTTTTCTTCTCTTTTATTATTATTGTTTTCTCCTTCTTTCATTCTTTCTTTCTTTCTTTCTTTCTTTCTCTCTTCACTTTACGTCCTGGTTTTAGCCCCCCTCCCTCCTCTCCTCCAAGTCCCACCCTCTCTCCTCCCTCCTCCCTTCCCTATTCCTCAGAAAAGGGGAGTCCCCCTAGCCCCCATCCCCAACCCAGATAATCAAGTTGCATCAGGACTGAGTTAGTCCTCTTCCCCTGTGTGCTGGCAAGGCAGTCCCACCAGGGGGTAATGATCCAAAAGCAGGCAACAAAGTCTATGTCAGAAAAAGTCCCCACTACCATAAGCAGAGGACCCACATGAATCTTGAGCTGCCTATAGGCTAAGTCTGTGTAGGGGGACTAGGTCCAGTCCATGCATGGTTCTTGGCTGGTACTTCAGACTCCATAGACCCTTCTGGGCCCTGGTTACCTGGCTCTGTTGGTCTTCCAGTGGAGCTCTATCAGGGTTGTTCTACCTGAGGTTGTTTGTTTAATGCGAGTGATTACGTGGAAATATTCTAATCAAAGCAGTTTTGGCATTTGTGAAAGAGCAAGTCCCATGGGGCATAATTTTTATTTTTCTTGAATAGGAGGATAGTTGCAAAAATGGAAGTATTAAGTAAGGGTACGCACTCAGATGGAATGCCAGAGAGTTGAAGGACAAAATCCTGGAGGTCTATGCTGCTGCTCTCATGAAGCATCATTCATGGAGATGAAGGGCATCGCCTAAAAGACGTTTAATTATCACAGTTTGGAAGCCTCAGAAGTACAAGGTCAAGGTGGCTATAGATTCAGTTGCTGAGGAGTTGGGCGTAACCTTACTGCCTTGACTGAGATGGAGTAGGTGGAGAGGGAAGAGGAAAAAAAAAAGGGAAAAGTGGGAAGGAAAAGAGGATGCGAGGGGCACAACCAAGAGAAATGAGACGAGGGGAAAAGAGAGGAGAGGCAAGCAAAAGAAAGTTTATTCTCCTATTTGTTAAAGGTACATTAATCTCAGTATGGAGATTGAATATCATCATATGATTAAAACCTACTTACTTCCATAGCCCTTTAAGCACTTTACCCTGTTTCAGATTAAAACAATAGAATCCAAGCTTCCAAATGTATTTCATCAAAATCGTATTTGCGCACTTGAAACATAGTGAAAATTAAAAAAACAAAAATTTCTTAAAATCAATCCATACCTTTGAAAATAATCTAGTGAAATGGATGTTTAAAAAACAAATAATAGAAGAGAGAAAATAGCGGGTGCACCATGTGAAGGATGCGGGAAGCATAATGTGTGGTGTAAACGACAACGCGAAGATGATGTGCATCTGTGGAAAGAGACACCGCCGTAGAGCAGGGTTGTTGTCAACCAGAGATAGACAGCAGGGGCTGTCTAACCACTGAGAACAGAGGGAAGCCTCCGAAGGAACACGCTGTGAAGAGCCACCTGCAGGTAAGAGTATAAGGACTGTGTACCCAGGAAGTCTCAGAAAAAGGATGTTGGAATGGTCCAGAGAGCTCCTGTGGGCAGAATACAGCTCCTACATCCTGTTCACTTGTAGGTACCATGGGCCTAGATGGAGCAGGCGCCTAAGAAGGTGAATCCTGAGACCAAGAACTTGATTTTTATTTATTTGTTGTGTTTTTATCTTTATTGGTTTGTTTTAACTACTTTAACTATTAAAACCTCCTTATCAAATTGGGAGCCATTTTGTAATGCTGAGGGAAGTCATTCCAAAGGCCGAAAGTATACCTCAGCTGTGAGAAGTGAAGGGATGTGTGAGTGATAAAAAAAAAAATTAGAACCAAAGTTATGGCCCAGGTAATTTATATATTTTGTACCATTTTCTGGTTTATTCTGACTTTTTCAGTTGTCCTTAAAAGGTGGAATGCAAAGTACTGGGTTTAATCATTGAATGTTTTTACAAATTTTTGTTGATTCTGGTGCCTCACTTTTCTTCCCTGTTCCTATGATTTGTGCTCCTTCTGGTCCCCTTCCTTCAGTCAGGACCTTCCCTTCTGGTTTATTTTGTTCACTTTTCTCTCTTCTGAAAAAAATGGCTCTTTTCCTTTTTAACTATTTTATAATAATTTTTGAAATTTTCATACATGTGTACAATGTCTTTTGATCATACCCATCCCTGACATCCTTCTCCAAGTTCCTCTGGACTGCCCTCACCATGCCTTTCTATCTCATGTTCTTTTCTTATTTTATCATGTGCTGAATCACAGCACAGTGATACTCAAATGTTCATGAGTGGAAGGACATACACTGGTCAACCTACCAGGATCTAGTCCCTTAAAGGAGAACAATTTTCTCCCCCAGGAGCTGGAAGCTACCAGTACTTCCTTTGCTAAGGGTAGGGCCTAATGATCTGCTCTCCCATCCATGCTGGTATATTGATGGGCTTGACCTTGTGGGGGCCTTATGCAGGTAGCCATAGCTGTAATGAGGGCTTGTGTCCAATGACATGTCATGGCCAGAAGACAGCATTTCACAGCACTTCTCCATGTCTTCTGGCTCTGCCAATCATATTGCCCCCTCATCAATGTTTCTTTTTGAGGGCAGCATAGTGTGGCATAGATGTCCATTCAGACATTTGTTCCCTACACTTGGACAAATTGAGAGTTTCTGTATTAACTGCTGTCCACAGCAAAAAGAAGCTTCTTTAGTGAGGACTGAGAGTTGATTTAATCTATGGATATAGAGATAAGTATTTAAAAAGCAGTTTGCTACCACATCAATTTAGTAAACTAGCAGTACAGGTTTTCCATTAGTCCCCGTGAGCTTCCTTCCTATGTGTTTGTGGGTATATTTAAAGTGCCAGGAAAGAATTTCCTCAGGTTGGTATTCGGATAAACCACTGAGCAAAACATGTGTAAATGAAACATTCAAAATATAAAATAAATTGGTCTGTTACACTGTAGCTCTACTTGGGGATAGGGCGTGTCAGATTCAAATAGGTACAATGAAAACAAATAAATAAATCATGTTTTAAATACTTTAGTAAATAAACGTGTCTAAAATATAAAGATGTTGGAGGCATGAGTAAAAGATCAAATGAGTGAATAATATTTCTGGGTGAAGCATTGGAGGCACTAGGTTAAAAGGATAAGGAACGTTCAGCCAGATAACAGCAGAGATTTTTTTCTCAAATATGGGTGTGTGTGTGTGTGTGTGTGTGTGTGTGTGTGTGTGTGTGTGTGTGTGTGTATTCACAGGAAGCATTAAGAACACCAAATAGACATGACTAGGGCGTCACACTACATGTTACAGTTAAACTACCAAAATAACAGAACCAAGGAAGATTACTGAAAGTTGAGATAGAAAATCCAACTCAGGAAGGGAAATCATAAAAACAAAACAACAACAAAGACATCAAAAACCACAGTGTTATTAGCAGTTAGAAAGAAATGATGCCTTCCAAGTTGTGGAAGAAAATATTTTTGCAATATATTAATTCTTAACACTGTTATGATTCAGGATAAAAAGAGCAGAATAAAATAAAAACAATTCATGACCACCAAGCCAGTGGTATAGAAGATAGGGAAGAGCAAGAAAGAGAAGAGTAAAACTCATCAGTGTCTGACTAAATAGCTAAGTAAACCTTATTGGACAGTGGATACCAAATGAGAATTGGAAAACCCTTGAATACTAATTTAGTAAAATATCAAACTTGTAATATAAATGAAGAAAGTAAGCAACATAGTGTACTTGAAAACAGTAGAGGAAAACGAGCGAAGGATGGGACGTAGTCCATACAGTTCACTAATCATCCATGGTATAAATGGTGTGGGCCATCCAATAAAGATATTTTCAGACTATCTGTTGTTGTCAGCACCCAATATAGACATGGATGGATAATGAAAGGATGCAAAATGATATTCCTAGAAAACGAAATCTAAAAGAATGTAGGATGAGTTGACTGTGGATTTTAAACCACATTCAAGTGTGTGTGTGTGTGTGTGTGTGTGTGTGTGTGTGTGTGTGTGTGTGTGTGTGTGTAAGGTTGTTACCTGTTGTAAAAGGGTACGATCCAGAAAGAAAGTGTAAGAATTTCAAATAAATATGCACTGACTTCTCGTGCACCCAAGTTCGTGGAGCACTCTCGGACATGAAGGCACATAATGCCCCAGTGCAATAAAAGTTAGAAAAACTTCACAAAGAGACATCAGAGTTCAGTTACAGTATCGATCAAATGGCCTTTAGAAACTTCATATCCACAGAATACACATACTACTGAACAGTACTAATAATGCACATCCATAAACATAATACTGAACATAAACAGATTGAAGAGTAGTACTCTCCACAACTGAAAGGCCTTGAAAAACTGCTGTGTCTTTTCATGATGCCATGTATGGAAGAAACTGGGTATAGAAGGAGCATATTTCAACATAAAACCTATGTATCACAAACCTCTAGACAATATCATGTGGATTTAGGGAAAGCTAAAAGCATTCCAGTTTTAAAATCAATAAGGCTAAGATCAAAAATTCAAGCGACACCACATGCTGGCGAGGATGTGGAGAAAGAGGAACACTCCTTCATTGCTGGTGGGAATGCAGACTAGTACAGCCACTTTGGAAATCTGTCTGGCGCTATCTCAGAAAGCTGAGAATAGGGCTTCCTCAAGACCCAGCTATTCTACTCCACGGAATACACCCAGAAGATGCTCCAGCATACAACAGGGACATATGCTCAACCATGTTCATAGCGGCCTTATTCATAATAGCCAGAACATGGACATAGCCTCAGTGTCCCTCAGTAGAAGAATGGATAAAGAAACTGTGGTACATTTACACTACGGAATACTACTCAGCTATTAAAACAGGGAACTCCCGAAATTTATCGACAAATGGATTGAACTAGAAATGATCATAATGAATGAGCTAACCCAGAAGCAGAGAGACTCAAATGGTATATACTCACTTATAAGTGGACACTAGCCCAAGGGCAGGTCTCATGAAAATCTTCACTTACCAGGAAAGTGGGATAGAGGTGAGGACATCCTACTGGGACTCTAGATGAGAGAAATATAGGAGACAGGGAAATAGATGGATCCAGAGGGTCCTAGACACTTACAAGAAGAACACTATGATGGGCAGATCTGGGCCCAGGGGTTCTGCCCAATCTATGGCACCAACCAGGGACAATATGTGCAGTCATCATCATCAAACCCCTACCCAGATCTAGCCAAGGGACAGAACGTTCTCCACAGTTAAGTGGAGACTGGGGACTGACTTTCACAGGAACTCTGGTGCCCCATGTTTGGCCATGTCCCCTTGATGGGGAAGCCCAATGGCACTCGGAGGAAGGATAGCCGACTACCAAGAAGAGACTTGATACCCTAGCATCATATTCAGGGAGAGGAGGTCCCCCTCAGTCACAGTCATAGGGAAGGGGAATGGGGTGAAAACGGGAGGAAGGGAGGAATGGGAGGATGCATGGGATGGGATAACAAATGAGATTATCATGAATGATTTCATTTTTCAATAAAAAAAGAAAAAATCTTAAAAAGGAAAATAAAATAAAATAAATAAGGACAAAGTTGTCTATTCTTTCTACCCTTATTGATTGTGCTACCCAAAATTTGAGGTAGAACAAATGTAAAGAGAAAAATAAATAAAAGGTAAAGTAATAAGCAATGAAGCTTTCCCCTCTTTCCTTTATGTCACATAGTAACATTGCTGAGAAAAACAATTCTGTGGAGGGAACCCTCAACATGAGGCATTCTGTTTAGAAAGAAATATTGGTTGTACAATCTCCGAAGATACATTTTGACTTCACTTTTAGTTATCATTAACTATCATAATGATAGTTTTCAGGAGTCTTGATGATCACAGGGTTCCAGAAACTCTCCAACCCATCCTTTCTGGAACATATCTCTATCAGTTTCTTTACCTCTAAAGCTCAAGGCTCCAGTGAGCATCTCCCACACGGTTGGTTGGCCCCTTACTCTGCCTGTATGTCTGTAAATCTTATGTCTATCTTGCTGGAGCCAGTATACATCACAAAAGTGAGAATGATGCTTTAGCAGTGTGTAGGACTAACTGTGACTGCCAAGAGACTGGGGAATAACTTTTCTAATGTGTCCTTACCAAGCACTGATTACATATGGAAAGGGGACACACACAGGCTCTATCTGAGGTAAAAGTCATTCTTCGGAAATCCTTTATTTCCTAAGACATCCTCTCTTTCAGTACTAAGGAAAATTTTGTTTGTTTTATTTCGTTTGACACAGTATTTCCCCATGTAACTCTCCCCGCTCTCCTGGAACTCACCATGTAGACCAGGCTCCCCTTGAACTCAAAGAGATCTAAGTGCTGGGATGAAAGACATGAACCACCAATGTCTGGAAGGGCTGGGGAATTTTAACACGTGGCAGCACACAGCCTGTGAGTACAGCTCTAGGAGTGTGCTTGATCCCGGGTAATTTATAAAGAAGGCATACTTACTTGTCATATATATAAAGACTCAGTGTATTACACATAAAAAAAAATTACATACAGCAAGAAGAACCATGAAACAATCAGGGATTATAAGAGTGTTACATTCACAGTGTTTTGGTTAATTGTATTTGGCAGCCTTGAATAAAACATCTTTCCTGTCTTGGTGATTCCAAAACTCTGAGTGAGAATCAATATCCATCATACCTCATCTCTGTCAAATTAAAACATCTATCTAGACCTAAAAACATCTTAACCCCTTAATGGCTGAGGCTAACTCTAAGACTAAACTATCTGGCCTTCAACTCCATCAGAGACTTGAGAAGGAATGAAACTTAATTATTTGAGTGAGCCAGGAGTGCAGGTTAGCAGCTTCAAATACATGTATATACACGTGTATACACATATATATGGATATACGTATATATCCATATGGATATATATATGTGTATATATATGTATATATATATCTGAAGAAAAGGAAGGAAAACAACATGTCCCATGTCTTAGACTTCAAATATTTCATCCTCTAAATGATTTGATGAACACTGTCTGTGCATGAGCCAGAATCCTCTTGGTTTACATTTCTAGCTACCATTCACATTACCAGTAAGCTCCCTGTCTACATCAGATTCTGATCCACTCAAGTCAACAGAACAAGCTCTGCCACCACTCGGAGAAGATGGGGGAGTCTTTTTCTCCTCATGACATCATTTCGCTTCATTTTTTGTTACATATAAAACTAAATGATGTATAATGTGACATGCTAAGACTATTGTAATTGGTTGAGGACATTCTTGATCAATGTTCACCTGGTCCCAAAAATTTACTTCTCATTCTGTAGGGATGGTATCATCCCATATCAGGATGATGATTCCATTTCTTCTCATCTAATTTTAGCATCTAGAAACTGAATAATATGAGGCCAAATGTTAAGGTGATCCTATGGGTTACAGGAAAATGGGAAAGGAAATCAGCCAGGAGCACAGTAACTTTTCTCAGGCAAGTTAGTGAGAACTTAAGTGAATGTTAAGTCAACATTGTGATGCAATGGGAAGTAAATGACATGTGAGCAATGTGAGGCCATAAGACTGGTGAGCAGAAGCCACGCAGCAGCAGTGTTGAGGAGAACATAATGGAAACCCCCACACCACAGTAGGGAGGGCCTGCAATCAACCTGTGGTATTATGCAGTGCTGAGCATTTGGTACAGTTGGAAACTGCAAGTGGCCGAAGCATAAGTCCTCCCTATACTTTACTTCCAAGTAGATACTCCCTGATAAACAACCATGTTTATCTGGAGGAGCAAGAACTCTTCTTGCTTATTCCTAAGCATTGGGCTCTCTGTTCCACCAGCCTTCACAATTACTGAAACAAGAAGTCATTCTTCCATAGGAATTACGTGTTTCTATGCCATGATCTATAAAAGCTGCTTCCCGTTAGATCCTGCTTGCTTTGTTTGTTTGTTTGTTGTTTTGTTTTGGCTTGTTTTTTTAAAATAACAATCCCTATGTGACCCTAAGGTGTAAGTTAGGATGATGCTTACTACTGCTGTCAGCCATGGTGAAAGAGCAACGACTGGTTTGATCAATACAGTGCCTCTGACTGCCACAAAACTGTCCTGTGAAAATTTCTCCTTCATAACGGAGTGGGTCATTAAAGCACGTTCTTATGAATGGTTTAGGATCAGACATATTCTAGAAATAACCTCTGTAAAGGATAAAGTATTCACTTGCTTAGCCTACATAAAGTACCACAGACTGAGTGACTTAAAGGCAGAAATTCATTTTCTCACAGTTATGGAAGCTAGGAGATCAAGAACAAGGTGCATTATTATGGACTTTGTGTGAGATCTCTTTCTTCATATTTTCTTTTCATGCCTCTTCACATGGTGGGACATTTGTGGACATTGATCCTGTGTGGCTTCTGTGTGCACAATTCACTTCATATGAGGTCACGCCTGTGCCCCAGTATTAGTGTTTAGTAGTTTAATCTTAAGTCTTTATCTCTGAGAAGAGTTGCCTCTGACCTAATGAGGGTAAAAATTCAACATGATAAATGTTAGAGAGAGAAAGTTAAAGTTCAGCATCCAATAGGCAAGAATTGGTGGTATCTTTGTCTAATCTCAGTGTAGTGTAACATAACTAAATCAACTGGACTATGTGTGCTCTCAACTGGAGTTTCTAAAAAGTAAGAGCATATTTTGGCTCTGTTAGCATTATGTCAGATTAGTTTTTTGGTTACTTATATTTGATTACAAAAAATAAAATCTCAGACATGATGGTGATATTATCTGAGTAGAGAAACAGTCACACCTGAAGTTCTTGAAACACAAAATATCTGCCAGCCTTGTGACTAGGGTTTTCTAGAGGACGTATATTCTAATGATCTTACGCTATTGGTTTGATATAATTGAGCTTTTGTAGCAGAACAGCTTAGGCTATGTGGCTCTAAAAGCAATTTTTTTTCCTTGATAGTCTGGAGGCTATGCAAGATCAAGGTGCTGGCAGAATTGGTATCTGGTGAGATCTCCTTTTCAGACAAATGTAAATCTGTGTCCTCATATGGTGACAATAGAAAAAGTAAAAAGTTTTTTTTTTCTGGCTTGTGCTTATAAGGCCACTATAAGAACCCTGAGGCAGTCCCACCCACATGATTTCCACTAGCACAATTATCTTTCAAAGTATCTATTTCATAATTCTGCCACATTGCAATTAATGTTCAACTTACGAACTAAGAAAACGGTGGTGCAGGCCTGTAACTCAAGCTGCATGGGAGGCTAAGTCAATAACATCTTAAGTTTGTAGGCTGTTTGGGTTGCATAGTGAGTTAAAATCAGCCTGAGCAACTTAGAAGGGCCCTACAAGTAATGCTGGAAAACATGACCAAGTTACATCACTCCTAATCATATGCCCAAAGATTCTACATCTAACTAGATACTTGCCCATTCAGATTTATTGTTGCCGTATTCACAATAACAAAGAAACTGAATCTGTTTAGATATCCATGAACATAAAAAGTGGATAATGAAAATGTGCTCATTATACACAACAGACTTTTATTAATAGATAAAACTGAAATTACTTGAGCTGGAAAGTTGGCCCGGCAGTTAAAAGCACCTGCTGCTCTTGCGAAGAACACGTGTTGGATTCCTGGCATCCGCATGGCAGCTCACAACCATCTGTAACTCCAGTTCCAGGGAATGCAATGCTCTCTTCTGATCTCTACAGGCACTAGGGATGCACATGGTGCAGATACCCATGCAGGGAACACACAGGCACGCTGCGCGTGCGCGCGCGCGCGCGCACACACACACACACACACACACACACACACACAAAATCTGATGATCTTAATTAAGAAAGGAAAAGTTAAAATTGCAGGACCAAGAATGGGACTCGTAAACATTGTGTGGTATAACACAAAGTAAGAAAGACGTATATGTTCTCCCTATGTGGATCTTAGCTTCTAAATTGTCAAATGTGTGTATGTAGGGAATAAATGTGAGTTTTCCCTGGATTAAATGCCAAGTACCATCACATAAATAAATAAATAAATAAAATTAAAAAAAAAAGAATAAAGAAGGAAAACACATTTCCACATGTGAGTTTTAAGGAGTGTAAATGCTGATGGCATAAAAAGGCTTATCAAAGTCAGCTGGGTGATAAGTAAAACATAAACCGTAAGATTCCCGAGTTGTTATGACAGTGATGGAGGATGGAGCAGGGACACATCACTAATCAGAAATCACCTAGTGTTGTGTTACTCCGCTGCTGCCAGAGTTGAGTGTATTTACTGATCTTTATTCGTTTTTTTCTCCTCCTAAATGCCTCTAAGTATATTTTAGTTGATTTATTAAAAAATATTTTAGCTGAAAGTATTGTGATTGGATCCATAGTAGAGGAAAAGAGAACAGCAAATTAAACCAGGAGAGTAAATAATGAGAAACGCATTTTTCACGACAAAATGAGTAACCAAGTTGATATTAATTTGTTTCCAACGATTAAGGAGATGAAGTGGTGGAAACAACATAAATATAATTCTTATGGTATTATATTCCTTTTTTTTCTTTTTTTAAAATACACTTTGTTAATTTATTCATGTTACATCTCAATGGTTATCCCACCCCTTGTATCCTCCCATTCCTCCCTCCCTCCCATTTTCCCCTTACTCCCCTCCCCTGCGACTGTGACTGAGGGGGACCTCCTCCCCTTGTAAATGCTCATGGGGTATCAAATTAATTTTAAACTAAAAAATAAAGTGAACAAATTTCTTTGAACAGTCCCTGTATAGGTCTCATCTGCTCACACATCAAAGTGTGAATATATTTACATAATACAATAACTGGATTCAATTTGTCATATAGTTTTTAAAAAGTGTACACAGATCTTTACTCTCTCATCTCAGACTGGATTTATTCCATAAGCCACTTCATGCAAATGTGTTCTGTCTGGTGAGAATTTAACTCAGTAATGATCCTCCGGAAAATATCGTTTCATTTGAAATGGTGCTCTTTTTCCGATGGACCAAATCAAAATAATGATAACAACAACAAAATATCTTGATAGTCACGAAGAAAGTATCTAACAAAATAACTTGTCATTTTCCTGCAGTAATTGATATTTAAAAAGGGTTTACAAAATAGAGAAAAGGAAAAGGTCAAAGAGTATTTATCCTGAATGACACTTTTCGGCACCAAGCCCAACATCTTACTCTTTAACTTCCCCATCAGCCAATAATCCTGAGAAACAGACTTGCTCCAGTAGTCACAAGAGCATGCAGGTGTTTGCCATTTGTGAAGAAACCATATTTATGAGCAATGATGTGGAACCTAGATAATTTCTCTTCCCTAATGAGGATCTCAGAAGAGTTGGTTTTTTCGAGACAGGGTCTCTCTCTGTGTAGCCCTGCCTGTCCTGGACTCACTTTATAGAGCAGGCTGGCCTCGAACTCACGTTACCTGCACGCAGACCAAGGGAAGCTATGTTTCAATCCATTTCATCCATCGTATGGATTTCCCTAATGAGGATCTCAGAAGAGTTGGTTTTTTCGAGACAGGGTCTCCCTCTGTGAGCCCTGCCTGTCCTGGACTCACTTTATAGAGCAGGCTGGCCTCGAACTCACGGCGATCCACCTGCCTCTGCCTTCCGAGAGTTGGGAACTAAAGGCATGCGCCACCAACACCGCTGGGCTTCAGAGGAGGTTTTGAAGTCTTAGTAGCGCCAACTCAACCTAAAGCACTACAAAGTATCCAGACTTCTCCGAGACTGAGGGAGCCCACTCCCTCGCCACGAGAGGAGGCGCCAGAAGAGTAGGGTACGCCATCTCCCATGAGCCTCTCTTCCTTCACGTTGCTTTTCTCAGTGACTCACTTCCTCCTCGGAGCTTCAGAACCCACTTCGAGGCTGGGGACGACGCGATCGTCCAGCGCCCCAGCCAAAGCCAACCTCTACTTCAGCAGGCTCAGTGAAACAGGTCCAAGCTTCAAGGTGAGGAGATGAGTGGGACTGAGAAACGCCTAGCCTCCAGTTAGAACCCCTAAAGCTTTATTTTCCTTCTCTTAGTCACCCGAAAAGAGCGCCCCCTCCCTGCTCCCAAGAGTTCCACGAGGGAACTAGGGGGCGTCCTCGGTCTCCTCGGTCCTCACAGGATTTAGGCACACCATTCACCTATGTTAAATGAGAACACCCATAACACTCTGCCGCAGATACACCGTCTTTTATTTAATTTTTGATTTATGCCCACTGAAAAAGAGCCTCGCTTTCTCCACAGCTTTCTCCTGGGGAAATGTCGCGTTCGCCATGCTGCAACCTCTCCTTCGGCCCCCGCCGATGCCCTTGTTTTAGTCATGGCCCTGTCTCAGAGAATAGTGTCCTTAGTCCCCGTCCTTCAGTCCTTCAACCCCACAAGCTGTGCCCTTCGTTCGGAGTGACTTTTCTGTGACTTTTTAAGCTTCTGCCGGTTTAGAAGACAGGCCTTCGTCCACGAACAAAAGCGGGCAAGGGGTGGGGGTGGAGCAGGGCGTCGCAGGTTTTTCCGCCATCTTTGAGGGTTTATCGTGTCTTGCTCGAAGAGCCTGAATGTTCCAATTTAGAAAAGCCCTGGGTTCACTCTCAGCTGAGGGACTTCGCGAGCAACTACACAACTACCACCAGTTGCATCTTTGTCCTCGGTCATTTTTTTATTGTTATTATTTATGTATTGGTTTTCGAGACAGGGTTTCTCTGTGTAGCATCGGCTTTCATGGACTCACTCTGTACACCAGGCTGGCCTCGAACTCACAAAGATCTGCCTGTATCTGTCTCCTCCAGTGCTGAGATAAAAGGTGTGCAGCCGCTCCGCCAGGCTGACTTATTTTTTTTTTATCTTATTTTATTTTATTTATTTTTTTGTTTTTGTTTTTGTTATTTTTCGAGACAGGATCTCTCTGCGTAGCCTTCGCTTTGCTGGACTCATTCATTTTGTATACCAGGCTGGCCTCGAAGTCACAGAAATCTGCCTGCATCTGTCTCCCCCAGTGCTGGGAGTAAAGGTGGGCAGCCGCTCCGACTGGCTGACTTATCTTTATTTTATTTTATTTCATTTTATTTTTTGGTGTTTTGGAGACGGGGTTTCTTTGTGTGGCTTTGGCTTTGCGGACACACTCACTTTGTACACCAGGGCTGTCCTCCAACTCACAGATGTCTGCCTGCCTCTGCCTCCCCCAGTTCTGGCATTGAAAGTGTGCACCTGCTCTGCTTGGCTGACCTGTTTTTGTTTTATTTTATTTCCTTTTTTATTTGTTTGTCTGGCTTACTTTGAGACCGGGACTGTCTGTGTATCCTTGGACGTCCTAGACTCACTCACTTTGTACACCAGGCTGTCCTCGAACTCACAGAATTCTGCCTGCATCTGCCTCCCCAAGTGCTGGGATTAAAAGTGTGCAGGCCCTCCGCCCTGGTGACTTATTTTTATATTTATTATTTATATTTGTTTGTTTATTTATTTATAATTTTTAGCAACTGGATTTCTTTGTGTGGCCTTGGATTTCCTTGACTCACTTTGTCCACCAAGATGGCCTCGAACTCATAGAAATCTTGCTGCCTCTGCCTCCCCGAGTTCTGGCATTAAAGATGTAGAGCCGCTCTGCTCGACTGACTTATTTTTACTTTATTTTATTTTGTTTTGTTTTGTTTTATTTTACTTTATTTCATTTTTTGGTGTTTTAGAGACAGGCTTTCTTTGGGTAGCCATGGCTTTGCTCGACTCACTCACTTTGTACACCAAGCTGTGCTGGAACTCAGAGAAACCTGTGTGCCTCTGCCTCCCTCAGTGTAGGGATTAAAGGCGTGCAGCTACTCCACCAGGATTACTTAGGTTTATTTTATTTTATATTGGTTTAATTTTTTTTCCATTTCTTGGTTTTTATTTGTTTTTTGTTTTTTTTGTTTGTTTGTTTGTTTTGTTTGTTTGTTTGTTTGTTTTTTAGAAACAGGGTTTCTTTGTGTAACCTTGGCTTTACCTGACTACCTAAGTTTCTGCACCAGGCTGGCCTCAAACTCACAGATGTGTGCCTGCATCTAGCTCCAGCAGTGCTGTCAGTAAGGTGTGCAGCCGCTCTGCCTGGCTGATTTTTTTGTTTGATTTGATTTTGGTTTATATTACATGTTTTGGTTTTTTCGAGACAGGGTTTCTTTGTGTGGCCCTGGCTTTGCGGACTCACTCACTTTGAACACCAGGCTGCCTTAAAATCACAGATGTCGGCCTGCCTCTGCCGCCCCCAGTTCTGGCATTGAAGGTGTGCAGTTGCCCTGCTTGGCTGACCTATTTTTATTTATTTTATTTTTTGTTTCTTTGGCTTTTTTTTTTTTTTTTTTTTTTGAGACAAGTTCTCTCTGTGTATCCTTGGCTCTCCTTGACTCACTCACTGTGTACACCAGGCTGTCCTCGAACTCACAGAAATCTTCTGAACTCTGCCTCCCCCAGTTAGGTTATTAAAGGGGTATAGCCAATCTGCTTGGCAGACTATTTTTATTTTATCTTATTATATTTTCTTTTACTTCACTTTATTTTATGTTTTGGTAACAAGAGACAGGCTTTCTTTGAGAAGCCTGGCCTTTGCTTGACTCACTCACTTGGTACACCATGGGATCCTCGAACTCACAGAAATCTGTGTGCCTCTGCCTGCCTCAGTGTAGGGATAAAAGGTGTGTAGCCACTCAACCAGGCTGATTTTGTTTTATTTTTTTTTTTTGGTTTATTTTTTTATTTTTTTGGTTCTTTCGAGACAGGGTTTCTTTGTGTGTCTTTGGCTTTGCTTGACTCACTCACTTTATACACCAGGCTATGCTGGAACTCACAAAAATCTTCCTGCCTCTGCCTCCCCCAGTGCTGGCATTAAAAGTGTAGAGCCGCTCTGCTTGGCTGATTTGATTTGATTTGATTGGATTGGATTAGATTGGATTTGATTTTACTTTATTTTTTGGTGTTTTAGAGACAGGCTTTCTTTCGGGAGCCTTGACTGTGCTTGACTCACTCACTTTGTACACCACGCTGTGCTGGAACTCACAGAAATCTGCCTGCCTCTGCCTCCCTGAGTGCTGTCAGTAAAGGTGTGTATTAGCTGTGTTAGGCTCACTTATTTCATTTCATTTCAGTTTATATAATTTTGGTTCATTTTATTTTATTTTTTGGTTTTTTCGAAACAGGGTTTCTTTGTTTGGCCTTGGCTTTGTGGACTCACTTACTTTGTACACCAGGCTATCCTCAAACTCACAGATGTCTGCCTGCCTCTGCACCCCCCAGTTCTGCATTAAAAGTGTGCAGCTGCTCTGCTTGGCTGACATGGTTTTATTTTATTTCATTTTATTTTTTGTTTGTTTGTTTGGCTTTTTTTCAGACAAGGTCTCTCTGTGTATCCCTGGCTTTCCTTGACTCACTCACTTTGTACACCAGGCTGTCCTCAAACTCACAAATGTCTGCCTGTATCTGGCACCCCCAGTTCTGGCATTAAAAGTGGGCAGCTGCTCTGCTTGGCTGACCTGTTTTTATTTTATTTTATTTTTTGGTTGTTTGGCCTTTTTTGAGACATGGTCTCTCTGTGTATCCTTGGCTTTCCTTGACTCACTCACTTTATACACCAGGCTGTCCTCGAACTCACAGAAATCCGCCTGCCTCTGCCTCCCCCAGTGCTGGCATTAAAGGTGTATAGCCACTCTGCTTGGCTGTCTATTTTTATTTTATCTTATTATATTTTCTTTTATTTCACTTTATTTTTGGTAAAAAGAGACAGGCTTTCTTTGAGAAGCCTTGCCTTTGCTTGACTCACACCAGGGGATCCTCGAACTCACAGAAATCTGTGTGCCTCTGCCTCCCTCAGTGTAGGGATAAAAGGTGTGCAGCCACTCTACCAGGCTGATTTTGTTTTATTTTATTTTGGTTCATTTTTTCCGTTTTTTGGTTTTTTCGAGACAGGGTCTCTTTGTGTGTCCTTGGCTTTGCTTGACTCACTCACTTTATACACCAGGCTGTGCTCAAACTCAAAGAAATCTGCCTGCCTCTGCCTCCCCCATTGCTGGCATTAAAGGTGTAGAGCAGCTCCGCTTGGCTGATTTGTCTTTATTTGATTTTATTTTGTTTTACTTTATTTTATTTTTTGGTGTTTTAGAGACAGGCTTTCTTTCGGCGGCGTTGGCTGTGCTTGACTCACTCACTTTGTACACCAGGCTATGCTGGAACTCACAGAAATCTGCCTGCCTCTGCCTCCCCCAGTGCTGGCATTAAAGGTGTAGAGCCACTCTGCTTGGCTGATGTGTTTTCATTTTATTTTATTTTATTTTACTTTATTTTATTTTTTTGGTGTTTAGAGACAGGCTTTCTTTCTGCAGCTTTGGCTGTGCTTGAATCACTCACTTTGTACACCAGGCTATGCTGGAACTCACAGAAATGTGCCAGCCTCTGCCTCCCTGAGTGCTGTCAGTAAAGGTGTGTATTAGCTCTGTTAGGCTCACTTATTTCACTTATTTCATTTCATTTTATTTTGGTTCATTTTATTTTATTTTTTGGTTTTTTCGAAACAGGGTTTCTTTATTTGGCCTTGGCTTTGTGGACTCACTCACTTTGTACACCAGGCTGTCCTCAAACTCACAGATGTCTGCCTGCCTCTGCATCCCCCAGTTCTGCATTAAAAGTGTGCAGCTGCTCTGCTTGGCTGACATATTTTTATTTTATTTTATATTTCATTTGTTTGTTTGGCTTTTTCTGAGACAAGGTCTCTCTGAGTATCCCGGGCTTTCCTTGACTCACTCACTTTGTACACCAGGCTGTCCTCAAACTCACAAATATCTGCCTGCATCTGCCACATGCAGTTCTGGCATTGAAAGTGTGCAGCGCTCTGCTTGGCTGACCTATTTTTATTTTATTTTATTTTTGGTTGTTTGTTTGGCTTTTTTTGAGACATGGTCTCTCTGTGTATTCCTGGCTTTCCTTGACTCACTCACTTTATACACCAGGCTGTCTTTGAACTCACAGAAATCTTCCTAACTCTGCCTACCCCAGTTAGGTTATTAAAGGTGTATAGCAGCTCTGCTTGGCTGACTATTTTTATTTTATCTTATTATATTTTCTCTTATTTCACTTTATTTTATGTTTTGGTAAAAAGAGACAGGCTTTCTTTGATTAGCCTTGGCTTTGCTTGACTCAGTCACTTTGTACACCAGGCTGTGCTCAAACTCACAGATGTCTGTGTCCCTCTCTCTCCCTCCGGGTAGGGATAAAAGGAGTGTAGCCACTCCACCAGGATTACTTAGTTTTAATTTCTTTTACATTGTTTGATTCTTTACATTTTTGCTTTTTTAGAGACAGGGTTTCTTTGTGTATTCTTGACTTTGCTGGATTCCCTCACTTTCTACACCAGGCTGGCTTCAAACTCACAGATGTGTGCCTGCATCTGCCTCCAACACTGCTGTGAGTAAAGGTGTGCAGACACCCTGGCCAGATTACTTATTTTATTTCATTGATTTTGTTTGTTTGTTTGGCTTTTTTTGAGACAGGGTCTCTCTGTGTATCCTTGGCTTTCCTTGACTCACTCACTGTGTACACCAGGCTGTCCTCGAACTCACAGAAATCTTCCTAACTCTGCCTCACCCAGTTAGGTTATTAAAGGTGTATAGCCACTCTGCTTGGCTGACTTTTTTTATTTTATCTTATTATATTTTCTTTTATTTCACTTTATTTTATGTTTTGGTAAAAAGAGACAGGCTTTCTTTGAGAAGCCTAGCCTTTGCTTGACTCACTCACTTGGTACACCAGGGGATCCTGGAACTCACAGAAATCTGTGTGCCTCTGTCTCCCTCAGTGTAGGGATAAAAGGTGTGCAGCCACTCTACCGGGCTGATTTTGTTTTATTTTATTTTGGTTCATTTTTTCCATTTTTTGGTTTTTTCGCGACAGGGTTCCTTTGTGTGTCCTTGGCTTTGCTTGACTCACTCACTTTATACACCAAGCTGTGCTGGAACTCAAATAAATCTGCCTGCCTCTGCCTCCCTGAGTGCTGTCAGTAAAAGTGTGTATTACTTCTTTTAGGCTCACTTATTTCATTACATTTCATTTTATTTCATTTTGGTTTTTTTTTTTTTGTTTGTTTGTTTGTTTTTTTTTTTTTTTTGGTTTTTTTTTGGTTTTTTCGAAACAGGGTTTCTTTATTTGGCCTTGGCTTTGTGGACTCACTCATTTTGTACACCAGGCTGTCCTCAAACTCACAGATGTCTGCCTGCCTCTGCACCCCCCAGTTCGGCATTAAAAGTGTGCAGCTGCTCTGCTTGCCTGAAATATTTTTATTTTATTTCATTTTATTTTTTGTTTGTTTGTCTGGCTTTTTTTGAGACATGGTCTCTCTGTGTATCCCTGGCTTTCCTTGACTCACTCACTTTCTACACCAGGCTGTCCTCAAACTCACAAATCTCTGCCTGCATCTGGCACCCCCAGTTCTGGCATGAAAAGTGTGCAGCTGCTATGCTTGGCTGACATGTTTTTATTTTATTTCATTTTTTGTTTGGTTGCTTGGCTTTTTTTGAGACATGGTCTCTCTGTGTATCCCTGGCTTTCCTTGACTCACTCACTTTATACACCAGGCTGTCCTGGAACTCACAGAAATCTTCCTAACTCTGCCTCCCCCAGTTAGGTTATTAAAGGTGTATAGCCACTCTGCTTGGCTGACTATTTTTATTTTATCTTTTTATATTTTCTTTTATTTCACTTTATTTTATGTTTTGGTAAAAAGAGACAGGCTTTCTTTGATTAGCCTTGGCTTTGCTTGACTCACTCACTTTGTACACCAGGCTGTGCTCGAACTCCAGCAGGCTTACTTAGTTTTACTTTCTTTTATATTGGTTTGATTCTTTTCATTTTTTGCTTTTTTAGACACAGGGTTTCTTTGTTTAGTCTTGGCTTTGCTGGACTCCCTCACTTTCTACACCAGGCTGGCTTCAAACTCCCAGATGTGTGCCTTCATCTGCCTCCAGCAGTGCTGTCAGTAAAGGTGTGCAGACACCATGCCCAGTTGACTTATATTATTTCATTTTATTTTTTTGTTTGTTTGTTTGATTTTTTTTGAGACAGGGTCTCTCTGTGTATCCTTGGCTTTCCTTGACTCACTCACTGTGTACACCAGGCTGTCCTCGAACTCACAGAAATTGTCCTAACTCTGCCTCCCCCAGTTAGGTTATTAGAGGTGTATAGCCACTCTGCTTGGCTCTCTATTTTTATTTTATCTTATTATATTTTGTTTTATTTTAATTTATTATATGTTTTGGTAACAAGAGACAGGCTTTCTTTGAGAAGCCTTGCCTTTGCTTGACTCACTCACTTGGTACACCAGGGGATCCTCGAACTCACAGAAATCTGTGTGCCTCTGCCTCCCTCAGTGTAGGGATAAAAGGTGTGCAGCCACTCTACCAGGCTGATTTTGTTTTATTTTATTTTGGTTCATTTTTTCCATTTTCTTGTTGTTTTTGAGACAGGGTCTCTTTGTGTGTCCTTGGCTTTGCTTGACTCACTCACTTTATACACCAGGCTTTGCTCAAACTCAAAGAAATCTGCCTGCCTCTGCCTTCCCCAGTGCTGGCATTAAAGGTGTAGAGCCGCTGTGCTTGGCTGATTTGTTTTTATTTTATTTTATTTGATTTTACTTTATTTTATTTTTTGGTGTTTTATAGACAGGTTTTCTTTTGGCAACCTTGGCTGTGCTTTTGTTTTGTTTTGTTTTGTTTTGTTTTTTGTTTTTTGTTTTCCTTTTTTTTTTTTTTTTTTTTTTTTTTTTTAATTTATTCTTGTTACATCTCAATGGTTATCCCAACCCTTGTATCCTCCCATTCCTCCCCTCCCCCCATTTTCCCATTATTCCCCTCCTCTATGACTGTTCCTGAGGGGGATTACCTCCCTGTATATATTCTCAAAGGGTATCAAGTCTCTTCTTGGCTACCTGCTGTCCTTCCTCTGAGTGCCACCAGGTCTCCCCCTCCAGGGGACATGGTCAAATGTGAGGCACCATAGTACATGAGAAAGTCATGTCCCACTCTCCACTCAACTGAGGAGAATATTCTGACCATTGGCTAGATCTGGGAAGGGGTTTAAATTTACCTCCTGTATTGTCCTTGGCTGGTGCCTTAGTTTGAGCGGGACCCCTGGGCCCAAATCTGCCTATCATATTGTTGTTTGGTTTTTTTTTGAGACAGGGTCTCTCTGTGTATCCTTGGCTTTCCTTGACTCACTCACTTTATACACCAGGCTGTCCTCGAACTCAGAAATCTTCCTAACTCTGCCTCCCCCAGTTAGGTTATTAAAGGTGTATGAGACACTCTGCTTGGCTGACCATTTTTCTTTTATCTTATTATATTTTCTTTTATTTCACATTATTTTATGATTTGGTAAGAAAGTGACAGGCTTTCCTTGAGAAGCCTTGCCTATGCTTGACTCACTCACTTGGTACACCAGGGGATCCTCGGACTCACAGAAATCTGTGTGCCTCTACCTCCCTCATTGTAGGGATAAAAGGTGTGCAGCCACTCGAACAGGCTGATTTTGTTTTATTTTATTTTGGTTCACTTTTTCCATTTTTTGGTTTTTTCGAGACAGGGTTTCTTTGTGTGTTCTTGGCTTTGCTTTACTCACCCACTTTACACACCAGGCTGTGCTGGAACCCACAGAAATCTGCCTGCCTCTGCCTCCCTGAGTGCTGTCAGTAAAGGTGTGTATTACCTGTGTTAGGCTCACTTATTTTATTTCACTTCACTTTATTTTATTTTGGTTCATTTTATTTTAATTTTTGGTTTTTTCGAAACAGGGTTTCTTTATTTGGCCTTGGCTTTGTGGACTCACTCATTTTGTACAGCAGGCTGTCCTCAAACTCACAGATGTCTGCCTGCCTCTGCTTGCCCCAGTTCTGCAATAAAAGTGTGCAGCTGCTCTGCTTGGCTGACATATTTTTATTTTATTTCATTTTATGTTTTGTTTGTTTGTCTGGCTTTTTCTGTGACACGGTCTCTCTGTGTATCCCGGGCTTTCCTTGAGTAACTCAATTTGTACACCAGGGTGTCCTCAAACTCACAAATGTCTACCTATATCTGGCTTCCCCAGTTCTGGAATTAAAAGTGGGCAGCTGCTCTGCTTGGCTGACCTGTGTTTATTTTATTTTATGTTTTCGTTGTTTGTTTGGTTATTCTTGAGACAGGGTCTCTCTGTGTATCCTTGGCTTTCCTTGACTCACTCACTTTATACACCAGGCTGTCCTCGAACTCACAGAAATCTTCCTAACTCTGCCTTCCCCAGTTAGGTTATTAAAGATTTCTAGCCACTCTGCTTGGCTGACTATTTTTATTTTATCTTATTATATTTTCTTTTATTTCGCTTTATTTTATGTTTTGGTAAAAAAAAGACAGGCTTTCTTTGAGAAGCCTTGCCTTTGCTTGACTCACCCCAGGGGATCCTCGAACTCACAGAAATCTGTGTGCCTCTGCCTCCCTCAGTGTAGGGATAAAAGGTGTGCAGCCACTCTACCAGGCTGATTTTGTTTTGTTTTATTTTGGTTCATTTTTTCCGTTTTTTGGTTTTTTCGAGACAGGCTCTCTTTGTGTGTCCTTGGCTTTGCTTGACTCACTCACTTTTCACACCAGGCTGTGCTCGAACTCACAGAAATCTGCCTGCCTCTGCCTCCCCCAGTGCTGGCATTAAAGGTGTAGAGCAGCTCCGCTTGGCTGATTTGTCTTTATTTGATTTTATTTTACTTTATTTTATTTTTTGGTGTTTTATAGACAGGCTTTCTTTTGGCAGCATTGGCTGTGCTTGACTCACTCACTTTGTACACCAGGCTATGCTGGAACTCACAGAAATCTGCCTGCTTCTGCCTCCCTGAGTGCTGTCAGTAAAGGTGTGTATTAGCTGTGTTAGGCTCACTTATTTCATTTCATTTCATTTTATTTTGGTTCATTTTATTTTATTTTTTTGGTGTTTTCGAAACAGGGTTTCTTTATTTGGCCTTGGCTTTGTGGACTCACTCACTTTGTACACCAGGCTGTCCTCAAACTCACAAATCTCTGCCTGCATCTGGCACCCCCAGTTCTGGCATGAAAAGTGTGCAGCTGCTCTGCTTGGCTGACCTCTTTTTATTTATTTATTTATTTCTTGGTTGGTTGTTTGGCTTTTTTTGAGACATGGTCTCTCTGTGTATCCCTGGCTTTCCTTGACTCATTCACTGTGTACACCAGGCTGTCCTTGAACTCACAGAAATCTTCCTAACTCTGCTTTCCCCAGTTAGGTTATTAAAGGTGTATAGCCACTCTGCTTAGCTGACTATTTTTATTTTATCTTATTGTATTTTCTTTTATTTCACATTATTTTATGTTTTGGTAAAAAAGAGAAAGGCTTTCGTTTCGAAGCCTTGCCTTTGTTTGACTCACTCACTTGGAACACCAGGGAATCCTCAAACTCACAGAATCTGTGTTCCTCTGCCTCCCTCAGTGTAGGAATAATAGGTGTGCTGCCACTCTCCCGGCTGATTCTGTTTTATTTTATTTTGGTTCATTTTTTCCATTTTTTGGTTTTTTCGACACAGGGTCTCTCTGTGTGTCCCTGGCTTTCCTTGACTCACTCACTTTCTACACCAGGCTGTCCTCAAACTCACAAATCTCTGCCTCCATCTGGCACCCCCAGTTGTGCCATTAAAAGTGTGCAGCTGCTCTGCTAGGCTGACCTGTTTTTATTTTATTTTATTTTATTTTTTTTGGTTGGTTGTTTGGCTTTTTTTGAGACATGGTCTCTCTGTGTATCCCAGGCTTTCCTTGACTCACTCACTGTGTACACCAGGCTGTCCTCGAAGTCACAGAAATCTTCCTAACTCTGCCTCCCCCAGTTAGGTTAATAAAGGTGTATAGCCACTCTGCTTGGCTGACTATTTTTATTTTATCTTATTATATTTTCTTTTATTTCACATTATTTTATGTTTTGGTAAAAAGAGAAAGGCTTTCTTTGAGAAGCCTTGACTTTGCTGGACTCACTCACTTTGTACACCAGGGGATCCTCGAACTCACAGAAATCTGTGTGCCTCTGCCTCCCTCAGTGTGGGGATAAAAGGTGTGCAGCCACTCTACCAGGCTGATTTTGTTTTATTTTATTTTGGTTCATTTTTTCCATTTTTTGTTTTTTTCGAGACAGGCTCTCTTTGTGTGTCCTTGGCTTTGCTTGACTCACTCACTTTATACACCAGGCTGTGCTCGAACTCAAAGAAATCTGCCTGCCTCTGCTTCCCCCAGTGCTGGCATTAAAGGTGTAGAGCAGCTCCGCTTGGCTGATTTGTCTTTATTTTATTTGATTTTATTTTGTTTTACTTTATTTCATTTTTTGGTGTTTTAGAGACAGGCTTTCTTTTGGCAGCGTTGCCTGTGCTTGACTCAGTCACTTTGTACACCAGGCTATGCTGGAACTCACAGAAATATGTCTGCCTCTGCCTCCCTGAGTGCTGTCAGTAAAGGTGTGTATTAGCTGTGTTAGGCTCACTTATTTCATTTCATTTCATTTTGGTTCATTTTATTTTATATTTTGGTTTTTTCGAAACAGGGTTTCTTTATTTTGCCTTGGCTTTGTGGACTCACTCACTTTGTACACCAGGCTGTCCTCAAACTCACAGATGTCTACCTGCCTCTGCATCCCCCAGATCTGCATTAAAAGTGTGCAGCTGCTCTGCTTGGCTGACATATTTTTATTTTATTTCATTTTATTTTTTGTTTGTTTGTTTGGCTTTTTTTGAGACAAGGTCTCTCTGTGTATCCCTGGCTTTCCTTAACTCACTCACTTTCTACACCAGGCTGTCCTCAAACTCACAAATGTCTGCCTGCATCTGGCACCCCCAGTTCTGGCATTAAAAGTGTGCAGCTGCTCAGCTTGGCTGACCGGTTTTTTTTATTTTATTTTTTGATTATTTGTTTGTCTTTTTTTGAGACTGGGTCTCTCTGTGTATCCTTGGCTTTCTTTGACTCACTCACTGTGTACACCAGGCTGTCCTGGAACTCACAGAAATCTTCCTAACTCTGCCTCCCGCAGTTAGGTTTTTAAAGGTGTATAGCCACTGGGCTTGGCTGTCTATTTTTATTTTATCTTATTATATTTTCATTTATTTCACTTTATTTCATGTTTTGGTGAAAAGAGACAGGTTTTCTTTGAGAAGCCTTGCTTTTGCTTGACTCATTCACTTGATACACCTGGGGATCCTCGAACTCACAGAAATTTGTGTGACTCTGGGTCCCTCAGTGTAGGGATAAAAGGTGTGCAGCCACTCTACCAGGCTGATTTTGTTTCATTTTATTTTTGGTTTATTTTTTCCATTTTTTGGGTTTTTCGAGACAAGGTTTCTTTCTGTTTCCTTGGCTTTGCTTGACTTGCTCACTTTATACACTAGGCTGTGCTCATACTCAATGAAATCTGCCTGCCTCTGCCTTCCCCAGCGCTGGCATTAAAGGTGCAGTGCCGCTCTGCTTGCCTGATTCGTTGTTATTTTATTTTATTTTATTTTATTATTTCTTTTTGGTGTTTTAGAGACAGGCATTCTTTCGGCAGCCTTGGCTGTGCTTGACTCACTCACTTTGTACACCAGGCTATGCTGGAACTCACAGAAATCTGCCTGCCTCTGCCTCCCTGAGTGCTGTCAGTAAAGGTGTGTATTAGCTGTGTTAGGCTCACTTATTTTATTTCATTTCATTTTATTTTATTTTGGTTCTTTCTTTTTTTTTTTTTTTGGTTTTTTGTTTTTTTGGTTTTTTGGTTTTTTCGAAACAAGGTTTCTTTATTTGGCTTTGGCTTTGTGGACTCACTCACTTTGTACACCAGGCTGTCCTCAAACTCACAGATGTCTGCCTGCCTCTGCACCCCCCCAGTTCTGCATTAAAAATGTGCAGCTGCTCTGCTTGTCTGACATATTTTTATTTTATTTCATTTTATTTTTTGTTTGTTTGTCTGGCTTTTTTTGAGACAAGGTCTCTCTGTGTATCCCTGGCTTTCCTTGACTCAAGCGCTTTGTACACCAGGCTGTCCTCAAACTCACAAATGTCTGCCTGCATCTGGCACCCCCAGTTCTGGCTTGAAAAGTGTGCAGCTGCTCTGCTTGGCTGACCTGCTTTTATTTCATTTTATTTTATGGTTGTTTGTTTGGCTTTTTTGAGACAGGGTCTCCCTGTGTATCCCTGCCTTTCCTTGACTCACTCACTTTATACACCAGGCTGTCCTCGAACTCACAGAAATCTTCCTAACTCTGCCTCCCCCAGTTAGGTTATTAAAGGTGTATAGCCACTCTGCTTGGCTGACTATTTTTATTTTATCCTATTATATTTTCTTTTATTTCACATTATTTTATGTTTTGGTAAAAAGAGAAAGGCTTTCTTTGAGAAGCCTTGCCTTTGCTTGACTCACACCAGGGGATCCTCGAACTCACAGAAATCTGTGTGCCTCTGCCTCCCTCAGTGTGGGGATGAAAACGTGTGCAGCCACTCTACCAGGCTGATTTTGTTTTATTTTATTTTGGTTCACTTTTTCCATTTTTTGGTTTTTTCGAGACAGGGTCTCTTTGTGTGTCCTTGGCTTTGCTTGACTCACTCACTTTGTACACCAGGCTGTGCTCGAACTCGCAGAAATCTGCCCGCCTCTGCCTCTCCCATGCTAGCATTAAACGTGTGCAGCTGCTCCACCAGGATTACTTAGTTTTATTTTATTTGATATTGGTAATTTTTTTTCATTTTTTGGTTCTTTAGAGACAGGGTTTCTTTGTGTAGCCTTGGCTTTGCTGGACTCCATCACATTCTGTACCAGGCTGGCCTGGAACTCACAGATGTGTGCCTGCATCTGCCTCCTGTAGTGCTGTCAGTAAAGGTGTGCAGGTGCTCCCAGTGCCTGACTTATTTTATTTTATTTCATTTTGGTTTAGTTTTTGTATATTTGGTTTTGTGAGACACGGTTTCTTTGTGTGGCTTGGCTTTGTGGACTCACTTACTTTGTATACCAGGCTGTCCTCGAACTCACAGAAATCTGCCTGCATCTGCCTTGCCAAGTGCTGGGATTAAAGGGGTAGAGACGCCCCACCCTGGTGACTTATTTTTATTTTTATTTATTTATTTAATATTTTTGACTGGATTTTTTTTTTTTTTTTTTTTTTTTTTTTTTGCATGGCCTTGGATTTCCTGGACTCACTTTGTCCATCAGGCTGGCCTCAAACTCACAGAAATCTTGTTGCCTCTGCCTCCCCCAGTTCTGGCACTAAAGGTGTAGGGCCACTCTGCTTGACTGCTTCATTTTTACTTTATTTTCTTTTACTTTATTTTCTTTTTTGGTGTTTTAGAGAAAGGGTTTCTTTGGGTAGCCTGGGCTTTGCTTGACTGACTCACTTTGTACACCAGGCTTTGCTGGAACTCACAGAAATCTGCCTGCCACTGCCTGCCCCAGTGCTGGCATTAGAGTTGTGCAGATGCTCCACCGGGATTACATAGTTTTATTTTATTTGCTATTGGCTTAATTTTTTGCATTTTTTGCATATTTTTGGTTTTCTTTTTAGAGACAGGGTTTCTTTTTGTAGCCTTGGCTTTGCTGGACTCCCTCAGTTTCTGCACCAGGCTGGCCTGGAACTCACAGACATCTGTCTGCATCAGCCTCCCGCAGTGCTGTCAGTAAAGGTGTGCAGCCACTCTGCATGGCTGCCTCATTTTCTTTTATTATATTTTTTGTTTGTCTGTTTGGCTTTTTTTGAGACAGGGTCTCTCTGTATATCCTTGGCTTTCCTGGACTCACTCACTTTGTACACCGGCCTGTCCTCCAACTCACAGAAATCTGCCTGCATCTGCCTTGCCAAGTGCTGGGATTAAAGGAGTACAGCCATTCTAGCCTGGTGACTTTTTTTTATATTTGTTTATTTATTTATTTATTATTTTTCGAGGCTGGGTTTCTTGTGTGGCCTTGGATTTCCTGGACTCACTTTATACACCAAGCTGGCCTCAAACTCACAGAAATCTTCTTGCCTCTGCCTCCCTGAGTTCTGGCATTAAAGGCGTAGAGCCGCTCTGCTCGACTGACTTATTTTTACTTTATTTTATTGTACTTTATTTTACTTTGTTGTATTTTTTGGTGTTTGAGAGACAGGCTTTCTTTGGGTAGTGCTGGACTCCCTCACGTTCTGTACCAGGCTGACCTGGAACTCACAGATATCCGACTGTGTCTGCCTCCCCCACTGCTGTCAGTAAAGGTGTGTAGCAACTCTGCCCGGCTGACTTATTATATTTTATTTCATTTTATTTTATTTTGGGTCATTTTATTTTATTTTTTGGTTTTTTTTCGAAACAGGGCTTCTTTATTTGGCCTTGGCTTTGTGGACTCACTCACTTTGTACACCAGGCTGTCCTCCAACTCACAGATGTCTGCCTGCCTCTGCATCCCCCAGTTCTGGCATTAAAAGTGTGCAGCTGCTCGGCTTGGCTGACATATTTTTATTTTATTTGTTTGTTTGGCTTTTTTTGAGACATGGTCTCTCTGTGTATCCTTGGCTTTCCTGGACTCACTCGCTTTCTACACCAGGCTGTGCTGGAAATCATAGAAATCTTGCTGCCTCTGCCTCCCCTAGTTCTGGCATTAAAAGTGTAGAGCCGCTCTGCTTGACTGACTTAATTTTACTTAGTTTTATTTTATTTTACTTTATTTTATATTTTGGTGTTTTAGAGACAGGCTTTTTTTGGGTAGCCTTGGCTTTCCTTGACTCACTCGCTTTCTACACCAGGCTGTGCTCGAACTCACAGAAATTTTCCTAACTCTGCCTCCCCCAGTTAGGTTATTAAAGGTGTATAGCTGCTCTGCTTGGCTGACTATTTTTATTTTATCTTATTATATTTTCTTTGATTTCACTTTATTTTATGTTTTGGTAAAATGAGAAAGGCTTTCTTTGAGTAGAATTGGCTTTGCTTGACTCAATCACTTTATACACCAGGGGATCCTCGAACTCACAGAAATCTGCCTGCCTCTGCCTCGCCCAGTTCTTGCATTAAAGCTGTAGAGTCTCTGGGCTTGACTGATTTATTTTTATTTTATTTTATTTTATCTATTTTATTTTACTTTATTTTGGTTCAATTTATTGGGTTTTTTTGTGGTTTTTTTTTTTTTTTTTTTTTTTTTTTTGTGACAGGGTATTTTTTGTATGGCCTTGTGGAATCACTCACTTTGTACATCAGGCTGTCCTCAAACCCAGAGATGTCTGCCTGCCTCTGCATCTCCCAGTTCTTTAATTGAAGGAGTGCAGCTGCTCTGCTTGGCTGGCCTATTTTTATTTTATTTTACTTTATTTTTTTTGTCTTTTTTTGAGACAAGGTCTCTCTGTGCATCCTTGGCTTTCCTTGACTCATTCACTTTGTACACCAGGCTGTCCTAGAATTCACAGAAATGTTCCTAACTCTGCCTCCCCCATTTAGGTTATTAAAGGTGAATAGCTGCTCTGCTTGGCTGACTATTTTAATTTTCTCTTATTATATTTTCTTTCATTTCATTTTATTTTATGTTTTTGTAAAAAGAGACAGGCCTTCTTTGGGTAGCCTTGGCTTTGCTTGACTCTCTCACTTTGTACACCAGGCTGTGCTCAAAGTCACAGAAATCTTCCTGCCTCTGCCTCGCCCAGTGCTGTCAGTAAAGGTGTGTATTAGCTCTGCTAGGCTGACTTATTTCATTTCATTTCATTTTATTTTATTTTATTTGGGTTCATTTTATTTTATTTTTTGTTTTTTTTCGAAACAGGGTTTCTTTCTGTGGCCTTGGCTTTGTGGACTCACTCACTTTGTACACCAGGCTGTCCTCAAACTCACAGATGTCTGCTTGCATCTGCCTCCCCCAGTTCTGCATCAAAAGTGTGCAGCTGCTCTGCTTGGCTGACCTATTTTTATTTTATTTTTTGTTAGTTTGGCTTTTTTTTTTTTTTTTTTTTTTTTGAGACAGTGTCTCTCTGTGTAGCCTTGGCTTTTCCTGGGTTCACTAACTTTGTACAGCAGGCTGCCCAGACCTCACAGAAATCTTGCTGCCTCTGCCTCCCCCAGTTCTGGTGTTAAAATTGTAGAGCCACTCTGCTTGGCTGACTATTTTTATTTTATCTTATTATATTTTCTTTTATTTCACATTATTTTATGTTTTGGTAAAAAAGAGACAGGCTTTCTTTGAGAAGCCTTGCCTTTGCTTGACTCACTCACTTGGTACACCAGGGGATCCTCGAACTCACAGAAATCTGTGTGCCTCTGCCTCCCTCAGTGTAGGGATAAAAGGTGTGCAGCCACTTCACCAGGCTGATTTAGTTCTATTTTAGTTTAGTTTAATTTAGTTTAAGTTTTTTCATTTTTTGTTTTTTTTTTGTTGTTGTTGTTTGTTTGTTTTGTTTTTTTAGAGACAGGATTTCTTTGTGTAGCCTTGGCTTTCCTGGACTCCCACAGTTTCCGTACCAGGCTGGCCTTAAACTCACAGGTGTGTGCCTACATCTGCATCTGCCTCTAGTAGTGCTGTCAGTAAAGGTGTGCAGCTGCTCTTCCCAGCTGAGTTATTTTTTTGTTTGTATGTTTGACTTTTTTTGAGACAGGGTCTCTCTATGTATCCTTGGCTTTCCTGGACTCACTCACTTTGTACACCAGGCTGTCCTCGAACTCACAGAAATCTGCCTGCATCTGCCTTGCCAAGTGCTGGGATTAATGATGTACATCTGCTCCCCCGGTGACTTATTTTCATTTTTATGCTTATTTTTATTAATTAATTAATTTATTTATTTGTTATTTTTCGAGAGTGGATTTCTTTGTGTGGCCTTGTATTTCCTTGACTCACTTTGTCCACCAGGCTGGCCTCATACTCACAGAAATCTTGCTGTCTCTGCCTCCCCCAGTTCTGGCATTACAGATATAGAGCCGCTATACTTGACTGACTTATTTTTACTTTACTTTGTTTTTTATGTTATTTTACTTTATTTTATTTTTTGGTGTTTTAGAGCCAGGCTTTCTTTGGGTAGCTGTGGCTATGCTTGACTCACTCACTTTGTACACCAGGCTGTGCTCGAACTCAGAGAAACCTGTGTGCCTCTGTCTCCCTCAGAGTAGGGATTAACAGTGTGCAGGCACTCCACCAGGACTACTTAGTTTTATTTTATTTGATATTGGTTTAATTTTCTTTTCATCTTTTTTTTTTTTTTTTTTTTTTTGGTTTTTTATAGACAGGGTTTCTTTGTGTAGCCTTGGCTTTGCTGGACTCCCTCACTTTCTGTACCAGGCTGGCCTGGAACTCACAGATGTCTGACTGTGTCTGCCTCCCTCAGTGCTGTCAGTAAAGGTGTGCCTCTCCTCCTACTGGCTGACTCTTTTTATTTTATTTTATTTTGATTTCTTATATTTTATTTTTTGGCTTTTTTGAGACAGGGTCTCTCTGTGTATCCTTGGCTTTCCTGGACACACTCATTTTGTACACCAGGCTGTCCTCGAACTCACAGAAATCTTCCTAACTCTGCCTCCCCCACTTAGGTTATTAAAGGTGTATAAGACACTCTGCTTGGCTGACTATTTTTATATTATCTTATTATATTTTGTTTTATTTCACTTTATTTTATGTTTTGGTTAGAAAGTGACAGGCTTTCTTTGAGAAGCCTTGCCTTTGCTTGACTCACTCACTTGGTACACCAGGGGATCCTCAGACTCACAGAAATCTGTGTGCCTCTGCCTCCCTCAGTGTAGGGATAAAAGGTGTGCAGCCACTCTACCAGGCTGAATTTGTTTTATTTTATTTTGGTTCACTTTTTTCATTTTTTGGTTTTTTCGAGACAGGGTTTCTTTGTGTATCCTTGGCTTTGCTTGACTCACTCACTTTATACACCAGGCTGTGCTCGAACTCAAAGAAATCTCCCTGCCTCTGCCTTCCCCAGTGCTGGCATTAGAGGTGTAGAGCCGCTGTGCTTGGCTGATTTGTTTTTATTTTATTTTATTTTATTTCATTTTATTTTATATCATTTTACTTTATTTTATTTTTTGGTGTTTTAGAGACAGGCTTTCTTTTGGCAGCCTTGGCTGTGCTTGACTCACTCACTTTGTATACCAGGCTATGCTGGAACTCACAGAAATCTGCCTGCCTCTGCCTCCCTGAGTGCTGTCAGTAAAGGTGTGTATTAGCACTGTTAGGGTCACTTATTTTATTTCATTTCATTTTATTTTATTTTGGTTCATTTTATTTTATTTTTTGGTTTTTTTCGAAACGGGTTTTTTTGTTTGGTCTTGGCTTTGTGGACTCACGCACTTTGTACACCAGGCTGTCCTCAAACTCACAGATGTCTGCCTGCCTCTGCACCCCCCAGTTCTGCATTAAAAGTGTGCAGGTGCTCTGCTTGGCCGAAATATTTTTATTTTATTTCATTTTATTTTTTGTTTGTTTGTCTGGCTTTTTCTGAGACAAGGTCTCTCTGTGTATCCCTGGCTTTCCTTGACTCACTCACTTTGTACACCAGGCTGTCCTCAAACTCACAAATGTCTGCCTGCCTCTGCCACCCCCAGTTCTGGCATTAAAAGTGTGCAGCTGCTCTGCTTGGCGGACCTGTTTTTATTTTATTTTATTTTTTGGTTGTTTGTTTGGCTTTTTTTGGGACACGGTCTCTCTGTGTATCCTTGGCTTTCCTTGACTCACTCACTTTATACACCGGGCTGTCCTCTAACTCACAGAAATCTTCCTAAATCTTGCTCCCCCAGTGCTGGCATTAAAGGTGTATGGCATCTCTGCTTGGCTGACTATGTTTTTTTTTTTTTGTCTTATTATATTTTCTTTTATTTCACTTTATTTTATGTTTTGGTAAAATGAGACAGGCTTTCTTTGATTAGCCTTGGCTTTCCTTGAATCAATCACTCTGTACACCAGGCTGTGCTCTAACTCACAGATGTCTGTGTGCCTCCCTCTTCCTCAGTGTAGTGATAAAATGTGTGTAGCTGCTGCACCAGGATTACTTAGTTTTAGTTTCTTTTAAATTGGTTTGATTTTTTTCATTTTTTGCTTTTTTAGAGACTGGGTTTCTTTGTGGTGTCTTGGCTTTGCTGGACTCCCTCACTTTCTACACCAGGCTGGCTTCAAACTCACAGATGTGTGCCTGCATCTGCCTCCAGCAGTGCTGTCAGTAAAGGTGTGCAGACACCCTGCCCAGCTGACTTATATTATTTCATTTGTTTTGTTTGTTTGTTTGGCTTTCATGGAGACAGGTTCTCTCTGTGTATCCTTGGCTTTCCTTGACTCACTCACTGTGTACACCAGGCTGTCCTCGAACTCACAGAAATCGTCCTAACTCTGCCTCCCCCAGTTAGGTTATTAAAGGTGTATAGCCAGTCTGCTTGGCTGACTATTTTTATATTATCTTATTATATTTTGTTTTATTTCACTTTATTTTATGTTTTGGTAAAAAGAGAAAGGCTTTCTTTGAGAAGCCTTGCCTTTGCTTGACCCACACCAGGGGATCCTCGAACTCACCGAAATCTGTGTGCCTCTGCCTCCCTCAGTGTAGGGATAAAAGGTGTGCAGCCACTCTACCAGGCTGATTTTGTTTTATTGTATTTTGGTTCACTTTTTGTGTATCTTTGGCTTTGCTTGACTCACTCACTGTGTACACCAGGGTGTGCTCGAACTAGCAGAAATCTGCCAGCCTCTGCCTCTCCCATGCTAGCATTAAATGTGTGCAGCTGCTCCACCAGGATTACTTAGTTTTATTTTATTTGATATTGGTTATTTTTTTTTCAATTTTTTGGTTCTTTAGAGACAGGTTTTCTTTGTTTAGACTTGGCTTTGCTGGACTCCATCACATTCTGTACCAGGGTTGCCTGGAACTCACAGATCTGTGCCCGCATCTGCCTCCTGCAGTGCTGTGAGTAAAGGTGTTCAGGTGCTCCCACTGGCTGACTTATTTTATTTTATTTCATTTTGGTTTAGTTTTTGTATATTTGGTTTTTTGAGACACGGTTTCTTTGTGTGGCTTGGCTTTGCGGACTCACTTACTTTGTATACCAGGCTGTCCTCGAACTCACAGAAATCTGCCTGCATCTGCCTTGCCAAGTGCTGGGATTATAGGGGTAGAGACGCCCTACCCTGGTGACTTGTTTTTATTTTTATTTATTTATTTAATATTTTTGACTGGATTTTTTTCTTTTTTTGCATGGCCTTGGATTTCCTGGACTCACTTTGTCCATCAGGCTGGCCTCAAACTCACAGAAATCTTGTTGCCTCTGCCTCCCCCAGTTCTGGCACTAAAGGTGTAGGGCCACTCTGCTTGACTGCTTCATTTTTACTTTATTTTCTTTTACTTTATATTCTTTTTTGGTGTTTTAGAGAAAGGGTTTCTTTGGGTAGCCTGGGCTTTGCTTGACTGACTCACTTTGTGCACCAGGCTTTGCTGGAACTCACAGAAATCTGCCTGCCACTGCCTGCCCCAGTGCTGGCATTAGAGTTGTGCAGATGCTCCACCGGGATTACATAGTTTTATTTTATTTGCTATTGGCTTAATTTTTTGCATTTTTTGCATATTTTTGGTTTTCTTTTTAGAGACAGGGTTTCTTTTTGTAGCCTTGGCTTTGCTGGACTCCCTCAGTTTCTGCACCAGGCTGGCCTGGAACTCACAGACATCTGTCTGCATCAGCCTCCCGCAGTGCTGTCAGTAAAGGTGTGCAGCCACTCTGCATGGCTGCCTCATTTTCTTTTATTATATTTTTTGTTTGTCTGTTTGGCTTTTTTTGAGACAGGGTCTCTCTGTATATCCTTGGCTTTCCTGGACTCACTCACTTTGTACACCGGCCTGTCCTCCAACTCACAGAAATCTGCCTGCATCTGCCTTGCCAAGTGCTGGGATTAAAGGAGTACAGCCATTCTAGCCTGGTGACTTTTTTTTTTATATTTGTTTATTTATTTATTTATTATTTTTCGAGGCTGGGTTTCTTGTGTGGCCTTGGATTTCCTGGACTCACTTTATACACCAAGCTGGCCTCAAACTCACAGAAATCTTCTTGCCTCTGCCTCCCTGAGTTCTGGCATTAAAGGCGTAGAGCCGCTCTGCTCGACTGACTTACTTTTACTTTATTTTATTGTACTTTATTTTACTTTGTTGTATTTTTTGGTGTTTGAGAGACAGGCTTTCTTTGGGTAGTGCTGGACTCCCTCACGTTCTGTACCAGGCTGACCTGGAACTCACAGATATCCGACTGTGTCTGCCTCCCCCACTGCTGTCAGTAAAGGTGTGTAGCAACTCTGCCCGGCTGACTTATTATATTTTATTTCATTTTATTTTATTTTGGGTCATTTTATTTTATTTTTTGGTTTTTTTCGAAACAGGGCTTCTTTATTTGGCCTTGGCTTTGTGGACTCACTCACTTTGTACACCAGGCTGTCCTCCAACTCACAGATGTCTGCCTGCCTCTGCATCCCCCAGTTCTGGCATTAAAAGTGTGCAGCTGCTCGGCTTGGCTGACATATTTTTATTTTATTTGTTTGTTTGGCTTTTTTTTGAGACATGGTCTCTCTGTGTATCCTTGGCTTTCCTGGACTCACTCGCTTTCTACACCAGGCTGTGCTGGAAATCATAGAAATCTTGCTGCCTCTGCCTCCCCCAGTTCTGGCATTAAAAGTGTAGAGCCGCTCTGCTTGACTGACTTAATTTTACTTAGTTTTATTTTATTTTACTTTATTTTATATTTTGGTGTTTTAGAGACAGGCTTTTTTTGGGTAGCCTTGGCTTTCCTTGACTCACTCGCTTTCTACACCAGGCTGTGCTCGAACTCACAGAAATTTTCCTAACTCTGCCTCCCCCAGTTAGGTTATTAAAGGTGTATAGCTGCTCTGCTTGGCTGACTATTTTTATTTTATCTTATTATATTTTCTTTGATTTCACTTTATTTTATGTTTTGGTAAAATGAGAAAGGCTTTCTTTGAGTAGAATTGGCTTTGCTTGACTCAATCACTTTATACACCAGGGGATCCTCGAACTCACAGAAATCTGCCTGCCTCTGCCTCACCCAGTTCTTGCATTAAAGTTGTAGAGCCTCTGGGCTTGACTGATTTATTTTTATTTTATTTTATTTTATCTATTTTATTTTACTTTATTTTGGTTCAATTTATTCCTTGTTGTTGTTGTTTTTTTTTTTTTTTTTTTCTTTGTGACAGGGTATTTTTTGTATGGCCTTGTGGAATCACTCACTTTGTACATCAGGCTGTCCTCAAACCCAAAGATGTCTGCCTGCCTCTGCATCTCCCAGTTCTTTAATTGAAGGAGTGCGGCTGCTCTGCTTGGCTGGCCTATTTTTATTTTATTTTATTTTATTTTTTTGTCTTTTTTTGAGACAAGGTTTCTCTGTGTATCCTTGGCTTTCCTTGACTCATTCACTTTGTACACCAGGCTGTCCTAGAACTCACAGAAATGTTCCTAACTCTGCCTCCCCCAGTTATGTTATTAAAGGTGTATAGCTGCTCTGCTCGGCTGACTATTTTAATTTTCTCTTATTATATTTTCTTTTATTTCATTTTATTTTATGTTTTTGTAAGAAGAGACAGGCCTTCTTTGGGTAGCCTTGGCTTTGCTTGACTCTCTCACTTGGTACACCAGGCTGTGCTCAAAGTCACAGAAATCTTCCTGCCTCTGCCTCACCCAGTGCTGTCAGTAATGGTGTTTATTAGCTCTGCTAGGCTGACTTATTTTATTTCATTTCATTTTATTTTATTTTATTTGGGTTCATTTTATTTTATTTTTTGTTTTTTTTTCGAAACAGGGTTTCTTTCTGTGGCCTTGGCTTTGTGGACTCACTCACTTTTTACACCAGGCTGTCCTCAAACTCACAGATGTCTGCCTGCATCTGCCTCCCCCAGTTCTACATCAAAAGTGTGCAGCTGCTCTGCTTGGCTGACCTATTTTTATTTGATTTTATTTTATTTTTTGTTTGTTTGGCTTTTTTTTTTTTTGAGACAGTGTCTCTCTGTGTAGCCTTGGCTTTTCCTGGCTCACTAACTTTGTACAGGCAGGCTGCCCAGACCTCACAGAAATCTTGCTGCCTCTGCCTCCCCCAGTTCTGGTATTAAAGTTGTAGAGCCACTCTGCTTGGCTGACTATTTTTATTTTATCTTATTATATTTTCTTTTATTTCACGTTATTTTATGTTTGGTAAAAAAGAGACAGTCTTTCTTTGAGAAGCCTTGCCTTTGTTTGACTCACTCACTTGGTACACCAGGGGATCCTCGAACTCACAGAAATCTGTGTGCCTCTGCCTCAGTGTAGGGATAAAAGGTGTGCAGCCACTCTACCAGGCTGATTTAGTTCTATTTTAGTTTAGTTTACTTTAGTTTAGTTTAAGTTTTTCGTTTTTTTTTAGAGACAGAATTTCTTTGTGTAGCCTTGGCTTTGCTGGACTCCCTCAGTTTCCGTACCAGGCTGGCCTTAAACTCACAGGTGTGTGCCTACATCTGCATCTGCCTCTAGTAGTGCTGTCAGTAAGGTGTGCAGCTGCTCTTCCCAGCTGAGTTATTTATTTCATTTCATTTTTTGTTTGTATGTTTGACTTTTTTGAGACAGGGTCTCTCTGTGTATCCTTGGCTTTCCTGGACTCACTCACTTTGTACACCAGGCTGTCCTCGAACTCACAGAAATCTGCCTGCATCTGCCTTGCCAAGTGCTGGGATTAATGATGTACATCTGCTCCCCCCGGTGACTTATTTTCATTTTTATGTTTATTTTTATTAATTAATTAATTTATTTATTTGTTATTTTTCGAGAGTGGATTTCTTTGTGTGGCCTTGTATTTCCTTGACTCACTTTGTCCACCAGGCTGGCCTCAAACTCACAGAAATCTTGCTGCCTCTGCCTCCCCCAGTTCTGGCATTACAGATATAGAGCCGCTATACTTGACTGACTTATTTTTACTTTACTTTGTTTTTTATGTTATTTTACTTTATTTTATTTTTGGTGTTTTAGAGACAGGCTTTCTTTGGGTAGCCTGTGGCTATGCTTGACTCACTCACTTTGTACACCAGGCTGTGCTCGAACTCAGAGAAACCTGTGTGCCTCTGTCTCCCTCAGAGTAGGGATTAACAGTGTGCAGGCACTCACCAGGACTACTTAGTTTTATTTTATTTGATATTGGTTTAATTTTCTTTTCACCTTTTTTTTTTTTTTTTAAAGTTTTTTATAGACAGGGTTTCTTTGTGTAGCCTTGGCTTTGCTGGACTCCCTCACTTTCTGTACCAGGCTGGCCTGGAACTCACAGATGTCTGACTGTGTCTGCCTCCCTCAGTGCTGTCAGTAAAGGTGTGCCTCTCCTCCTACTGGCTGACTCTTTTTATTTATTTTATTTTGATTTATTATATTTTATTTTTTGGCTTTTCGAGACAGGGTTTCTTTGTGTGGCCTTGGCTTTGCGGACACACTCACTCACTTTGGACATCAGGCTGTCCTTAAACTCACAGATGTCTGCCTGCCTCTGCCTCCCCCAGTTTCTGGCATCAAAGTGTACAGCTGTCTGCTACGTAAAGTATTTTATTCGATTTTATTTTTTGTTGTTTGTTTTCATCTTTTGAGACAGGGTCTCTCTGTGTATCCTTGGCTTTCCTGGACTCACTCACTTTGTACACCATGCTGTCCTCGAACTCACAGACATCTGGCTGCGTCAGCCTTGCTAAGTGCTGGGTTTAAAGGTGTAGAGCCGCTCAGCCCTGGTGTCTTATTTTTATTTTTAGTTACTTATTTTCTTATTCATTATTTATTATTTTTTGAGACTGGATTTCTTTGTGTGGCCTTGGATTTCC